>NC_090406.1:13832140-14463527 GCF_036365525.1 Heterodontus francisci
TCCCCTTGTGGGACAGACTAGAACTAGGAGACACAGTTTAAAAATAAGGGGACTCCCATTTAAGATGAAGATGAGGAGAAATTCTTTTCAAAGAAACAAAGATACCAGGAGATTCCAGAATGAGATAAAAATTCTTTCACAAACCTGTTCACACAAAACTAATTGATAAAACATTAGTTTCGCGCAAATGGGTCAAAGTGATGACTTTTACTAATCTAGTCAACTACAAGTAGTTGACATCATCAACTTCATGGAAAGAGGACCTTTGAGAATAAAGATCACCAAAAACCATTAGGATAGCTGTATCATTCAATCTATTCTTCCTGTACTTCTCTAAACATATCAAAGCTGGTCAAGTATGGTCTGATCTAAATGGAGGTGTTTTCATTATATTTGATAGGTTTTAGGTCCAATGCATCCCTTCAGTGATTTCCAGAATTTGAAAAGTAAATAGCTTAACATAACAGGGTCAAAGAACAGACTCTAAAAGAGGATTTATATCAGCTACAGCAACAATAACTTGTATTTATACAGCATCTTTAATGTAAGGTGCTTCTCAAATGGAAATGGGCAGGGAAATGCATGGCGTGCTATAGAGGGGAAGTCCAGGATAGGTGAATAAGAGCCTGGTTGAAGAGATGGGTTTTAAAAAAGAGAGAGAAATGGAGAGGTGAAGGGGTTTAAGGAGTGAGCTCCAGAAAGTGGGATCCAGATGACTGAAAGCTCAGTCAGCCTTGGTGGGCAAAAGGAGGAGGAGACACAGAAAAAGCCAAAGATTGAAGGTGCAAGGGTAGATATGATTGCGGAAGGTTGCAGATATATGGTGGAGGGAGAAAATGGAGGGATTTGAGGATGAGAATGCAAATTTAAATTTAGTACATTTAGTACAACAATGAACCAATGTAGCTCAGCAAAGATGGGGTGATGGCCAAGCAGGATTAATATGGGTCAGGACAGGTGAAATTCATGGTTGATATAGGAAGGGAGGAGGAAAAGGAAGGAATAAGAGTAATCTAGTCTAAAAGTAATAAAGGCATGGATAAGAACACAAGAAATAGGAGCAGAAGTAGACCATATGGCCCATCGAGCCTGCTCTGCCATTCAATATGATCATGGCTGATCTTGGGCTTCAATTTCACTTTGCTGCCCACTCGCCGTATCCCTTGATTCCCAGCCTTAAATGTATTCAATGATGGAGGATCCACAACCCTCTGGGGTAGAGAATTCCAAAGATTCACAACCCTTTGAGTGTAGTAATTTCTGCTCATCTCAGTCCTGAATGATTGACCCCTTATCCTGAGACTGTGTCCCCATGTTCTAGATTCCCTGACCAATGGGAACAATCTCTCAGCTTCTACCCTATCAAGCCCTTTCAGAATCTTGTATGTCTCAATTAGATCGCCTCTCATTCTTCTAAACTCCAGAGAATATAGGCCCAATTTACTCAGCCTCTTATCATAGGACAACCCCCTCATTCCAGGGACCAATCTAGTAAATCTTTGCTATACTGCCTCCAGTGCAAGTATATGCTTTCTTAAATGTGGATGCCAAAACTTCACACAGTATTCCAGGTGCAGTCTCACCAAAACCCTGTACAATTTTAGTAAGACTTCTTTATTCCTGTACTCCAATACTTTTGCAACAAAGGCCAACATGCTATTTGCCTTCCTAATAGTCTGCTGCACCTGCATGTTTACTTTGTGCGTTCCTTGTACGAGCACCCCCAAGTCTCTCTGAACATCAACACTTACCAGTTTCACACCTTTTAAAAATATTCTGCTTCTCTATTTTTATGACCATAGTTAACAACTTCACACTTCCCTACATTATACTCCATTTGCCATCTTGTTGCCCACTCACAACCTGTCTACATCTCTGCATCCTCCCCACAGCTCACCATTCCACCTACCTTTGTATCATCAGCAAACTTAGATACATTACTCTCTGTCTCTTCATCCAAGTCATTAATATAGAGTGCAAATAGCTGAGGCCCCAGCACTGATCCTTGCGGCAACCCACTATTCACTGCCTGCCAACTTGAAAATGCTCCATTTGTGCCCAAACCCTGCTTTCTGTCTGTTATCCAATCCTCTATTCACGCTAAAATATTACCCCCAACACCATGAACCCTTATGTTGCCTATTAATCTTTTATGTGGCACCTTATCAAATGCCTTTTGGAAATCCAGGTATACTACATCTACTGGTTCCCCTTTATCTACCCTACTAGTCACATCCTCAAAAAACTCCAGTAAATTTGTCAAACAGGATCTCCCTTTAGTAAAACCATGCTGACTTGTTCTAATCCTACTATGCTTTTCCAAGTGCAATGTTAAGACTTCTTTAATAATAGTTTCCAGCATCTTCCCAACGACTGATGTTAGGCTAACTGGCCTGTAATTCCCTGTTTTCTCTCTACCTCCTGTATTGAAAAGTGGCATAGCATTTGCCAACTTCCAATCTGACTGGACCATTCTTGAATCTAAGGAATTCTGGAAAATCATAGCCAGCGCAACCACTATCTCTGCAGTTATCTCTTTTGGAACCCCAGGATGTAAGCCATCTGGTCCTGGGGACTTGTCAGATTTTCTCGGCTGATATTAATTTCCTTAATTTCCTCATTCATTTTAACCTCTAGGTTACTGCCTATTTCTGGCATGGAACTTATGTCTTCTACTGTGAAGACAGACACAAAATATTTTTTCAATGCCTCTGCCATTTCCTCATTCCCCATGATTATTTCTCCTGTCTCTGCCTCTAAGGTACCAACGTCTACTTTAGCTACGCTCTTCCTTTTTATGTACCTATAAAAGCTCTTACAATCTTTTTTATATTGCTGGCTAGTTTACTCTCATTCTATTTTTTCCCTTTTTATCAAATTTTTGGTAGCCCTATGCTGGTTTCTAAAACACTGCCAATCCTCAGACTTGCTAATATTTTTTGCAACATTGTAACATTCTTTTAGTCGAATACTCTCCTTATCTTCCTGAGTGAGCCATGGATGGGTCTTTCTTGATGAGTTTTTGTTCTTGAATGGAATGTACTTTTGTTGAACCCTTTGAATTGTTTCTTTAAATGTTTCCCATTGTTCATTTACCACAATACCTTCCAGTCTATTTACCCAATTAACCTTAGCCAATTCACCCCTCATACTTTCGTAATTGGCTTTGTTTAAGTGTAAGATTCTTGTTTGTGATTGAAATGTGTCACTTTCAGACTTAACATGAAATTCAATGATATTATGATCACTATTTCCAAGTGGATAATGACTTCAGCGACAGTTGGTCTGAGGTAGAGATGGAGATGAGCAATTTTGCCAGGTGGAAGTAATGATCTTGTGAAAGTTAGAATGTTATTTTGAAGCGCAGCTCAGGGTCAAACAGGACACCAAGCTTATGGTCTGGTTCAACCTGAGCAAATTACCATGTAGGGGATGAAAGAAGTGGCAAATGAGTGCAAGTTATAACAAGGGCCGTAATTAATTACACCAGCCTTCTTGATGTTAGCTTAGAACAGACTGTCATTCATTCAAATCTTGAGGGCAGATTTTCAAATCGGAGTCAGAAATCCGTAGCCATTTTGAATTCCAGGTCCTATCCCCCTGGCTCAGCTGCGTCGCTCTCACGACGCTATTTTTAAATATAAATGTGCTAATTTGGCAGGAAGTGAGCTCGGCACCCAATTAGTGACACCAAGCGTCTCCAGGGAATGGGAGCTTCCTGCCTGGCAGCAGCGGCAAAGGAATGCGGCAGTAATGTTGGAGTCTACCGCTGCCTTGCCTAAGAGGGAAGGCAGCTCCTATTGGGCCAGCAGTATTGACGAGGATGAAAGGGACCATGCAGAAAAAATGAAGGTCCAGCGCTAGCACTGGCGCAAGAAGGCCCATTCAAAAACAGTCTTAAGACAAAGGCAAGTAAATTTTATTTGGCCCCGCAGCAAACCCGACTGTCTGGGTTCGCTGAAATAAAGTTTTAAAATTCCATTCTGCATTGGACGGGCCCCTTAAAAAGCTCCTTAAGGAGCTTAAGAGACTGTTAATTGGCAGTGAGTGGGTTTCTATTTCCCACTCACCTCTCCCACCCCTGCTGGAAATTACTAACTGTCCTGGAGGCGTCAAGATCCCGTCCCGACCCCTGCATCCCTTTGAAAATCTGGGCCTTGATGTTAGATAGGCAATCTGTTGCCATGGAGATGGTCAAGGTGTTGAGAGAGGTGTTGGAGAGGTAGAACTGGGTGTTATCAGGACACATGAGGAAGGAGACCCTATTCTACAGATGATGTTACCAAAGGGCAGCATGTGGATAAGGAAGATGATCGGTCCAGGGATAGAATCTTAGGGGACTCCAGAGGTAACAATGTGGGGATAGGAAGAGAAGCCATTGCTGGAGGTGTACTGACTAGATTTGGACAGATGGGAGTGGAACCATGTAAGGGCATTCACATGGTGCTCGGCTTCCTGATATCTACAATTTCATCTAGCTTGCTCAAGTCTATAGAAAATGTATTCATAAACAGCTAATTTCAGGATGCAAAGACTATATCTGATTAACTCTTAGATGCAATTTTTAAAAAAGCAATTTTTTTTTAACTGAGCCATAATATATTTGACAATTCAAAAAAAAATCCTTTGCAGTAAGAAAAATTAATATAAAAATCTATTTCAAGTATAAGCAATAAAGCTTTATCTGATATGATTGAACGGTAAAATTAAAAATGAGTGACACCAGCCTTTATGTCTTCGCTGAGCCTGTCGGGATTAAATGACATTAGCACTGATTCTTGGAACACTGGCAGGGTCCCACTGGATCCCATTTCACAGATGCTCGGGTAGTTTTCCTGAAACCGTACTGATATTAGGAGAGTTGCTGACAGATTAGCGCACAGATGCTGATCTGACATTTTCTCAGCACTCAGTCAGGTTACTTTGAAGGGCCTATAGAGCAGAACAACTTTGTTTACTATTTTACCGGCAGAGCCTCGGAATCTGGTTTAAATAAAATACCTGCAAAATAATAGACATTCTCCATATATAATACTGATTAATGTTGAGTTTCTATTGTGTCTCCTTGAATAAATTCAAAAATGTAAAATAAAAATTGGGCTGAATTCAATCCATTAATGCATTTGCATAAAAGATCCTTTGAGTAAAATATACTCGGATTACCACAATGGTATTTTATTAAGATTTGCCAAGGTGTCTAAATCTTATTATGTGGGTACTCTCATGTGAACTTAGCTTTCTTAATTTTACTCTGGAATTATCTAAATGTTCACACAGAGGGTCTTTCCAATATGGAATACTTTACCATATGTGACTCTTCAGGCAAGGCAATAAGATTGTTTAAAAGGGAATTGGATAAATATTTGAAAATGAAGAACATTAACAGGATGTCGTGGGGTGGGGGGGGTGGGGGGGGGGTAATGGGATCACAGGAGAACACTCTAGTTGTACAGCGAATGGAGTCTTTCAAGTATTGTAATTTTGGTAAACAAGGAAGGTGGGGTGACAGGTGTGCGGGACTTTAAGCAGGTTAAAACATGGGTCAGTACACTCTGAAATGAGCTGTTGGTTGCAGAGACTGCTAGGAGAGCACTGGAGAATTTTAGTCTCCAGGTAGCGACAGAGCCAGTGATACAGATATAGAATTAAGCAGTTTTGGTAACAGATTGTACGTGGGGTACTTTGAGGTGACAGTCAGGCACGAAACCATAGTTCTGTACCTCTAGGCATAGCTTGACAGGTTAATATAATCAACTCTTGAGGCATAGCCACTCGGCTAAATTTACTTTCTCTGAAGATGCATTAAAATAATGAAAGTACTCAACCTCCTTCAATGATGCCAGTCTTTTTAGAAAAATACAGAAGAGTACATTTCCTAAACAATATTGCAATATCCAGCTGACACAGCCTCCTGGGCCAGCATAATAATGCCATGCATTATATCTGTAGCATGGATAGCACAGTATGCACTTTATTGTGACAAATTTAGACATGCTTATGTGAGGTGGTGCAAAAGAAATGTTTCTTTATTCAATTTTTGGAATTCCTTCAGCTGAATGTTGCTAGGGGAAAGAAGTTGGATTCATAAATTGTTAATATATTCTCCCTTAGTTCTGAAAGATAATAATGTTTTGTTTATATTTTCTACTATACATTTTTAAAGGGGCAGGCCAAATTGAGATTTCTCCACTAGTACCTAATCTACATGTCAGTTAATTGGCACCTTATGAATGAAAATGTATTTGGAGGGAAATAATGTATTGGCACTGATTCATTTCTCCCTATTTATTATCACAAGCTGTATATATTTGAATTTCTCCAAGTACTTCACAAGGGGGAGTAATATAGGCACACATCTTCTTCTTCTTTGGCCTCCTTGGCTCGAGAGACAATGGGTAAGTGCCTAGAGGTGGTCAGAGGTTTGTGAAGCAGCACCTGGAGTGGCTATAAAGTCCAATTCTAGAGTGACAGACTCTTCCACAGGCGCTGCAGATAAAATTGGTTGCCGGGGCTGTTACACAGTTGGCTCTCGCCTTGCGCTTCTGTCTTTTTTCCTGCCAACTGCTAAGTCTCTTCGACTCGCACATAGGCACATATAAACATAGACAATTGACGGCACAGATGAAGACCATTTGACAATAAGCAGAAAGTAAGGGAGTTTAAAGGTGGAGGGGAAGAGAGTAAGCACACCATCAATGACAAATGCCTGGAATTTCTTTGTGGGGGTTCTCATGATTGGCCACTGTAACTTCCTCAGAAGATCAGAAGAAATATAATTCACACCGTTTCCGAGGTTTCCAACAAAGTTACAGCATCCAAATGGAAGAATTACCTCATCCCTAGGAAATTCCTGGTGAAACTTTATTAAAAGGCTTTTAAATATGGCAGTACAAACTAAATTGGTTTTGGGAAAAGAGAGTACCATAAGATGGGACTAAGATAGCAAAGTGAAGTGGTTTCAAGCCAAATGTCCCTCCAGACTGCCTTCCCCTAAAAGCTCTGAATCCACACCTTTCTATAGTTTCTCTCATATCTCCCTTCATGCAAATAAATCTTGTCCATGAGTTCCACTTCCTGTTCCTTTGACCCCCATTCATACTAAACTGATGACCCAGCTTCCCTTCCAGGCGCCTATACTGGCAAAGAATGTAAATGGTTCCCTCTCCTCAGGTCCTGTCTCCCTCCCTTTCAAAATCACTATCATCATAACCCTCCTCAAAAAAATCCACCTTTACCCCTCTGCCCCTGCAAACTTTTGCTTCATCTTCAACATTCCTTTTCTCTCTAAAGTTCTTGAACATGCTGTCACCTCTCAGATCTAAGATAATTACAGCACAGGAACAGGCCCTTCGGCCCTCCAAGCCTGCGCCGATCCAGATCCTCTCTCTAAACATGTCGCCTATTTTCTAAGGTTCTGTATCTCTTTTCTTCCTGCCCATTCATGTATCTGTCTAGATACATCTTAAAAGACTCCATCGTGCCCGCGTCTACCACCTCCGCTGGCAACGCGTTCCAGGTGCCCACCACCCTCTGCGTAAAGAACTTTCCACGCATATCCCCCCTAAACATTTCCCCTTTCACTTTGAACTCGTGTCCTCTAGTAATTGAAACCCCCACTCTGGGAAAAAGCCTCTTGCTGTCCACCCTGTCTATACCTCTCATGATCTTGTACACCTCAATCAGGTCCCCCCTCAACCTCCGTCTTTCTAATGAAAATAATCCTAATCTACTCAACCTCTCTTCATAGCTAGCGCCCTCCATACCAGGCAACATCCTGGTGAACCTCCTCTGCACCCTCTCCAAAGCATCCACATCCTTTTGATAATGTGGCGACCAGATCTGTACGCAGTATTCCAAATGTGGCCGAACCAAAGTCCTATACAACTGTAACATGACCTGCCAACTCTTGTACTCAATGCCCCGTCCGATGAAGGAAAGCATGCCGTATGCCTTCTTGACCACTCTATTTACCTGCGTTGCCACCTTCAGGGAACAGTGGACCTGAACACCCAAATCTCTCTGGACATCAATTTTCCCCAGGACTTTTCCATTTACTGTATAGTTCACTCTTGAATTGGATCTTCCAAAATGCATCACCTCGCATTTGCCCTGATTGAACTCCATCTGCCATTTCTCTGCCCAACTCTCTAATCTATCTATATTCTGCTGTATTCTCTGACAGTCCCCTTCACTATCTGCTACTCCACCAATCTTAGTGTCATCTGCAAACTTGCTAATCAGTCCACCTATACTTTCCTCCAAATCATTAATGTATATCACAAACAACAGTGGTCCCAGCACGGATCCCTGTGGAACACCACTGGTCACACGTCTCCATTTTGAGAAACTCCCCTCTACTGCTACTCTCTGTCTCCTGTTGCCCAGCCAGTTCTTTATCCATCTAGCTAGTACACCTTGGACCCCAAGCGCCTTCACTTTCTCCATCAGCCTGCCATGGGGAACCTTATCAAACGCCTTACTGAAGTCCATGTATATGACATCGACAGCCCTTCCCTCATCAATCAACTTTGTCACTTCCTCAAAGAATTCTATTAAGTTGGTAAGACATGACCTTCCCTGCACAAAACCATGTTGCCTATCACTGATGAGCCCATTTTCTTCCAAATGGGAAAAGATCCTATCCCTCAGTATCTTCTCCAGCAGCTTCCCTACCACTGACGTCAGGCTCACCGGTCTATAATTACCTGGATTATCCCTGCTACCCTTCTTAAACAAGGGGACAACATTAGCAATTCTCCAGTCCTCCGGGACCTCACCCGTGTTTAAGGATGCTGCAAAGATATCTGTTAAGGCCCCAGCTATTTCCTCTCTCGCTTCCCTCAGTAACCTGGGATAGATCCCATCCGGACCTGGGGACTTGTCCACCTTAATGCCCTTTAGAATACCCAACACTTCCTCCCTCCTTATGCCGACTTGACCTAGAGTAATCAAACATCTGTTCCTAACCTCAACATCCGTCATGTCCCTCTCCTCGGTGAATACCGATGCAAAGTACTCGTTTAGAATCTCACCCATTTTCTCTGAGTCCAAGCATAACATTCCTCCTTTGTCCTTTAGTGGGCCAATCCTTTCTCTAGTTACCCTCTTTCTCCTTATATATGAATAAAAGGCTTTGGGATTTTCCTTAACCCTGTTTGCTAAAGATATTTCATGACCCCTTTTAGCCCTCTTAATTCCTCGTTTCAGATTGGTCCTACATTCCCGATATTCTTTCAAAGCTTCGTCTTTCATCAGCCGCCTACACCTTATGTATGCTTCCTTTTTCCTCTGTGCCCCTCTTTCCTGCAACTCCATGTTTGAATAACCTGATCAAATTTCCACCCCTGGCACAGCATTGAAACTGCCCTAAGCAAAGCCACAAGTCACATCCGGTGTACCACTGGCCATTCTGCGCTATCCCTCTGTACTTAGCTTGCTGGGACTGTTTCAATAAATCCCCAGCAGCAGCCTGACCTTCACCAATTCTGACTCCTGCCTGAAGTCAGCGCAGATGTCATTCCTGCTGGCTTCAGGCAGGGGTCAGAGTTGGGGCAAGAAAATGAGGCCTGGGGGTTAAAATCCCCTGGGCCTCACACTCCACAGGGAATAAACAGCTAGCTGCCTGCTTCAGCCCTTGTATCTCCAATTCCTCTCTCAAGTTAAAATTGGCCCTACATTTTTTTTCCTTAATCCAAAGAGGGACAACTCAATGGCAATGATTTGTATTTTTAATAGCATCATGAAGAATCTCCAATTGCTTGGTACAGGGGAAAATTAACTGAACACAATGACACTAGATGGGTTAGGAGTGTGCAACAAAAACAGAATCAAAGAGGTAGGTTTTAAGGAAGCCTTTGAAGGAGGAGAGAGAGATAGGAAGAAAGAATGGTTTAGAGAGTAATTCCTAGTCACAACTGCAGGACTGTAAGCTATGTACAGTATCGGAACTTTCCGTGCTTAAGACAGAAGTAAACCTGCTGTATTGCAGAGGTAGGCCTGCTATAACCTCTGGTATAATTTGGGATGAAAGTGATATTATCGCGATCCTAAAAGTGAATGGTTTTATTTGTTTCAAATACCTAAGGGTTAATTTTCTGACTTTGCACATCAGGCTGGGAACTTTGCTCATCAGAAGAGTGTATCAGAAACGAGGGCACACGCTGCAAACCAATTTCTGACCTTTTGCAACAGCAGCACAAACTCAGAAACATTCCCCCTGTATGCAGTTTTCTATCTCCTGGAAAGCAATAAAGAAGGATTTGGCACTGGTAACACTTCATTGTGCTCCCTAATACTTATTTGATTACAATATAAACATTTAATAACAAAAAAGAGTTTGCTTCTAATAGCACAAATTCACAGAAGCACCATATAATGAAAAATGTAATATGCAGTTGAGCCAGTAATCTAGATTTTATTTCATTGTGAGAAGGAGCTGGGCGACTCACCAGGGTTAGCAATGTTCCTGTAAGGACTTTTCAATTAACCAAAGGAAAAGGAGATCATAGTTCTAACTATGAATTATCCTTGGCTTAACATTGAATCGGCTGAGTAATGGAGGAGGTGATTGCAATATCATTCTGGAATCCTTGGTAATAGGAACACAGGAGTTGTTGGAAAAGAAAGGGTCCATCTAGTTCACAATCTCCCATCCTGGTAGTCATGTGAAACAGCAATAATGGAGTTGTTGACTAATCATGGCAGTCAAGCTCTATTAATTAATCAATTAACAACAATTCCAGTCATGAGGTGAGGAAACCCCTGGTGATGGAAAGACTTGGGTACCATGGGCTAGAAATTCAGGGAGAAATTTTATCCTGGCGGCTGCGGTCTCGATGTCAGGAAAAACCGACGCCAGGATCCCTGTGTTGCCTCTTTTGCAGAAAGCCTGCCAAACTTAGTGCCAATCAGGCACTTACGTGGACAGCGGCAAGCCTGCCATAGGATCTAGGACCCCCATCGCCAAACATCCTGCCCTTGGAGAGCTGCCGGCCAATCAGAGGCTGGATGCTGCCGTGCCAGTGCAGAGGCAGATGCTGCGACTGGAGGCAACTGTCCTGGCAGCCAAGGAGCATCACTGGAACCAGGCCTGAGGTAGGTCAGCTGTCTAGCGGGATGGGGGTCGCGGGAGGGGGAGTGGGATCGGCGGCAAGGGTGGAGGGGGGCACTCAATGGTCCCTGCCTTCCTTATACCAGATCCGTCATTCAGAAACTAAGTGTCTTTTAACGAGGACCACCCCACCGCCGCCATCCCACTCGATTTTATGCTCTCCCTGCCTCCAAACCTGTCACAGGGGAGAGCATAAAATTTCTCCCCTCAATCACAACTGAAAACGAACTTGCAGATAATGGTCTGGATTTTATGGAGCTGGCGGGGGTCCTGACCAAAAGGTGAGGGGAACCCTGCTTTGACCCTTTGGAGACCCCCAGCTCTATTTAACAGCACTCAGCCAATTAACTACCCGGCACGGGGGTCCCCATCTCTTTAAGGATGACATCTCCAAGAGCTGCCAACAAATCAGAGGCCTGGAGCGAGGACCAGCGCTGGAGCCCCGGATCCCAGGTAAGTGTGGCAGGATCGCCGGGGCCAGTACGGCAGCCCCTGCCGAGGGGGTTGGTGGTGGGAAGGTGGTCGTAAGGGCAGTTTGTTAGTAGGGGGGTGGTCTTTGCCACCAAGAACCCTCCATGGGCCACAGATTGCCCATGGATGAGACCCGCCCCACCACCAGCCCACAGGGAGGCTGCCTTGTTTTACTGGGTGACCTCCCCATGTGGCGGGGCTCCCACCAGCCACTGCTAAAATACCAGCGACAGCAGGAAGAGGCCCTTAAGTGACCAATAATTGGCTTTGGCCACTTAAAGGCCTCAATTGGCCTTTGGTTGGGAAGGCCATCTTTGGCTTTTCCCACCCTGACAAAATCTCCTGGCATTGGGAAGGCAACGCGCACTCCAACCCCACCTTCCTTCGCTATTTTATGGGCTCCCCCGCTTCCCATGCCGTCTCCCAAGGACCCATAAAATTCCTCTTTCTGTGCTGTAACGTTTCTATGGTTCTATGTGTAGCCAGAATCCTGACAGGAGTCACAAGCCATGTCTGAAGGGGATGTTCCCTATTCCCGTGTAGCCACTTTGTTACCGACTGGCCTGATTGGAATAAAAGCGGCACAGAGGATGGTGCAGGACGAATGAATCATGACTGCTGCCAGGAAACTGAGCACTGGCACAGACCTGCATAGCAACATAAATCTAGGGCACCTTGGATCCTGGGGAAAGGCTTCAATATGGCAAAGCCTAGTGCTGTCCCATCCTACTTCTCTTTATCCATGGGGAATGTGATGTATGTGTTCCGCCTTGCATAGAGAGCCCTTGGTGACCTCTCTAACATAGCGGTGCATAACAAACTGCAAGCTGTTGCCGATGTCACCTGCTGCAGCCTGGAATGACCCCAGACCATCAATACCCTGGTTTGAGGCTCCAGTTATGGTTGCAGCAGGTGACATAGCTCTGTGACAACCTCCTTGGTGAATTGCAGATGCCTCATACATTGCTCCTCGCTGAAGTTGAGGTTCGAAAAGTGCCACCTGAAGACTCACTGTGCGTACCGTCTCTTCCTCCCTCTTCTTCTCAGCTGCTCCTCTTCTTCCCCCAGCTTCTTCACTGCTCCCCATGCATTGTTCAACCCCAAAGTCAGACTGGCCAGAACAACCATGACCGCAATAAAACAGATCCAAAATCCTGCAAAAGCAGTGTAGCATCAGCACAAAATTGTTCCCAGAAGTCAGAATTCAGTTGTGGTACAGAATTTACTTGTGAAGCCAAAAAAAAAAGAGAGGCCTAGAAGTTAACCAGAAGCTTGAGGGAAAATCAGCAACTAACCAGTATGGAGTGGGTGAACCCTTCAAACAGCACTCTTACAGGGTCCTTGCTGATTGTTAGCATCATGATTTGCTGCGTGGGTTTATCACATGGTGAGTTGGGCACTGGGGCAGACAAAATTCCCAAAAGGGTCCTACAAAAAAATCAGATGTTTATTTTAATATTATAATGAGGCTTTTTAATACATCCGGGGTGCTCCCTGAACACCTACTGAGCAGCCTGATCCAATATGGCGGGTGGTGCACTTCTGGCGCAGAATGAGCACCGATAAGCTGGCCACCATATTGGACCCTCGGGTGCCCATTTTAAGCCTGTAATCCAATGCGTTCCGCATATTCTTTACTGTGAATCTAAGGAGAGTCTACAAAAAAGTAACAATTTAAACAATCAACATGTGGATTGAGCAATACTGTTAACAATATGCATATCATACATCTGACTTTCTTCTGCACATGACCTCTGTTTTTTTAAATTTTTGCTTTTCCATTAACATCATTTCTTAATATTATCCTGTATTCAGGAGCTGGACCTACATTGCCAACTGTTGGTTTCTTATTGGCTGAATCCTATATTTATAAGGTCTTTTTTGAAAGCTTGCAACAGTGAAGGTGGCCATGACCACATCTAATTTCTGACTATTTTAAGAGTTCAGTTATCAGGGTCCTGGCCAGATGACAAATTTATTCTTGTTTTCTTTGCTCTTTTGTTGCCTTCCTCCCTTTTTATTTTCTTCCCTTCTGCCTTTCATGGCCACCATTTTTCAATCTGTGATAAGATATTACTTTCGCTTTAGGCAAGCCATGAGCATATATGAAAACCTTCTTTACACCCATAGCCATGTATGTCTGGGGACTGGATTAAGTGGGTGCTGCAGCCTGTGTTCTATCATGTATGGAGAATGAATTCTGATCTATCTCAGCAAACAGGGAGGTGATGAATGTAACCAGTTTTGCAATTATCCAGGTGTATTTCACCTTGTAGCCTCCCATAGAATTGTTTTTGTATAAGATTCAGAATTAAAGTTATGAGGAGTTTTAAGGCTTTAGGGAAATAGTTTCCTGCACCAACTAATGCCCCACTATCACATATTGATGAATAAATCATGTTAGATATCACAGCTCCTGGTTAGAAGTCAGATGTTGGCTGAACCCTTTCATTCAAGGTCAAAGCTGAAGAAAGGTTTCAGAAAAGCTTTCTGGAAACTAATGGTTTGATGAACGAGTGAGTCCTCTCTGCTCCAAAGTAAAAGCCATCTTCATTACTTTCGAAACAGTTTTAACAAAGTCTTGTTCCCAAATGATGGCTATCCACATTATAGGTTCACTGGAACAAGGCTTTAATTATGTCAGTGTGACTATTAAAGAGACTTGGCTCTTATAAATAATTGAGGGTGGCGTGGGAATGGATTGAAATTTCTGAAAATGTGTTTGGTATGTGACCTCCAAGAAGGAACATAACTTAACTGGACAGCAGCGTGGAAAACAAATCATTATTCCGTGCAAGGCTTCATTGTGGTTCCCATATTGGGAGGACCTTGCTAACACCTCTCTCAGAATCCTGGACTACATAGAAAAAAAAGCTTGCTGTCTGATAGGCAATCCCTCTTCTATCTGAAGTTTCCAGCCTCTCTTTCCATGTGGCAATCTTATTTGCACTTCTTTATGTAATAGTTCTGCTACAATGATCAGTGCTCATTTGGGCATTTCCTTTATTTCTTCTGAACTAAATAATCTGCCCAACATGCTCTCCTTCCTTCCTTGCTGTGTCATAATTAATATTCATTGCACTGTCTCCTACTGTAACTCATTTTTCCACTTTCTTTCAGTTGAATTCAAATTCTCAAACCACCACTCACGTTCTCTGGGTTATTAGTCCAGGCCTCTGGATTATTATCCATTGTGCAGGAGATCCCAAAATTGCAGTCTGTCCTAGATTAGAAAAAATGAATAAACCAGCATAAAATGATCGCACCCAAAAGATGACATGTCCATTAACAACATCTGTATGCAAAGGTTTAATGTATTCAAACCACATTCCTGCATCTGCATATTGATATGACACAGATATATAGTACAGGTGCATTGAGGACTGTATATATATACACTTATTGAACCAGCCACAATTAAACACAGTTCACTCTGTCAGGCTCCACCCACAACTAACTGGTCATGTGTGATGTGACATCACTTCCTCCAGTGACCTTCAATTACAGCTGTTAAGGTGGTCTGCTCTTAAGGTCATCCCACAACATTTAGTATCGTACACAGTTTGCCAGTTAAAAGGAATCCCACACTTTATTTTTTCGACTTTGCTGTTGTCTTCACTAATGGATCTGTAAACTTTTAGGTGTGATCATCTTCTGCTGGTTTATTCATTGTTTCTAATCCAGGGCAGGCTGAAACTGTGGGATTTCCTGCATAATGGATAATAATCCAGAGGCCTGGACTAATAACCCAGAGAACGTGAGTGGTGGTTTGAGAATTTGAATTCAACTGAAAGAGGAAAAATGAGTTACAGTAGGAGACAGTGCAATGAATATTAATTTTGACACAGCAAGGAAGGAAGGAGAGCATGTTGGGCAAATTATTTAGTTACGAAGGAATAAGGGAAATGCCCAAATGAGCACTGATCATTGTAGCAGATCTATTACATAAAGAAATGCAAATAAGATTGCCACATGGAAAGAGAGGCTGGAAACTACAGGTAGAAGAGGGATTGCCTATCAGACAGCAAGTGTTTTCTTTTTGTATCCAGTCCAGGATTCTGAAAGAGGGCTTTTGCTCTTCACATTGTCTTTTCCAAGATAATTAAGAATATATATATGCTTTTAAAAAGTTGATTTAAGTAGCAAATTGGCATTTCCCATACAGTAATAATGTAAATAAGCTGCAGTGGGCAGCTCTCCAGGCCTTACTCAGCCACAGAAGAGGCCCCTCACTGTGCTAAATGTCACAATTGAGGATCACATATGTTGCAGCCAGCTGGATAGACAGAGACTTTTGGAATTAATAAAAAGGTGTTAAATTTTACAGTCTTCAATTTAAGGATATCTATGCTAGAACATTTTCAATTCATTTGCACCCAGTGTCAGCAACAAGCC
The DNA here is from genome assembly GCF_036365525.1 of Heterodontus francisci. NCBI lineage: Eukaryota > Metazoa > Chordata > Chondrichthyes > Heterodontiformes > Heterodontidae > Heterodontus > Heterodontus francisci. The sequence continues at coordinate 13,848,117 of NC_090406.1, forward strand.
CTGCCAACTCAGAAATCCTTTTGCAGGACTTCATTAGGCAGGTCGGCGCAACGTCGAGGGCCGAAGGGCCTGTACTGCGCTGTAATGTTCTAATTCTAAAAAAAAAGGCACTCTATAGCCTTCCGGACTCAGCATTGAGTTCAACAATTTCAGAGCATGACTGCCTTTTTTTAAATTTTATTTTGTTTTATATTATTTTTTAACCATGTGCCTGTCTTAAACTTGTTTTTCATGTCTTTACATTTGGGCAGAGCTGTTCCTTAACAGTCTCTCTGGACTAATGCTTTTCCTTTTACTACAACTATTAGCACTCCCTTTGTTCCGTAACATCTCTGTCATTTAAGCTCTCCTGCCTTCTGCCCTATCACACACCTTGCTTCTTGTTCTTCTTTCCACTCTCCCCCCTTTCACTTGCTCAAAGCCTATTACATTTCTAACCCTGGCCAGTTCTGATGAAAGGTCACAGACCTGAAACGTTAACTCTGTTTCTCTCTCCACAGATGCTGCTGGATGTGCTGAATATTTCCAGCACTGTCTGTTTTTACTTCATTAGGGCGGAGGCGGTGGCATAGTGGTAATGTCACTAGACTAGTAACCCAGAGCCTCAGGCGAATGCTTTGTGAACATGGGTTCAAATCCCACCACAGAAGATGGTGGCATTTGAATTCAATTAATAAATTTGGACTTACAAAGCTAGTCTAGTGAAACCATTGTCAATTGTTGTAAAAACCTATCTGATTCATTAATGTCCCTTTAGAGAAGGAAATCAGCCATCCTTACCTGGGCTGGTCTACATGTGACTCCAGACCCAGAGCAATGTGGTTGACTCTGAAATGGCCTAGCAAGCCACTCAGTTGTATAAAATCACACAAAGTAAAAGAAATGAAACCGGACGGACCACCAAGCATCGACTGAGGCACGGAAATGACAAAGGCAAACCCAGCCCTGTGGACCCTGCCAAGTCCTCCTGACTAACATCTGGTGGCTTGTGCCAAAATTGGGACAGCTGTCCCACAGACTAGTCAAGCAATAGCCTGTCATAGTCATACTCACGGAATCGTACCTTGAAACAATATCCCAGCCACCACCATCAACATCCCTGGTTCAATGAAGAGTGCAGGAGGGCATGCCAGGAGCAGCACCAGATATACCCAAAAATGAGGTGTCAGCCTGGTGAAGCTACAACACATGACTACTTGCGTGCCAAACAGCTGAAGCAGCATGCAATGGACGGTGTTAAATGATTCCACAACCAATGTATCAGATCTAAGCTCTGCCATCCTGCCACATCAAGTCGTGAATGGTGGTGGACAATTAAACAACTGACTAAACAAGTATCCCCATCCTCAACAATGGAAGCGCCCAGCACATCAGTTCAAAAGACAAGGCTGAAGCATTTGCATCCATCTTCAGCCAGAAGTACAAAGTGGATGATACATCCTAGCATCCTCCAGAGGTCCCCAGCATCACAGATGCCAATCTTCAGCCAATTTGATTCACTCCACATGACATCAGGGGACGGCTGAAGGCACTGGATTATGCAAGGGCTATGGGCCCTGACAACAGTCTGGCACTAATACTGAAGACTTGTGCTCCAGAATGAGCCACAGCCCTAGCCAAACTGTTCCAGTACAGCTACAACACTGGCATCTACCCGGCAATGTGGAAAATTGCCCAGGTACGTCCTGTGCACAAAAAGCAGACAAATCCAACCAGGCCAACATTCACTCAACATTCACTCCCTCCACCACCAATGCACAGCAACAGCACTATGTACCATATACAAGACGCACTGCAGCAACTCACCAAGGCTCCTTCGACAACACCTTCCAAACCCGTGACCTCTACCACCTAGAAGGATAAGGGCAGCAGATGCATGGGGACACCACCACCTGCAAGTTCCCCTCCAAGCCACAACTATATCACCAATCCTTTACTGTCACTGGGTCAAAATCCTAGATCTCCCTTCCTAACAGCACTGTTGGTGTACCAACACTCCAAGGATTTCAATAAGGCAGCTCACCACGACCTTCTCAAGGGCAATTCAGGATGGGCAATAAATGCTGGCATGGCCAGCGACGCCCATATCCCCTGAACTGCCACTCCACATGTACTCCTGCTGATGCTTTCAGCCAAGCAGCCCAGACTGCTGCCTCTCATGTCAAGATGGTGCAGTGTGAAGCTGGGCCCTCAAGGCCCAGAGCTGCTCAAGGCCTTCTGCAGTCTCACCCACTGAAAGTCAGCAGCCTTCCACCAGCCATGCTGTAGCCTCTGGGATAGCACTGTGTAGGATCACCAGATCAGGCAATGGTGCCCGCAAAACAGGAAATAAAGGGAATGCACAAGGGTTGAGTTTTGTATGTATTGTTGGATAATGTTGTCACGGAATTTTATGGTGCCTTTTATTTCAGGATTTTGGTCAAGAGGATGTTGTGATGGTCCGTAGCAGAGGGATGGAAAGGTGAGGAATTGTGGGGCAACAGTGACGTTGGGATGTTTTTTAGAGGAACCTGAGTCTGATTAGCTGTTCACGGACAGTCTGTCTTGAGCAATGGTGTTCCCAATGCCTCCTCCCAAGGTGCTTGCCAAAGACCTGTTGGCAAGGAATGCACCTTCATGAGAGTCAGGATGAGTAGGACACAGCAGACCAGCACAAACTTGGCGACATGCTCCTGCCAGTATTGGAGGACTCCCCCTGAGTGCTGATGGTTTGCTCCATGATGTTCTTGGTGGCACCATGACTCTCACTATACGAGCGCTGTCCATGCACGGTCAGGTGGCAAAGAGAAGTCATGAGTCACGTTTAGAGCGGATAGCCCTTGTCACCAAGCAGCCACCCTCTGGTTCATCATGGTGGCTTAAATATAGCGGGAATGACTGACTGGCATGGAATAAAAACACTGTGGTTGCGACCAGGATAGCAGGCATTCACCAACAGGATGTTCTATGCCTGGTCGCATACCAACTGCATGTGAAGGGAGTGGAACCCTTTGCGGTTACAGTGCACCTGCTCGTTGAGATGCGGTGCCCACAGAGCCACCTGCGGGCATTTGATGGCTCCCTGCACCATTGGGAATTCCACTACCCTGGCAAACCCACATGCTTGCTCCTCCTTTTCTCTCTGGTTAGAGAGAAGACTATCTAGTCCCTTCTCCTTGTGTGGAGATCCTCTGTTACCTCTGTGCTGCAGTGATTCACGGTGAACTGCAATATGTTGCCAAAGTTGCTGGCTCCGGCAGGGAAGAATCTTGAAGCGAAGAAATTGAGGGCCATTGGCAGCGCCACCCTCACCCTGTTCTGTGGCTGTAGGAGGTGGCACAGTTCAGTGACCACATTGCTGTTTGTGGGAGCTTGCTGTGTGAAAGTTGGCTGCCATGTTCCCTACATTACAACAGTGACTACACTTTACAAGCACTTCATTGGCTGAAAAGCACTTTGGGACATATATTTTCTATTGCTTTGTTCCTTGTTATTTTTACAGACTTACATTTTTATTTCCCACAGAGGTATTTGCTCCGTTTTCCATTAGAGGGAAATTATCCTTCTTACTTACTTATGCAATTACTACGTGGGACAATTTTTAAGGAGCTTTTACACTGCAATTTGAAGAAGCTAGTCTCATTTCTGGAGTGTGCAGTTAAATGCGGAGAAAAAATTTGACTTCTCTGTTTACCCTGAAGCAGACATTGCTTTACTGCACACTGCCAAGCTATACTTTATTTAATTCATGACATAGATATACCTGGTAGCCACACGAAGGCAACAGCAGCAACACAACAGCCATAGTTGGAACAAATTGACCCTGTGCCCTTTGGCAAGACAAAGGATTAGTCAGTGAGAAACATTTACATCGAAAACCCAAAGGCTTACAAAATAAAGCTTCTGAAGAAATAAAGTTTTATCATATCTCAAACAAAACCGAAGTTGACTCTAACAGGTATTGATGTATTCTGGTTCAATTTTACTGACCAGAAGAAAGCAATCAGAGCAGGAAGCAGACCAAATATCAAGTGATCAATACTTGGGTTGGAGTTGCATGGCAACAATCTAATCAAGGAACTTAGATTATATAATCAACTGGTAAAGTGGCAACTTGGATGTGAGAATAGATTAGAACCCTGATCTCAAGTCCCTACTACTGCTAATTGCTGCAATTAAAATTGCATTTTTAAAATTTCATTTAAATTATAATATCTGTTCTTAACCACTGATTATCCTACTGATATTCTCAATTGGTTATTCATATGTGCTAAGGCAGCAAGCTAGCTAAAGCTGTCAAACATCTCCAAAAAAGTTAACAGATAATCTAACAGCTCAGAATATAGATTTATGATATGTGAAGACTAAGAGGTTAGACTGAAAGTGCGGTGGGACACGAGCTTGTCATAATCTGAGCCAGAGGTGTATCTTTACTGACTATGATCACTTTTATTGCAACAGACAGGATCACAATTGGCAGCAGTGGTCGATTTAGAAATTATTAAAGGAAAATATGTGTCTACTGAAGGCATGAAATGTTATGCTAGCCATTGTCCCGGGGAGTCGAGGGTTATGCGGAGCAGGCACAAAAGAGGAGTTGAGGCCTGGGACAGATCAGCCATGATCTTATTGAATGGCGGGACAGGCTTGAGGGGCTGAATGGCCTGTTCCTGCTCCTATTTCTTATGTTCTTATGTCCCAAAGGGCCATCTCTCTCCATTTGTTTGTTCAAGCCATTGTCCCAAAGGCATCTCTCTCCATTAGAGAGCAACAGTTGATAATGTATAGCTTGAGGGGCACCACTCCCCGAGTGGGAGGCAAGCCTCCATGAACTACTACAGCCAGTACAGGGATTGAACCCACACTGTTGACATTCGTCTGTATCACATTCTAGCCAACCAAGCTAACCAACCCCCAAATTGAGAGACATATAATGCTCCCCCATGAAAATGTTGATTTTCATCACCCGATTTGGTGCATTTTCTGGTTCCTTGGAGCCTTCCCAATGTAATTTTGTTTTCAAAGTAAGTCAACCTCTAACTCTACTCCACCTTTAGTGTCTGAACCATAATGATTCTGTGATTGTGGTGACAAGAATGTTCAAAGCCGAGTTAATACAATCACACCAGGCAAGAGCTGCTGAGCTCAGAGAAAAGAACATTCACAGTAAGCCTGGAAGAAAAAAACCTTCAGACAAAACTGGAATGTGTGGGGTCAGGGAGGGGACAGCTCATTTACACGGAGATGGTGAGTGCTCATGTCACATCAGTCATATCTCAGGCGCCCACGAGACCAATGCTGCCATAAACTCCAGCATCTGGGAGATGGAGCCTGTCCCATCCCTCCCCCCTCATCCCCAAGCCCCACCACCAGAAAAACCAGTCCATGCCCCCTTCGGCTCTCTTACCCAAATCTGGGGGTCCAGGCCACTTCCCTGCCATTCTGGAGGCCTGGATTCTCATCTCACTGTGCATACTGGCTTACAGACATACAAATAGGTCCAATATGATCCTGAGTGTAATATTCTGCGTACTGTTAGTCTAGTTCAGAATATCTGAAGAGTCAGATGGATTAAAAGAAACGGGAGCTTTATTAAACATGTCTTACTGCTATTTACATTTTCCAAGTCTCTACACAAGGCATCCACACACATGGTGTTACATCACTTCCTGTGATTAGGTATACAGCATGATTAGCATATTTAACCCAGTAACAACCTCATGTCCAGTATAACACATTATACTACATTAGAGGCTGAATTTTACGCCGCTCCAGCGGCTTGGATGGTGGCGTGGGGGCAGCGTAAAATTGAGTCGGAGGCTCCGGGAGGCCTTCCCGCCCCGCTCCCGCCTCCGGCCAACTTTACGGCGGGTGGGCGGGGGAGGGAGAAAACGGCCCACCCGTCCGAGGCCAATCAAGGCTCTTGTGGCCTCTTAACGGCCACTTAAGGGCCCTCGCCCGCCTCCATGGGTATTTTACCTGTGGCAAGGATACATGCTGGGGATGTGAAAGGCCACCTAGTGATAGCTGCCGGCCTTTCCGCGCGCGGGGGAGTGCCATGGCAGTCGGGCACAGGGTGCCCAATTGAGGGCCGCCCCAGCCTCCCAACCCACCCCCAGGATCCAAGACGCTCCCCACCTCTCCCCCCCCCCCACCGCCAAGTGACTACCCTTGCCTCACCACTACGACCGACCACCCCCGCCCCCACCACCCAGCAAGGCAAGCCCAACTTACCCGGTCCTGGCTCCATGGCGTCGGCTGGGCTGCAGTTCCAGCGGTGACCACCGCTCCCGGTGGCACTGCTGGGACTAAGAACTGCCGGCCCACTGAATGGCCGGCAGCTCACTGAGGCGGGACCTCCTCCCTCAAGCGGGTGGAAGTCCCACCACAGGACAATTAAAGCCCGGGGACCCGTAAAATGCATGTCGGATCCCCGCGCTAGGCAGAAGCAGGCTCACCACCGTCTTTTACGTCGGTGGTGAAGTCCCATCCGCCCATGGTAAAATTCAGCCCTAGGAATTCTCAGCATAAAGGATCCTTGCCCTGGCTGTAGTCCCACCTCTCTGCTAATCATAGGACTTGCAAGGGATGGGCTGAGGCTTCCCTCTTTACAAAGCCCAAGCAAGAGATCCCACGTTATGTCTGGACCAGGCCTTTCAGGTTCCAGATTTTTTCAGGCCTAGCCATTCCACTAGACTCTACTGGATTTCCAGTAGGAGTCTGACAGAACGGTTTTATAAATTGGATCCCTAAATGCCCTGCAAAGTGGCCCAGCAAGCCAGTCCTTCATTAAAAAAAATTCAAGAAGCATTACAAACTGCCAACTTGTCAGTGGTTTCAAAAGAGCTCACCTTTTTGAGGATAACAAGGGATGGGCAATAAATGCGACCTTACCAGCATCACCAAAACCCTGAGAACAAATTTTAAAAAGTGACCAATGTTACCTTATTTAAAAAGAAAGATTTAGGAGATGGCTGTGTGAAATGAGTGGCATCAAGTAAGAGGGCTCTGGGATTCATGCCTTCTTGTCTCATTACATTCTTGCCATTAGTGACCAAGTCACCGCAAAAAAATGCAACCTTCACATGTTTGGACACAGCAGAGGTAAAAATAGATACGTCAGTAAAGTGGTGCTCCTAGGGAGGAGTGAGGGGCAGGGGGCATTTTGTGTCTTACATTTACAGACAGAAAGATTGTTCCTCGCAGCTCGGGAGAACTTTTGTCTATTCATATCTGTAAAAGTGGAAATAGACTACAGGCCAGCCAGGTAAACACAGCATTGCCATGGAGAAGGAAAGGAAAAAACAGATGGAGAGCTTTTAATGGAAGTCTAAAAATAGAACATCCGTTACTATTGGCAGATGAAGGTGCTGCATTTATGCTGGCAGCTCTTTTAAAAAAAGACAGCTAATGTAGAGATAAAGAGCCAGCATGGTTTAATGGGCATTAAAGTATTCTGTTTAAATACAATGGCTCAAATTATCTGGAGATTATTCCATCAAAAGAACTGATCCACTGATAACATCCACTGAAATGGGTCTTTACTGTAAATATTCTGCTTCACACATTTTGCATTCATTTGTCCTGTAATCTATTACAAAGTTCTACCTAAATAAGAAAGACTTGTATTTATATAGTTGTTCTTGTGGGTACCTGCACGGGTCCTAGTTATGTCTGTCTTTTTGTGGGATGTGTCGAGCATTCCATGTTCCAGTCCTACTCAGGCCCCCTCCCTCATCTCTTTTTCCGGTACATTGATGACTGTATCAGTGCCGCTTCCTGCTCCTGCCCTGAACTAGAAAACTTCATCAACTTTGCTTCCAATTTCCACCCTTCTCTCATCGTTACGTGGTCCATCACCGACACTTCCCTTCCCTTCACTTCCTCGACTTCTCTGTCTCCATCTCTGGGGATAGGCTGTCCACTAATATTCATTAGAAGCCCACCAACTCCCACAGCTACCTCACACCCTGTTTCCTGTAAGGACTCCAACCCATTCTCCCAGTTTCCCCTGTTCTGATGAAGCAACCTTCCACAACAGTGCTTCTGACATGTCTTCCTTTTTCCTCAACTGAGGATCCCCCCCCACTGTGATTGATAGGGTCCTCAACCAGTCCGACCCATTTCCCATAACCTGCCCTCACCCCTTCCCCTCCCTCCCAGAATCGTGACATGGTTCCCCTAGTCCTCACTTTCCACCCCACCAGCCTCCACATCCAAAGGATCATCCTCCGTCATTTCTGCCACCTCCGACGTGATGCCAACACCAAACACATCTTCTCTTCCCCTCCCCTGTCAGCATCCCAAGGGATCATTCTCTCCACGACACCCTGGTCCACCTCCATCACCCCTGACACCTCATCCCCTTCCCATGGTACCTTCCCATGCAATCGCAGGAGGTGTAATACTTGCTCTTTTACCTCCTCTCTCCTCACCATCCAAGGCCCTAAACTCTCCTTTCAGGTGAAGCAGCAATTTACGTGTACTTCCTTCAATTTATTACTGTATTCGCAGCTCACAATGCAGTAGCCTCTACACTGGGGAGACCAAATGTAAATTGGGTGACTGCTTTGCGGAACACCTTCACTCAGTCTGCAAGCATGACCCCGAGCTTCCGGTTGCTTTCCATCTCAACACACCCCCTGCTCTCATGCCCACATTTCTGTTCTTGGCCTGCTGCAATATTCCAGTGAACATCAACACAAGCTTGAGGAGCAGCACCTCATCTTTCGATTAGGCACTCTACAGCCTTGTGGACTCAACATTGAGTTCAACAATTTAGAGCATGACTGGCAATTTTTTTTAACCATGTGCCTGTTTTTCATGTTGTACTTTTAGACAGAGCTGCTCATTATTCTGCCATTAACACTCTCTCTCGACTAATGCTTTATCTTTCCCCACAACCATCAACATGCTCTTTGCCTTTGTCCAATGACATATTTGTTATTTAATTTCTCCTGCCCTCTGCCCTATTAAACACCTTCACTTTTGTTCTCTTCTCCACCACCCTCCACCCCTGACTTGCTTAAAACCTAATACTTTTCTTACCTTTGCCAGTTCTGATGAAAGGTCACAGACTTGAAAGGTTAACTCTGCTTCTCTCTCCACAGATGCTGCCTGACCTGCTTAGTATTTCCAGCACTTTCTGTTTTTATTTCAGATTTCCAGCATCTGCAGTATTTTGCTTTTATTTCCTATTTATGTAGCGCATTTCATGATCTCAGGGCATCCCAAAGTGCTTTACAGCCAATGAAGTACTTTTTGAAGTGTATTCACTGTCATGGGAGTCAGTTGCCAGTGATCGCCAGAGCTGGCGGACAGCCATAAAGGCGGGGCTAAAGTGTGGCGAGTCAAAGAGACTTAGCATTTGGCAGGAAAAAAGACAGAAGCGCAAGGCGAGAGCCAACTGTGTAACAGCCCCGACAGCCAATTTTATCTGCATCGCCTGTGGAAGAGTCTGTCACTCTAGAATTGGCCTTTATAGCCACTCCAGGCGCTGCTTCACAAACCACCGACCACCTCCAGGCGCTTACCCATTGTCTCTCAAGACAAGGAGGCCAAACAAGAATGTAGGAAATGCAGCAGACAATTTGCGCACAGCAAGCTCAGGCAGTACAGCGGTGCAGTGGTTAGCACTGCAACCTCACAGCTCCAGTAACCCAGGTTCAGTTCTGGGTGCTGCCTGTGTGGTGTTTGCAAGTTCTCCCTGTGACTGTGTGGGTTTCCACCAGGTGCTCTGGTTTCCTCCTACAGCCAAAGACTTGCAGGTTGATAGGTAAATTGGTCATTGTAAATTGCCCCTAGTGTAGGTAGGAGAATGGTGGGGTTGTGGTAGGGAATATGGGATTAATGTAGGATTAGTATAAATGGGTGGTTGTTGGTCAGCACAGACTCGGTGGGCCTAAGAGCCTGTTTCAGTGCTATATCTTTTAATAAAAAAATAAGCTCCCATATACAGCAATGTGATAACGAACAGAAAATATGTTTCTGTGATGTTGATTGAGGGATAAATATTGGCCAGGATATGGGGATAACTCCCCTGCTCTTTATTAAAATAGTGCCATGGGATCTTTTAAGTCTACCTCAGGGGCCTCGGTTTAACATTGCTTCTGAAAGATGGCAGCTCCAACAGGGCAGTACTCCCTCGATATTATTTGGCACTGGGAGGTGAGTTACAGTCAGCTGTGCAATGTTGGGGTCAGTGAGATTAGTATCTGAGGTAAGTCCAACCAACACCTATCTTCACTTTCCTGCAGCATGCTTTCTAGGTTTTGTTCTTATTTATCCAGGAGGTCCTGAGCCCAATTGTATTTGCCCTCAAAGTGATAAAGTAAATCCATAGAAACCAGGGATCAAGGTTGAGGCCCTTCCTGGTCTCTTTGGCAGCTGCTTTGCATATCCACAGAGCTAAGGGGAATATTGTTCACTGAATATCTTTTATTAGTGTTCATATTACGAAGAACAATAAGTCAACTATTGTACTTGAGCTATATTCTTAAATGGGTTTTCAATTATTTCAGCATCTGAGTGAATCATTCCAGTTATGGGTTCTATTCAGGATTCCTGGCTACAAAGCATGAATGAATTTCTTTGCTCTGAAGGTTTTACAGGAAAACATAATGACTTAATTATGTAATTGCCAGTTCAGATCCACAGTAACTTAATCTCAGTCCTTTCAGCAAATTCCACCTGCTAGTCTACACTCTTTGACAAAATACTACTATCTGAAACTGGGGACTTTCCAGTCTGATGAATCATTATAACCAGATATCCTTATTTTTTTTTTATTTTATTCATTCATGGGGATGTGGGCATTGTAGGCTAGACCAGCATTTATTGCCCTTGAGAAGGTGGTGGTGAGCTGCCTTCTTGAACCGCTGCAGTCCATGTGGGATAGGTACACCCATAGTGCTGTTAGGAAGGGAGTTCCAGGATTTTGACCCAGCGACAGTGAAGGAACGGCGATATAGTTCCAAGTCAGGATGATGTGTGGCTTGGAGGGGAACTTGCAGATGGTGGTGTTCCCATACATTTGCTGCCCTTGTCCTTCCAGGTGGTAGAATTTGGAAGGTGCTGTCTAAGGAGCCTTTGTGCGGTGCCGCAGTGCATCTTGTAAATGGTACACACTGCTGCCACTGTGCGTCGGTGGTGGAGGCTGCTTTGTCCTGGATGGTGTCGAGCTTCTTGAGTGTTGTTGGAGCTGCACCCATCCAGACAAGTGGAGAGTATTCCATCACCTGTGCCTTGTAAATGGAGGACAGGATTTGGGAAGTCAGGAGGTGAGTTACTCGCCGCAGGATTCCTAGCTTCTGACCTGCTCTTGTAGCCAAGGTATTTATATGGCTACTCCAGTTCAGTTAGTGTACCTCTGCTGAGTTACAGCAATATAAATAACTGGAGGCTTGAAATTCACCTATGCGATATTAGAATACTAATGTTGAAGAAATTTGTTCATAGGATGGGGACAGTATTTATCATCCATTCTTAATTGTCCCAAGGGCATTAAGAGTCAACTAACTAGAGTAGGACCACAATTAAATGCAGGCTTTGGGAAGGTAAGTTTGCTCGATTTCCTACAGCTTTCATGCTCATTTCCTCCTGGTGCTGATCTGCAAATGCCCAGATTTACTTAACTCACAACCTCTGAGTTACGAGTCTAGTACATAACCACTAGGTGCCACTGGATGCAATAAGCACACTAACATCACCACTAAAATGGCAGACAAGTAAATTTGATATAAATGAGTTCAAGTGTTCATATACTAATATTTGCAGGGCATAATTTCAAAGCCAGAGACCGAAAGAACTAATGATTGATATTTTTCAAAATGCAGTTTAGAATTAAAACTCAAAAGGCGAAAAATAAAACACTTCAGTTTTTAGCAAACTTCAACTACCATTGGGGGTTATTGTGCAGTATCGTTGTTTAACTATAGTGAGAGATAGGTCAACAGAGAAAAACAGGCATATTCGTGAACCAGTTTGTAGTCTGCTTTCCCCACCCAAAACACAGCTAATGTTTGCAATTATTTCAACAGCCGCAGGATTTGGATAAAATTTTGCACCAACTTCTTTTGCATAAAAATAGCTCCGTGTTGTTATCAATCTCTCTCAATAGTTGGCATTTGAAAGAAATAAAAGGAAAAGGATCAGTGACATTCAGTTGGGCAACAGAATGAATTAAATTAGCTTAATGGAGTTCCACACAGGAGTGAAGGTAACAATGACTACCATCTGGGTACAATTACCTGCATAGGAAAATGTCGCTTATTGTTCAGCTTGTTTACTTCATTCCCATGGAAAAATCAGAAATAAATATAGTGCAAATAGCCCCTCATTATATACCATTAAATGGAACACATACTGTTATTTTCGTACAATTGCATCTCATTTAAAAGCATTTTTAAATAGTTGTGGAAATATATTTTTGTTTCTCTTGCTCAATTACTTCCTTCTCTCTCCTCTCCTAAAGCCGTTGACTCTAATCTGTACCTTTTGGTACCGTTCCCAAGTTCCCATTCTTCACCTGTGAACCTTTCCAATCATTGTTAATAGGCTATTTGACTGTGAAAGCATCGTGGTTCAGCCCAGTCATACCTTCACTTGAAGTCCAGATGTGCACATTTCAGCCAGGGCCCTCTGCATACCAATCACAAACAGGAGCCCTTCCCAATGTTCATCTTCCTCGCCCCAGGGGCACTGAACCATGTGAACTGTAGCTCTTTGTGTAGCACTGCTGCTTCTGAATCCGAAGATTTTAAATTTAAATCCCCCTCCAGAGACTTGAGCACAAAATCTGGGCTGGCACTCCAGTGCAGTACCGAGGGAGTGCTGCACTGTCAGAAGTGCTGTCTTTCCAATGAGACGTTAAACCAAGGCCTCATTTGCTTTCTCAGGTGGATGTAAAACATCCTATGGCACTATTTCAATTAAAAGCAGGGGAGTTCTCCCAGGTATCTTGGCCAATAGTTATCCCTCAACTAAAAACAAGTTCTCTGCTCATTTTCATTTTGAGGTTTGTGGGACCTTGCCTTACACAAGCTGGCTGTTGCATTTCCTACATTACAACAGTGACTACTCATCTGTAAATGCTTTACAGCAAACTCCCGGAAGCATCATTGAGATAATGACCAGATAATCTGTTTTAGTGATGTTGGTTGAGGAATAAATTTAGGCCAGGGCACATTGCTGAAGTAACATTAATAGGATATGTCATTCTACTTATTTTTCTGTATGTGTGGTTCCACCTCCCCAGCCCATTATTTTGTTCCTTTTTAACTTTGTAACTCTTTCCATCTATGACAGAGCCCATACACCCAAAACATTAATTTACCTGTACTCTCCACATACTATGCCTGACCCTTCTGAGCGCTTCGAACATTTTCTATTTTATTCCTCCCAGTTTAGCATAGTTTTTCCACAGTGGCTTAAAAATGCTTATTATATTGAGATGTCCCCAAATCCTCTCTTCCCTCCTCTCCGGAATATGCTGGCTCCATACTGCCTATGTACATATGCACTTCCCTATCTCTGTAACGTCACTCAGCCATACAACCCTCTGAAATATCAGCATTCCTCCTCTTGCAAATCCCTTCACCGTTAGCAGCCAGACCTTCAGTTGCCTGCACTGTAAGTGCTGGAATTTCCTCTCTCCTCCTTTAAGATATTCCTTAAAACGCACCCTTTTGACCAATCTCTTGGTTGCCTGTCCTAATATCTCCTTATTGGGTTTGGTGTCAAATTGTGTTTAATAATGCTCCTGTGAAGCATCTCGGGACATTTTACTACTTTAAAGGTGCTATATAAATGCAAGTTGTTGTTTTGTTAGGTTTTGTTGGGAGTGTGTGGGAATGCAGGGTCAGGAGTCTGGGGATCAGGGGTGGGGATGAGAGGTGTTGTGGGACGTGGCACAATTTTAAGAGAGGACCACTTTAAGAGGTTGTAAGTGAAGATCACAAGAGGAAGTGCTGTCGCATCACACATGACCAAGGGGTTGTGGGTGTAGCCCAACAGAGTGAGGTGTTTCTAAATGTGCTCTTGCAGTAGCTGTATATATATATATATATACACACACATATATGTATATGTTCCAGTTAAGTTATGATAAAAACCCATGTTTTCTTTGAATAATACTTGCAGTTGTGTGAATCTTACAATAGTTCACATACCATAGGAACAAGTAATATTATATGGTGGCAGCGGTGGGATATATTTTTCTGAAGACCGCCAAATATTACATAGTGGCAACGTTTGATTTTTTTCTGAAGAACATACCAAGTGAGAACAAAGCACAGCTGATTGCTTACCCAGAGTCGCTGAAGAGTCAGGTGGAAAGCAGTTAGCAGGAGACCCCACAACAGTGCAGCAAGCTAGAACTGCACAGAGAGGAGCCTGGGAGATGTTGAAACTCTGAGTAAAGTGTAGGCAATTGCCAGGGGATCAGAGCTTTCAACTAATCTGGCAGTCGGTTGAAAAATTTGAGAAGAAGTAGTCCAGCCATAAATGCTTTACCCATGTTGTTTGCTTCATGGGTGGCGTCTAAGCTGAGAAGAGTGGGAAGAACTCAATAGTGTCAGTGGAGGTCCAGCTAAATGTAAAAGGATGGCTGTGGCAACTGCCAGTACTGTAAGCTGAAGCCCTCTAAAAAAAATGAAGGCATCGTATGACAAGCAAGCAGAACCAGAATTAGCTCGACTGATAGTAGGAGAGAAGGTCAGAGTCTTTAACCATGCGTTGGGCTCCTGTAGAGGTTGCGAGGATATGCGATCAGCCCAGATCATACGAGGTCCAGACACCCAATGGTGCAAATCTCAGACGCAACCGAAGTCAACTCAGGGAGCTGTACAACAACACTATATGTGACAACACTGTGGCATTGCAGACAAAGTATGAAGATGAATGTACAGAGGCTATGAGCACAGAGGAAGAACATGCTAACCAGAGTTCTGAGTCACCAGAGTCTCAGAGGAGTCATCAAGATGCGCTCAGCTTTGGGAAGAGATTTACAGGAACAAGATTGGGATGAATCAGCAAACCTCCTCTATATTTTAGAGTGTTAAACTTGCTTACTTGTAAATAATGTTTTGTTTCAATCATGTAGTTAGAGCGAACTGCAACACCATTGTATTTTTTTTATTAATTCGTGGGTTGTGGGCATTGCTGACTAGGCCTGCATTTAATGCCCATCCCTAATTGCCCTTGAGAAAGTGGTGGCGAGCTTGTACATATGTTTTTATCTTTGGAACAAAAGTGGATGTTGTGGGACATGGGACCAACTTAAGAGAGGACCATCTTAAGAGGCTGTAAGTGAAGATCACCAGAGGAAGTGGTGTTACGTCACACATGACCAGGGTGTTGGGAGTGCTGCGTGAGACATGTGTAGATGAGCTCCTGCAGCAGCTGTATATATCTATATGTTGTAGTTAAGTTATAATAAAACCCCATGTTTTCTTTGAATATTACTTGCAGTCCTATGAATCTTACAATAGTTCACATACCAAAGCAACAAGTACTATTACAAGAGGGATCGGAGGGCTTAGAACGTGGATTCCCATAATCATAGGCAAGGGAGCGCGAGGAGTAGGGAATGCAAGGATGGGGAATGGTGATCTGGGGATCAAACAGGGGATGGAACGAAGGGAAAAGGTGTCCAAGGGTCATAGCCTGGGTTCAATATTGCAATTGGTATCTGGGATCGCAGAGCTGACATCAGAGATCGATGTGCTTCCTCGAGTTTAATCACTCCACCATTGGTGCCTTCAGTTGCCTGGGTCCTAAGCTTTTGAATTCCCTCCCTAAACCTCCCCATCTCTCTACCTCGTTTTCCTCCTTTAAGATGCTCCTAAAAACGTAACTTGTTAACCAAGCTTTTGGTCATCTGACCTAATATCTCCTTAAGTGGCTCAGTGTCATATTTTATTTTGTAAAGCTCCTGTGAAGTGCCTTGGGATGTTTTATTATGTTAAAGGTGCCATATAAATATAGACTGCATTTGTTGACAACGCTATCGGTAGGTGGCGCTGTTTTGGCACATGCTCAAATACAGCATGTGCCACTTAAACGTCACAGCTTGCGACTGTCGCAGCTGCCAGGACTAAAGATGGCGCTGGTCAAAGAATCACACAGAGGCAACCTAACAAACACGTGGCAGCATACTATGGCCGGAGTGAGAGAGTGGAGCGGGCCATGGAGAGCAGCGCGGGGGACGGGGAGACCAGCACGGGGAGAGCAGCGGCGGCGGCGGCGGGGGTGGGGGGGGTGGGAGAGAGCTGGGGGAAAGAGGGAGGGAGAGAGGGAGGGAGGGAGAGAGGGAGGGAGAGAGGGAGGGAAAGAGGGAGGGAAAGAGGGAGGGAGAGAGGGAGGGAGAGAGGGAGGGAGGGAGAGAGGGAGTGAAAGAGGGAGGGAAAGAGGGAGGGTGGAGAACTGGGGGAGGAGGGGAGGGAGAGGGAGGAAGGGGAGAGGATGGGGGAGAGGGAGGAAGGGGAGAGGGTTGGGGAGAGCGGAGGGGGGTGGGGGAGAGCAGGGGGGAGGGGAGAGAGTGGGGGGGTGGGCGGCGGTGGGGGAGAGTGGTGGGAGGGGAGGGCGGCGATGGGGGAGAGTGGTCAGGGGAGCAGCGGAGCAGAAGAGGAGGGCCTTTTTCTGTGCATGCGCCATAAACACAACAGCAAAAGACTTACCGGCCAGTCCCTGCACCCGGCGACACCAAGGTCTTCGGCCGCTCAGTCCCCGCGGCTCTCTACGGCCTCTCGCTTCCGGCCCTCTCCATTCAGCCATTCCCTCCAGCTGCGCATGCCCAATCCAGTTGCTTTCTCCCCTACTTCTCAACAGTACTTCAGACATTGCAACTGTCTGGTCCCTGCCTTTTGCATGCTCCCTCTCCCCACCCCTCCCCGCTCTCCCCACCCCTCCCGCCTCTATCTCTTCACCTCCCGCTCTTCACCCACCCCTCCCTCCCCCTCTTCACCCACCCCTCTATCCCCCTCTTCACCCACCCCTCCCTCTACCCCCCTACCTCCACCCCCTACCTCCACCCCTCCCTCTACCCCCCCTACCTCCACCCCTCCACCACAGTTGAATATCTGAAGTGCAGTTGCAAAGTCGGGGAAATAGCATCCAAAACAAAATCTCAACAATTCTGGTTTTAATTATTGAGAAGTTTTATTAAGTTCATTAAGCATCCGAGGAACTGCTGTGCATGGATACATGGTGTTGTGTCCAGCATTCCCGTGAGACAGACAGGCCAAGGCTCTGCTATGCACAGCTAAAGAGATTGTTCCTGGAGAGCCTTTACTACTGTATTGTCCATGTGAAGAAGGCAAAGTCACAAGAGTCTGAGCTCAGTCTATTCTTGGTGAATGTTCCCCAAGCGCATCCCAATGTGCATTCCCAATTCATCCATAAATGCAATGTTCCTTTCCACATCGTGACAAGCTCCGCAGCATGATCTAGTTGCCTTCGTTGCTTGAATGTTGACCTTAAGTCTCAAAGATTGTTTTCTCGACGGCATGTTTTACATGAAAAGAAATAAAGCAAATCAGAGTCAGAGCTTGCGTCCCTCCATCCACTGAAATTAATGTTGTGCACACCTTTTTAAGTTCTGCAGTGAAGATAACGTCGCCAATGAAGCACATATTACCCACCTCAGATGCAGGAATCAGCACATCCTTGCGTCCTCTCCTGCACTGCCTCCTTTGCTTGAATGCCGTCCTTAAGTCTCAAGGATTGTTTTCTCAAGGGCACGTTTTACATGAAAGGAAATAAGGAAAGAACATCAGTGTCAGAGCTTCCCTCCCTCCAATGAAATTACTGTTGAGCATGCTTTGTGTTCTGCGGTAAAGGCATGTACTGATAACACCGCCAATGAATCACTTAGTACCCACCTCAGCTGTAGGAGTCAGGATGATGTAACTGCCCTTATCTCATGATGGTTCAATGCTGCTCTCAGGGAAAACATGAATGATGTGAGGGTGCTGGAAAAAGAAGCACATTTCTTTTGGGCTATGAACATAAAGCAGGCCATTTAGCCCAGCTGTTCCCTGCTAGTGGTTATGCTACTCCTGCGCCTTCCCATGCGCTCCCATTTAATCCTGCCTACTACTATCAGCATCACCTTCCATTTCTTTCACTCTTACCTACCTTTGCCTTAAAGCAACACTGAGGATGGAGAATGGTGTGGCTGCACTCCCACCTCACGCAGCAAGAGCATTCACATTTGTGCTACCACTGGACTCGGCATGAGGTGGCTGTGTGTCCATGTGCACTGCTCTGATGGGTGCAGGAACAGGTGGCAGTGCGTCCATGTGCACTACTCTGATGGGTGCAGGAACAGGTGACTGTGTGTCCATGTGCACTGCTTGGATGAGTGCAGGAACAGGTGACTGTGTAACTGAACAGCAAGGAGAGGGTACCGCAGGTGGGGGAAGTGGAGCTTTGAACAGGCAGGCGTATGTTCAGGAAGTTCAAGAAGGCTATTAAAGGACCACACGGGATACATGAGATGAGATAAGAAATACAGAATGCACTCCATTGAAACGTTACAAAAACGAAAGTGACCGTTTAGATGGAAGGTTGTTCGCTGGACTGCAGCACATGTACTGCCTGCACACAGCAACTTACAACAAGGACTGGAGCACATGCAGTGCCCCAGACAATGGAAATGTTTTCAGAGCAATTTACAACAGGGACTGCAGCACATGCAGTGCCCCAGACAATGGAAATGTTTTCAGAGCAACTTACCTTGGAACAATCTCCTCTGTCTAATAAAAATGAAGCAAATCTCCAAAACGACTAAATAATTGAGATAAAATGCGAGAAAATGCCTGACGAAACCTCTCCTCCTTCCACTTTCAAAAACTGGCGCCGAAGCTTTGACGCATGCGTGAATATCGAAAGATTGACGCATGCGTGAATATCCGGTGGCGTTGCATGAAGCGCATGCGCAGAGGCCAACCTGGCGCATTGCCTGAGGAAGACGACGTAACGCGATGACGTCACCAGCGAATGCGCAAACTGGTCCTGGCAAGTCGGAACGCAGCGCATGCGCAGAGAGCAGGAGACCGTCTGCGCATGTGCGCACCGCGGCGCAGCCTGATGACGTCAGCGCTGGCCAGCGTTGTCAGGAATCACTTTTATAAATATAAGCAGTTGTTGTCAGGGATTCGGGATGGGATCAGGAACAGAAGCAATATCAGAGCGGGGATAGGGTTTTAGGCTGGAAGTGGAACAATGGGAAGGATCAGATTGAATGTGAGCTCAAAGGATACTCATTCAGTTAAAGTTACATTCAGTTAAGTTACTTACCTTATTTGTTGCAGGCAAATCCCTAGGTCTGGTTTCTCTGAATAAAGATTGAGATGACGCTGGCTGCCTCAAGGCAAGCCAGGGCAGGGCGAACGCATGTGCAGGAAGTGTCTCCAGCTGCAGCTACTTGAAATCCGTGTTTCGGATCTGGAGCAGCAGCTGGAGACACTGTGGAGCATCCACAAGGCTGAGATCATCATGGATAGCACGTACAGGGAGGTGGTCACGCTGCAGGTAAAGACTGCTCAGGCAGAAAGGGAATGGGTGACCACCAGGCAGAGTAGAAGGACTAGGCAGGTAGTGCAGGAATTCCCTGGGTCCATCTCCCTATCTAACAGATTTTCCACTTTGGATACTGTTGGGGGAGATAGCTTCTCAGGGGAATGCAGCAAGAGCCAAGTCTGTGGCACCATGGGTGGCTCAGCTGCACAGGAGGGGAGGAAAGGAGTAGGAGAGCTATAGTGATAGGGGATTCTATGGTAAGGGGTATAGATAGGTGTTTCTGTGGCTGCAAACATGATTCCAAGATGGTATGTTGCCTCCCTGGTACTAGGCTCAAGGATGTCACGGAGCGGCTGCAGGACATTCTGAAGGGGGAGGGTGAACAGTCAGACGTTGTGATATACATTGGTACCAATGACATAGGTAGAAAGAGGGATGAGGTCCTGCAACAGGAATTTAGGGAGCTGGGTAGCAGATTAAAAAGCAGCATCTCAAAGGTTGTAATCTCTGGATTACTCCTGGTGCCACATGCTAGTAAGTATAGGAATAGGAGGATAGAGCAGATGAATGCGTGGCTGAGGAGATGGTGTAGGAGGGAGGGCTTTAGTTTCCTGGATCACTGGGACTGTTTCTGGAAAAGGTAGGACCTGTACAAGTTGGACAGTTGCACCTGAACCGGAACAGGACCAACATCCTTGCTAGGAAGTTTGCTAGTGCTGTTGGGGGTGTGTTTAAACTCATTTGGCAGGGGGATGGGATACAGAGTGGAGGTGCAGTAGGGGGTGATGCATAGTCAAATATAGAAGAGAAACTGAGTCAGTCTGGAAGGCAGAGCAAATATAGACCTGTTAAGGCACAAGTGAAAAATGCAAGGCTGGATTGCATCTATTTTAATGCAAGGAGTCTTACTAGTAAGGCAGATGAATTGAGGGTGTTGATTAGCACATGGGAATATAATATTATTGCTATCATAGAGACATGGCTGAGGGAGGGGCAGGACTGGCAGCTCAATATTCCAGGGTATAGAATCTTCAGGCATGACAGGGTAGGGGGTAAAAGAGGAGGTGGCCATTGCACTGTTGATCAAGGAGTCAATTACTGCACAAAGGAGGGATGATATCTTAGAAGGTTCCTCAAATGAGGCCATATGGTTAGAACTTAAAAACAAAAAGGGGGCAATCACTTGGCTGGGAGTGTACTACAGGCCTCCAAACAGTCAGGGAGAGATAGAGGACCAGATACGTAGGCACATCTCAGACAGGTGTAAAAATAATAGGGTAATAATAGTAGGGGATTTCAACTTCCCCAATATGAACTGGGATAGTCTTACTGCAAAAGGCTTAAAGTGTATACAAGAGACCTTTTTGAGCCTTTTTGAGCCAGTACGTAGAAAGTCACACAAGAGAATGGGCAGTACTGGACCTAATCCTAGGGAATGAAGCCAGATAAGTGGTAGAAGTGTCAGTGGGGGAGCATTTCGGGGATAGTGACCATAACTCTGTAAGATTTAAGGTGGTTATGGAAAAGGACAAAGATGGACTGAAAACAAAGCACTGAATTGGGGGAAGATCGACTTCAATATGTTAAAATAGGATCTGGCCAAAGTGGACTGGGAGCAGCTACCTGCAGGAAAGTCTACATCAGTCCAATGGGAGTCATTCAAAAAGGAAATAGTGAGAGTTCAGAGCCAATATGTACTCATTAAGGTGAAGGGTAAGACCAACAAGTTCAGGCAACCCTGGATGTCAAGGGATATAGAGGATTGGATAAGGAAAAAAAAATAGAAGACTTATGGCAGATTCAGAGTGTTGAAAACAGTGGAGTTTGGAAAGTGTAGGGGGGTACTTAAAAAAAGTAATTAGGAGAGCGAAGAGGGGACATGAAAGAAAACTGGCAGGCAAGATAAAGAAAAATCCTCAGGTGTTTTATAATTATATTAAGGGCAAGAGGCCATGTGAGCCGCATGAAAGATGGCAGGATCCCCAAAGACAGATTGTACAGCGAGCTCGCCACTGGTATCAGACCCACCGACCGTCCATGTCTCCGCTTTAAAGATGTCTGCAAACGCGACATGAAGTCCTGTGACATTGATCACAAGTCGTGGGAGTCAGTTGCCAGCGTTCGCCAGAGCTGGCGGGCAGCCATAAAGGCGGGGCTAAAGTGTGGCGAGTCAAAAAGACTTAGCAGTTGGCAGGAAAAAAGACAGAAGCGCAAGGAGAGAGCCAACTGTGCAACAGCCCTGACAAATAAATTTTTCTGCAGCACCTGTGGAAGAGTCTGTCACTCTAGAATTGGCCTTTATAGCCACTCCAGGCGCTGCTCCACAAACCACTGACCACCTCCAGGCGCTTACCCATTGTCTCTCGAGATAAGGAGGCCAAAGATTAAAAACTAAGGGCAAGAGGATAACCAGGGAAAGAGTAGGGCCCATTAGGGACCAAAGTGGCAATGTGCGTGTGGAACCGGAGGACATAGGTGAGGTTTTAAATGATTACTTTTCATCTGTGTTCACTATGGAGAAGGACGATGTAGGTGTAGATATCAGGGAGGGGGATTGTGATATACTTGAACATATTAGCATTGAAAGGGAGGAAGTATTAGCTGTTTTACCGGGCTTCAAAGTGGATAAATCCCCACGCCCAGATGAGATGTACCCCAGGCTGTTATGTGAGGCAAGGGAGGAGATAGCAGGGGCTCTGACACAAATTTTCAAATCCTCTCTGGCCACAGGAGAGGTGCCAGAGGATTGGAGGATTGGACAGTGAATGTGGTACTATTATTCAAGAAGGGTAGCAGGGATAAACCAGGTAATTACAGGCCAGTGAGTCTAACATCAGTTGTTGGGAAACTATTGGAAAAAATTCTGAGGGACAGGATTAATCTCCACTTGGAGAGGGAGGGATTAATCAGGTATAGTCAGCATGGCTTTGTCAGGGGGAGATCGTGTCTAACTAACTTGATTGAATTTTTCGAGGAGGTGACTAGATGTGTAGATGAGGGTAAAGCAGTTGATGTAATCTACATGGACTTCAGTAAGGCTTTTGATAAGGTCACGCATGGGAGATTGGTTAAGAAGGTAAGAGCCCATGGGATCCAGGGCAATTTGGCAAATTGGATCCAAAATTGGCTTAGTGGCAGGAGGCAGAGGGTAATGGTTGAGGGTTGTTTTTGCGAGTGGAAGCCTGTGACCAGTGGTGTACCACAGGGATCAGTGCTGGGACCCCTGCTGTTTGTAGTGTACGTTAATGATTTAGACATGAATATGGGAGGTATGATCAGTAAGTTTGCAGATGACATGAAAATTGGTCGTGTCGTAAATAGTGAGGAGGAAAGCCTTAGATTACAGGATGATACAGATGGGCTGGTAAGATGGGTGGAGCAGTGGCAAATGGAATTTAATCCTGAGAAGTGTGAGGTGATGCATTTTTGGAAGACTAACAAGGCGAGGGAATATACAATGGATGGTAGGACCCTAGCAAGTACAGAGGGTACCCAGAGGGCGGTTGGAATCTGGAACGCACTGCCTGACGAGGTGGAAGAGGCAGCAACCCTCACAACATTTAAGAAGTATTTAGATGAGCACTTGAAATGTCATAGCATACACGGCTACAGTCCAAGTGCTGGAAAATGGGATTAGAATATTTAGGTGCTTGATAGCCAGCACAGACACGATGGGCCAAAGGGCCTGTTTCTGTGCTGATTAACTTGATGACTCAGCCAATCTTGGAGCAGGGACCAAAAGGCTGGCGGCGGATTTCTGACTGGAAATGTGTGCATGCTTCCTTCCTCCCATATTAAGTCCTTCGTAGTCCAAGTAGTGCCCCAAAATGTGTACTTGTGGACTAACTTCTAGGCCTAAATGTTTTCAACTGACACTTCTGGTTAATTTAAAATTTTTTTATAAACCTTACATATAAATAATTAAAAAGTTAGGATAAAAATGCAAATGGTATTTCAGAGAGCATTATCACATGTCATCTTTTTCTGTGGTAAGTGCACAGGAGTCACGGCTGATTCAAGATTCCGCATGTTTCGCTCTCCTTGACATGAACAGATCGGAATTTTAAAAAAAATTGAAATCATGAATGATCTTTATTTATTTATTTTTTATTTAGAGATACAGCACTGAAACAGGCCCTTCGGCCCACTGAGTCTGTGCCGACCATCAACCACCCATTTATACTTTTTTTTCTTTTGGGCCTCCTTATCTCGAGAGACAATGGATACGCGCCTGGAGGTGGTCAGTGGTTTGTGAAGCAGCGCCTGGAGTGGCTATAAAGGCCAATTCTGGAGTGACAGGCTCTTCCACAGGTGCTGCAGAGAAATTTGTTTGTCGGGGCTGTTGCACAGTTGGCTCTCCCCTTGCGCCTCTGTCTTTTTTCCTGCCAACTACTAAGTCTCTTCGACTCTCCACAATTTAGCCCTGTCTTTATGGCTGCCCGCCAGCTCTGGCGAATGCTGGCAACTGACTCCCACGACTTGTGATCAATGTCACACGATTTCATGTCGCGTTTGCAGACGTCTTTATAGCGGAGACCTGGACGGCCGGTGGGTCTGATACCAGTGGCGAGCTCGCTGTACAATGTGTCTTTGGGGATCCTGCCATCTTCCATGCGGCTCACATGGCCAAGCCATCTCAAGCGCCGCTGACTCAGTAGTGTGTATAAGCTGGGGGGTTGGCCGCTTCAAGGACTTCTGTGTTGGAGATATGGTCCTGCCACCTGATGCCAAGTATTCTCCGAAGGCAGCGAAGATGGAATGAATTGAGACGTCGCTCTTGGCTGGCATACGTTGTCCAGGCCTCGCTGCCGTAGAGCAAGGTACTGAGGACACAGGCCTGATACACTCGGACTTTTGTGTTCCGTGTCAGTGCGCCATTTTCCCACACTCTCTCGGCCAGTCTGGACATAGCAGTGGAAGCCTTACCCATGTGCTTGTTGATTTCTGCATCTAGAGACAGGTTACTGGTGATAGTTGAGCCTAGGTAGGTGAACTCTTGAACCACTTCCAGAGCGTGGTCGCCAATATTGATGAATGGAGCATTTCTGACGTCCTGCCCCATGATGTTCGTTTTCTTGAGGCTGATGGTTAGGCCAAATTCATTGCAGGCAGCCGCAAACCTGTCGATGAGACTCTGCAGGCACTCTTCAGTGTGAGATGTTAAAGCAGCATCGTCAACAAAGAGGAGTTCTCTGATGAGGACTTTCCGTACTTTGGACTTCGCTCTTAGACGGGCAAGGTTGAACAACCTGCCCCCTGATCTTGTGTGGAGGAAAATTCCTTCTTCAGAGGATTTGAACGCATGTGAAAGCAGCAGGGAGAAGAAAATCCCAAAAAGTGTGGGTGCGAGAACACAGCCCTGTTTCACACCACTCAGGATAGGAAAGGGCTCTGATGAGGAGCCACCATGTTGAATTGTGCCTTTCATATTGTCATGGAATGAGGTGATGATACTTAGTAGCTTTGGTGGACATCCGATCTTTTCTAGTAGTCTGAAGAGACCACGTCTGCTGACGAGGTCAAAGGCTTTGGTGAGATCAATGAAAGCAATGTAGAGGGGCATCTGTTGTTCGCGGCATTTCTCCTGTATCTGACGAAGGGAGAACAGCATGTCAATGGTCGATCTCTCTGCACGAAAGCCACACTGTGCCTCAGGGTAGACGCGCTCGGCCAGCTTCTGGAGCCTGTTCAGAGCGACTCGAGCAAATACTTTCCCCACTATGCTGAGCAGGGAGATTCCACGGTAATTGTTGCAGTCACCGCAGTCACCTTTGTTTTTATAGAGGGTGATGATGTTGGCATCGCGCATGTCCTGGGGTACTGCTCCCTCGTCCCAGCACAGGCATAGCAGTTCATGTAGTGCTGAGAGTATAGCAGGCTTGGCACTCTTGATTATTTCAGGGGTAATGCTGTCCTTCCCAGGGGCTTTTCCGCTGGCTAGGGAATCAATGGCATCACTGAGTTCCGATTTGGTTGGCTGTATGTCCAGCTCATCCATGACTGGTAGAGGCTGGGCTGCATTGAGGGTAGTCTCAGTGACAGCATTCTCCCTGGAGTACAGTTCTAGGTAGTGCTCAACACAGCGGTCCATCTGTTTGCGTTGGTCAGTGATTATGTCCCCCGATTTAGATTTGAGGGGGGCGATCTTCTTGATGGTTGGCCCAAGAGCTCTCTTCATGCCATCATACATTCCTCTGATGTTTCCGGTGTCTGAGGCCAGCTGAATATGACTGCATAGGTGTTGCCAGTAGTCGTTTGCGCAACGCCTAGCTGTTCTTTGTGCAGTACTTCTGGCTGCTTTAAGTGCTGCGGATGTTAAATCACTAATTCCATATTCCTACCACATCCCCACCTGTCCCTATATTTCCCTACCACCTACCTATACTAGGGGCAATTTATAATGGCCAATTTACCTATCAACCTGCAAGTCTTTGGCATGTGGGAGGAAACCGGAGCACCCGGAGGAAACCCACGCAGACACAGGGAGAACTTGCAAATTCCACACAGGCAGTTGCCAGAATTGAACCTGGGTTGCTGGAGTTGTGAAGCTGCGGTGCTAACCACTGCGCCACTGTGCCGCCCCCTGGCACTGTGTCTTATTGCCAAGTGTTTGCAGAGGTACCTGATGCTAATTGACAGTAAAACGAGACACACAGCAAATGACTAGTAGAACAAAGCAAGCAGGCTGCAGATAGCTGATGCTCTGGTTAACCACCTGAAATCATTATTAATGGTGCCATAATCAGTATCTCTTTTCCTGCAGGCATCAGAAAAGTGAGCCAATTCCATTTCAGGGTTTGCTTTTAAACACTTAATACTTCTGTGCATCTTAACCACTTGGTGAGCAATGGGAGAGAGCAAGAACAGGGCAGCTCTTCTAGGTTTCTACGGCCATTAAAAATAGACCAAAGCCCTCTCTGTCACTGACTAAAATCATGCTGAGAATTTTTAGATACAGTATATTTCATAGTAAAAGTATCATCTAAAAATATACTGGGACATGTTGTTTTACTGTACTATATATTGGAGAGTCTAATAGTCCCAAGCACTGTCCAGTCATTGAATAGAATTGTTTCATAGCTGTACTGCTTCTATTCCAACAGTTAACATTGAGACTGCCTATGTAAACCTTTAGAATGGAAACCCTATATGTAAACATTTGCCTGTGACAATGTAGTTCCAGGCTCCAGTGAGTAGGTGGCGATGTGGAGTGATTTTCTTCCAGGAGTCTGTCTCTCCCAACTCCTTGTAGCCATGTTATGTATATAATGACAACTTTCTTTCAGGAAACAGCCTTGGGTCATGCCACAACAAATGAATCATCTATAATATAAATATGAAATGGGGGCATAATGATGCACAGCGTTGGAGCAATAATGTGGTCTGCTGCAGCAACAGGGTTTCTGGTTCCATTTGCCCCCTCCCCACCCCCTCCACACACACCCTTCCCCTCCCCCCTTGAATGACTACTCTCAGCCAGACAACTGAAGGAGATATCAAATAGAGATGAACAGGCAGAGAATTGGAAGAAAAGTTACCTGCTGTTGTGTATCCCCTTGTAGCTAATTAACTACAGCAAAAGTGGAAACTTACAGTTCTATTCAGTATACAAATGCCAATTAAATTATGCTATTAAGAATAGCTGTCAGGACATTTGACTCTGTACCAACATTTTAAAAAATGACTAATAATGACAAGCTGCCTGGGAGCTTTTTCAATTTTACTTTAGCACTGCTTTGAGTCATAGAGCAGCAAGAGTAAAACTCAGGCAGTGACAGACCGGCTACTGGAGGTGGCCTCACCTCATTTGCCCTAATTCAATTTCTTAAACTTCAGACATAGATCACAATGTGCAGTTAAAGTGCTTTTACTTTGCCGTCCAGTTCCAGGGGAATGGAGTTACACAGACCTCCGCAGGCTGCCCTGCCCCTGTTTGTTTTATCCAACGCAGCATCATTCTCCATTGGGCTATGGGGCATTGATAGATCGGGGTCAGGATTTTGTATTGCCAACAGAGGTTTTGACCACCGGCAAAAGCCCCGCGCCGTCTCTTCTGCGGAAGGTGCGCCGTATTACGTGCCAGTTAGACACTGAAGTGGACAGTGGCAAGCCTTCCCTGGGATCAAGGACCCCGGCGACGGAAGTCTCGCCTGCTGACAGCTGCAGGACAATCAGAGGCCAGCAGCTCTTTAACTGAGCAGCGCCACCGAGAAGGCAGTGGCTCTTGCCGGTAGAGCACTTACCTGAGGCCCTGGAACCAGACCACAGGTAAGTTACAATGGGAGGGGTTTCGTGGGGTGGGGGTGTCATGGGGGAGGGGGCGTAGGGGAGTCGGCAGCAAGGGTGGCTCTCAGCTGGCCCACCTTCCTGATGCCAGGTCCCTCGATCAGGCACTAAGTGCCTTTTCCTCTCTCTGATTTACACACAAGATTGCCTGCCCAGCTCAGGTGGGAAGCCGACAAATATTATTTAAGTTTGGCTGGCTTGGAAATTCCACTAGGGTCAGCAGTGGCCAAGTGAGAAGGGTGCTAAGTCTTGCCTGACAACCATATGCCAGGGTTCCCTTCAAAATAGGCTCAAAAGACTCAGACCCCCATTGACTTCATTGGGTAGATAGACATCTACAGAATGTAAATAGCCTGGGCCAGTCTCCCACATCACACCCTCTGTAAACTTGAGCTCATCTAAATCAATGCTACCCCTATCCTGATTCAGAACAAGTCCCGTTCACCCATCACCCCTGCACTCGCTGACCGACATTGGCAATGCCTTAATTTTAAACCCTCATCCTTGAATTCAACTTCCTAATGGACTTGCACCCCCCCCCACATCTTTGTAACCTTCTCCAGCCCTACACCCTCCATGATCTCCACACTCCACCAATTCTCAACTCTTGAGCATCCCCGATTTGAATTGCTCCACCATTAGTGGCCATGACTCCAGGCCCTAATCTCTGAAATTCCTACCTAAGTTTCTCTGCCTCGCTACCTTGCTCTCCTCCATAAAGATGATCGATAATACCTACTGCTTTAACCAGATGACACCAGGTGTCATCTGTCCTCTTTGGCTTACGTGGCTTGGTGTTACATTTTGCTCCTATGGGTTGTTAAAGGCAGTATATAAATGCAAGTTATTGTTGTTGTATTCCTCTATGAAAGCTAGAAAAATGCATACACGACATTCCAAGACATGTTCTCACTCAGTTGGATACATTTCAGTTTGGTTACAATCATAGAGCAATCAAGAACAACCTGCTCCACATGCTCAGCTGAAACTCCACCTTCTATTCTGCTCCAAACTGGATCTTCTAGCTGCACAAACATTTGCATGCCTTTTCTGTTTATTGTTCTGTTTAAATGTTTGTTGAGGCCAACATGGTCTCACCAATAATAGTGTTATTGGTGCACGCCTATGTTTTAAAACCTGTCAAGTGTATCAGCGGCAACATACCAGACAACAATAGCCCTTTAGGCATTAAGTTGTGCTGATGTTACAACTTATTACTCGCCGACATCCAATTTTTTACTCTCTTCTGCTTAAAGAATGGGCTCATTCTGTAGTAAGGGCTCTCGGGCACCTGCCACCCTCCAACACCTTACCCTAAGTGGATATTGTTTGCATGCAAGCTTAGACTGAGGGTATTGCAGGCTATTCACCAATGGACAGGTTGGCAGCCCAACAAAGTACCATCCCTTCCTGCCCCAATGTCCTAACACACCCTTTTCAATAAGTAACCACTGAGTAGTGACTAGGAGCAGAAACTCTGGCTCTTTGCACCCCTCCCTAGCCCAAGAGGTCTGGGGCTTATAATATGATGTTAGTAACAGATGACCTAATATATTCATATAAAATTGTTTTGTCTGCCGTTTTTATGAAGGCTCATTGGCACTTCCATTAAAATAGTAGATAGAGGCATATAGTATAGGTGCAACTTCAACTCAACTTTTTTGCATTGTTTAAATCAGAAATATTCACAACACACAGCAAAACCTGTAGGTCTAACTCCTGAATCCTTACTCATCATGATGCTATCCTCCCATAATTTTCAAAGTATTTACCAAGGGCTAATGCTCGCCCCAAAGAGCTTGTATATAAAATATTCTGAATTACTAACTGAGATAGGAAGGGCACATATCCAATCAGAGAACATTATCTTAGGTCCCTCTGCATGTAATTCAGTACTAGCTCAATAACCTGCTGAAGTGCGTTGGGACAGTTACGATATTAAAGGCACTCTATGGGCTGGATTTTTGTGCTGGAGGTGGGGCTCCCAATGTCGGGTCAAAAAGGTGGAGGGACTCCTGCCTCTGACTTTTCATGCACACCCTGGAGTAATCTTCCGGCCTTTTTGAGTCAAAGTTTTAGGAGGCGGGATCCCTGTCCCTTTAAATATTTTGGCCAGAATTTAACGTTGGGCGTGAGGCCCCACCCACCAGCCGAAAAGTCAGTGGCAAGCCCACCTCCGCTGGACCTGGGGAGCCAAGCCAGGATTCTTTGCTCCCCAGGCCCTAAATTGGCTTTGGGCGGGACATCCACCTCCTTGAGGCAGGAAGTCCCACCTAATGGAGCTGCCAGCCAATCAGCGGGCCGGCAGCTCTTAGTCCCAGCAGTGCCGCTGGGTGCAGTGGCCACTGCTGGGACTACACCCAGCCAACAGTGGCAAGAGGAAGACGAGCCCTGGAACAAAGGGAAGTTTTTAGGGCCTTGCCAGGGAAAACATGGCCAGGCCACGGTGAGGCAAGGGGTTCGGGTGGGGGGGGGGGGGGCGGTGGTTAGTGCAGGGAGTGTTGTGCGGTGGGGGCGTTTGTGGATTTGGGGTTGGCCCTCCATTTGGCACAAGGTGCCCAATCAGGAGGGCCCCCACCAGCCTGCAAAAAGGCCGCCTAGTTTAACCTGGCAGTGTCCTTGGGACCTTTGCCGCCCGGTCGCTGTGGTTAAAATACCAGCGGCTGTGGGAGGAGCCCCTTAAGTGGTAGTTAATTGGCCACTTAAGGGCCTTGGTTGGCCGGAGGTGGGCGGGTTGTTTCTTGCTGCTGCTGCCCCGCGTAAAATTGCAGCGGGGGCGAGAAGGTGTCAGGAACGGCACCCCCCCTCCCCACCAGCTCCCACTCAATTTTAAGGCCCACCCCACCATCAGCCTGCTCGTTGGGGGGCTGTAAAATTCCAGACTCAAAAGGGAAAGGATCCTGCCTCCAAGAGCTGCCGACCAATTAGAGGGCTGGCAGCTCAGCAGTATCGGCAGCCCCACCGGGAGTGGTGGCCACTGCTGGTACGGCAGAGGCCTCGGACCCAGGCCCAGCATGGAACTCCAGAACAGAGGCAGGTGAGGCGAAATCGCTGGGGCCAGTCTGGAAGACCCTGTCAAAGGCGGTGGCGGGGGTAGTCATGCAGTCCAGGGGGAGGGGGGTTCCTGCAGTAACGTTGTTCCTGGTGGGGGTCCTCAACAGTTCACAAATTGTCTACAAAGGAGGGACCCCCCCCCTACCCACCCAAGCCCACAGGGAGGGTGCCTCATTTTTCACACAGCGATGACCCCCCACCACTCCCCGCTGCTGGTAAGATCCCAGCTGCAGCAGGAAGAGGCCCTAAATTGGCACTTAATAGGCCATTTAAGGGCCTCACTTGGCCGCTGGGCGGGAAGGCCGTCGTGGGCCTATCCTGCCCCCAGGAAGATCGCATTGTGACAGCACCTCCACCCAGCCACCACCCACCACCCATCGCGATACTCCGTGCCCTGCCACTTCCAACCCCGCCTCAGGGGGCCTCACAAAATCCCGGCCTAAAAATGCAGCATAGCATTGCTGTAAAATGAATTCAAAGTGGCAGTTTAATAGCAATGTGTGTGATTTAATGCCATGTTGTGTTTTCACTCATTACAACCTAGTAGTTACTAGCACGCTTGCCGAATGTTCCTTTATCTGCTCTTTAAGTGGCGGCAGTAATTCATTTAAAATAAAGTGACTAATAGCTGCAGGAAGAACATGGACCAAGGTATGTCAGATGAACCTTTTGATAATTTGTTCACGAACATCACCAACTACAGGAAAGCTGTGATTAAGCTAGAGAGGGTGCAGAAAAGATTCACAAGGATGTTGCCTGGTTTGGAGGGCTGGAGTAATAAAGAGAGATTGGATAGGCTGGGTCTGTTTTCCCTGGAGCGAAGGAGGCTGAGAGGGGACATGATAGAGGTATATAAAATGATAAGAGGCATAGATAGGGTAGATAGCCAGAGTCTGTTTCCCATGGTAGGGGTGACTAAAACTAGAGGGCATAGATTTAAGGTGAGAGGGAGGAGGTTTAAAGGGGATCAAAGGGGCAAATTATTCACACAAAGAATAGTGGGTATCTGGAATGAGCTGCCAGAGGAGGTGGTGGAGGCAGGAACAGTAGCGACATTTAAGAGGCATCTGGACATGTACTTGAATGAGCAAGGCATAGAGGGATATGGAATTAATGCAGGCAGGTGGGATTAGTATAGATAGG
The DNA here is from genome assembly GCF_036365525.1 of Heterodontus francisci. Lineage (NCBI taxonomy): Eukaryota > Metazoa > Chordata > Chondrichthyes > Heterodontiformes > Heterodontidae > Heterodontus > Heterodontus francisci. The sequence goes on from NC_090406.1 coordinate 13,880,100, forward strand.
CATTATGGTCAGCATGGACACGGTGGGCTGAAGGGCCTGTTTCTATGCTGTACAACTCTATGACTCTATGACTCAGATTACTGGGGTTTTATCTTTGTGGCTCAGTTGGTAGCAGGTGGTTCCGGGTTCAAGTCCCACTCCACGACTTGAGCACAAAAATCAAGGCTAACACTCCAATGCAGTACTGAGGGGGTGCTGCACTGTTGGAGGTGCCTTCTTTTGGATGAGACTTTAAACCATGGCCCCATCTGCCTGCTTGGGTGGATGTAAAAGATCCCGGTGCACTACTGTAAAGAAGAGCAGGGGAGTTATCCCCGGTGTTCTGGCCAATATTTATCCCTCAATCAACATCACAAAAACAGATCATCTGGTTATTAGCTGTGCGCAAATTGGCTGCTGCGTTTCCCACATTACAACTGTGACTACACTTCAAAAGTGTTTCATTGGCTGTAAAGCACTTTCAGATGTCCAGTGGTCGTGAAAAGCACTATATATTGTAAATGCAAGTCTTTTCTTTTTATTTGATAATATCAACACAAAAAGACAGCTAAGATATTGTCCACACCTGGAGCTCACCCATGGTATTAGAATGAGGGTGATCCTGGAAATACATGAGACTTAGCTCACAACTGAGTTGGGTTGGTGCAATTGCCACTCCATCTCACTTCCGGTCAGCCCGCTCATTAGGCGTCTGCGACTGTGTCTTTGCAATGCCGCACAATATTTCAGAGCATACTTTGTGTCAAGTTCTGCTTTGTTCTCCAGCTGAAATGAAAAGTATTGGCACTGTGCATACAAAACAGGAATCAGTCTAGACAACACATACTTTATTACCCGTGTACCTCTATCATTTTAAAATTAGTTGAAGTACATGATGGAGTTTGAATTGATTAAATCACCCAGAGATTTCCAAGCAACTGAGCGATCAGCAATAATGCAACTTGAATATTTTATAAGGCCTGTTGCTGACAGCATCAGCAATTATTAAAAAGACACACTATTAAGTATCTTTCTGACATGTGTGTGATGCTTTGTCTCTGCTTGTCTCTTGCTTCCATCACCACCCCCGCCCCCAGCAGCAGACTGTTGTGATCTTTGATTCATCTTTTATCCACCATTTCCTCACTGTTCACATTTGACAGCAAACGCGTACAGTAAACAAATTTATCTTATCCTTCAGCGAAGAAACCATACACCAAATCAAGAATTGTGCAATTGTCCCCCAGAATGAGCACCATCTAATTTTAATCAAGAAAAAAAAATCTTTCTCCTGCCCAGAACATCATTCTTACATCACCCATTACTATTAATGTAATCCTGCAAAGTATGAGATGATATTATTGCTGACACATCCCACTCACAAATCCAATTCACTACAGATTGAACCATAGTGCTGCACAGATCATTAAATTTTCATTGAATTCATCAACATCACTTGAAAGCGGAATTTGTTTGTAGTTTTAAAAAGAAAATTTGGTTAAAGGATTGGGAACCGTCGTGCAAGAATGAAGACTACTTTCATCTCTGGGATCTGAGATAGTCCTACCTCACCGGTTGCTATCTTGGGAGCCAAGGGAATTTTATTTGGATATTCCGAATCACTGGATTGAAATCCATTGGGAACATAGTTGAAAATTGTTTATATTGGCCATCATTTGTGTTAATTGGATATGCCACAAACAGGCTATAAGGAAACTGAAACCTTGTGTTGGGGTAATACACTTGTGGGAAAGCTTTGCAAGTCGAGTACTAGAGCTGAGTTTTCGGGCCACCCTGAAGACTGGAATGGATGCGGGGAGGGTATGGTCCTCGAAAATACCGGCGCCAGCAGCCGTGTGAGTTATAGGGCTCCATTCGTGGCACCGGCAATGTTAACCAGAGCAGGGAGAAGGCGGGACAGGAATCCTGCTCTCCTCCCAATTGAGGCCAATTAAAGGTTTAGAAACTTGTTAAGAGCTTGTCAAAGCAGAAGGGTGGAATTTTTGGAGGGGCATGAGGGTTGCACTTGCCTTTCATTACAGATCAGCTGAAGGGAGATAGGTAAAGAGTGAGAGTCAGTCATCATCCGGGCATCACCCCGGCTCCATAAGAGGGTCAGCAGGGCCAGAGGGCTCTCGGCACTTGGTAAGGAGGTGCCTTTGGCCTTGTGCAGCTGGCAGAAAGAGTGGGCACTCAGCACTCAGGTATCGAATAGGATCATCACCACCACCTCCCCCCAGGGCTAAAGAGCGTGGGAAAGGCTGCCAATCAGAATAAGATGCCCATCTGTTCAGAAGGAAGGTTGCATCTGGCATTGGATCAACGACTGTCAGATTTTGGGCCCAGTGACGATGATGGGCAACACCCTCCACAGGAAAGACGGAACCCCAAGCATCAGGAAGGCACGGGAGAGGAAAGAAGGGCAGGAAGGCAATGGAGGCCATACCTTCAACACAAGATCTACCACTAAAAATAGCTACCTGGAGATGACCGAGACCCAGTGCTGCAGGAGACTGCAAATCTCAAGGCAGATGGTCACTGACATCTCTGCCCTCGTCACCGAAATACCTCACACCTCAGCACTGGTTGCCATGCACTGCCAGTGGCTGCCAAAGTCACTGTGGCCTTGAACTTCTTCACTTTTGGCTCCTTCCAAGGATCAGCTGGCAACATTAGTGGCATCTCGAAAACAGATGCACACAACTGCATGTCACTGGTCACTGAAGCCCTCTTTGCCAGAGCTGCACAGCACATTCATTTCAGGACAGACATGGCCTTGTAGGGACAGAAGGCAGTGGGTTTCGCCACCATTGCTATATTCCCCCAGTTCCAGGGCATCATCGATTTCACACATGTGGCCCTCAAGGTACCCAGTGACCGGCCAATCAGATCATTCAAGAGGAAGAGCTTCCACCTCTTCAACGTCCAACTGGTCTGTAACCACAACAAGAGCTTCTTCCAGGTGTGCGCTTACTCTCCAGGCAGCTGCCATGATTTCTTCATCTTCCAGGAGCCCACACTGCCTCAGATCTTCACTCCAGCCCCCCAAAATGCATGGATGGATCCTAGTGAACAAAGAGTATTCCTTGAAGCAATGGGGACTCACCCCTCTACGGGACCCCCAGATAGAGACACAGAGATGATACAACCAATGCCACCTGCTCACTAGGACAACCATTGAACAAGCCATTGGGCTTCTGAAGATGTGATTCTGATGCCAAGACTGATCAGGTGATGCACTCCAATACCCTCCTGCAAGGGTCTCAGTCATTGTGGTGGTCTGCTGTGTTTTCTATAACATTGCTGTTATATTCCAGAAAGTTTGTTGTTGAATGATTATTTTGGAGCCAATCTTTAATCAGTCTTGCATTTATTTTACAAAGTCAAAAGATTAAAAACATGCAGCTCCTCGCTCAAACATTCCTCCAGTTTCATTAAATGTCTCCTTATATATGCTCAACTAAGACCCTAATTAACACCATCCACCTGCATATGATTAAACTGAATTAACAATGGCCCTCCAAAGAGCTGTGGACCTTGAGGACATTGGGACCTTGGAAGGAGACAACTCATCAGGGGAGGAGCTGGAGCAGGAAGTGAGAGAGCAGGAGGAAGAGGAGATGAAGGGAGATGATCTGAACAGAGAGGTGCCCCTGCTGCGCGACAACGAGGCCTCCACCTACCATCATCCAGGAAGAGGACCTCCCTCTTCTCTCTCACAACGTCTAGCATTAGATCCAGGTCAGCATCTCGGTCATGAGAAGACAGTGGCATAGTGGGAATGTCACCAGACTAGTAACCCAGAGCCCCAGCTAATGCTCTGGGACATGGGTTCAAATCCCACCACAGCAGATGCTGGAATTTCAATTCAACTAATAAATCTGGAATTAAAAAGCTAGTCTAGTGGTGATCATGAACCCAGTGTCAATTGTTGAAAAAACCATCTGGTTCACTAAGAAAATCTGCCATCCTTACCTGGTCTGGCCTACATGTGACTCCAGACCCAGATCAATGTGGTTGCCTCTGAAATGGCCTAGCAAGCCACTCAGTTGTATCAAACCGCTAAAGTCTCAGAAAAGGAATGAAACCTGATGGACCACCCAGCATCAGCCCAGGCACCGGAAATGGCATCGGCAAACACAACCCTGCCGACCCTGCAAAGTCCTCCTCACTAACATCTGGGGACTTGTGCCAAAATTGGGAGAGCTGTCCCACAAACTAGTCAAGCAACAGCCTGACATAGTCATACTCACCGTATCATACTTTGCAGACAATGTCCCAGACACCACCATCACCATCCCTGGGTATTTCCTGTCCCAACGGCAAGACAGGCCCACCAGAGGAGGCTGGCCATGGTATACAGTCAGCAGGAAGTTGCTTTGGGAGTCCTCAACATTGACTCTGGAACCCATGAAGGGGTCAAACATGGGCAAGGAAACTTCCTGCTGATTACCACCAAACCCCACCACCCACACTTGGCTGATGAATCAGTGCTTCTCCATGTTGAACACCAATTGGAAAAAGCACTGAGGGTAGCAAAGGCACAAAATGTACTCTGGGTGGGGGACTTCAATATCCAGCACCAAGAGTGGCTCGCTAGCACCACTACTGACCAAGCCGGCCGAATCCTAAAGGACTTAGCTGCTAGACTGGGTCTGTGGTAGGTGGTGAAGGAACCACCAAGAGGGAAAAACCTACTTGACCTCGTCCTCACCAATCTACCTGTCGTAGATGCATCTGTCCAGGATAATATTGGTAGTAGTGACCACCGCACAGTACTTGTGGAGACAAAGTCCCATCTTCACACTAAGGGTACCCACCACTGTGTTGTGTGGCACTACCACCATGCTAAATGGGATACATTTCGAACTGATCTATCAACTCAAAACTGGTCATCCATGATGCTAAGTGATCCCACAACCAACGGATCAGATCTAAGCTCTGCAGTCCTGCCACATCCAGTTGTGAATGGTGGTGGACAATTCAACAAATGACAGGAGGAAGCTCCACAAATATCCCCATCCTCAACGATGGGATAGCTCAGCACATCAGGGCAAGAGACAAGGCTGAAGCATTTGTGCTCATATTCCCATCGGTCAAATGCTGCCTTGATGTCAAAGGCAGTCACTCTCACTTCACCTCTGGAGTTCAGCTCTTTTGTCCATATTTGGTCTTATCACACGACTCACGATCATCAGCAAAGTGATGGAAAGGGTTGTCGACAGTGCTTTCAAACAGCACTTGCTCAGCAACAACCTGCTCACTGCTGCTCAGTTTGGTTTCGGCCAGGGCCACTTAGCTCCTGACCTCATTCCAGCCTTGGTCCAAGAGGACAAAAGAGCTGAACTCCAGAGGTGAGGTGAGAGTGACTGCCCTTGACATCAAGGCAGCATTTGACAGAGTATGGCATCAAGGAGCCCGAGCAAAGCTGGAGTCAATGGGAAACGGGGGAAAATCTCCACTAATTGGAGACATACCGAGCACAAAGGAAGATGGTTGTGGTTGTTGGAAGTCAATCATCTCAGACCCAGGAGAGAGGAATAATTGATAATCTAGTGGTGCGAGACCCCTTGGCGACGAGCGACCATAATATGATAGAATTCTTCATCATGATGGAGAGTGACGTAGTTGATTCTGAGACAAGGGTCCTGAATCTTAGTAAAGGAAACTACGAAGGTATGAGGCGTGAGTTGGCCATGATGGATTGGGAAACATTACTTCAAGGGATGACGGTGGATAGGCAATGGCAAACATTTAAAGAGCACATGGATGAACTGCAACAATTGTTTATCCCTGTCGGCGCAAAAGTAAAATGGGAAAGGTAGCCAAACCATGGCTTACAAGGGAAATTAGAGGTAGCATTAGATCCAAGGAAGAGGCATATAAATTTGCCAGGAAAAACAACAGACCTGAGGATTGGGAGCAGTTTAGAATTCAGCAAAGGAGGACCAAGGGATTGATTAAGAAGGGGAAAATAGAGTACAAGAGCAAGCTTGCGGAGAACATAAAAACTGACTGTAAAAGTTTCTATAGGTATGTGAAGAGAAAAAGATTGGTGAAGACAAATGCAAGTCCCTTACAGTCAGAAACAGGGGATTTTATTATGCGGAATAAAGAAATGGCTGATCAACTAAATGCATACTTTGGTTCTGTCTTCACAAAGGAGGACACAAATATCATACCAGAAATGTTGGGGAACACAGGGTTTAATGAAAGAGAGGAACTGAAAGAAATCAGTATTAGTAGAGAAATGGTGTTGGGGAAATTGGTGGGACTGAAGGCCAATAAATCCCCAGGGCCTGATGGTATGCATCCCAGAATACTTAAGGAAGTGGCCCTAGAAATAGTGGATGCATTGGTGGTCATCTTCCAAGATTCTACAGACTCTGGAACAGTTCCTACAGATTGGAGACATACCGAGCACAAAGGAAGATGGTTGTGGTTGTTGGAAGTTAATCATCTCAGACCCAGGAGAGAGGAATAATTGATAAAAAGGGAGGTAGAGAGAAAGCAGGGAATTATAGACCAGTCAGCCTGACGTCGGTAGTGGGGAAAATTCTGGAGTCCATTATCAAAGATTTTATAGCAGAGCACTTGGAGAACAGTGGTAGAATCGGACAGAGTCAGCATGGATTTATGAAAGAGAAATCATGCTTGACAAATCTACTCGAATTCTTCGAGGATGTAACTAGTAGAATTGATGAGGGGGAGTCAGTGGATGTCGTTTATTTGGACTTTCAGAAGGCTTTCGACAAAGTCCCACATAAGAGATTAGCATGTAAAATTAAAGCACATGGGATTGGGGGTAGTGTATTGCGATGAATAGAAAATTGGTTGGTGGACAGGAAACAAAGAGTAGGGATAAATGGGCCTTTTTCCGAATGGCAGGCAGTGACTAATGGGGTACCGCAGGGATCGGTGCTAGGACCCCAGCTATTCACAATATACATTAATGATTTAGATGAGGGAACTAAAGGTAATATCTCCAAATTTGCAGAAGACACAAAACTGGGTGGGAGGATGGGTTGTGAGGAGGATGCAGAGAGGCTTCAGGGTGATTTGGACAAGTTGAGTGAGTGGGCTAATGTATAGCAGATGCAGTATAATATGGATAAATGTGAGGTTATGCACTTTGGTGGCAAAAACAGGAAGGCAGATTATTATCTGAATGTCTATAAACTGAGAGAGGGGAATATGCAACGAGACCTGGGTGTTATCGTACACCAGTCGCTGAAGGTAAGCATGCAGGTGCAACAGGCGGTAAGAAAGGCAAATGGTATGTTGGCCTTCATAGCGAGAGGATTCGAGTACAGAAGCAGGGATGTCTTGCTGCAATTGTACAGGGCCTTGGTGAGGCCACACTTGGAATATTGTGTGCTGTTTTGGTCTCCTTGTCTGAGGAAGGATGTTCTTTCTATAGAGGGAGTGCAGCGAAGGTTTACCAGACTGATTCCTGGGATAGTGGGACTGACATATGAGGAGAGATTGAGACGGTTTGGATTATATTCGCTGGAGTTCAGAAGAGTGAGGGGGGATCTCATAGAAACCTAGAAAATTCTAACAGGACTTGACAGGGTAGATGCAGGAAGGATGTTCCCAATGGTGGGGGAGTCCAGAACCAGGGGTCATAGTCTAAGGATACGGGGTAAACCTTTCAGGACTGAGATGAGGAGAAATTTCTTCACCCAGAGAGTGGTGAGCCTGTGGAATTCACTACCACAGAAAGCAGTTGAGGCCAAAACATTGAATGTTTTCAAAAAGGAGTTAGATATAGCTCTTGGGTCTAAAGGGATCAAAGGGTATGGGGCAAAAGCCAGAACAGGCTACTGAGTTGGATGATCAGCCATGATCATAATGAATGGCGGAGCAGGCTCGAAGGGCCAAATGGCCTACTCCTGCTCCTATTTTCTATGTTTGTATGTTTCTATGACATCACTGCAGGTGTTCTCAGGGCAGTGTCCGAGGCCCAACTATCTTCAGTTGCTTCATCATTGACCTTCCAACCATCATAAGGTCAGAAGTGGGGATGTTTGCTGATGATTGCACAATGACTCCTCAGATAATGAAGCAACCCATGTCCATATGCAGCAAGACCTGGACAACATCCAGGCTTGGGCTGATGAGTGGCAAGTAACATTTGTGCCACACAAGTGCCAGGCAATAACCATCTCAAACAAGAGTGAATCTAATCATTTCTCCTTGATGTTCAATGGCATTACCATCGCTGAATCTCCCAGCATCAAAATCCTGGGGTGTCACCATTGACCAGAAACTGAATTGGGCCAGCCACATAAATGCTGTGTCTACAAGAGCAGGTCATAGGCTGGGAATTCTGTGACGAGTAACTTAGCTCCTGTCTCTCCAATGCCTGTCCATCATCTACAAGGCACAAGTCAGGAGTGTGATGGAATTCTCTCAAATTGCCTGGATGGGTGCAGCTCCAACAACACTTGAGAAGCTCGACTACATCCAGGACAAAACAGCCCACTTTATTGGCACCCCATCCACCACCTTCAACATTCACTCCCTCCATCACCGACACACAGTGGCAGCAGTGTGTACCATCTACAAGATGCACTGCAGCAACTCACCAAGGCTCCTTAGACAGCACCTTCCAAACCCGTGACCTCTACCACCTAGGAGGACAAGGGCAGTAGATGCATGGGAACACCACCATCTGCAAGTTCCCCTCTGGCTGCTTTAAGTGCTACGGATGTTAACTCGCTGGGGGCTTTCTTGTAGTTCAGCAGTGCAATGCGCTTAGCGGCTATGACAGGTTCCAGCTGTTCAATGTGAGATTGAAACCAGTCTGCATTCCGCTTCACACGTTTGCCATAGGTGGTCATTGCTGAGTCATAGATGGTGTCTCTGATGTGGGCCCACTTGGTCTCTGCATCCCCTGTGGGAGTGTTTTGAAGAGCTTTTTCGAGTGAATTTAGAAACTTACCTAACAGCTGTGGATGAGAAATTCTGCTCGCGTTGATGCACGGGCGGCACTTCTGCTTGGAGTGATGCAGCTTCTTTTGTTGGAGGCTAACCTTGCTGCACACCAGGGAGTGGTCAGTGTCGCAGTCTGCACTGTGGAAGCTGCCTGTGATTTGAATGCTGTTTAGAGAGGCTCGCCTTGTGACGATGAGGTCCAGCTGGTGCCAACAGCGTGTTCTTGGGTGCCTCCAAGAAGCCTGGTGACAGGGTTTAGTGTGAAAGAATGAGTTGGTGATGCAGAGGTTATGATAGGTACGCAACTCAAGCAGTCTCTGACCATTCTCATTCATCCTACCAGTGCCATAGCGCCCCAGGCAGGAGGGCCATGAGTCATGGTCGGCCCCAACCCTGGCATTAAAGTCCCCCAGCAGGAACAGGTGTTCGGTGTTGGGGATGCTACTAATGATCTTATGGAGTTCCTCGTAGAACTGGTCTTTAGCTTCAGGTGGGGAGCAGAGTGTTGGAGCATAGATGCTGAGTAGGTGTACTAGACCAGAGGCGGTGAACAGTCGGATGGACAGTATGAGTTCCAAGCCATTTGAGGGTGGCTCTATCATGCTGAGCAAAGAGTTTCTGATGGCGAAGCCCACTCCGTGCTGTCTTGGTTCTTCAGGATCCCTACCCTGCCAGAAGAAGGTGTAGTCTTGCTCTCTTAGAGATCTGCTCACAGGGAGGCGTGTCTCCTGAAGTGCTGCAATGTCTACATTGAGTTTACTGAGCTCGTTGTTGATGATGGCGGTCTTCCGAGAATCGTTGATTTGTGTAAGGTGAATCTGTCCCTGTGGTGCCTGTCAACATCAGAGCCAGAATTCCCCATGAATGCTCCTAGTATGCAAAGCTTCTCACCCAGAAGGTATATTCATAAAATCCACCCTTACAAGTTTACATAGAAACTTACATTGATTGGTCTATAATTTCCTGGTTTATCATTTCCCTGTTTTTTGAACAGCAGTTTACCAATCTCCAGACCTAGTTGCAATGAAAATGATAATTAATGCCTCTGTCATCCTTCCAAACTGTCTTCAGTATTCTTTGGACTTTACAAGTAAAAGCAGCTCGACTAGAGCTGGCTGTCTGATCTCTAATGAACAGTTAATTAATCTTCCAATCAGACTTCATTAATTAGCTTCCAATTTTATCAGAAACATTATTCAAAGCTACTTGCCCTCATTTCAATCATGCAGATTTTGACTACAATTTAACTTGTGCTGTCTTCTACACAGATTATAATTACTATGTAAGTTTTATTGTATGAAACCTGGTTGGCTGATTTATGTGATTCAAGTACTTAAAACAGGTAGCAGAATATTCTTTACATTGCTGGTTATTAAATCTTATTGAAGACAAGATGTTATCATACATTGAACTGCATTATTTCTTCTTTGCAATTGCAGACCAGTAATTAAATGTATCAGTTGTCAGCTATGACTCAGTTGGTAGGTCTCTCACTTCTGAATCAGTAGATCATGGGTTCAGGTCCCATTACAGACTTGATCACATAATCTAGGCTGACCCTCTAGTGCACGACTGAGGGAACACTGCATGTTGGATGTACCACCTTGCAGATGAGAGCCCATCTGCTATCTCAGGTGGATGCAAAAGATCCCACGGCACCATTCAAAGAAAAGCTGGAGTTCTCCCCAGTGCCCCGGCCATTGTTTATCTCTTTATCACTGAAACAAAACAAATGATCTGGTCATCATCACATTGCTGTTTGTGGGTGTTTGTTCTGTGCAAATTAGCTGCCACATTTCCTACATTACAACAGTGACCGTATATCTGGTTAGAGTTGGGAAGAAAAAAAGTATGATTATTGGCATTTATTGCTAAAGGAATAGAGTATAAAAGTAGGGAAGTGTTGCTGCAACTGCACAAGGCATTGGTGAGACCACACCTGGAGTATTGCGCACAGTTTTGGTCCCCTTATTTGAAAAAGGATGTAGTTGCTTAGGAGGCAGTTCAGAGGAGGTTCACTAGATTGATTGCAGAGATGGGGGGCTTGTCTTATGAAGAGAGATTTAGCAGTTTAGGACTTTACTCTCTGGAGTTTAGAAGAATGAGAGGAGATCTAATTGAGGTATATATGATCAAGGCGATTGATAAAGTAGACATAGAGAGGATGTTTCCTCTGGTGGGGCAATCTAGAATGGGATGTCATAGTTTTAGGATAAGGGGTAGCAGATTTACAACAGAGATGAGGAGAAATTACTTCTCTCAAAGGGTCGTGAATCTGTGGAATTCACTACCCTAGAATGCGGTGGATGCCGGGACATTGAGTAAATTTAAGGAGGAGATAGATAGATTTTTAATTAGAAATGGGTTGAAGAGTTATGGAGAATGGGCAGGAAAGTGGAGTTGAGGCCAAGATGAGATCAGCCATGATCATATTGAATGGCGGAGCAGGCTCAAAGGGCTGAATTGCCTATTCCTTCTCCTAGTTCTTATGTTCTTATGCTCATATTACTAAGGGTATTCTATAGGACTCCAAATAGTGAGAGAGAGAGAGAGGAGAAAATTTGCATGGAAATCACAGAGATGTGCAAGAACTATAGAGAAATGATATTGGAGGATCTTAAATTCCCAAATATCGATTGGGATAATTTTAGAGTAAAGGGAAAGGAGGAGCGGGAATTTCTGGATTGTATTCAGGAGAACTTCCTTGATCAGTATGTTCTCAGCACAACTAGAAAGGAGACATTGCTGGATTTGGTGCTGGGAAATGAGGTCGGCCAAGTGGACCAAGTGTCTGTGGGGAGCACTCGGGTAAGAGTAATCAATGTATTATAAGGTTTAGAATTGTAATGTGGAAAAGCAAGGAACGAGATAAGATAGAATGGCTAGATTGAAAGAGAGTTAATTTCAATGCGATGAGAAGGGATCTAGCCAGGATAAAATGGAACCAAGGACTGACACAAAAAACTGTAGTGGAACAATGGGTTATATTTAAGGAAGAGATGCTTCAGGTACAGCCTAGGTACATTCCAACAGGGGCGAAAGGTAAGGGAACCAAAATCAGGGCTCCCTGGATGAAGAGGGTGATAGAGATTATGATGAAACAAAAAAGAGAGTCCATGATGCATGTCAGGTAAATTTTTCAAGCAAGAACCAGGCCAAATACAATAAGTTGAGAAGGGAGGTGAAGAGCAATTAACATGGATTGGAAAATCTAGGCCATGGAGACTGCAAGAACACTGAGAAGAGCTCTTCTGACATTAGGGCTATGTTACATAGTTGGGGTATAATCGTAGATTTACTCTGCATTGCCACACTACACCTGCCCTAGGAGTACTTGATGCTGTCAGCACCCAAAACAGGAACATGTTCCCCGGCACCTCAATGCGCCCAAAGACCTATTAAAAATGAAGAATCTAATGGAAAACCGAATGATAAATAGAACTTACTTTCATGAGCCTGTTTAAATTTAACAAATGCTGATTAAGCTGATGCTGCCATCTCTTGGTTGCACTTTCATTCTATTGCAGTTAAAAATGAAAGCTTGTGTGACAAGTGTTTGCAGCTTCCTGGTGAAATAAGCTTGTTACATGCAAGTAGAGTTGCCAACTCTGGTTGGAGGCATTCCTGGAGGTTTGATTACGTAACATTTTAACCGCATCTGACCACATGATGTCTGACCATGTGACATCTGATTGTGTGACGCCTGATCACATGGCATCTGCAAATGCACTTGCATCCCTCTCACCCACCAGTGGAAACAATTATTCACTATTTACCCACAATATGTTCCCAAGTTTCACACACCTTTTTACTGGCTACTCCTCTCATGGCACCTCTCCCACTCACCATGCTGCTACTGCTGCTCCAGACTCTGCAGAAAACACTAGCCCCCAGAGCCACCTCAATCCTTTGTTCCTCTGTCCAACCTGCTCAAGCCCCCATCCTCTTACTCTCAATTTCCCTCTCTCTCTCCCGCTAGACACCAATTCATCCATCTCCCCCATCCCCACTTTCTGACTGTCACCAATCCCCAACCTCCAATTCTATTTTCCTTCTGCCCTGACCCCCATTCCCCAGTTTCCCTCTCTCCCTAATCCTCATCCCCCAGTTTTCCTCTCTCTCACCCCCATTCCCCAGTTTCCCTCTCTCCCTAATCCTCATTCCCCAGTTTTCCTCTTTCACCCTCATTCCCCAGTTTCCCTCTCTCCCTGACTCTCATTCCCCAGTTTTCCTCTCTCCCTGACCTTCATTCCCCAGTTTCCCTCTCTCCTTGACCCCCATTCCCCAGTTTCCCTCTCTCCCTGATCCTCATTCCCCAGTTTCCCTCTCTCCCTGATCCCTATTGCTGTTTCCAAAGCCCCATTTCCCAGTCAGCCACTATCTCCATTCAGCCATCCCGGGCTCTCTCCCCTTTTGACTCTGTGTACCCCACCAACTCCAACAACCAAGCCCCCAGACTCGAACTAGCGAGCCCACAACCAACTGTCAGTTATTCCCAGAAAAACTTATCACTCTCAGTTGTCTGCAGTGACAACTGGTGATGCCACAGAGCGATGCTGCAGTGAGAAATTTAAAGCACAAATTTCTCCCGGGCACTAACAGCAGCAGAACCCAGGATATCCATGCCATATTCTGGAAGACTCCCAGGCAATCCAAGAGGGTTGGCAATAAAGCCTGGCTCGGGTTAAAATTAAAACCCCACCCGACCACAGCCAACTCGAACCCGACCAGGGCCCGAGTCCTTCAATTTTTTTTCATGCCTGACCCGACCCGAAAATATCAAACACCGACCCGAAAATATCAAACATGTTATCAGTACAGAAAAAAAATCGCGTCAAAACATAGATTAAAAAGGAAACAATATGAAATAAAACCTGACCACAGCCAGCCCAAACCCGATCCAACCCGAGCCCGAATGCTGGACGCAGAATATAGACCTGACCCGACCCGAACCCGGCACTTGTAGTCGGGTTTGGTCGGGTTCGGGTTGGGTAGCTAGGCTTTAGTTGGTAATCCTACACACAAGTGCCAAAATGATTTGCTTCCTTCCCTATTTATTCGCTCCCTATGTCTCCTAAAGGGAGTGATCAACATGATGAGGCAACTTGCAGGGAAAGTGCCAGCCTGAACGAATGGTGATGGAAATGGAGGATACCAGCAGGAATTGAAGGGGTAGCGGGTGGGGAGAGGGAGGGTGGGTGCAGGAATAAGATTGCCATGGTAAGAGGGAGAGAAGGGCAAGAGTTCCAGCATAGGTTGCTTGGGAAGGGGATTGAACCCTCCCTATCTTTGTAACTTCCCCCATCCCTTCAACCCTCTGAGGTCTCAGCACTCCTTCTACATCTGGCCTCTTTCGCATCCCTGATTTTAATTGGTGGCCGTGCCTCCATCTGTGTAGCCCCTAGGCTCCGGAATTCCCTCCCTAAAGCTCTCTGCCACTGCCTCTCTCTCCTTTAAGATGCTCCTTAAAACCTACCTCTTTGACGAATCTTTCCCCATCTGTCCTAATATAGCCTTACATGGCTCAGTGTCAAATTTTATTTGACAAGGCTTCAGTGAAGCACCCTGGAAAACTGAATTCCAACTTCCCATTTTACGGTTGCTAATACACTTACTCGCAAAACTAAGATTCTCGTGAATAGTCAGTACAGACTCCAAGCATTAATTGCTGATACATGTACTTTGATATACAGTCTTAACCTACACAAGAACACAAGAAATAGGAGCAGGAGTAGACCATATGGCCCGTTGAGCCTACTCTACCATTCAATATGATCATGGTTGATCTTGGGCTTCAACTCCACTTTCCTGCGCGCTCACCATATCCCTTGATTCCCTAAGAGATCAAAAATATGTCTATTCCAGCCTTAAATGTATTCAATGATGGAGCATCCACAACCCTCTGGGGTAGAGAATTCCAAAGATTCACAACCCTTTGAGTGAAGTAATTTCTCCTCATCTTAGTACTAAATGATTGGCCCCTTATCCTGAGACTGAGTCCCCGTGTTTTAGATTCCTCGACTAGCGGAAACAATCTTTCAGTGTCTACCCTATCCAACCCCTTCAGAATCTTGCATGTTTCAATGAGATCGCCTCTCATTCTTCTAAACTCCAGAAAATATAGGCCCAATTTACTCAGCCTTTCATCATAGGACAACCCCTCATCCCAGAGACCAATTTAGTGAACCTTCACTGTACCGCCTCCAATGTAAGTATGTCCTTTCTTAAAAATGGAGACCAAAACTGCACACAGTACTCCAGATGTGGTCTCACCAAAATCCTGTATAATTGTAGCAAGACTTCTCTATTTCTGTACTCAAATCCCCTTGCAATAAAGCCCAACATGTCATTTGCCTTCCTAATTGCTTGCTAGACCTGCATGCTAACTTCCTGTGTTCTTTGTACAAGTACACCCAAGTCTCTTTGAACATCAACACTTACAAGTTTCACACCTTTCAAAAAATATTCTGCTTTTCTATTCTTACGACTAAAGTGCATAACTTCACACTTCCCTACATTTTACTCCATCTGCCATCTTGTTGCCCACTCACTTAACCTCCCAATATTTCTTTGCAGCCTCTCAGTGTCTTCCCCGAAGCTTACCTTTCCACCTACCTTTGTATCATCAGCAAACTTAAATACATTACTCCCTGTCTCTTCATTTCAGTCATTAGTATAAAGTGTAAATAGCTGAGGCCCCAGCACTGATCCTTGCGGCACTGTCTGCCAACTTGAAAATGACCCGTTTATTCCCACCTTTTGCTTCCTGTCTGTTAACCAATCCTCTATCCATGCTAATATATTACCCCCAACTCCATAAGCCCTTATGTTTCCTATTAATCTTTTGTGCGGAACCTTATCAAATGCCTTTTGGGTATCCAGGTATGCTACATCTACTGGTTCCCCTTTATCTACCCTACTAAATACGTCCTCAAAAACCTCTAATAAATTTGTCAAACAGGATTTCCCTTTAGTAAATCCATGTTGACTTGTTCTAATCTTCTTCTTTGGCCTCCTTGTCTCGGGAGACAATGGGTAAGCACCTGGAGGTGGTCAGTGGTTTGTGGAGCAGCGCCTGGAGTGGCTATAAAGGCCAATACTAGAGTGACAGACTCTTCCACAGGTGCTGCAGAAAAAATTGGTTGTCGGGGCTGTTACACAGTTGGCTCTCCCCTTGCGCTTCTGTCTTTTTTCCTGCCAACTGCTAAGTCTCTTCGACTCGCCACACTTTAGCCCCGCCTTTATGGCTGCCCGCCAGCTCTGGCGATAGCTGGGAACTGACTCCCACGACTTGTGATCAATGTTACAGGACTACATGTCGCATTTGCAGACGTCTTTAAAGTGGAGACATGGATGGGCGGTAGGTCTGATACCAGTGGCGAGCTCGCTGTACAATGTGCCCTTGGGGATCCTGCTATCTTCCATGCGGCTCACATGGCCAAGCCATCTCAAGCACCGCTGACTCAGTAGTGTGTATAAGCTGGGGATGTTGGCCGCCTCGAGGACTACTGTGTTGGAGATGCGGTCCTGCCACCTGATGCCAAAGATTCTCCGGAGGCAGCGAAGATGGAATGAATTGAGACGTCGCTCTTGGCTGACATATGTTGTCCAGGCCTCGCTGCCATACAGCAAGGTACTGAGGACACAGGCTTGATACACTCGGACTTTTGTGTTCCATGTCAGTGCGCCATTTTCCCACACTCTCTTGGCCAGTCTGGACATAGCAGTGGAAGCCTTTCCCATGCGCTTGTTGATTTCTGCATCGAGAGACAGGTTACTGGTGATAGTTGAGCCTAGGTAGGTGAACTCTTGAACCACTTCCAGAGCGTGGTCACCGATATTGATGGATGGAGCATTTCTGACGTCCTGTCCCATGATGTTCGCTTTCTTGAGGCTGATGTTTAGGCCAAATTCGTTGCAGGCAGCCGCAAACCTGTCGATTAGTAAATCCATGTTGACTTGTTCTAATAATGTTCTGCTTTTTTAAGTGCATTGTTAAGGCTTCCTTAATAATAGATTCCAGTATTTTCCCAACAAGGCCACACCACTCTGCAACATCATTATAGGCTCTGGTTAGGTTAGTCAAGGGAAGAGAGGGGGACCTTACCCATAGGTTGACACTTCTGTCATGTACTGACAGAGAGAGTACTTTTGTGCAGTTTGTCCTCTTATCACTTGGCTCTTTTTAATTACTTCCACTAAATAAATACTTGATTATAATCTAGGCAAATTGTTCTCAAGTGTATGGAAATCTTCCCAACCTTACCATTTTCAAGCTTCGTGCAAAACAAATATTTGTGATTTGATTTTGTCTGTGCTTCACACAATTGTAGACCATTCTTTTTTCTGCTATTTCAGCAGAGGAATTCTCCAATTTAACAAAAACGTAGATACCTTCTTTAATATCATAAACAGTAGTTCCTGTGCTTTCTTTTGTGTGTTGTGTTGTTGCAATAAAGATTCAGCTGGAGCCCGAGTGATGCAAACAGGTTTCGGTTTTTAGATTTGGGGATGGTATCAGAAAGCACTTCTTCACGCTAAGGGTAATGAAAATCTAGAAATCAGTTCCCTAAAAAGCTGATGAGGCTGGGAGTCAATTGAAAATTTCAAATCTGAGATTGATAGATTCTTATATAAAAGCAAAATATTGCGGACGCTGGAAATCTGAAATAAAAACAAGAAATGCTGGAAATACTCAGCAGGTCTGGCAGCATCTGTGGAGACAGAAGCAGAGTTAATGTTTCAGGTCAGTGACCCTTCTTCAGAACCCTTGATAGATTCTTGTTAAGCAAGGATATTAAGGGTTATGGATGCAAGGCAGTAGCCACGATCTATGTGAACGATGGAACCTGCTCAAGGGGCTGAATGGCCTCTCCTGTTCCTATATTCCTAGATTGCAAGTTAGGCAAATTACTATATCCATAATATATTAAATACCTTGCAAATATTGTACACTTCCTCTAAGTGTCATACTTTCCTGATAATGCCCCTACTGTTATAAAACAGTTTAGAGTGGCCCTCTTGGAAAGAAATCACTAAATCACTAAAAACTAAATCACTGGGGACACAGTCTGAAGCTTTCTGGGGTAGCTCTGACCCTAGGCCTAGCTACCAATGCCAAATTGTTCAACTGCCTGGGGACAGGCGAGTTCCTAAGGTGTCCCTGTATGGGTGGGGTTGCCCACTGCCAATGTTTATGTGGGGTGATTGTCCCATGACCCACATACTCTGCTGAGGTCAATAGTGAAGGTCATCAGCAGGAATTATTCCAAAATAATGGTCAAGATTGCTGGCCCACCTACATTTATGTTTGAAATGCTTTTATTATAGATGGCTATTAAAGCCAAGTTAATCATAACTTTTAACAGGGAATTAAATACCCACTTGCAAGGGAAAAATATTATTAATGTTGAAAAAGGAGGAACATAGAATGAGATTAGATAGCTTCAGTGGGGAAGCTAAGGATATGGGGATAGCGTAGGAAAGTGCTGTTGAGGTAGATGATCAGCCATGATCTAATTGAATGGAGGGGCAGGCTCAAGGGGCTGAATAGCCTACTCCTGCTCCTATGTTCCTATGTTCCTATGTGATATAGAATCAAAGACACAGCTCTTTCTCCATAGCCCTGCAATTCTTTTCCCTTGAAATATATATCGAATTCCCTTTAGAAAGTTACTATCCATGCTACTTCCAAAAAACACTTGAGTGAGTGTTTTCCAGATCATAACAACTCACTGCGTGAAAAAAATATCCTCCCCTCCCCTCTGGTTTTTTAACCAATTTTGCTTGTGCCTCTGGTTACCCTCCTGCCAGTGGAAACAGTTTCTTCTTATTTACTCTTACAAAACTGCTCATAATTTTGAATACCTCTATTAAACCTCCACTTAATTTTCTTTGCTGTAGGAAAACAATTCCTTCTTCTGTAGTCTTTCTGCATAACTGTAGACCTTTATCCCTGGTACCATTCCAGTAAATCTTCTGTGCACCCTCTCCAAGATTTTGACATCCTTCTTAAAGTGTGGCACCAAGAATTGTATTGTATTACTATATATGTATTGCATTTTTACTGAACATTAGATGGCCACACATTTGGAGTAAGCACTTTGTAATAATTATATTTCTCTTGTATTGATTTTGCTATTCCAAGACAGGAATATGCTGGAGGATCTGGAAATAAGTGCAATTTGTTCTTACCACAGCAATGAATGTAACAGCTAGTACTGGCACAGTACTGAAGTTTCCATGATTCAAGACAATTTTACTGTCTTGGCTGAAATTAGCTAATCCATTACCTATTGGAGATTGAATCGGAGACATCTTGATTTGTATGGCTCCTTAGCCCAGAGTGCAATGTTAGTGCTCTTACCACCCCTCACCCTCCCCTCCAGCCCGACTGACCTAACCCAGCACATACCAAATAGCAAAACTGGGATTAATAGGATTAATTAATGACCTCATAGTTAAGGTGCCCCTAGGTAGAAGCGATCATAATATGGTTGAATTTTACATTCAGAGGGAGAGAAGAGTGGGTCCAAGACTAGTATTTTAAACTTAAATAAAGGCAATTATGAGGGCATGAAAGCAGAGCTAGCTAAAATGAACCGGCAAATCAGGTTAGGGGATAGGTCAATAGAGATACAGTGGCAGACATTTAAGGGAATATTTCAGAATACACTGAATAGATACATTTCAATGAGAAAGAAAAATTCCAAGGGTGGGACCTATCATCTGTGGTTAATTAAAGCTGTGAAAGATACTTAAAGAAAAAGCCTATAATTGCGCAAAGATGGGAGGCAGGTCAGAAGATTGGACAGATTATAAAAACAGCAAAGAATAACTAAAGATTGATAAGGAAGGTAAAATTAGAGTACAAAAGAAAGCTAGCTAGAAATATAAAGACAGATAGTAAGAGTTTCTACAAATATTTTAAAAAGAAAAGTTAACAAAGTGAGCATTGGTCCTAAAGAAAGTGAGTCTGGGGAATTAATAATGGATAATAAGGAGATTGTAGATGAATTGAACAGATATTTTGCATCGGTCTTCACTATTGAGAGTACAAGTAACATCCCAGTATTAGCCATAAGTCAGGAGATGGAAGGGAGGGAGGAAATCAAGAAAATTACAATCACCAGGGAAGTGGTACTGAACAAATTGCTGCAAGCTGACAAGTCCCTGGGTCCTGACGGACTTCATCCTAGGGTGTTAAAAGAAGTGGCTAGTAAGATAGTTGATGCATTAGTTTTAATTTTCCAAAATTCCCTAGATCCAGGGAAGGCTCCATTAGATTGGATAATAGCAAATGTGTCTCCTTTATTCAAAACGGGAGGGAGACAGAAAGCAGGAAACTACAGGCCAGTTAGCTTAACATCTGCCTTAGGGAAAATGTTATTAAAGGCGTTCTAGCAGGACATTTAGAAAAATTCAAGGTAATCAGGCAAAGTCAACATGGTTTTGTGAAAGGGAAATCATGTTTAAGCCATTTATTGGAGTTCTTAGAGGGAGTTATATGTGCTGTGGAGAAAGGGGAACCGGTGGATGTATTGTACTTAGATTTCCAGAAGGCGTTTCATAAGGCGCCACATCAAAGGTTATTGCAGAAAATAAAAGCTCATGGTGTAGTGGGTAACATATTGGCATGGATAGAAGATTGGCCAGCTAACAGGAAACAGAGAGTAGGCATAAATTAGTCATTTTCTGGTTGGCAAGATGTAATGTGTAGTGTGCCACAGGGATCTGTGCTGGGGCCTCAACTTTTTACAATTTATATAAATGACTTAGATGAAGGGACTAAAAGTATGGTTGCTAATGCTGATGACACAAAGCTAGGTAGGAAAGTAACTTGTGAAGAGGATATAAGGGGGCTACAAAGCAATATAGATAGGTTAAGTGAGTGGGCAAAGACCTGGCAAATGGAGTATATTGTGAGAAAGTGTGAAATTGTCAACTTTGGCAGGAAGAATAAAAAAAGAAGCATATTATCTAAATGGTGAGAGATTGCCGAGCTCTGAGATGCAGAGGGTTCTGGGTGTCCTAGTGCATGAATCGCAAAAGGTTAGTATGCAGGTACAGCACGTAATTAGGAAAGCTAATAGAATGTTATTGTTTATTGTGAGGAAATTGAATACAAAAGTAGGGAGGTTATGCTTCAGTTATACAGGGCATTGGTGAGACCACATCTGGAGTACTGTGTATAGTACTGGTCTCCTTATTTAAGGAAGGATGTAAATGCATTGGAGGCAGTACAGAGAAGGTTTACTGGACTAATACCTGGAATGGGTGGGCTGTCTTACGAGGAAAGATTGAACAGGCTGGGCTTGTATCCGCTGAAATTTAGGGGAGTAAGAGGCTACTTGATTGAAACATATAAGATTCTGAGGGGTCTTGACAGGGTGGATGTGGAAAGGATGTTTCTCCTTGTGGGATAATCTAGAACTAGGGGTCACTGTTTAAAAATAAGGGGGTCGCCCATTTAAGACAGAGATGAGGAGAATTTTTTTTCTCTCAGAGGGTCGTGAATCTTTGGAATTCTCTTTCTCAAAAGGTGGTGGAAGCAGAGTCTTTGAATATTTTTAAGGCAGAGGTAGATGGATTCTTGATAAGCAAGGGGGCGGTAGGTTATCAGGGTAGGTGGAAATGTGGAGTAATCAATTCAGCCATGAACTTATTGAATGGTGGAGCAGGCTCGAAGGGCCGAGTGGCCCACTCCTGCTCCTAACTCGTATGTTCGTATCTTTCTGGTCTCAGTGGTTTGACTCCTCACTGGAAAGTGAATTATCAACTGAGCCATTGATGGAGCTCTCAAACCACAACACTCCCTGGGCAGATAGCCAAAC
Organism: Heterodontus francisci; assembly: GCF_036365525.1. Classification (NCBI taxonomy): domain Eukaryota; kingdom Metazoa; phylum Chordata; class Chondrichthyes; order Heterodontiformes; family Heterodontidae; genus Heterodontus; species Heterodontus francisci. The sequence goes on from NC_090406.1 coordinate 13,901,852, forward strand.
ATTTATCAGGATTTGAGATAATATCAACAAGTGGAAAATGTTTTGCACAATCAAGTCACCTCTATATACTTGAGCAATTTCAGTCAGACTAATTCTGACATGAATGCTGTAAAAACTCTCCCCCTCAACGATCTGGCCAACTAAATTAAACCTCAAAGTTAAAGTCATGAGTATGCCATCTAGACTGGCTTGAAGGAGTGTTGCATCATTGAAGCAATGTCTTTCAGACAAGACAGTAAACAAAGGCCCTGTCTACCTGTCCAGATGGTGAAGGGCAGACAGTTCTCTCCAGTGCACTGCTCAACATTCATCCCTCAACCAACACTACAAGAGATTAACTGGCCATTCATATTATTGTTGCTGTGAAAACTTTCTGTGCGCAAATTGGGTGCTGTGTTTGCCTCAAAAACAACAATCTTGTTTTATTTTTTCATGGGATGTGAGTGTCGCTGGCAAGGCCAGCATTTATTGCCCATCTCTAATTGCCCTTGAGAAGATGGCGGTGAGCCGCCTTCTTGAGCCGCTGAAATCCAAATAATTCATTAGCTGTGAACACTTTGGGATGTCCAGAGAATGTGATAGGCTCTAAATAATTGCAAGTTCATTATTCTTTACTTGTTGAACGTGATCATATAATTGAAATTCAGTTGGATTCTGGTGGCATTGAAAATTACAAGACCTTAATCTTAACTGTTCACCAAATTACAGCTTTCAGTTCATTTCCAGGTGCTTGTTATATTACATGATGCGCGTTTTAGACAGATAATGGTGTCTCGGTCAAGGCAGAATGACATTGCGGTCCTGAAATTCTTGGGGTTGAGGGAGATGGGAGCTCAGCTGAACTGACCAAGAAGTAACGCAAACAGCTGAAAATGGCTCTAATCTGGAATAAGGAAAAACCTGAGTTTACAGCAGTATAGAACGACCTACAGCTACATTAAAACAAAATACCATTTATCAACAAGCCAAGCCTAAGTTGAGAAAAAAAACTCACCAGTTGGCCAGTGTATGACTATTTTTGAAGAGACATTTTATCTAATCAGAGATTAATCTTTAAATGACTGGCCATTTTGTTTCGGGTCGTAAATTCAATAGTCAGCAGGTCACGAAGAATACAGGCCAAAAGAATGGAACAAAAATGTGATAACTCAATTGCGGTCTGGAGGTCTACCTGACACATGAAAGCTCCTCTGTTGATCTACATATTTGCCTGTACACCCTAAAGGTTCTTCTGTTAACAACGATCCATGATTACCTGAGAAAATTTCTGGATAATTTGTCTAAATTATCAACAATAATTTGTATTTGTGGCACTTCTCATGTCCAGAAGAGATGTCTCAGAGATCTTTCCAGGACAATGGAGAAAGAGTGAACATCAAGCAATAGAGGGGAAAAGGAGGGATAGGAGTAAAAGGATGGTCAAAGAAAAGTCTTAAGGGTGCACTTAATAGCTGAGAGTGAAGTGGCAAGATGATAGTTCTAGGACAGAGATGTTCAGACTGCCACTGGGACATTGCCACTGAAGGAATACCTAATGATGGTGAGGCAGAGGTAACAAGGAATAGGCTGGCGTCAAGGGAAGAGATTTTTGTGTGTAGAGATGTACAGCTAGAGAAAATTGTTGAGCTAAGTTATGGTGAGACCATGATGGGATTTCAAGGTGAGGGAAAGAAGCATTTGTTGGGACAGCGGGTTGCCAGTGGAGCTTGGCGCGGGCAGGGCTGATGGTAGTAAACCCTTTGTGTGGGTGAGGACACAGGCTGCAATGTTTTGGTTGAGTTCTAGTTTGTAGTGAGCAAGGCCAACAAAGAGAGCACTGGAGAGGTCAATCTTTCAAGTAATAAAGGCGTAAACAAGGGATTCATCAGCAGAGGGTAGAGAGGTGGGCAGAGGTAGGCAGATATTTAGAGGTGAAAGAAAGCAACTTGGATATGGAGGGGAAGGGTGGAGCTGAACTCAGTTAAACAGTACACCAAGATTCTGCACGTATTAGCTTAAGGTGATAGCCTGGAAAGTTGAAGAAGTCGATACTGGCAGTTCATAATTATTTGCGAGAGCTGTAGAGGATGGCTTCAGTTTTGCCCAGATTTATTTGCAGGAGGTTTTGGCTCATCCAGATTTTAATGTCAACCATCTGCTTCAAACAAAATTCAACCTTGAACACAGTAGCTGCATTACACTGAATTATTGCACAGTGATGCATCGTATGGGACAGGAGTACCAGCTGATGTTACCGAGACATTCTGTCCTATATGATGAGTCTGGAGAACAAAACTTGAAGTGTGTTAAGGCTTCCGGGATTGCGATTCAGTCTTGCCAAAATATAGGTCTTGAGTATTGCTGAAAATAGAGACATTTTGTCGAAGCTTTTCGTCTTACACTCATCAGTTCTTGTTTGAACTTGTTTTAGGATTCACTATGACACAAATCCCATCTTACAGACTCTTAGCTTGTTCACCTTTGTCTAAACTAGTTGCCTAACTGATATATGTTAGATAGGGATTAAAAAGAAAGTCTCTAAAGATATATGCAAACTGCAATGAAACATTGACATAAGGAAACATCTATAAATGCATATACGGTACGATCACAGTTGATACACAATTATAGAAGGTGATTAAGTTTCTCATCCTGATCATGTCTTCATGTAACATAAGATATTGAGATGTAAAATGCCAAACAGGTATACCTAAGGATGTTATTATGGTATGGACTGTGACATATGGTTTAGAGCTGCAGGGGCTGTTGGTTCCAGTGCCATTCTCTCAACACAGAGAGCAGAGCTCTGAATGTGCACACTTGTGTAGAGGTGGCATCTGAATCCTGATTACATTCCAATGTTGGCAGTATACGCACAGTATACATAGCGTCAAAAAGATTCAAAATAAAGCTTAAAAAGTTGTCAATGGACAGCTCAGGGCCTTTCCAAATTTGGCTTCATAGAGGGTACAATTATCCTGTGGAACAGAAACAGAGAGAAAATGTCTCCTAGGAGTGGCCTCACATCACTTGTCGAAATGCACTTTGGCAATTCTGCACTAAGTACCTGTGAAGTACAAATATCCCACTTTCTGAAAACAGCAGTGCATTACAATGCTGTTAAATAACTTTTATGTTGTGTCTTAAGTCTGTAAATTAATTGGAGAATGTTTCTAAAGTTTGCTTTAAAGGTTTCAATTATTCTAGAGATTATTCCTTTTACAAGAAAATATCCCAAACATAGTTGAGATTCAGTACATAATATTAGAAGAAATATACATTTACTGACGAGGAAATTTTATTGGATTTTAAGAGGAATGATTCATTGGAACCATTACCAATCCCACTCAAGACAGAAAACTGCAGAAGGTACAAGATGAATATATCTGTCCTTTTTGGTCCCTTCCCCCAATCCCTGCCATAATATATCAAGGGTCCAACCTGTAGTCACCTGAAAGAAATTACAATTATACATTGCAGCTCATCACATCCTCAGGACATCCCAAAATTTCTCACGCGCATTTGAAGTGTAGTCCTGCATTCCCCTCTTGGTCATACTTGCTGTTTCTTCCTGTCATCATGCATGCCGTCTCAATGGAAATTTAAAAAAATGAAGAGTTGTAAAACAGGCTGCCAACTCCGTATCATCTATTTTATGCTATTGCACAAATGCAAGACCTACCTCGGTGAGAGCAGGAATAAGACCAGAGAGATTATCTTTTACTGAGAAACATGGGTGGAAGAATATGGTTCATAATTGCAGGATATTACCAAGGATAAAAAGAATAGGAAATACGTAAATCAGGAACTGGTGATCAGGTCTTTGGGTTTTAAAAGTCTGAAAATTGAAAGAGGAAGGGAGAATTGAGAGAAGTAAAAATTTCCACAGTTTTTAATGGCTTGGGAAAGAATGATTTAAAATAACTTAAAAGATATTTGTGAACTCCAAAGCTTAACTTTGTTAAAAGATGTCAATACTCTGAATATATCACAGCATTATTAATTATATTTACATTAAGTATCTCCTGGTCTTCAATTAGTGTTTCACCGTCCGGTCTAAAAATCTACAGGTGACAGGCAATAGTATTTTTCAAAAACACAATTGTTTTGTCAAGTTGCACTGAAATACATTTCAATCCATGAATACAGTGAGGAAAATATATACAAACCAAAGTTCACAAAATGCTATTTATATTTAACCATATTTATATACTGTTAACAGATTTATGACATTAGTACAGTACATTGTAGGTAATAAAATCACAATCTTTTCCCTGCACCAAACTCTTTCCATGTGTTTCATGCAAGCCAGGCTGCTTACAATTCTATTGTAGAAGGTACAGATCCGATTAAAGGAGCTGGGACAGCCACTAACAGGCTATTTCAGAATTCTGGCTTTCCCATGCTGAGTACATGTCACAGTAAACACTGGATCTGCTGGACTGAGACTTTTACAATCTGTTTATGAAAGTTTTAACAATTTAAAAAAAGTGCAGGCACCAATCAGGTATATTTTTAGCGTACCAACATGAAGGAATGACTTTGCTAAGTGATACAAAATGGAGGCAGAGACAGTATTTTTAATTCACATTTTAGTTCACAACCACTTATATGTTAAATTGCTTTATCTATTCCTCCATCAGTTGTTAGTAATAACTTCCATTTATATTGTGCGTTTCATGTAAGAAAGTTAATAGGCCAGTGTTTAAAAATCATTTTTGAAAGGCTGTACAGCACACTACAGCGAAATAGTATCACCTCAAACTGTTGGGGACTAGGTAGATTTTCAACTTGCCACACATGCCTAAAACTGACATTGCTAACTGACTATAATAAAAACAAAAAGTGCTGGAAATACTCAGCAGGTGTGGCAGCATCTGTGGAGAGAGAAGCAGAGTTAACATTTCAGGCCAGTGACCTGAAACGTTAACTCTGCTTCTCTCTCCACAGATGCTGCCACACCTGCTGAGTATTTCCAGCACTTTTTGTTTTTATTTCAGATTTCCAGCATCTGAAGTATTTTGCTTTTATTTTGTTGATTGGCTGCCTGATATATTAAACATTTAATTTTCAGTGTCCCTCTGTTAAGGAGACTAAAACAGGCACCGTTTCCTGCCCCTGATTGCTGTTCACTGATTTCGCTACTGGAAGTAAAACTGTGTGGATAATCAATAATGACAGGATCTGGCCAGTGTGTGAGGTCGCTGCAGTTGAATAGCATGCAAACACTGACTGTCAAGGCTGACAAATGAATAAGCTGGATGAGGCGCCTAAAGGGTAGCAAGCACCCGTGGAACTACACCTCAAAAAGGAGTCAACACTTTCAGGATCAGGTGGCAGAGATGGAACATTGGTGATGAAATGAAGTGAAGAAAAGGCAAAATAAAATGTAACTAAGCAATAAAAATGTTCAAGTATATGAAATATCCAAAATGTAAAGTATATGAAATACTCTTTATCTCCTGTCAGTGGGTGAGTTTGTAAAGCTGAAACTATGCTGATCCTTAGGTTTCTTTTGTCGAAAGAAAGTTCCAGAGATGACATGGCAAAGACATGAAACCTTTGTTCATAGGCCTCCTGCTGTATTAACTATCCCATTAAACCAAGATTGTGCAGATTTTGCACTGCCACATCAGTCGCTCTCTTCAATCTATTAATGTTAATTCCTGTTTAATTTTATGATATACATAGCAAGACTTTCAGGAGGGTCTCAAACGTCTCATATATCTGGAAGAAAGTGTCTTTAAAAGCACATATTTTTCCTCTTTTAAATACTGAGGTCCAGGGTTACCAGTTCTGTTTGCTTTTGTAAATTAGTTTGAAAACTGGATTTTCTTGACAACATTTCCATCTTGGTGTGCTTAGAAATGTTCAATCAATTCTTTATGTTGAAGATGTTGCTAAACAGATAAATATATCCAGCTAACGTTATATCTGTCTCGGATGCTCAAACAAGACATGCCTGCTCTTTGTGATACCTTGTGCTGTTGCACACTGCCACCTATGGAATATGTATGAACAGAATTAATTTTTAGATGTAACCCTTAGAAGTATCCATCAGAGTGTTTATTCCAAATGATCTGTTAAGCTCAGCTCGGTTTCCAGATGGTAGAAACATGGACCCATGAGAAACTCAGCAGCATTTGACAGAGTATGGCATCAAGGAGCCCTAGCAAAACTGGAGTCAATAGAAATTGGGGGGGAAAACTCTCCATTGGTTGGAGTCATACCCAGCATAAAGGAAGATGGTTGTGGTTGTTGGAAGTCAATCATCTCAGCTCCAGGACATCACTGCAGAAGTTCCTCAGTATAGTTTCCTAGGCCCAACCATCTTCAGCTGCTTCATCAATGGCCTTCCTTCAATCAATAAGGTCAGAAGTGGGGATATTCACTGATGACTGTACAATTTTCAGCACTATTTGCGACTCCTCAGATACTGAAGCAGTCAGTGTAGAACTGCAGTAAGACCTGGACAATATCCAGGCTTGGGCTAATAAGTGACAAGTAACATTCGCGCCACACAAGTGCCAGGCAATGACTATCTCAAACAAGGGAGAATCTAACCATCTCCCCTTAATATTCAATTGCATTACGATCGTTGAATCCCCCATTATCAATATCCTGGGAGTTACCATTGACCAGAAACTGAACTGGAGTAGCCATATAAATTCCATAGCTACAAGAGCAGGTCAAAGGCTTGGAATCCTGCAGCGAGTAACTCACCTCCTGGCTCCCTAAATCCTGTCCACCATCTACAAGGCACAAGTCAGGAGTGTGATGGAATATTCTCCACTTGCCTGGATGGGTGCAGCTCCAACAACACTCAAGAAGCTCGACACCATCCAAGACAAAGCAGCCCGCTTGATTGGCACCCCATCTACAAACATTCACTACTTCCAACACCGACGCTCAGTGGCAGAAGTGTGTACCATCTACAAGATGCACTGCAGCAATGTACCAAAGCTCCTTAGACAGCATCTTCCAAACCTGGGACCTCAATCACTTAGAAGGACAAGGGCAGCAGATGCATGGGAACACCACCTCCTGCAAGTTCCCCTCCAAGTCACACACCATCCTGACTTGGAATTATATCACTGTTCTTTCACTGTCGCTGGGTCAAAATCCTGGAACTCCCTTCCTAACAGCACTGTCAGTGTACCTACCCCCATGGACTGCAGCGGCTCAAGATGGCAGCTCACCACCCCCTTCCCAAGGGCAATTAAGGATGGTACCCTGAGAATGGTTAGAATGTGGAACTCGCTACCACATAGAGCAGTTGAGGCAAATAGCATAGATGCATTTAATGGGAAGCTAGATAAACAAATGAGGGTTATAGTGTTAGATGGATTAGCATGGGAGGAGCTGCATGCAGAGCATAAACACTGACACAGACCAGTTTGGCCGAATGCCCTATTTCTGTGCTATACATTTTCTGTCATACCTGTAGCACAGTCTCGCATTACTTCGCAAATATTTCCTGCAGCCTTAAACTGGAATGTGAATTGACAATGTGGGCCAGAAGTAGGAAAAGCAAAGGCAACTGAAGATTTTAAACTGCTTTGAGCACAGGCCTCACTTCCTTTCACTGGTCCAGAGCCCACCCTTGACATATTTCGAAACACTGAACATACAACACCTCACCTTTCAGTTTCTACCAACTGAAATCAGAGTTGGGTGTCACTTCAGCTCTTCACAAAGGAAAATGTTGACCTAACTCAACAGTTGGGAATCATACTGTATAAGATAGGGTTGCCAACCCTCCAGGATTGCCCTGGAGTGTCCAGGAATTAAAGATTAATCTCCAGGGCACTGTAGCAAGCAACACAGGAGTCATAGAGTTATACAGCACAGTAACAGGCCCTTCGGCCCACCGTGTCCGTGCCAACCATTAAGCCTATCTATTCTAATCCCATTTTCCAGCACTTGGCCCATATCTCGTATGCTATGGCATTTCAAGTGCTCATCTAAATAGTTCTTAAAGAAAGATAATGGGGCATTTAAAAATGTGCTTATTCTTCATTTTTTTTTAACATTTTTGTTTATTAGCTCTAAAAATGTTGGGAGACAGGGGAAAGAAATGTCTGTTTGATCATCAGTGAAAAATCACCCAACTGGGTAACGGAGGGTCTGTTCGCTTTCCAATTGGTGTGGGAAAGCAGGTGCACTGCGAGAAAGGACATGTCAGGTGATCAACGGTGACAGTGTGGGAGCAGGATGTTTAGGGGTCATGTGATGAAACCTCCAAGAATATATTCAGAGTTAGCAACTAGGACAAGCATAAAGCTCTGCGTTATAGCAGTAGGAGCACACCATATGCTCACCATGGGCGGCACAGTGGCGCAGTGGTTAGCACCGCAGCCTCACAGCTCCAGGGACCCGGGTTCAATTCTGGGTCGTGTCTGTGTGGAGTTTGCAAGTTCTCCCTGTGTCTGCGTGGGTTTCCTCCGGGTGCTCCGGTTTCCTCCTACTGCCAAAGACTTGCAGGTGATAGGTAAATTGGCTGTTATAAATTGGCCCTAGTGGTGGTAGGGCATATGGGATTATTGTGGGGTTAGTATAGATGGGTGGTTGTTGGTCGGCACAGACTCGGTGGGCCGAAGGGCCTGTTTCAGTGCTGTATCTCTAAATATGACTGGGTCTAACCACTTGCCTCCTCTGAACTGGAGGATGTAGTGTTAATGCAGTATTCGGTGGGGGTGGGGGGGGGAATTTTCTGGGGATATAACGATGGTGAGGCACCAGCATAAAATAATAATATCATCCCTGCATACGATGATCTCCATCATTCTCATGTACTGGGATAATGGCCTCCCCTGTAATTACTGCCACTTTACCTCTGAAAGACTAAGGGCTGAATTTTACCAGCCTCTCGATACCACGGGTCGTAGCACGGGGGCCGGTAAAATGCCACGGGGAGCAGCCCGCCTCGACCCCCGCGCCAATAACGACCCATCGCATATTAACAGCAGCGGCGGGACCTCGGTGCAGCCCATCCTCAACCCCCCCACCCCCCCCACCGCTGTCTGGCGGCGGACCCTTCATCAGCATATGGAAATGAACAATTAAAGTATGCAAATAAACTTATCTGCAGGCAGTGGCCGTCCCATTCCAATATTACAGCCACCATTCGGCCTTCGAGTGCCTTCGGAACTCTATACGGAGTTCCGGGCGAGAACCTGGTGGGGAGAGGGGAGTAATAAAATCTTTAGGGCGGCAGGGGTGGAGGAGTGGGGGAAATCAATTTTTATTCGATGTGGGGATGGTGGGAAGGAGTTTGGGGGGGAAAGTTCGGGTATGTGAGCAATCAACTGATGGTCATTTCATTGCCCGGATTGACCACTGGGGGGGGGGGGGGGGGGTTGGGTAAGGGCCTCCATCATTTATGTTTAAATGTATTAATAAGCTTTTATTTTATACCCTTTAAAAATTAAACTGCTTTGTAAGAGCCTAAAGCCGTTTAAAAATGGCGCCGCGCCTGCGCAGTGGCACCGGATGCTGTTGCCGGGGACGCGGAGGCCGCCCCCTCTACATCATCCGGGGCAGCCACTCCGTCCCCTCTATTTAAATGAGACCCCGCACATAATATCGCGGGGGCTCAGGGATGGCGTATCCGCCACGGGATGCAGCTGTTCTTAGAGTGCGCCACCGCAAATTGCGGCACACTCAGAAAATTCAGCCCTAATTCGGGGATCTGAGAGTTATTTATGCAAAGGTTCATTCCTGAATATGAAAAGTAATGAAGCAACCCAGCATTTAAAAGGAATTTTCGGAACATGGTAATTGTAGTACAACTCCTTAGTAAAGTCATGAAGCCACATGATAGTTTCTTCATCATTTGACCATTACTCCCTGGTTGATCTTCTGTTAAGGAGTTGCTGATTCTCAGCATATCCAGGGAGCCGTGTGCAAGTCCACATTAATAATATCAAGGAAATATTTCCACAGAAGTTTCATTTCAGTGACCAGTATATTAAAAAGAAATCTGTACTTTTCGAAACTGTGGTGCAACAACTGACAGATTGAAGAAACCTGTTTCATTGATAGAAGTAACTTAATGGGTTTTAATTTTGTTATGTTCTCAGCTGTGCTGTGTGGGGAAAGTTAAAGTCACCACTTTTGCCAGGAGTACAACACTGTCAGGGCATTGTTTGCTGGGGTTTCCAAATGTCTTTCTACAATAAGTCCAGTTCTTCCAGGCTCCGGAACAGGACTGTGTCCTTGACGTCTATAAAAACTTTGCGGATATTTTCTGTGTCTGTGGCACAGGTGAAGTGCCAGTAGATTTTTCTCTTCTCTTCATTTTCCCTCAGATACATTTTTAGAATAAAGTTCATTGCAGCCTCAGCATTTCTTTTAACGCCTGAAGACAAAGAAAAATTGTATTTGTCGAACTGGATTTCAAATTAGGGTCATAGAGTCATTACAGCACAGGAGGCCATGCAGCCCATCAAGTCCATGCCAGCTCTCTGTAGAGCAATCCAATTAGTCCCATTCCCCTGCTCCATCTCCGTAGCCCTGCAGGTTTATTTCCTCCAAGAGCCCATCAATTTCCTTTTGAAATCTTTGATTGTCTCCACTTCCACCACACTTGTAAGCAGCGAATTCCAGGTCATTACACTCACTGCATCTCTTTCCCAATACTTTAAATCTGTGTCCCCTAGTCCTTGTACCATCAGCTAATGGGAACAGCTTTTCTTCGTCTACCTTATCTAAACCTGCTATAATCGTGTACACCTCTATCAGATCTCCCCTCAATCTCCTTTGCTCCAAGGAGAACAACCACAACTTGTCTAACTTAACCTTGTAACTAAAATCCCTCATCCCTGGAACCATTTTGGTAAATCTCCTCTGCACCCTCTCAAGGACCCTCACATCCGTCCGAAACTATGGTGAACAGAATTGGACGCAATACTCCAGTTGAGGCCTAACCAGAGCTTTATAAATGTTCAGTATAAATTCACTGCTTTTGTAATCAATACCTCCATTTATGAAGCTCAAGATCCCATGCGCTTTGTAACTACTCTCTCAATACGATCTCTCACCTCCAAAAATTTATGCACATGAATCCCTAAGTCCCTCTGTTTCTGAACATTCTTTAGAACTGTGCCATTCAATGCATATTGCCTCTCCCTATCCCTTCTGCCAACATGCATCAACTCACACATCTCTGTATTAAATTCCAATTGCCACTTGTCTGCCCATTCTGCTAACTTATCTATGAGCTGTTGCAGTCGATTGGTATCATCCTCACTCTCTGCCATGCCTCCAAGTTTGGTATCATCGGCAAATTTTCAAATTTTACTTTGTATTCCAATATCCAAGTCATTTATATATATCAAAAAAAGCCGTGGTCCAAGCACTGAACCTTGGGGAACACTACTATCTACCCCCTCCTGTCTGAAAAACTCTCTGTTTTCTGTCCTTAAGTCAATTTTTTATTCACGCTGACACTGATCCTCCTATTAGATGAGCCTCAATTTTGTTAACTAGCCTTTTATATGGTGCTTTGTCAAAAACTTTCGTAAAATCCATATATACAACATCCATTGCATTACCTTCATCAACCTTCTCTGTTTCTGGATCAAAAAGTTCAATGAGATTAGTCAAGCACGATCTGCCTTATACAAATCCATGCTACCTCTCCTTAATTAACTCAAACCTCTTCAACTGCCTGTTGATTTTTTTCCCCTGATTATTGTTTCTAAAACTTTACCCACCACTGATGTTAAACTGACTGGCCTACAGTTACAAGGAATGTCCTTATACCCTTTCTTGTATAAGGATGTCATATTTACCACTTTCGAGTCCTCTGGCACCTCCGCAGTATTTAGGGAAGATGGGACATGACAAGTCCTTTTGCTATCTCCGCTCCCACCTCCTTCAGCAATCTGGGATGCAAGTCATCTGGACCAGGTGACTTATCCACTCCAAGCTTGTTAGTACATCCTGCCTAAAAATCCTCACCCACCCATTAACTCTATCATCACCACTTGTACCAATAGTTTGTCAGCATCCTTTTCCTTAGTAAACAGTGATAGAAAGTACTCATTAAGTATTCTAGCCTTGCCAAACACCTCTAAGCTTATACTACACTCTTTGTCTGTAATAGGACACACCCCACCTCTTACTACCTGCATACTATTTACATGCTGATAGAAGATTTTTGGGATCCCTTTTATGTTAACTGCCATTCTATTCCTATATTCTCTCTTCGCCAGTCTTATTTTTCCTCTTCACTTCCCTTCTCAACTTATTGTATTTGGCCTGGTTCTCACTTTAAGAATTCACCTGATGTGCATCATACACCCTCTTTTTTGTTTCATCATACTCTCTATATACAAAGTACACCTCGACATACAAAGTACACTATTTTTGGTTCCCCTGCCTTTCGTCCTTGTTGGAATGTATTTAGCCTGGACCTGAGATATTTCCTCCTTGAATATCACCCATTGTTCAGTTACAGTTTTCCTGTTAATCTTTGATTCCTTTTTACTCTGGCTATATCCCTTCTCATCCCATTGAAGTTAACCCTCTTCCAATTTAGAAGTTCCACTTTAGATTGTTCTTTGCTCTTCTCCATTAGTAATCTAAACCATATGATACGATACTACAAGAACACAAGAAATAGGAGCAGAAGTAGACCATATGGCCCATCGAACCTCTTACCTAAGTATTCTCCCACAGACACTTGGTCTACTTGGCCCACCTCATTCCCCAGCAACAAATCCAGCAATACCTGCTTCCTAGTTGGACCAAGAACATACTAGTCAAGGAAGTTCTCCTGAACACATTTCAGAAATTCCTCCCATTCCATATCTTTACTCTAACACTATTCCAATTCATATTTGGGTAATTAATGTCCCCCAATATCACCACTTATTTTTATTCAGTCATTGGATGTGGACGTCGCTGGCTAGGCCAGCATTTATTCCCCATCCTTAATTGTCCTTGAGAAAGTGGTGGTGAGTTGCCTTCATGAACCTCTGTAGTCCTTGGGGTGGTATACCCAAAGTGCTGTTAGGAAGGGAGTTCCAAGATTTTGACCCAGCAATAGTGGAGGAATGGCGATATAGTTCAAAGTCAGGATGGTGTGTGGCTTGGAGAGGAACTTGCAGGTGGCGATGTTCCCATGCATCTGATACCCTTGTCCTTCTAGGTGGCAGAGGTCACGGGTTTGGAAGGTGCTTTCGAAGGAACCTTGGTGAGTTGCTGCAGGGCATCTTGTGGATGGTACACACTGCTGCCACTATGCGTCAGTGGTGGAGGGAGTGAATGTTGAAGGTGGTGGATGGGGTACTAATCAAGCGGGCTGCTTTGTGCTGGATGGCTTCAAGCTTCTTGAGTGTTGTTGGAGCTGCACCCATCCAGGTAAGTGGACAGTATTCCATCACACTCCAGACGTGTGTCTTGTAGATGGTGGACAGGCACTGGGGAGGCAGGAGGTGAGTTACTTGCTGCAGAATTCCCTGGTACTGACCTGCTCTTGTAACAACAGCATTTATGGAGCAGGTACAGTTCAGCTTCTGGTCAATGGTGACCCACAGGATGTTGATAGTGGGGGATTCAGTGATGACGTTGAATGTCAAGGGGAGATGGATCGATTCTCTCCTTTGAGATGGTCATTGCCTAGCACTTGTGTGGCATGATTGTTACTTGCCAATTACCAGCCCAAGCCTGGATGTTGTCCAGGTCTTGTTGCATATGGACTTGGGCTGCTTCAGTATCTGAGGAGTCTCGAATGGAGCTGAACATTGTGCAATCATCAGCGAGCATCCCCACTTCTGATTGAGGGAAGATCATTGATGAAGCAGCTGAAGATGGTTGGACCTAGGACACTACATGAGGAACTCCTGCAGTGATCTCTTAGGACTGAGATGATTGATCTCCAACAACCACAACCATCTGCCTTTGCACTGGGTTTGACTCCAACCAATAGGGAGTTTTCCGCGATTCCCATTGATTCCAGTTTCGCTAGGGCTTTTTGATGCCATACTCGGTCAAATACTGCCTTGATGCCAAGGACAGTCACTCTCACCTCACCTCTGGAGTTCAGCTGTTTTGTCCATGTTTGGACCAAGGCTGTAATGAGGTCAGGGGCTGAGTGGCCTCGGCAGAACCCAAACTGAGCGTCAGTGAGCAGATTATTGCTGAGCAAGTGTCGTTTGATAGCACTGTTGATGATCGGGAGTAGATTGATAGGGTGGTAAATTGGCCGGGTTGGATTTGTCCTGCTTTTTGTGCACAGGACATACCTGGGCAATTTTCCACATTGCTGGGTAGATGCCAGTGTTGTAGCTGTACTGGAACAGTTTGACTAAGGTCATGGCTAGGTCTTCAGTACTATTGCCGGAATATTGTCAGGGCCCATAGGTTTTGCAGTATCCAGTGCCTTCAGCCATTTCTTGACATCATGTGGAGTGGATCGGATTGGCTGAAGACTGGCATCGGTGATGCTGAGGACTTCAGGAGGAGGCCGAGATGGATGATCCACTCGGCGCTTATGGCTGAAGATTGTTGCAAATGCTTCAGCCTTGCCTTTTGCACTGATGTGCTGGGCTCCCTCATCATTGAGGATGGGGATGTTTGTGGAGCCTCCTCCTCTTGTCAGTTGTTTAATTGTCTACCACCATTCACAACTGGATGTGGCAGGACTGTAGAGCTTAGATCTGATCCACTGGTTTTGGGATTACTTAGCCCTGTCTATCACATGCTGCTTCTGCTGTTTTGCATTCAAGTAGTCCTGTGTTGTCGTGTCAGCAGGCTGACACCTCATTTTTAGGTATGCTCCTGGCATGCCATCTGCACACTTCCCTGAACCAGGGTTGGTCCCTTGGCTTGATGGTAATAGGAGAGTGGGGAATATGCCAGGCCATAAAATTACAGATTGTGGTTGAATACAATTCTGCTGCTGCTGATGGCCCACAGCGCCTCATGGATACCCAGTTTTGAGTTGCTAGATCTGTACAAAATCTATCCCTTTCAGCACGGTGGTAGTGCCACACAACATGATGGTGGGCACCCTCAGTGTGAAGACCGGACTTTGTCTCCATAGGGACTGTGCGGTGGTTACTCCTACCAATACTGTCATGGACAGATGCATCAGCATAGATTGGTGAGGACGAGGTCAAGCAGGGTTTTCCCTCTTGTTGGTTCCCTCAGCACCTGCTGCAGACCCAGTCTAGCAGCTATGTCCTTTAGAATTTGGCCATCCTGGTCAGTAGTGATGCTACCGAGCCACTCAGTGATGGACATTGAAGTTCCCCATCCAGAGTACATTTTGTGCCCTTGCTATCCTCAGTGCTTCTTCCAATTGGTGTTCAATATGTATCAGCCGAGGGCAGGCAGGGGGTGGGGGATGGTAGCTGTAGGTTGTAATCAGCAGGAGGTTTCCTTGTCCATGTTTGACCTGAAGCCATAAGACTTCATGGTGTCCGGAGTCAATGTTGAGGTCTCCCAGGGCAACTCCCTCCTGACTGTATATCACTGTGCCGATGGGACAGGACATACCCAAGAAGTTCTGTGGTGGTGTCTGGGACATTGTCTGTAAGGTATGATTCCGTGAGTATGACTGTGTCAGGCTGTTGCTTGACTAGACTGTGGGACAGCTCTCCCAACTTTGGCACAAGCCTCAGGATGTTAGTAAGGAGGACTTACCAGGGTCGACAGGGCTGGGTTTGCCATTGTCATTTCCGATGCCTTGGTCGATACAGGGTGGTCCGTCCTGTTTCATTCCTTCTCTTAGACTTTATAGCGATCTGATACAACTGAGTAGCTTGCTAGGCCATTTCAGAGGGCATTTAAGAGTCAACCACATTGTTATAGGTCTGGAGCCACATGTAGGCCAGACCAGGTAAGGACGGCAGATTTTCTTCTCTAAAAGGACATTAGTGAACCAGATGGCTTTTTACAACAATCGACATTGGTTTCATGATCACCACTAAACTATCTTTTTAATTCCAGATTTATTAATTGAATGCAAATGCTACCATCAGCTGTGGTGGGATTCAAAACCATGTCCCCAGAGCAGTAGCCTGGGGCTCTGGGTTACTGGTCTAGTGACATTACCACCACACCACCACCTCCCTTCACTGTATAGTTCTTGCACATCTCTATGATTTCCCTGCAGATTTACTCCTCTATCTCTCTCTCTCTCACTTCTTGGGGGCCTATAGAATATCCCCAGTAGCGTGATCATACCCTTTTGGCTTCTCAACTTTAAGAAAATGGATTCTGTCCTTACCCCCGAAATGACATCCCCTCTTTTCAACACTACAATGTCTTCCCTAGTCAATACTGCCACACCACTTCCCTTTTTTCCTTCCCTATCTTTTCTGAACACTTTGTATCCTTAAATATTAAGCACTCAGTCCTCACCATTTTTAAGCCATGTTTCCGTTATTGCCATTACATCATAATCCCAGATGGCTATTTGTGCTTATAGCTCACCAAACCTATGCACCACGCTTTGTGCATTTACATACATGCATCGTAAACTTGTCTTTATATTCCTCGTAGTCTGCTTTCGTCTGCTCCTATCTAATGTAGTACTACTTCCTTTTCTAGTACTATCCCACACTCTCACTTGGTGTACCTTATTCCTCTTTTCTATTTCTTCATGCTGTTGCCCACTCCCCTGCTAATTTAGTTTAAACTTTCCCCAATCACACTAGTGAACTGCCCCAGGAGGACATTGGTCCCAGTCCTGTTGAGGTGCAACCTTTTGAGTAGGTCTCTCCTGCCCCAGAACTGGTCCCAATGCCCCAAGAATCTGAAGCACTCTCTCCTGCACCATGCCTCAAGCTACACATTGATCCTCCCTATCTTTCTGTTTCTATTCTCTCTCACATGTGACACTGGGAGTAATCTAGAGGTTAGTATCCTCAAGGTCCCACTTTTTAACTTCTACCTTAGTTCTTGAAAATCTGACTGTAGGACTTCAGCACCTGCCCTCTCTATGACATTGGCATTGCCCTGAGCAGTGAAGAACGTGCGAATGTTTGAATGTCAGGACCCAGTTACTCTGCTTTGAAGAGAATTAATTTACATCACAGAAGACCATTCGGCCCATTGTGCCTGTGCTGGCTCTTTGAAAGAGTTATCCAATTAGTCCCACTCCATTGTTCCTTCCCCATAGCCCTGTAGGTTTCCCTTTTGAAGTATTTATCCAAGTCCCTTTTGAAAGTTACTATTATATCTGCTTCCATCACCCTTCATAACAACTTCCTGCATAAAAATATTTCCCCATAGTTCTTTCACTAATTATCTTAAATACATGCCCTCTGATTACTGACCTTCCTGTCAGTGGAAATAGTTTCTCTTTATTTACTCTATCAAAAGTTTTCATAGTAGTGAACACCTCTGTTAAATCTCCCTTTCCTTCCCTGCTCTAAGGAGAAGAAACCCAGTAGAATTGGGATGCTTATCAACATGGTGGGACTTTCTGCGCACCACAGATGTGTGCCTGACCCCAGAGAGACTGGTCATTCCAACTTGCATTGGCGTACACACATGAAGTACTGGTATCATGACATGGCATCATGGTATTACCACAAGCACAATTGTCACATGTGCACGTAATGGCATCTGTGTCCATAAACATGTTGCTGCCACGGGAAGCTAAGAACATGTGTCGGACATTCAGCCCCTCAAGCCTGGAACAGAATGTTTACGACTCCCAGGAAAACTGTCAGGAGTCAGGGAATCCCAATGAACAAGTAGGTGTTCTGGACTGACACCAGTTGCAGGGACTGGTAGAAGAAGAACAATACAAAACCGACTCATGTTATCCAAAATATGCTTGCACATCAAGCAGATATGATAAAGCCAAGCCATTGTTTGCAATCCTGAGCCAGGGAAATTAAACTGCCCTAAATTTTCATAGGCTTTACTTAGGGAAATTAGGAGAATTTTTTAAAATGCAGTGACTTGTTATGATTCAGGATGTATCACCTTATACAAACAAATTCCATTGTGACATTCAAGCGGGATATATACTTGAAATGGAAAATGTGGAGGTGTGAGACTAATTGGATATTTCTTTCAAAGAGCTGGTGCAGGTACAATGGACCGAATGGCCTCCTCCTGTGTGTATGATTCAATCATCAAACAATAAAAGGGCTTTCAGAGAGTAGACTAACAACAGCTGTGTGATAATTCCACTGCTAGAGCACTTCTCAGCATAAACAACCTATTCTACAAAGAAATAGTAGCATTGTAGGCTCATGAATATGTGGGTCCATGAATTAACAACAACAACTTGTATTTATATAGCATCTTTAACATAGTAAAATGTCCCGAGGCACTTCACAGGAATGTTATCAAATGACATTTTACACTACGTCACATAAGGACAGGTGACCAAATGCTTTGTCAAAGAGGTAGGTTTTAAGAAGCTTCTTAAACAAGGAGAGAGAGGTAGAGAAGCAAATAGATTTAAGGAGGGAATTCCAGGCCTTAGGCCTAGGCAGTTGAAGGTACGGCTGCCTGTGGTGGAGTGATGAAGATCAGGGATGCGCAAGAGCCCGAAAATAGAGGAGTGCAGAGACCTCAGAGAGAATCAACCATTTCCATCTAACATTAAGTTGCTGCCACAATCTTTCACTTCAGTTACCATTGTCTACACTTGTCAACTAGGCTTCCACTGGTTTCTAGAATATTGCTCTGCTATTATGGTACTTTAGTTGTATTTCAGTTCTCAGTAAGGGTAGAAGCAAACAAGCATCGTGGGAAGACAATAAAATAGATATTCAACAAAAAGCCAATCACAAAACATTATAAACCTCTCTTCAGGAAGCCGAAGTCTCATGTCTCCACTAAAGAAGGAGGAACAGAGAAACTGGATTGGACACTAGTTTTTTACCTTTGGGACCTAGGTTCAAACCATTTCATTATTGATGCTGGAAGAGTCCCAGCTGTGTGAATCCAGTTCCAACAAGCATGGGCCCACAGCAGCAAACCAGCCCTAACGTGGCACTAGTTCACAATGTCACTCAGACAGGCCCAAGGATCATTGGTAAAATTGGAAAAGGGTTGCTACACTGCAGTAGGGTTCCTCTTCTGAGGTTGGCGCTGAGACGCATTGTTGAGGCAGAGAAGAGGAACTTTTAATATGTATTCAAATATGGTATACCTGACCTGGGAGTGTTTGATGCAGACATTGAGTTCCTGAAACGAAGATGTTCCATTCCCTACTTACCATCAAATTCATGAAAATAGTTCACTAAATGTGATTTAAGAATCTTCTCTTCCAAAATATCCACTTTATTCAAGAAAAGAATAATCGATGAATTTGCAAAACAGTCGGACTTCAAAATAAAATGAAAGAGAGCGAGGCTCTCCCTCATTCGATTCTGCAACAAAAAAACACAGTATATAATTAATGAGAATTCTTTCAAATTCAAATTTTGCAAATCTTGTGCTTTGATTTATGCTTTCAATATGCATATACGTTGTATTAAATTTGAAAATGATTTAATGTGGTGACATATACCAATTTTGAGATTGTCAGAAAACTGCATTTATATCATAAAAAGGCTTTCCTTTCTATACCCCCTTTCATGATGCCCCAAAGTGCTTTACAACCAATGAAGCACTTTTGAACTGCAGTCACTGTTGTATTGTAAGAAATGAGGAAGCCAATTTGCACACAGCAAGCTCCCATGAACAGCCATGTGATAATGACCAGATAATATGTTTTTTGTGATGTTGATTGAGGATAAATATTGGCCATGACACCGTGGAGAACTCCTGTGGCCTTCTTCAAACAAAGTGACTCCAGACAATGCTGTGGCCTGCCGATGTTATCGGAGCTCTCCAAGCTGTGCACATGCGCATACGGTCTCCTGCACTTAGCGAGGTGCTGCGCATGCGCATGCGCAGCCTATGTCTTGCCAGGACAAACTGGCGCATGTGCAGGAAAATATCATCAGCTACTTGCACCCCTCGTCCGCTTCCCCCCCTCAGCCGCTCTCGCTTCCCCCACCACCCTCCACCCCACCCCCAGCCCCCACAGCTGTCAACTCTAGGCCCTGCCTCTTCCCTCCTCTCGGCCACTTGCTCTTATGTCACCCGTCACCCCTCACGGCCCGCCTTGCTTCTTTGGGCGGTGTGGTGAGGAACGATTGAATGTGGGAGTGAGTGGCCGAGAGGAGGGAAGTGGTGCGGCCTAGAGCTAGCATCTGGGTGGGGGGAAAGGGAGGAGGGGAAGCGGGGAGCGAGCGGACAGAGAGCAGGATGGGGGGAGGGAAGTGTGGCGCGCGCAGCCGAAGAGCTGGGTAGCAGGGGACCGGGAAGCGAGGAGTGAGGAACAATCGGCAGAGGGGAGGGGAAGGGGGAGAGCAGTGGCGAGCGGCTGAGGGAGGGAGGGGGAAAAACGGCGAGGCTGTAGCGAGTGTGAATGTGTGGATTGGGAGAATGGGAGATTGCGGATTGGAGGCGGGGGTGGGGCAGAAATTCACAGAGTTATTTCCTCGATAAACTTCACAGTGTAAATGTTGACTTTATCGCCCAATAGTAAGTTGCTTTACATTCCAAATTTCAATGGCAGTATCATACCAGAGATCGTCTGTCTTTGTTAAAAAATATCAAAACAATTGAGCAGGAGACATCCCAAGAAATTATACAAATGAAGGAATGGCAGGAGGGAGTGGGAGACTGTTGGGGTTGGAATGGAGGCAGCGGTGGCAACCTTTGAGGGGATTTTCAGGTTGAAGTTGTTTTTCTGTGATAAATTGAGCAGCGCCATCTTTAATCCTGGCAGTTGCCTGAATGTCACAGATAGTGACGTTTCAGTGGAAGAGACTGCATGTGCTATTACTGCGCCACCTAGTGGTTGCGTTTTCAGCTAACACAGCCTTCTTCAAAACAGTGCCACAGGATCTTTTACGCCCACCTGAGAGGGCAGACAGGGCCTCAGTTTAATGCATCATCAGAAAGATGGCACCTCTAACAATGCAGCACTCATTCAGTACTGCATAGGAGTGTCAGTCTAGATTTTCGTGCTTAAGTCTTGCATGGGACTTGAACCCACAACATCCTGACTCAGAGGTCAGAGTGCTACCAACTAAGCCATGGCTGACACTCCTCTGTAATGTATTTAAAAATCTTACATCTATGAGCATTTGCAGGTTTGTTTTGCATTATTAAATTCCTATGTCCACATTCAGATGGAAACTGGCCATGTGAGCCTGCTCTGCTGTAGTTACACCCTCCAGCCACTGGAGGTGTCGCTGCATTCCATCCATTCTTTGTTTTGCTTCTTTCCAGCTAGTATTTACCTTTTTTTGCTTTTTTCCCTCTGCAGTTACAGCTTATTCCAGCTTTGTGCCTATATCTTTTACAGCCCTAGTAAATAGCTTTAGCTACTGCTTTTTTGCTGTTACATTTGCTTTCAAGTTAACTAGCTGAGTAGTTCAATGACCAATGAATGATACTCTCATCCCATTCTTTCCTGCCACTACAGTTAAGTTTAAAAATTCATTCTCGGGATATGGATATTGGCAGCAAGGCCAGCGTTTAGTTGCTCGAGACGGTTGTTGTGGGCCTGCCTCAAACTGCTGTTATCCATGTGGTGAAGGTGCTCCCACAGTTCGGTCCTGTTGGGAGTTCCAGAATTCTAACCCAGTGACAGTGAAGGAACAGGCACTGCACGTCATAGAAATATAGAAAATAGGAGCAGGAGTAGGCAATACGGCCCTTCGAGCCTACTCCGCCATTCATTATGATCATGGCTGATCATCCAACTCATTAACCTGTTCCCACTTACACCCCCATATCCTTTGATCCCTTTCGCCCCAAGAGCTATATCTAATTTCTTCTTGAAAACATACAATGTTTTGGCCTCAACTGCTTTCTGTGGTAGTGAATTCCACAGGCTCACCACTCTCTGGGTGAAGAAATTTCTCCTCTTCTCAGTCCTGAAAGGTTTACCCCATATCCTTAGACTATGATCCTTGGTTCTGGACTCCCCCACCATCAGGAACATCCTTCCTGCATCTACCCTGTCAAGTCCTGTTAGAATGTTATAGGTTTCTATGAGATTCCCCCTCACTCTTCTGAACTCCAGTGAATATAAAAATACCTAACTGACTCAATTTCTCCTCATACGTCAGTCCCGCCATCCCAGGAGCAGTCTGGTAAACCTTCACTGCACTCCCTCTATAGCAAGAACATCCTTCCTCAGATAAGGAGACCGAAACTGCAAACAATATTCCAAGTGTGGCCTCACCAAGGCCCTGTATAATTGCAGCAATACATGCCTGCTCCTGTACTCGCATCCTCTTGCTATGAAGGCCAACATACCACTTGCCCTTTTTACCGCCTGTTGCACCTGCATGCTTACTTTCAGCGACTGGTGTACGAGAACACCCAGGTCTCATTGCATATTCCCCTCTCTCAGTTTATAGCCATTCAGATAATAATCTGCCTTCCTGTTTTTGCCACCCAAGTGGATAACCTCGCATTTATCCACATTATACTGCATCTGCCATGCATTAGCCCACTCACTCAACCTGTCCAAATCACCCTGAAGCCTCTCTGCATCCTCCTCACAACTCACCCTCCCACCCAATTTTGTGTCATCTGCAAATTTGGAGATATTACATTTAGTTCCCTCATCTAAAATCATTAATATATATTGTGAATAGCCGGGGTCCTAGCACCGATCCCTGCGGTACCCCATTAATCACTGCCTACCATTTGGAAAAAGACCCGTTTATTCCTACTCTTTGTTTCCTGTCCGCCAACCAATTTTCTATCCATCGCAATACACTACCCCCAATCCCATGCGCTTTAATTTTACATGCTAATCTCTTATGTGGGACTTTGTCGAAAGCCTTCTGAAAGTCCAAATAAACCACATCCACTGACTCCCCTCATCAATTCTACTAGTTACATCCTCGAAGAATTCGAGTAGATTTGTCAAGCATGATTTCCCTTTCGTAAATCCGTGCTGACGCTGTCCGATTCTACCACTGTTCTCCAAATGCTCTGCTACAAAATCTTTGATAATGGACTCTAGAATTTTCCCCACTACTGACATTAGGCTGACTGGTCTATAATTCCCTGTTTTCTCTCTACCTCCCTTTTTAAATAGTGGGGTTACATTAGCTACCCTCCAATCTGTAGGAACTGTTCCAGAGTCTATAGAATCTTGAAAGATGACCACCAATGCATTCATTATTTCTAGGGCCACTTCCTTAAGTACTCTGGGATGCATACAATCAGGCCCTGGGGATTTATCGGCCTTCAATCCCATAAATTTCCCCAACACCATTTCTCTACTAATACTGATTTCCTTCAGTTCCTCCCTCTCACTAAACCCTGTGTTCCCCAACATTTCTGGTATGTTATTTGTGTCCTCCTTTGTGAAGACAGAACCAAAGTTGGTCAGCCATTTCTTTGTTCCCCATAATAAATTCCCGTTTCTGTCCAAGTCAGGATATGTGTGATTTGGAGGTGATGGTGTTTCCATGCACCTGCTGCCCTCGTCTTGTCGGTGGTGGAGGTTGCCGGTTTGAGAGGTGCTGTCATCTCAACTTTGGTGAGTTGCTGCAGTATATATGCAGTGGATAGTAGACATTGCAGCCATGGTGCACCAGTAATTGAGGGAGTATTGATCAACCATGCTAATTTGTCCTGGATGGTGTCGAGTTTTGAGTATTGTCGCAGCTGAGCATTCCCTATTCATAGCGCACTTCATCTGCATGTGGATTATGCAAAATGCGAAAATCACATGATAGCTTTAGTCCCACTAACTGAAGTATTGTGCAGTGTTCTTAAGTTTTCATTAAATGATAATCGCAGGCTTTATATTGGGATTCAACACAAACACTATTGTCTTACTTATCTGCATTGTGTAATTTCATGTCCAGGTCTTTTCCTCGCTGGTATGTGTGTGCTCTGTGCAAGCCATGTGCTGAGTGTGTCTCTCAAAATGGTGTCTCCTCCTTATATATGTATGATAATATCATCAGTTGCATCAGTGGCTTGGTCTCTTAAAAGTACAGTTTCTTAAAGGTGAAGTCACCATTACATTGGAACGACGGAGGTGGAGGGGCGACGTGATAGAGGTTGACAAAGTTATGAGTGGCATGGACAGAGTGGATAGTCAGAAGCTTTTTCCCAGGGTGGAAGAGTCAGTTACTAGGGGACATAAGTTTCAGGTGCGAGGGGCAAAGTTTCGAGGGGATGTGCAAGGCAAGTTCTTTACACAGAGGGTGGTGAGTGCATGGAACTTCCTGCCGGGGGAGGTGGTGGAAGCAGGTACGATAGCGACATTTAAGAGGCATCTTGACAAATACATGAATAGGATGGGAATAGAGGGATACGGTCCCCAGAAGTGCAGAAGGTTTTAGTTTAGACAGGCATCAAGATCGGCGCAGGCTTGGAGGGCCGAATGGCCTGTTCCTGTGTTGTACTGTTCTTTGTACATTACATTACACTAATCTCAGCTCAGAACTAGAAACCAGTGGCTGTGCAAAATATGAAATGCACAGGAGTCCAATGAGCTACAAATCAGTGGTAATTGAAAGATAGCTATCAATCGACACTACTCAAATTTGAAACACCCGATACTGATGCATTAGGTATTGTTTAATATGACTTAACATCTAGCTGCCATTCAACATCTCACTGTCTCTTGCTGGCTGGGTTAAAAAAAGTGAGACAGCTAAATATTAAGTGGCAGCTAGAACTGTATGAAAACTGTGTATATTAAGATGCAGAGGCTCAGCACAGTGAGTTCCTTGTCAACAGCTTTCTGAACAACCACTATCTTACTATTTATTAGTTTGCAATTATCTCTGAACCATGGACAAACTTTCGGCAGAATCTACAACAAGCTACAAAAATTGGCCTCGGGTCCCATGGAATTCCATGGGCCTGTTCAGAGTTGACTGAATGTTATCTCAGATGCATTTTTGTCAGTTTCATAGATAGACCATTAATCGGAAAATAATCAGTCCTTTAAAATGCTGTTAAAATCCCTGGAAACTTTCTAATTTGATGACTAGGTGGGTAGGTAGGTGGGTAATTAAGTGTATGGGTGAGTAGGTGGATGAGTAGGTATCTGGGGCAGGTAGGTAGGTCGTCAGTGGGTGTGTGGATGGGTGAATGAGTGGATGGGTGAATGAATAGATTGGTGAGGTGCATAAGTCGGGTTGGGAAGCTGCAAACTGACTACTCAGCTGGTGCAGCAGTTGATGCAACACGAGCTCATCTTGTTGCCAGGAGTCTTATTTGAGTAGTTGCATGTGAAATTGACAAGGGTAGGTCTCAGATAATGATTTCGCTCTGTCTAGTATAAAAACACAATGGACAATAAAAATTGCAAAGAACCTCATCATTAGAAAATGTCGCTGAAATCTCTTGTTCTTGTTCGCTAAAGAAGGGGTGAAACAAAAGGAAACTCATTCCAAACTCCCATTTGGTTGGCTTATTTTTGTGTCAATCCCCCACCTCTAAGATTTCATTTAAGTGAGGGTGCTGGTCTGCATCACGTATAAGAGCTGTTAGTAATAATTTGACTGCTGATGAAGAGTCTCCCCCGCTAGCAGAACACGGTAGGAATACAAGGGCATGTTGACCATGATTGTCCATTAAAACCAAGTGGTCAGAAAATCATATGCTGCATCTACCCAAATTTCAGATACTCAATGCAGGCTGCAAGATTCCCTCCTGAAGGGCAGAACTGTAAAGTTACACATGCATCACCCACAAGTTAATTCCCAACAGTTCAATAGGGAAGCAGAGGTCTGTGGTATGTTAACTTCACACAAGGTACGCGCAATGTCCAAGGATTCTCAACCGTCTTACCTCGTTCTCACTCTCTTCTAGGACTTGATCATATTCACTGAGGGATGCCAGGAATATAACTGATATGACATTCTCAAAGCAATGGATCCATTTCCTCCTTTCAGACTTCTGTCCTCCAACATCCACTATTCTAAGAGTTAGAGAAGGACTTAGAAACATTGCAGACCACTGATTCAATCAGCAATTGGTCACAGTGTACCAAAACATTAGGGCCAGAATTTTACAGCCCCCAAACGAGCGGGCTGGTGGTAGGGGGGGGAGGGGATCATTAAATTGATTAGGGGCACGGGAAGAACATTCCTGAACCTCTTCCACCCCCTGCTGCAATTTTACGCGGGGTGGCAGAGGCGAAGAAAAACGGCTCACCCGCCCCAAACAAATCAAGGCCCTTAAGTGGCCAATTAACTGATACGCAAGGGCCTCCTGCCGCCACTGCAAGTATTTTAACCCTCGGCGGCCAGACAGCAAAAGCCTCAAGAACACCGCCTGGTAAAAGCAGGCGGCCTTCTTGCGGATTGGTGAGGGGGAGCCGCCCCCAAAGCCCCCACTGTCCCCAACACACAATACTCCCCCTGCTCCCCCTAACCAACATCCCTTGCCTCACCGGGGCCGGCCGATTGTCCCCACCGAGGCCCTAAAAACTTACCTGTCTTTCGCGGCTGTCCCTCACCTTGCTTGCAATGGCTGGATGTAGTCCCAGCAGTGGCCACTGCTCCTGGTGGCGCTGCTGGGACTAAGAGCTGTCGGCCCGCTGATTGATCGGCAGCTCCATTAGGCAGGACTTCCAGCCTCAAGGAAGTGGAAATCCTGCCCAAGACCAATTAAGGGCCTGGGGAGCGAAAAACCCTGGCCTGGCTCCCCAGGCCTGACGTAGGTGGGCTCGCCACCGACTTTTCGACCAGTGGGCGGGTCCTCCCACCAAACGGAAAATTCCAGCCAAGGTATCATTTAAAAAACACGTGCAAATTATTGCCTTTAACCGATAGCCACAAGTAACAGGATTAAACGTGAATCTCTAGAATACTTGGTTGGCTATCAAATGTTAGCAGATTTTTTTTTCAAAAAGAACTGAAATATATTTCTACCTACATTCAATGCTCCTTAAATTCCACTTGGTGGCTCCAGTCAGATTTAGTAGAACCTTATCCAATATTCAGCTAAATAAATCCAATACAGTTAATATTATGCAAGTTTAATTGTGCATTAAAGATAGCCTGAGAACAGCCATGAAGGCTGATTGCATGATGGGGCATTCCTGGTGCACACAGAGTGCAATCAGGACTATAAAATGCCTCACACCTTTGAAAAGAGACCATCAATCCCGCTGTTAACTTGGAAACTATTTTCTCTTCACAATAGTAACAGCTATCAAGATTTATCAACACCCTGCTCTCTGCTTGCTTCTTCTACCATGTCCTGTTTGAATCCTTTCAGTCTCGTTCTGTTCTGCCTTCTAATCCCTGTGAGCAAGGAAAGTGTAAGCTACAGAGGTAATGAGAAACATAGCAAATGAGAAGAGAAGGAAGGGAAGAGAGGGGAAAAGAGAGAATGAGAGATAGGGAGAGGGTAAGTCAGAGATACATAGAGAAGAAATGTGAGGAATGGTATGACAAGTATTAACAGTGAGGACTGTAAGTGAGAGAGAGGAAAACAAGCTGGAAAGAAGATAAATGATACAAGGAGAATACAAGAATGAGGGAGAAAGGGAATGAAAGTGGGAAGGAATATAACCTTCAAAAAATAAAGCATATTAAAAGTTACATTGCTGATCTGGGTCTCAAGCTTCCTTGCAATGCACAGTTTAGTTACAGTGAGAGTAACTCTGTGCACACTGGAAAATTAGATTTAAAATATAACTGAAATAAAAACAAGAAATGCTGGAACCACTCAGCATGTCTGACAGCATCTGTGGAAAGAGAAGCAGAGTTAACGTTTCGGGTCAGTGACCCTTCTTCGGAACTAGCAAATATTAGAAATGTCAAAGGTTATAAGCAAGTGAGCCGGGGGTGGGGCAAGAGATAACAAAGGAGAAGGTGTAGATAGGACAAGGCCACATAGCTGACCAAAAGGTCATGGAGCAAAGGCAAACAATATGTTAATGGTGTGTTGAAAGACAAAGCATTAGTACAGATAGGGTGTTAACGGACTGAAGGTTGAACAGCAGCAAGTACAAACATGGAAAAAAACAGTGGGTAAGCAAACTGTTGTTGACAGGGCCCTCAACCGTGTCCGGCCCATTTCCCGCACCTCTACCCTCACCCCTTCCCCTCCCTCCCAGAACCGTGACAGGGTTCCCCTTGTCCTCACTTTCCACCCCATCAGCCTCCATATCCAAAGGATCATCCTCCGCCATTTCCGCCACCTACAGCGTGATGCTACTACCAAACACATCTTCCCCTCCCTTCCCCTGTCAGCATTCCGAAGGGATCATTCCCTCCACGACACCCTGGTCCACTCCTCCATTACCCCCACCACCTCGTCCCCTCCCCATGGCACCTTCCCCTGCAATCGCAGGAGGTGTAATACCTGCCCATTTACCTCCTCTCTCCTCACTATCCCAGGCCCCAAACACTCCCTTCAGGTGAAGCAGTGATTTACTTGTACTTCTTTCAATATAGTATACTGTATTCGCTGCTCACAATGTGGTCTCCTCTACATTGGGGACACCAAACGCAGACTGGGTGACCGCTTTGCGGAACACCTCCGCTCAGTCCGCAAGCAGGACTCTGAGCTTCCAGTTGCTTGCCATTTCAACACTCCCCCCTGCTCCCATGCTCACATCTCTGTCCTGGGATCGCTGCAATGTTCCAGTGAACATCAATCAAGCTCAAGGAACAGCATCTCATCTACCGATTCAGGCCTGCCGGACTGAACATTGAGTTCAATCATTTCAGAGCATGACGGGCCCCCCATTTTACTTTTATTTTTTGTTATTTTTTTATTTTTTTATTTTTTACATTTTTTACAACGTTTTTTTTCATGTTTATTTCATTTCATCTTAGTTTGTTCAGTTTGCTTACCCACTGTTTTTTTTCATGTTTGTACTTGCTGCTGTTCAACCTTCAGTCCGTTAACACCCTATTTGTACTAATGCTTTGTCTTTCAACACACCATTAACATATTGTTTGCCTTTGCTCCATGACCTTTTGGTCAGCGATGTGGCCTTGTCCTATCTACACCTTCTCCTTTGTTATCTCTTGCCCCACCCCCGGCTCACTTGCTTATAACCTTTGACAAATCTAATAATTGCTGGTTCCGAAGAAGGGTCACTGACCTGAAACATTAACTCTGCTTCTCTTTCCACAGATGCTGCCAGACCTGCTGAGTGGTTCCAGCATTTCTTGTTTTTATTTCAGATTTCCAGCATCTGCAGTATTTTGCTTTTATTTAAAATATAACTATTGGTGCACAATATATTTTTCCAGCTCTTGAAACTTTGGCCACCTCTAAGGGCTATATTTTCCTCTATTCACTACTGTTAGCAAACACAGCAGGGTGATTAAAGAGGTTTTTGCTAACTCCTTTTGCTAAGATTAGTGAGCAAGGTGTATATACCCCCAACAACTGTCGGCTTTTCTTCTCATTCACACAAAATGGTTTCTAAATACCTTAAGGATACTTGATGCATGTTAAATGAATACTCGTTAATGCCTGTGGTTGGTACTCGAACCCTCAGTACGTCTTGATCGGTTGGTATATAATCACTATCTGCAATACGATCAATGTCAGTCAGATAACTGCAAAAGAAATAAACAGACTAACATGAGTTAGGGCACCAGTAGGATGTAAAGGAACGTATTCGTAGCATAGTATCCTCAACCTCAGCATACTGATACACATTAAGATAGACCGATTGGTCAATGAAGGAAATCACAGCAAAGATGCATCATTGAGATCTCGGTGTTGTGTCATGTGATGACAGCCATGGACCCTTCCCAAAGTTCACAGTGTCAGGTCAGCTCCTGTTTCTTCTTGGCACGAGCAGCCTATAGAGTAGGCAAGGATAACACTTCGAAAGAAAGTGTTCATCAACAATTAAAGGGGAGATTTCTTAATGGGGATTTCCAAAGCAGAAATCCCTTAAAATGTTGAAACATTTCAAATATGAGACACAGCTCAGTTGGAGACACCCCAAATGATGCGTGGGGGCAGGAGGGGGTGTAAAATTTCAAAAAATTGAAAGCCACGCCAGCCTGACTCCAACACGCCCAACTCTGATTTTAATGGTTGTGACAAATCTATTCTTTAAAAGCGAGTCAGCTTTTTAAAATATGTTAATGAAGATTTGTGCCTCTTATTTTATCAGCCATTTAGATTTAACTGCTACTAGATGAGTTTCCCATGGCTCAGAAAAGCCAGCAGCTGAAGTGGAGGGATGTGGGGGGTGGGGGGGGGAAGCCTGATGGGACGGATCTAGTAGTGATAAAAGTGCCTTTCCTGGGCTGTTTGTGGGCCAGGAGGAGTGGAAATGCTTCACCCCACCCCCTGAGCCCCAAACATACCTGCTTCCCTCCCTGTGCTCCACCCCCCCCCCCCCCCCCCATCTCAATCACTGCAACCTGCCCACCTTCATCGTGCGATCTTCCCCTGACCTCGATCTCCCCTCCAACTCTCAATCTCCCACTGGATCCACGATCTTTCCCCCACCCCCATCACGACCCAATCTCTCCCTCCTTCCCTCCCTCCCTCCCTCCTCTCTGCTCCCCACCTTCCAGCGCAGGCCTTTCCACCCAACAGCCAGGCGGCTTCTCAACCAGGAAGCGGAGACAAAAATTCAAATGAGGTCCTGCTGTGAAATTCAGCAGGACCTGCGGGTTACCCACATTTCTGAGTTTCCCAGCTGCTATGAACCTGCCCTCACCCACGCCCCCTCCCCCCCCCCCCCACCACCAATTACACTCCCTCCCGCCTCCCTGTAAATATTTGGGCCACTGGGTCGGTTTTTGGATAGGCAACAGCAACTGCTCCACCCGCCTGATGACTAATCGCTAATGGTGCTGGATATAGGCAATTTGTCATTTGAGAGGGACGCAGATCTGCAACAGAACCTTAAAGAGAACAGCTAAGTAGGTCAGGCCAATGGAGCACTGATAGGGAAATACAAGTGCCAAGCAGCGAGGAATTATTCTTGAGGAAGCCTCAAAGGCTTTAAAAGGAATGAAGAAAACATCATTACCACACCTGCCTCCAGCTGTGCCTGAATGCAGCTTATGATCCCTTTCAGTAGCACTGACAATGGCTGCTCCCAACCAGCCGCACCCATGGTTTGTGGGTGGGTTCAGGATGCAGTGGTGACTGCGCTGATTGACAGAAAATGCGATAGGTGCTGTAACTGCATTTGTTGACCCCCATTTAAATATATCAATGAGGCCACTGCCTGTTTCCTGCGGGAGTGCTATCTGCCTAAATCGAGGCCGAGCTTAATATTGGAACAGGTATAGGATTAGGCTTTCTTTTTATAATTATAATATTGTTAGAACTTAATTGTCACATCCTTAAGCATATCTGTTAACACTGTATGATGGATACGTTCAGTTGAATATTAGCTATAGTTCTGTACAAGTCATGACACGCCGAGAAGTGATGAAAAGAGTTAATTCAGCCCATGTGAAGATCTTTGTTTAAAGGTCGTTAAACTGTGGGTAACCCCAGGGAAGTTGTTAGCCTCTTAACCAGTAAAGACTGTAATTATGCTCAAGAAGCTGTGAAATGAAATCTTCTTCTTCTTCTTCTTTGGCCTCCTTGTCTCGAGAGACAATGGGTAAGCGCCTAGAGGTGATCAGTGGTTTGTGGAGCAGCGCCTGGAGTGGCTATAAAGGCCAATTCTAGAATGACAGACTCTTCTTGTGGTCAATGTCACAGGACTTCATGTCGCGTTTGCAGATGTCTTTAAAGCGGAGACATGGACGGCCGGTGGGTCTGATACCAGTGACGAGCTCGCTGTGCAGTGCGTCCTTGGGGATCCTGCCATCTTCCATGCAGCTCATATGGCCAAGCATCTCAAGCGCCGCTGGCTCAGTAGGGTGCATATGCTGGGGATGTTGGCCGCCTCGAGGACTTCTGCGTTGGAGATACGGTCCTGCCACCTGATGCCAAGGATTCTCCGGAGGCAGCGAAGATGGAATGAGTTGAGACGTCGCTCTTGGCTGGCATACGTTGTCCAGGCCTCGCTGCCATAGAGCAAGGTACTGAGGACACAGGCTTGAAACACTCGGACTTTTGCGTTCCGTGTCAGCGCGCCATTTTCCCACACCCTCTTGGCCAGTCTGGACATAGCAGCGGACGCCTTTTCCATGCACTTGTTGATTTCTGCATTGAGAGACAGCTTACTGGTGATAGTTGAGCCTAGGTAGGTGAACTCTCGAACCACTTCCAGAGCGTGGTCACCGATATTGATGGATGGAGCATTTCTGACGTCCTGTCCCATGATGTTCGTTTTCTTGAGGCTGATGGTTAGGCCAAATTCATTGCAGGCAGCTGCAATCATGTCGATGAGTCTCTGCAGACCCTCTTCAGTTTGAGATGTTAATGCAGCATCGTCAGCAAAGAGGAGTTCCCTGATGAGGACTTTCCGTACTTTGGTCTTCGCTCTAAGACAGGCAAGGTTAAACAACCTGTCATCTGATCTTGTGTGGAGGAAAATTCCTTCTTCTGAAGACTTGAACACATGTGAGAGCAGCAGTGAGAAGAAGATCCCAAACAGTGTAGGTGCGAAAACACAGCCCTGTTTCACGCCACTCAGGATAGGAAAGTGGTCTGATGAGGCACCACGATGCTGAATTGTGCCTTTCATATTGTCATGGAATGAGGTGATGATACTTAGTAGCTTTGGTGGGCATCCGATCTTTGCTGGTAGTCTGAAGAGACCATGTCTGCTGATGAGGTCAAAGGCTTTGGTGAGATCAACGAAAGCAATATAGAGGGGCATCTGTTGTTTGTGGCATTTCTCCTGTAGCTGGCGAAGGGAGAACAGCATATCAATGGTGGATCTCTCTGCTCGAAAGCTGCACTGTGCCTCAGGGTAGACATGCTCATCCAGCTTCTGGAGTCTGTTTAAAATGACTCGAGTGAAGACTTTCCCCACTATGCTGAGCAGGGAGATTCCAGGGTAGTTGTTGCAGTCACCGTGGTCACCCTTGTTCTTATAGAGGGTGATGATATTGACATCGCGCATGTCCTGTGGTACTGCTCCCTCATCCCAGCACAGGCAAAGCAATTTAGGGAGTACTGAGAGTATAGCAGGCTTGGCACTCTTAATTATTTCAGGGGTAATGCCATCCTTTCTAGGGGCTTTTTTCCACTGCCTAGAGAATTAATGGCATCACCGATTTTGTTGGCTGTTCATCCAGCTCATCCATGACTGCAGAGACTGGGCTGCATTGAGGGCGGGATCAGTGACAACATTTTCCCTGGAGTACAGTTCTAGGTAGTGCTCCACCCAGCGGTCCATTTGTTTGCATTGGTCAGTGATTGCATCCCCTGATTTAGACTTGAGTGGGACGATCTTCTTGATGGTTGGCCGAAAAGCTCTCTTAACGCCATCATACATTCCTCTGATGTTTCCGGTGTCGGAGGTCAGCTGGATACGACTGCATAGGTGTTGCCAGATAAGAACATATCAATCCCACTAAGTGGTCACTGTTGATGAATAGCCACAGCAGGGTGACCTGGATCAAGGTATGACCTTTTGCCTTAGGCTTTGTGAAGGAGTTCACAGAGTCAAGGAAGCATGAATCTGGAGGCCCCTGAATGACAATGACATAAACCAGGTGCAAAGAGATTCTGAAAATTGTAGGCTAAGTGCGAGGCTCAAAGTACCATCATGGAAGGGCAGTTTGGTGATTATTGACCAATCAGATGATCAGAAAAGGAGTTTAACCTTATACGGCACGAAGCCAAGCTGGGAAAAGTATATAAAATAAGGATTTATAAGACACGAGGCATACACCAGAGAAGAAGAGAAGAAAGAAGTTAGACTTCAATCAAAAGACAAGTGCCACAGTCAACCGAAGGTTGACAGTGAATGCGACTGCTTGCCATTGCCTTTTGTTAAATATCACGTTTTTGTACTATTGTGATAAACTTAATTCTGTGAAAGCTGTGAAAACACACTCATACACAGCGTGGTTTGTATCTAGTCTGAACTGCAAGTCCCTTTGAGATCAGCTCTCCCAACTTAGTGAGTAAATGTAGTTGACCAAAGTCTTACAAGTAAATTTAAGCAAACCCCAGATCGTACACAGGCAGACTGGCATCTCTAAATCGGCTCCCACCCTGTTTATGCCTAAGAATGGGGTGGTAGTGAGATGAAAATCCCAACCGTTATTGAGAGCTCTGGTTATGGAGAGCTGGTGCAGACACGATGGGCCGAATGGCCTCCTTCTGCGCTGTAACAGTTCTGTGATTCAATTTCAATTAGGAGCAAGCATGGAATTCAGGGGAAACTATTTCACACACGGGCAAATAGATATATGGAAATAGCTACCATAGAAGATTATTAAACCACATAAATCAGTACAAAAGCCAACTAGATGTAATTCTGGGGAACGATAGGACTGAGAGATGTGGTGAGCAGGTGGGTAGCTGTGCGCTGAAATCAAGCAAAAATATAATGGAATTGCTGAGGCAAATTTCCTACATTCCTGTATTATCAAAATATACAGCACAGACAGACAGAATTAAAATTCTTAATTTTAACTGAACTGTACATGACGGAACATCTGAAAGGAAAAGAAAATAATAAAGACTTACTAATTTGTCGAGTCAAGCAACTGGTACTCCCGACGCCGTTCATAGCAGGTCTTTACTCCTGGATCATTCCATAAGCTTTTGATCGCGTCCGCGTGCTGTCTTTCCAGAACAGTGATTTTATAAGCTTCTAATTCCTTTATTACCTGAGAATTTTCCTGTTGAATTGAATCAGAGCGTAACTGGTAGAAATAGCACAGATTCGATTCCAAGACTTCCATTATTCAATTTGCGACAAAGCGCGACAAATTCTAAATGGTTACCACAGTAGAAGTTAAACAGAAGGAGGTGCTACAGCACCATTACTGGTGGGAGGGTGTAATTACAGCTTATCAAATTTACATAAGTATTTCCACTTTAAATGTGGACATAGGAATTTATAATGGAAATATAAAAATAAGAATGGAGTCCATGACTTTAAAATTGGAACTTAATTGTGTCCATGCACCCTGGTCTGATTATCTCCTGCCCTCTAACCATGATTCATTCAAAGATTGTTCTTGACATCCTGTGTAAAATGTCACAGGTTATCAACTAGTAATAAATACATAATCTTACATCTGGAGTACGTCTTGTCAGCTTTTCTCATTTATATTCCAATTTCCACATTCATAATGGGAACTTCCTATGTAAACTTTTAGAATTACACGCTGCTGCTGATGGGATTGACTTTACAAAAATAACCATATCAAAATCAAAATTCTAACAGGTAATGGATGATTCTCAATGCCAATATTAAAAAGTACCTGAACATACCCTTCCAACACTACTGAAATGATTCTGCTCCCCTTTTCCCCTACACCGCTGAAACTCTTATACATGCCTTTGTCAGCTAGAGACTCAATGGGCTGGACTTTATAAGCTCAAAAATTTAAACAGAATGCATGTCATGGAGCCACCATGTTATTCAGCGTGACGCTCATTTAAACGGAGAGAAGCGGGCAGTTCGTCCACGGCAACAGCATCAGGCGTCACTGTGCAGACGCCGATGCCATTTTTAAAGGGCTTCAAACACTACCTTACAATTTAAAGTTTTAAAGAATTATTGCATTAAAATTTATTTTTAAAAATTAATGTTTCTAGCCCCTCTCCCACAAACCCCCATAACCATACACTCATTCCTTGCCCTCTCCCCCCACAAATAATTACCTTTTGTACCTGACCTTCCCCCCCACAAAAGTTCACAAACTTTTAACTTCACCCTTTCTCATCATCCCCTATATCAATCAGATTAGTTTCACCCTGCTCCTCCCCCTCCCACACTAAAATACTTACCTGCTCCCCCCCTCCCCACCAGTGTCCCGCATCAGATCTACAAATGGGTATCCGAAGGCACAGGACTGATGGCCACAGACACCAATATCGCCCCGGAACGGACGGCGGGAGTGGGTAAGTCATTAATTCATTTATTCCAATAAATTTACCTACGTAAATTTTAGTCCCATCACTGATCGGTGGGGTGGTCGCCACGAGGCCTCGCCGCCGCCGGCAAAATCAGGTCGGGCTTTCCGGCATTGAAGCCCATGGCGGGCCTCTCCCAGAGGCATTTTCCAGCTCCCCCACCATGACCACTGACGTCGGAGGTGATGTAAAATTCAGCCCAATAGGAGTAACATTCAACATTCACTTCCTTGGAAAGTAAAGCAGAATGGGGTGGAAAACCAGCGGCCAATCTACTACCAGCAGACTCTGCCCCGTTAAAGTTGAAAATGACCCTGCACTACTCTAAAGTGCTGCCTGCTGACCTGCCATCCTCCGCCTGTCAACTTGTCCAAAAATAAATCCTGCTCACCCATCAATCTCATCCTCACTCTCCTACATTCCTCATCTGTATTTATCTTGCAATCTTGTGAGGTTACATGTGTTATTTATCTAGGCTGCAAGGCTAGTCAGTTTGGAAATTGGTTGTTATGCACAATACAGAGCATTTGCAGCAACATATGGAATTGTCATGTGATAGTGATCCAAGGGGTATCTCACCTGGCGATGCTTTTATTCCTTCCTTTCCAGAAGTTATGAGTCCCTTACTGGAGGGTCTCTCCCTGGAATGCATGGGCACCAGCCTCTCTCCACCCTCTCACCCAAAAGCCATGCTTCATGTGAGCCCACACAGCGAGGCATGCTTTCCGAATGCAGAGGACATCACTACTGAAACCAACCTTGTGTGCACTTCCATTAATGATTGCTATAAATTGGCCATTTCCCCTCCATAACTTGATATGGTGGACAGTTGTGGCACTCTTACCACTGCCCCAGCTGACTTCAGCAACATTGAGCGGAGATCAAATCTGGCTCAGTGATGGTGGCTTTATCACTCAGGCATCAGGGGAGTCGGTCGATTAACGTTAAGAGCAAAATACATTGTGAAACACAATTTGGCTGGGCATGTCAATTACCTGATAATAAAGATGTGAATTAATCAAGCTTAGGAAGTTCAGTACATGTGATTAATATTTATGAGTTTTCCCCGAATTAGTAAAGTAATTCCAATTCTGAATCTACCATTGTGTGTGTATTTTTGGTGTGCTAAGTTTATTCATGCACATTTTTATACACTGTTAATGTAATTAGCAGTGAATTTGCATGGATATTATTAATTGAAATCAGGCTTATCCAAATGTTTCTAAAATGCCTGGTGCTGAATATCTAACTAGCACACTCTGTACAACTGAAATATGAGGTATTGCATACTCCCCACAGCTGGGCTATGAGATAATCGTGGAAGAGGGTGTTGAAATTCTATTGGTCTCCCCTTCTTGGGAAGCTTACCTCCGGTCAGTTGTGTCAAAGAGTAGCACTTGCATCACAAGCCAAGTCCCATTCTATAATGGCTATGTTTCAGCCAAAACCAAAACTATGAATATTGGGATTTTGAGCTAAAAGAACTGCTGGAAGTGAACAGAATTTGAAAGAAAAGATGTTGGAATTAACATTAAATTATCTTTCTTTTCCAAGCACTGATTTGACCTGCCACACGAGCAATTATTTGTTGCCTTGTTGCAATTGGCTTGCAGGTAACTGATGATTTGTTAAAGAGTAGGTATGAGAAGACCAAACAAAAAAAAAAGCTCTATTTTAACTAAAAGGGTCTATTTCCTAACTCTAAATTTCCGTTAATATGTTATGTTTTCCACAGTTTTTGTTTCCTAAATCACCAGAAAATCTTCAAAGTATTTTTGTGTTAAATAGTTACATTCTTTGGCAATTAACTAAAATGTTCACAAAAATTTTAACAGAGAAATGTTTCCAGGTGCAGAGTACTGTTTGTAACATGGACAAAGGAATTATTGTTGATATTCATATGTTATATGAAATTTGAGATGAGTATTAACTGGAAATTCCTGCATTCACTGCTTTTTCCAGTCCAAATATCAATAGGAGGAATTTCACATCAATTACCCGAACCATAGTTTAGCAGATACATTTGGCCAACCTGTATAGCCAAGAGTGGGTTTAACCTTTCACTCCATTGCCAGTCTGTTACCAAAACCACATTCTTCCACCTCCAGAGAAATGGCTGCTTACATCCTGAGTTCCTTCCACTTCTGCTGAATCCTAAACCATGCCTTCAGCACCTTAAGTATTGATTTATCAAATGTTTTCCTTAATGATATCCCTATTTCCACCCTTGGGGCAAATCCAAAACTCACTGCTTCCTGTCCTCTTCCCTATGGAGGAGTGCACAGTCTTTTCTAGTTCCACTTCTCCACAGATCACAACATATATTTAAATGTTTACCCAGTTACCAATATGGTCAATCATATACTCTACTTTTTATCCCAGAATAAAATACACCAACCAGGCTTCTTTAATAAACAACAAAATTATCAGTTTATCATAAAACAAGACATAACCAGTAATGAAGTAAAGCATTAACACACAGATTGACATATGAAAATTCCCTTTTTACCTTAGCCCCCCCCCCCCCCCCCGACACACACACACACATATACTCCGGTTACCCAAAAAATAAAGAGATGTTCAGTGCAGAGCTTTTTTACAAAAGAAATTTATTTGGCCAAATACTGTTAATTCTTGAAGAAAATGGATGAGATAAGTTGTGTCCCAAAATGGCATACAGTCTGGCATCCGAGTACACGTAGATGGGTCACTGGGATCTGTTCTGGAGCAGATTTTCAGGCGGTGTCGAGAATTAATCTGGCAAGCTTTCCAGGAGCTCCTCAGGAGAAATGTGGCATTTCACAGAGACAAGAGGAGGGAGGCAAGCTGGGTCTTTCTGTCTTGGCAGGTTGATCTCCAACTCCATTCAAACACAGTCCACACCCAAACTGAACCAAAACAATACCTCAGAAGCGAAACCAAACAGCAAGTCAGAACCTCCTAACCCTCATAAATTGTGACATGTCACTTCTCTATAAACATCTCCCCCAAGTCACCAAGGTTTCTGTTGTTTATTGAGCTGAAGGCATGTGACTTCCAAAAAAGGTTGCTTTCAAGCAAGACCTCGAGTGTTCTTACGGCAACCTCTTTTAAAAAACAAAGTGATTTATGGAATTACTTCAGTTCTCCAATGAATCCATCTCCACAATTCTAACACATGAATCCTCATAAAAAATAATTTTAAAAATAGAAGCACCTTCATAACACTAGCCGTTACCAAGCTCCACTGGCTGTCTGAAACCCAACAAGTCAGTTTCAAGATCCACAGTTTCAAAGCCCACCACAACCTCATTCTGCCCGATCTGATCTTCTCCAGCTATGCAAAGCTCACTGTACTCTTCAATCCTCCGAATTCAAGTTACCACTTGATCCCCGCTCCCTCTGCTCCATCAGAGGTGGATTATATAGTCACAATACCCTTGACCTCTGGAGTTCTCTTCTAAAATTATTTTTCCTTCCTATCTCTCTCCCTGCCTTCAAAAGCCTCCGAACAAAATATCTCTTTGATCATTTGGATGTCTCCCTTCAAACACCCATCCCTTTCCTGCTGCTGTTTACCTCTCCACCTGTGAAGTGCTTTGGGATGCTTCCATGTGATCACTTCTATATAAATGCAAGTTATAGTAACACCTTGCTCAGGGATCTGGTTGTTGCAATGAGCATTTCACCTGAGATATGGGTTCAAATCCAGTCCAGATTGATGGGCTGAATATCACTGCTGACTTCCAGCTATGGGACTATGCCTTTAGGCAGTCTCAATACAGATCTTGGTGGGCTATGGGCCAACAGCACAATAAAACTCTAATTTGCATTAATTGGCAATGTCACTGAAACAGGTCTAAGATTGGTTAGTGTGGTGAAATGGAAAATGCCATGTTGCCAGCTGGATCTGAGACCTGCTCCCACTTTTTTCTGGATAGCAAGTTATGGTAATGGTCATTCCTTTTATCACTGAATCACTCCTGTCTTCCGCCCTATCACCAGACTTTCACTTTTGTTCTTTCATCCCTTCCCCCACCCCCTTTCCCTGCATCCGTACTTGATTAAAACCTGTTACATCTCTAACTTTTGCCAATTCTGCCGAAAGATCGCCGACCTGAAACGTTAACTCCATTTCTCTTTCCAGAGATGTTGCCTGACCTGCTGAGTATTTCCACCACCAACTCTTTTTATTTCTGAGTCATTTTGTTGGGATTCTGCAGAGTGAGCTTTACTCTGCATCGGGCTGTTCTATACCTGACTCAGCTTGAGAGTACTTGACGCTAACTTTAGGAAGTGTTCCGTTCCTACTACCAGCATTCCTCGCCTGGATGAGCATTAAAAATAAAAAGAGAAACAGGAAAAGGCCATTTAACTTTTCTTTAAAGTAATTTCTTGCTGTTTGACTGGAAGTACCAGATGCCTGGTATAAGCACACATGAAAGATATACTTCAGCACTGTCAAGTCTCACTATAAAGAGAACAAAAGAGCACTGATAACCTTTCAAGTAGTTAAGTACTTGATCTTTATGTGGGCTCCACCAGAAACCATCTTACATAGATTTGCACATAGTGTTGTCGTGGATGTATAGAATT
Organism: Heterodontus francisci; assembly: GCF_036365525.1. Taxonomy (NCBI): domain Eukaryota; kingdom Metazoa; phylum Chordata; class Chondrichthyes; order Heterodontiformes; family Heterodontidae; genus Heterodontus; species Heterodontus francisci. Next base: position 13,942,367 of record NC_090406.1, read on the forward strand.
TGTAAAAGAAATACGTTATTAACAAGATCCAAATGAAATATTTTCCTTTCTATCTCCCTTTCTATGTTGCCTGTTGTCACAGTTGATAAATGCTGGCTAGCTGAACTAATACATTTTACTGGCAAAAGCAGATACAGGATTAATGGTGTGAGATTACCCACTTGAGATTGCCTGGAAAGAAAATAATTTAGTCTGAGCAGATAGCTCATTCTGCCAAACAGGTAATATTTCTGTCAGTATCCTGTTCCTTGTTGCACATGTAAATTTATACTGAAACAAAATGCCTGTAGTTACAAAACTCCCTGACCTCATTTTCCTCCTTCTTCCAAGTACCTCTTGTTTATAGAAACATTTTGCGGTGAAAGGCCAATCTTCCAGTCTACATCACTCTTTTCAAAGTTCAGGAAAACATTCCAATATTTTAACATGTAAGCTGTCCTATGAATCAAAATGCAACTCTTTCAAAAAATTGTTTTTTATTGCCCATCCCTGGTTGCCCTGACTAGGTGGGCCTTCTCCATAAACAGCTGCAGTTCTCGTAGTGATGGGGCTCCCATGATGGCACCAGAACAGTGACCCAACAACAGCGAAGGAACTGTAATATATTTCTAAGCCAGGATAATAAGTGAGGGAAACCTGGAGGTGATGGTGTTCCTGAGACATTGTTGCTCTTGTCTTTCTTGGTGGTAGAGATTATCGGGGAATGAGGGACAGTCGAAGTAAAAGTAAAATACTGCAGAAGCAGGAAATTTGAAATAAAAACAGAAAGTGCTGGAAGTACACAGCAGGTCTGGCAGCATCTGTGGAGAGGGAAACAGAGTTAATGTTTCAGGTCTGTGACCCTTCATCAGCTCTCTGCAGATGCTGCCAGTTTTACTGTGTATTTCCAGCACATTCTGTTTTTATTACTGTCAAAGTAGATCATAGATACTGCAAACATAGTGCACTGGTGGTAGAGGGGGTGGGTGGAGTCCTTTGGCAGGAACACCAATAAATCAAGTTGCTTTGTACAAAGCACTATAATAGGGGAATCCTGCTCTTTGGATAAGACAATGGGCTGAGCTCCTGTCTGCCTGTTTCAGGTCAATGATTAAAATCTCATGTAAATATTTGAAAAACAGAACGGTGTCTGGCAGACATTCCTCCTTCAACCAACACCAGCAAAAAGAGATTTACTGTTCATTCATCACTTGCTGTTTGTGGAATGCTGATAGCAAGAAGTGGCTGCCATGTTTACCTATGCAACATTCACTCTTCTGTAAAACAATCAGCCTGAGATGTTTCAATAAAAGCAAAATACTGCGGATGCTGGAAATCTGAAATAAAAACAAGAAATGCTGGAACCACTCAGCAGGTCTGGCAGCATCTGTGGAATGTGAGATGTTTCAATGACAGTACAAAGTGTTACTTAAGTACAGGGGTCTGATAGTTAGGGAACTAGAATGAGCTCCAATGGCCTTTTACATCATTAACCTTCCTTTTGTTCGAAACATTCTTCCAAGCTTACATTAACAGCCCGCCAGCCACACATATAGAATAACTGCAGACATTTCAGCAATGATTTATATTAATTGTGGCATCATGCCAACATTCTTCCACTTGCAGTTGGTTGATAGGTGTGGCTGACAGGGGGAGCTCCCAGCCAGTAGACTGAACTTAGAAACTGACCCCACACCATCCTTATTTCTTAGAGTTCTCATACAGAAGATGTAATCGAAACTGCTGTGTAAGTACTGACAGAACCATCATTACATGAAAAGATGTTCCAATCCCCAGAAAGAAGAAATTAAAACCAGAAAATTTACATCATCCATTTTTACCGTGACACATTTTGATCTTACCTTATTTTCCTGCTGCTGATATTGTATATTCAAGGTGTCCATAGCTCTTATAATGGACTGTATTGCAGTGATTATGTTCTGGTAGACCAACTTTGCAAAGGCTTTCCTGTCTTCTTCTGAGTATCCAGACCCATGGATGATTCTCATCTGTTTGATGAATGTGCTTTTGCCACTTTCTCCAGTGCCTGGTTTAAAAGAGGCACCAAGATTCAAATTAGATTGCTCAGTTATTACAGAATAAGGAAAATTGCTGAAGTTGGCACCAAGAACATCTAAGTTCTATTGTATTATCTTATACCCAAATTTGCTCCATGGTGAGTCACTGATTTCACAGCCTTCCTGTCATTGGGAAGTCATGGCCAAGGAAGGGAGATGTTTCTCCATGGAAAGGGAAGGGAAGTTCAAGGGAGTACAGACAGAGACCTCTCAAACATCTTGTCTCAACTAGGAAAGGTACATGATCTGATGATGCTCCGTGAGGAGAGAGGGGAGATAGAGGGTGAATTTTTCCAGCTCGCCGCCGGAGATCGGAAGGCACGGGAGTTCCGGCAACTGAGCAGAATATCGCAGCAGGACACCGTCGGCATCAGGTAAATGATTAATTCATTAACTTGACTGTATTAATATATTTAAACTGTGATGCCGCCGCCGAGCAGCGGTAGGGGAGGGGCTGCCACGAGGCCTTGCCGCGATCGGTAATATGGGGCGGACCCTTCCCAGCATCGAGGCCTGTGGCGGGCCTCTCCCACTGGTATTTTCCGGGCCTCCCTGCCACGACTCCCGACGTCAGGGGGGCCTGATAAAACTCAGCCCAGAGAGTTCGAAAGAGTGTAAATAGGAAGAAGCTAGCTGCTGTGGCGGGGATTGCGATACATGGCTCTTTATTTCTGGGATGCCAGAATCTCTGCTACAGTGTATTTTAGTGAAGTGGTTCCAGAGCTAGACTAGCAAAGGTCAAATATTCAACTCATATCATGGCAAGTTATGAAACTGAATCATAATTTGTGCGTTGGCACCAACAAAATAACTATAAAAGCTGCTGGATTGTATAGAACACTTGTTCCAATGCAACTAACCCATGTGACTCCAGCTGAAAGTGACCGTGCTAAAAAAAAGGCCCATCGTCATATTCTCAGAGAAACTGCAAACAGGAAATAAATGTTAGCCTAGTATTCCAATGTGTCAAATCTGACTTAGTTGGTAACAGGCTTCCTTCTGAGTCAGAAGATTATGGGTTCAAGCCTCACTACAGGGACTTGAGCACAAATCCAGCGCAGTAGTGAGGTCGTGCTACACTGTCAGGTGAGACATTAAACCAAGGGCCCATCTTCCCTCTCAGCTGGATGTAAACAATCCCGTGTAAGTATTTGAAGATGAGCCGGGGAGTTATCCTTAGCGTTCTGGCCAATATTTATAACTCAGACAACATCAGAAAACAAATTTTCTGGTCATCATCGCATCACAGTTTCTGTGCAAACTGGTTATTGCATTTCCCTACAGTACAACAGTGATTACACTTCAGAAGTATTTCACTGTCTTTAAAGTGCTTTGGAACATCCTGGCATCATAAAAGGAGGCAGAGAAATGCAGGTCATTCATTCATTTTTATTATTATTTCTCAAGAAGAAATAAAAAAAAAGGAGTGACTTTTGTTTGATCCTGAACAACTGTGGCAATGAGAGAAAAAAACTCAAAGTTCGAGCCATGCAAAAAGCACACTGCTGCACACAAGGAGTAGGAGAACAAGGTAATGAGCATGCAACCCTCATCCCATTCCAGCTCACCAAACTCCCAGTGTCACGTTCATGCATGGAGAAATTATGAACTATGTAATGAACTTCTAAAACTAACCCAAAACGGACACTTTTCCTGAAAAAAAAATGGAGTCGAGAGGTCAGGTGACCGTATCCTGTATTACCGATACACATGGAAACTCCTAGAATCCTGAGTCAATCTTCATGTTTGCACCAGCCTTGGAGAAGGCATTAAAATGTAAATGGCCCACTCTGTGTTAATGGCTACCTCCCTTCAACAAATTGAGCTAACAATGGCATGGCCGACATGACGTTTACAAATGCAAACTCAAATGAATGGGTGTGAAAAACTCAATTTTATCAAAATGGAATGAAAATGGGTGATTCACAGACCCCATTGATGGCCCCACCAACAGATACCATTTATGAGGACAATGGTAAAGAGAAACCATGGTCACATGATAGAAACCAGGGGTCTGATAAGGAGCTTAATAAACGTATATGCTGAGCAGACAAAGACAGGGAGCTGCAGCAAGAGATTCCATCTGCTCCAGCAGAAGAAGGACCCTGCCTAAGAACACCATTTTTGAACTACAAGTGGACAGTGACAGGAAGTGGTCTTGAACTCCATACTTGAGAAATTGCACCAGGGTTTTCAATATTGAACTGTGACTGAGATACAACAAATTCGCCCTCCTGAAACTTTCCAAGTTTTGTCTTCAGTGAACCAGGAAAAAGGAAAAATAAGCCTGCACCATTTTTTAAATCATCGCCCCTGGGGAAGTACTCAAGGTTTACAGTGAATGCTTTTAAAAACCATCAGATCTAAATGCATCTCTAATCTTTATCTTTTCTTGTCTGTGCATGTGCATGCGTGTGTGTGAGCATGAGTGAAGTTGCAAATATTTTTGGGTATTGTATAATAAACATTTATCTTTCTTTAAACCTATGAGAAAGCCTGTCATTTGTCCATTTGTTGCCCATTAAAATGCAAAGGGTTAGAACACATTTCTAACAAAAACAGTGTCTTCAGTCATTTGAGAAATGAAAAAGGGAAACCATCCCCAACATTTCCCTCCCTGTAACACCAGGGAGATAGATGTTTTGAATGGAGTGTGGTAGTCCTCCCGACCATTTGGCAAGGGAAACAGACCCTGCTATTGCATAACTTCATCGCTCCCATAAAACAATATACTGGACAATTGACCCTACTTAAGATGACTGTAAGTATTGGCTGGATCAGGTACAATTAAAAAGGTTATTATTTAAACCATTTATCTGTTACATACTAATTTCCAAACATTGACACCAGAAGTGAGCAGGAAAAGGAAATGTCAGTAATATGATATACAATTGCAGAATAACAAAAATGTTGCACTATCTCCTGCTGTATCACATATCTACATAACAAGTCACTTTCACTCAGAGTAAATGCATGTGAAACATTTTAAGACATTTCTGAAGGTCTTTCTCCTTCTTAAAAGTATAGGTGCTTGAGATGCCAAATCATCTTGGCTGATTAAAGTTCTGATGTTACTAAGTGAGGTGAATTACAGAATCACAGAATTGTTACAGAGTAGAAGGAGGCATGAAATAGGTGTCATTCATTAACTCTTATATAGACTAAGACTGCAATAATGTACAGCACTAAAGTAAATATGATTCAATTATGTACAGTAGTACCTTATACTGTATATATCTAAAATTGTGATCAATTGTAGCTCCTTTACCACCACTCTAGCCAAAATCAGCTAACTCGGCACTGACAATGCAACAAATTTGAAGCATGGCAATAATGGGTTATTTAATGAAAACTTTGTTTCGATATATTTTAGCGAGAGAGAGAATTTCATATGTATCATCACTTCCCATTTTTTGTATTCTGCTTTCCCCTTTTACACAGTTCTATGTCACTGTCTGCCTCAGTGGCTTAGGGTTTGGTGCCACTGGCGGCTGTTCTGCATAAACGTGGTCAATCTTTGTTCACATGACATATTCTTAGCCTTCTACTTCCACATGCAGGATGTAATATTTAAACGGTACAGTATTGTGGTCAGATCACCCTTTGAATATAGTTGTGTCTTGCTTGCAAAAGTAGCACAAAGAAGATATTCAGCCTCTGATGATGATGCAGTGAAGAGCAGTAATGCTGATTTCTAGTGTCAGGAGATTCAGTTATTGGGAAAGACTGCAGAAACTTGGGTTCTCTAGCTTTGATAGGAGATGGCTTAAAGGATGCCCTGTAGAGCAACGCAGCAAAGGTAAATGAGAGTTCTTGACAGTAGAATCAGATGGCTGGTTCAAATTGGTGAAAAGCAAATTTACAGCTGATGCTGGGAAATGTTTCCTCAAGAACAATATGATGAAATGAATTTCTAGGCAGGGTTAGCAGGGACAATGCAACCTAAAAGACTTTTGGATGCGAGGATGGTGGTTCTGCAGGTTTTTCTCCTAGGGAATCCTGAATGACCTTCCTCATTTGGACTTTTCCTATAAAAGCTAAGGAATCTAGAGCTGAACAACCACATGTGTGCAGCTCAAGATAGCTAACAGGAGACAAAAAGAATTTCCAGCACATTTCTCCTTCCACTACAGATTAATGGATATTCACAATCAGTTAAATTTGTATTGGCTAATCATTTCGGAAAGGAGCTACTTTGGAACAGATTTTGAGGCTGCAGGGATGATTATAATTTAAGATGCTCAAAAGCTTTACTGGATGTAATGGTGAATTTCTGCGGACGGTGGGAAGAATGTTGACTATGAAAGGCAGCAGGGCACAGTTCAGTGAAGATTTTAACTTTTTGAATATTCTCACATCTTATTTGATTACTTTAGAAGATCAACAACAAAAATAACTTGTATTTATCTAGTACCTTTAAAGTAATAAAATGTCCCAAGCTCTTTACAGAAGCATTATAAAACAAAGTATGACACAGAGCTACAAAAGGAGATATTGGGCTGAATTTTACTCCACCCCAGCGGGTCAGTTGGTGGCGTGGGGGCGGTGTAAAATTGAGTGGGAGGCTCCGGGAAGCTGACCAACCCCGGTCCCGCCTCCGGTCAACTTTACGATGGTCGGGCGTGGGGGGGAAACGGCCCGCCCAACCGAGGCCGAACAAGGCCCTTAAGTGGCCACTGAACGGCCACTTAAGGACCCGTGCCCGCCTCCATGTGTATTTTACCCTTGGAAAGCGGGTATGCTGGGGTCGTGAAAGGCCGCCCAGCGATAGCTGCTGGCCTTTCCGCACCCCGGGAGGGGGGTGCATGGCAGTCGGGCACAGTGTGCCCGATTGAAGGCCGCCCCCGCCTCCCAACCCACCCACGGGACCCAAGACGCCCCCCCCTCCCCCCAAACTACCACTCCAGCCTCACCAGGGAAGGACCGATCCCCCTGGTGAGGCATGTCCAACTCACTCACTCTCCAGGGTCCATGGCGTCGGCTGGGCAGCAGTCCCAGCAGTGGCCACTGCTCCCGGAGGCGCTGCTGGGACTAAGAGCTGCCGGTCCGCTGATTGGCCGGCAGTTCACTGAGGCAGAACTTCCTCCCTAAAGTGGGTGAAAGTCCCGCCTCGGGACAATTAAAGCCCGGGGACCCGTTAAATACGGAACGGATTCCCAGGCTAGGCAGAAGCGGGTTCGCCATCGACTTACACATCAGTAGCGGATTCCACTCTTCCCAAGGTAAAATTCAGCCCATTAGGTCAGATGACCAAAAGCTTGGTCAGAGGTAGGTTTAAAAGAGTGATCGGAAGGTATTAATGCAAAACTTTCCATCAGGGGATATCATGATGGGATTGAGTCCGTGAAAGAGTGGATTGTACATGAACAGGTTAGAGCAGGCTTGATCGACTGAATGGATTTATCTCTGTTTCCTTGACATGTCAGGCTTTTTTTTTAAAGTGTTCTTTCCAATTTCCATTAACTGCTAAAGCCGTAGGTTTTCAAACTGGCGTTCATTTCGCTAATGTAGTAATGTGCATCATAACACTTTACACTCAGGCAAGACAAGAGTCAAATGATGCCTCAAGAAAATGGAAGCAGGAATTTACAGCATTTGATTTCAGCTGCCAGGAAGTCACACCAGAGCTTGAGGCAAATGTACGACAGCCAGCAGGTTTTTTTTGTTTTCAAACAAATGCGTGCGAGAAAGCCTGTTTAACTGCATTGTGTTCCCAACAGTCATTGAAAGGGAGCAGGTATTTCAAGTATGACACTGATGGAATTAAAGGCATTTACACAAAAACAAGTACTTTTTGCTTAAATATTCTTCTTCTTCTTCTTTGGCCTCCTTGTCTCGAGAGACAATGGGTAAGCGCCTGGAGGTGGTCAGTGGTGCGTGGAGCAGCGCCTGGAGTGGCTATAAAGGCTAATACTAGAGTGACAGACTCTTCCACAGGTGCTGCAGATAAAATTGGTTGTCAGGGCTGTTTCGCAGTTGGCTCTCCCCTTGCGCTTCTGTCTTTTTTCCTGCCAACTGCTAAGTCTCTTCGACTCGCCACTCTTTAGCCCCGCCTTTATGGCTGCCCACCAGCTCTAGCGATCGCTGGCAACTGACTCCCACGACTTGTGATCAATGTCACAGGACTTCATGCCGCATTTGCAGACGTCTTCAAAGCGGAGTCATGGACGGCCGGTGGGTCTGATACCAGTGGCGAGCTCGCTGTACAATGTGACCTTGGGGATCCTGCCATCTTCCATTTGGCTCACATGGCCAAGCCATCCCAAGCGCTGCTGACTCAGTAGGGTGTATAAGCTGGGGATGTTGGCCGCCTCGAGGACTTCTGTGTTGGAGATATGATCCTGCCACCTGATGCCAAGGATTCTCCGGAGGCAGCAAAGATGGAATGAATTGAGACATCGCTCTTGGCTGACATATGTTGTCCAGGCCTCGCTGCCATAGACAAGGTACTGAGGACACAGGCTTGATACACGCGGACTTTTGTGTTCCGTGTCAGTGCGCCACTATCCCACACTCTCTTGGCCAGTCTGGACATAGCAGTGGAAGCCTTTCTCATGTGCTTGTTGATTTCTGCATCGAGAGACAGGTTACTGGTGATAGTTGAGCCTAGGTAGATGAACTCTTGAACCACTTCCAGACCGTGGTCACCGATATTGATGGATGGAGCATTTCTGATGTCCTGTCCCATGATGTTCGTTTTCTTGAGGCTGATGGTTAGGTCAAATTCGGTGCAGGCAGCCGCAAACCTGTCGATGAGATTCCGCAGACACTCTTCAGTGTGAGATGTTAATGCAGCATCGTCAGCAAAGAGAAGTTCCCTGATGAGGACTTTCCGTACTTTAGTCTTCACTCTTAGACGGGCAAGGTTGAACAACCTGCCACCTGATCTTGTATGGAGAAAAATTCCTTCTTCTGAAGACTTGAACGCATGTGAGAGCAGCAGGGAGAAGAAAATCCCAAACAGTGTGGGTGCGAGAACACAGCCCTGTTTCACGCCACTCAGGATAGGAAAGGGGTCTGATGAGGCGCCGCTATGCTGAATTGTGCCTTTCATATTGTTTTTGCTTAAATCAATGTGATGAGATGTTGGTGTCACAGGAAGTATGCGCCCCTTCATTCTTTGAATGCAGTCTGTAGTCTACGTAACTTTGGGACAGATAGGTTATTTAGCTTTAGGGTAAAGATAGGGTTGATTTGCTGAGCTAGCTCTTTCCTTAGCAGTTTGGTACTCTTAAACCTCCGATAGGATCATATGATGTTCCCAACCTCAATCGCACACTGTATATCACTATCTTTGCCAAATCTCCTGATAGATTCAAAAAGGATACTGGAGCAATGAAGCTGATAAATTTAAAAGCAAAATACTGCGGATGCTGGAAATCTGAAACAAAAACAAGAAATGCTGGATTCACTCAGCAGGTCTGGCAGCATCTGTGGAAAGAGAAGCAGAGTTAACGTTTCGGGTCAGTGACCCTTCTTCGGAACTCAATTTGTCTGATATGGCAAGAAATCTATACTGGCTTGTATACATTTCCCAGGTGGTTGAAGAAATTAACCAAAAATATGGATGAGCTTGTACAAATCTATGGCTTATACATATGCCTGTCACATTGTTACAGCTGCTCCAGAATCCTCCCAGATGGTTCATGAAATATATAGTGGGCTGGATTTTCCTTCCAGGAGTGAAAACGGAGGTAGGGATGGTTTGCCGATCCCGAACCTGCCCCCAGGGGAAACAGTCACCAGTCCCAATTTTCAAGGGATCTCCCCCTTAATTAGCCTGAAGACAGGTTTGGCGGCAAATTAGTGGTTGCGGGGGTGGGAACCGAGGCAGGACTGTTCAAGTGCAGGCCTGATTTGAAGGGACCATGGCAGCCGTTACTGTGGCTTTGGTTTCACACCTGTACCTTCTCTTTACAAGATGTACCAGGAGAGCCAGAGGCTGGGAACCCGGGTCTGGGTCGCCCCTCGATTCACTGATGCTGACCTCGGGGTCCTCCTGGAGGTCATAAGGGAGAGGAGAGAGATCACCTTCCTAGAGGGTGGCAGGAGGCGTTCACCCACCAAGACTAAGTAGGCCTGAATGGAGACAGCTGGCATAGGTCAGCAAAAGGAGTGTAGTCTGCACAAGTTGGATTCAGTCTCGGAAGAGGTTTAATGACTTGCCAAGCTCTGCCAAGGTAAGCGCAACCACCAACCCTCAGGACAGCCTCTAGGTATTCAGCCTTCAGCAGACACACCAGCTCAGGAACCTCAGGGCGCATGCTGCTCCTGAGCATGGGAGGAGTATGTGCCCAGGGCACTCACTGACCCCTCAGAATGGCTCAGAGCCATAGTGCTGCTGAGGACCTTCCAGCACTGAAATATGCAGCTTCTAATGAATTGGAACAGCCGGTATTGGTGTTCGTGGACAGCAGTGCCTCATCTCTCTCTCTGTCTTTTGCTCTTGTAGGAGAAATGGGCTGAATGCCTGGAAGAGCATCCAGACAAGTGATGGGGTCCCCCACCTTCATCATCACACCCATGGAGGAGGGAGTGATGGAAATAGCCAGAATCACAGACCATGAGGAAGTCGGCCATGGTGTGATGGGCACTCATGGTGGAGATGGTGATTAGCGAGGGCAATGCGCTCATTAAGGGGGTGCATTGCACTCCACCCCATCTGACAGCTGACCAAAGACTAAGTTGCACTGGGAAGCCTCAGCACCGCAGAGACTTCTGTTCTCCAAGGCTACTTCTCATGATCTCTTCTTGTGTCTCCTGCAGCTACAGAAATCAAGGCAATGAAACCAACTCTCTCACTATCACCAGACCAAGTGCAGCAGCAGCAAAGCTCAGGAGAAGCACCGTCACACCTTACAAGCACACACTCCATCAGCGCAGATACAATTACCTTGGTGGGTCCTCATGCATGGTTAGATAGGCTGTCACTTGATGAACATGGCCCTGGTGTGCAAGAGGACGTGCCAGAGTTAGATGCAGCTTTGGGCACAGATGCAGGGCCTCAGGAGTCACTGGAAAGGAGGCCCAACCTGGACCAGCAGCAACAGATGTGATCCCACATGTTGGAGTTCCCTGAGGCAGTGCGGGGTATTGGGATGAGGATAGAGGAGTCCATTCAGCTAATGTGTCTCACAATGGTTCAGGGCTTTGAGAACTTGAGCTCCTACACTGAGAGAGTGGCCAACCTCATTGATGGCCATATGTGGTAACACTTGGAGTGCATGCAGGAACCGCGCCATGATGCACACATGATGCATTGACCGGTCAGTGCTGCTGGTAGCGCAGAGACATTTGGAGGGGATACCAGTTGTGCCCCAGCTGGTATTCCACTCCAGCCAACCAGAGTGCCAGCCAAGAGCTGAGGATGTCACCAAGGGGGATGAGGGTACCACCCCTCACATGGCGCCATCATCATCTTCAGCCTCCGTGGCCCCTCTGACGGATTGAGCATCTGTGCAGCAGAGCCCAATCGATACGCCGCCCCCGTAATGATGTAGGTACAGCAGTCTCTGGAGGTGCCCGCCATGACGTGGACAACAGCCACGTACATCTCAACAGCAACAGAAACAAGTGAGCAGGCCGCCTCCACATCCTCCAAGGTTACAAGGGGAGGACTGCACAGAATTGACCAAGAGCAGAGGCCACTGGGTCAGGCAGAGCACTGAGTGGGCCACTGGGTTACAGGTCTTCTACCTGTAACTGTGCACTGTTTTCCTTTACGAGCACCATGTAATTAATGACACTTGAAGCCTCCTGTGTGAGCCTCCTGTTATTAATGGCAGGACAAAAAAGAGGTACGAAGTGGTGAAGGCAAGCAAAGGACTGTCTAGGATGACAGTGAAACTTGTGGGCAGATGTGTATCCTTCATTGGTGCTAAGACTTTACACGTTCCAGGTTGCATCTTCAATGGAAATGTTAGCTAAGGCAACTCAAACTGAGTCCCAGGGCATGCCGTTCCGCCGAGGTCAGAGGGGCACCATTGAAACAAGCCCGAATCAGATGATCCCTGATGGTAATGGTGTTCTGACAAGATCCTCGAGCCCCCTTCCAGGCCCGGCCACCTCCCTCTCTCCTGCTCCTTCTCTTCCTCTGATGAGTTATGTTCATCCAGGGCCTCATTCTCTTCGAGGTCCACACCTCTCTGGAGGGCCATGTAATAGAGATTGCAGCAGACCACTACAATGTGTGAGACCCTTGCAGAAATGTATCGCAGAGTGCCAGCCGACTGGTCCAGGCACTGGAACCGTATCTTCAGAAGCCCGATAGCCTGCTCAATGCTGGTCCTAGTGAGCAGATGGGACTTAGTTGTAGCGCCTCTGTGCTTCCATCTCAAGGTTTCATAGAGGGGTGAGCAGTCATCTCTTCAAGGGATATCCTTTGTCCCCTCGAAGCCATCCCGGGAGTTTGATGATAGTGTGACGAGCTGAGCAGCCTGGACTGGTGGAGGATGAAGGAGTCATGGCAGCTGCCAGAAAAGCGAGTACACACATGGAGGAGTCTCTTGTGGTTGCAGACCAGTTGGACGTTGAGGGAGCGGAAGCCTTTCCTATTGAGGTGATCTCGTTGAAACATGCAAGATTCTGAAGGGGTAGACTCTGAGAAATTGCTTCTGCTGGTTGGAGAATCTAAAACATGGGGTCACAGTCTCAGAATAAGAGGCCGACCATTTAGTACTGAGGTAAGGAGAAATTAGTTCACTCAAAGTGTTGTGAATCTTTGGTATTCTGTACTCCAGAGGGTTGTGGATGCTCCATCGTTGAATACATTTAAGGCTGGGATATAGATTTATGGTCTCTCAGGGAATCAAGGGATATGGCGAGCGGGCAGAAAAGTGGAGTTGAAACCAAAGATCAGCCATAATCGTATTGAACAGCGGAGTAGTCTCGATGGGCCATATGGTCTACTCCTGCTCCTATTTCTGGTGTTTCTTGATGAATCGCACTGGCCGGTCACTGGGTGCCTTGATGGCCATCAATGATGCCCTGCACCTGGGGAAATCCAATGATGGAGGCAAAACCCACTGCCCTGTGCACCTGCGAGGCCATGTCTGTCTGTAATCGAATGTACTGCCGAGCTCTGGCAAATAGGGCATCAATGACCTGTGAGATGGAGTGGTCTGCAACCATTTGCAAGATGCCATCAAGGTCTACAGCTGATCCTTGGAAGGAGCCAGAAGCGAAGAAGTTCAAGGCCACAGTGCCTTTGACGGCTACTGGTAGATCATGGCGAGCAATTGGGTCTTCGGCACAATGAGGCCACAAATCTCTGTGACCATCTGCCTGAAGAGTCACAGCCTCCTGCAGCACTGGCTTTTGGTCTTTTCAAAGTAGCTCCTTCTTTGGCAGTAAATCGTATGCTGAAAGTACGGCCTCCATACCTGCCCCTCGTCCCTCTCCTCTGCCCTCCTGATGCCCAAGACTCTGCCCTTTCTGCAGATGATGTTGCTCCTCATCATTTAAGACCATTACAGCCATCAGAGTCAGACAATTTTCAGGCCATCAGACTAAGTTGGACTTGAACACAGACCGAGAAATGAAAGGACAATATCCTAAACTGCACAGTATCCCATTTGGTGGCACCAAATAAAACAGCTGCATAGAGTAAACAAAAAAATCTCCATTTTATTCATAAGGCCAAATATAATTACGCAAAACTTAGCTCAAGATTGAACTCAAAGCAGAAACCAGTTTTGTAATTCGTTGTATTCTGTGGTACTGTTTTTGTTCAGAGGCCTCACTAAAGGGCCTCTACTGCAGGATACCATCAAGATTTAGAGATTAGTAGGGAAGAGGAGATAAATGAAGTACCAGTTAGCTCACCCTATACTTGGGATTTTAGTGATCTGCAGATTGTGCGAGGAAGAGAAGACTGAGGGAGATCTTGGAATGAATGAGCTAGAATGTGTACAATGTACGTATTTGCAATACAGTAAGAATGTCGAGAGAAGGACGATCATGTAGGATGGAATGTTTGGAGCTTAGGAGGAACAAAATAGGAATATTTAGATAAACAGTGACTATTGTATTATTATAGAATTATAGCACAGAAGGAAGCCATTCGGCCCATCATGTCTGTGCCAGCTCTTTGAATTAACTATCCAATCAGCTCCGCTCACCTCCTGTTTCCTCATAGCCCTGCATTTTATTTTCCCCTTCAAGTATTTATCCAATTCCCTTTTGAAAGTTACTATTGAATCTGCTTCCACCGCCCTTTCAGACAATGCATTCCAGATTATCAACAAAACAGAGATCGTGAGAGACATTGCAGGCTTTGAGGTGAGGGAAGAATTTCCCAGAATGTGGCAATGTTTTGTTTGTATCAAGTGAATAAATCAGATGCATTAGATAAGACATATTGCATTTTTTCAATGGCTTGCACATACTTTAAATAATTTCTTTTCAACTAATCCTGAGAGGATTTTGCAGGCTGTGGCATGTTTTTGTACAGTCAGATCTTCATCAGACCAGTGGTATTTACTGAGAAGAATTTGTTCCAACTAAAATAAATTTTAGTGATTTAAAAAATATTAATGACAACATATTGACAGGCTGATTCTTCCCATGCTAAACAACTGGAATTCCTTTGTGGACTTGGTGTCACAACATAGTAAACAGTGTTTATTTAATGAAGAAATGTTGATGCAAAGACCTCTGGAAACAATCCTAAAATGACATTATTTAATGTGTTACCAATATCAGTGATAAACCTGGTACAACACATTTTACTTTATCCCACTGATAAAAGCATAAATTCTTTCCCCCAAAATCATTCCGTGGGTATATTTTTGGGCAACCATGGTCACTTCCATCAATTCCACTAGAGTGCTCTGTGGCAAAACCCAACTGCAGGTCATACTCAGGTCTGAGTACAATCGTGGCTATGGACCAACAACTCATGGCTGTGGTGTCCCTTCAGCTGTCTCGGCTCTAAGCTCTGGAAATCTCACTAAAGATAGTGTCAGCCATGACTTAGTGGTAGCACTGTCCCCTTTGAGCCAGATGGCGGGGGGTTCAAATCTCACTCCAGTGACTTGAGCACAAAAATCTAGCCTGACAGCCTGACTGAGAGAATTCTGCACTGTTAGAGGTGCTGTCTTTTGGATGAGATGTAAAATCAAGGCCCTATTTGTTCTCTCAGGTGCATGTGAATGATCCCATGGCATTATTTTGAAGAGGAGCAATGGAGTTCTCCCTGGTGTCAGGGCCAATATTTATCCCTCAATGAAAACAGATTATCCAGTCATTATCACCTATCACAAATTGACTGCCATATTACAACAGTGAATACAATTCAGAAGTACCTTATTGGCTGTAAAGCACTTTGAGACATCCTGAAGTTGTGAAAAGTGGTATTTAAATGCAAGTCTTTCTTTCTTAAACCTCCCTGTCACTTGACCTCTCTATCCTCCTTTAAGATGCACCTTAAAAATGACCTCTTTGACAAAGCTTTTTGTCATCTGTCCTAATATAATAACCTGGAGAAGTGCGAGGTGATGTATTTGGGGAGATCAAACAAGGCAAAGGAATACACAGTTAATGGGAAAATACTGAGAGGTGTAGAGGAAGTGAGGGACCTTGGACTGACTGTCCACAGATCCCTGAAGGTAGCAGGACAGGTCGATAAGGTGGTTAAGAAGGCATATAGAATCCTTTCCTTTATTAGCCAAGGTATAGAATATAAGAGCAGGGAGGTTATGCTGGAACTGTATAAATCATTAGTTAGGCCACAACTTAAGTACTGTGTGCAGTTCTGGTCACCTCATTACAGAAAGGATGTAATTGCAGTAGGGAGGGTACAGAGGAGATTTACGAGAATGTTGCCAGGACTGGAAAAATGCAGCTATGATGAAAGATTGGACAGACTGGGGTTGTTCTTGGAAAAGAGGAGGCTGAGGGGAGATTTGATTGAAATGTACAAAATTGTGAGGGGCCTGGAGAGAGTGGATGGGAAGGGCCTATTTACCTTAGTGCAGAGGCCAGTGACTAGGGGGCATAGATTTAAAGTGATTGGTAGAAAGATTAGAGAGGAGATAAGGAAAAGTTTTTTCACCCAGAGGGTGGTAATTCTCAGTACAGGGGTCTGGAACTCACTGCCTGAAAGGGTAGTAGAGGCAGAAACCCTCAACTCATTTAAAAGGTCTCTGGTTATGCTGTAAAGTGCTGTAACCTGCAGGGCTCCGGACCAAATGCTGGAAGGTAGGATTAGCTTGGGTGGCTCATTTTTCGGCTGGCACAGACACAATGGGCCAAGTGGCCTCTTTCTGTGTCGTAAACATTCTATGATTCTTTTTCCTTACGTGGCTCAGGATCAAATTTTGTTTGATAATGCTCCTGTGACGCGCCTTGGGATGTTTTACTACATTAAAGGTGCTATACAAATGCAAGGTTTTGCTGCTAGTCATGAAGCTGTCCTTTTCTTGTTAAAGCTCAACTAGTTAACTTATATCCTTCAAGGATATCCCCACCCAGTCCGACTTATATCGGACTGTAGTTCCCACAATTTAGTTGACTCTTAATGCAGGTAAAGCATATAAATTTGAATCACCACCTTCTTAGGGCAACTGAAGATGAGCAATAAATGCTGCCTTGTTCATATCCTAAGGACAACTTTTTTAAAAATCTCAGCTCCTATGTATGGCATCTTCATATTTTAATGAAATGACACTAACATCAAAAAAAATAAAGGTTTTGCATATAGAAACAATAATAATGGATGTTCTCCCTGAATTACCCAACAAACCCATCTCAGCCTCACACAGTGGGAGTTACAGATAATAGAGATGACGCTGGCATTCATGGTAGGCAGTAGGAAATCAATTCTGGTGGAGATGGTACATAGCGGGAATCACACCGGCTAAGGGAGGTTGGTGGGTAGGACTGACCTCAACTGGTCAGTAGTCTAAAGAGATAATAGGCAGAAGGAAAATGGATCTCGGGATACCAGCATCAGCATCAAGTACAGCAAGTGGTGAGGACGACAGGCAAATAGATCAAGCAGTGATTACGAAGGGTTTTTATAGGAAGGTGGACTTGCTGGCATGCCATGATTTTTGGTTGCCTGTGCAATTTCCATTTACTCATTTTGTTTACACTATTCTGGTAGAATTTCTACAATTGCAATAAATTGGTGGACTTGATTAAATGATCTGAATCCCTTGCGTTGTTGCTTTGTAATGTATATCAATTGTTTTGTTTCTATAAAAACAGCTGCAAATTATCATTCAATAAACTTGCAGTGATTACAGCATTGGCATTATTTGCTTCAGGACGGTAGAGTTTTACACACAGACTAAATGCAACATGCTGACCATCAATATGTCCCATGAAACCAGCTAGCAGAAAAAAAACAGAAACAGACTGAACACAAAACACAAGTGCCCTGCAATTTCTTGGGAAGCATTATAAAACAAAATACAGGGAAATGACAATGCTTTGGAGGCAGCAGCCTCTTGATGAAAGTTCAAGTTCATAGAACTTGGTGATACCCAACTACCAAAGAGTTGGAATGTCCTACCTGGCTAGTTAGTGATAGCAAAACCACTTTGCTGGTCCAAACAGGGTGAATAGTTCAGCTCCTTGGCCCATTAGTGGCTGGAAAAGCAAGGCAAAATGCTTTGCATTTATGCTGTTTTTGAAGATTGGAAGCTCAGATGATACCTCCTTTTGTAGCATGAGCTACTTTCAGCAGCATAAGCCAAAGCATCACGATGAGTGGATTTGAGGCGCTATTGGTTATGATCTGGTTACGGTACTGGAGTACCAACACAGAAGTCATGAGTTCATTAAAACTGGTAATTTGTGGACTGGTACCAAATAAAATGGCTATGAAAGGCAAAACAATTTGGCCATGGAAGCTGCCAAATTGTCATAGCCCCACTAATGTCCTTCAGGGAAGGCAACGTGTCACCCCTACCCGTTCTAACCTGAGTGGTTGACTCTAAAAGCCCTCTGAAGTGGCTGACCAAGCCTTTCAGTTGTAAAATAACTGTCACCAAATCCACCTCTGCCTGGCAACTAGAGCGGGGCAAATGAATTAGCCTTAATCACCTGAGAATAAACAAGAAAAATAATAGTTTCCTGTCGAATTTGGAACTGCTGTAACAGCAAGGTCAGTGTGTTATAGATGACAACGTTGCCAGTCACAAATACTGAACACCTGAATCACTTTATTCTGAGAAACACTTGGTGAATTTCCAAGTTATTTAGAACTTCTAACTGCATTCTGTTGTCTGACATACAGTGGATGACATTGGTGCCACATCAAAGGTTATTGCAGAAAATAAAAGCTCATGGTGTAGGGGGTAACATATTGGCATGGATAGAAGATTGGTTAGCTAACAGGAAACAGAGAGTAGGCATAAATGGGTCATTTTCTGGTTGACAAGATGTAACGAGTGGTGTGCCACAGAGATCTGTGCTGGGGCCTCAACTTTTTACAATTTATATAAATTACTTAAATGAAGGGACCAAAGGTATGGTTGCTAAATTTGCCGATGATACAAATATAGGTAGGAAAGTAACTTGTGAAGAGGATATAAGGAGGCTACAAAGGGATATAGATGGGTTAAGTGAGTGGGCAAAGACCTGGCAAATGGAGCATAATGTGGCAAAGTGTGAAATTGTCCATTTTGGCAGGAAGAATAAAAAAGCATATTATCTAAATGGTGAGAGATTGCAGAGCTCTGAGATGCAGAGGGATCTGGGTGTCCTAGTGCATGAATCGCAAAAGGTTAGTATGCAGATACAGCACGTAATTAGGGAAGCTAATAGGATGTTATCGTTTATCACGAGGGGAATTGAATGCAAAAGGAGGGAGGTTATGCTTCAGCTATACAGGGCATTGGTGAGACCATATCTGGAGTACTGTGTACAGTACTGGTCTCTTTATTTAAGGAAGGATGTAAATGCGTTGGAGGCAGTTCAGAGAAGGTTGACTAGACTAATAGCTCGAATGGGCGGGTTGTCTTATGAGGAAAGGTTGGACAGGCTAGGCTTGTATCCGCTGGAATTTAGAAGAGTAAGAGGCGACTTGATTGAAACATATAAGATCCTGAGGGGTCTTGACAGGGTGGATGTGGACAGGATGTTTCTCCTTGTGGAAGAATCTAGAACTAGGGGTCACTGTTTCAAAATAAGGGGTCACCCATTTAAGACAGAGATGAGGAGAAATTTTTCTCTCAGAGGGTCGTGAGTCTTTGGAATTCTCTTCCTCAAAAGGCAGTGGAAGCAGAGTCTTTGAATATTTTTAAGGCAGAGGTAGATAGATTCTTGATAGGCAAGGGGGTGGAAGGTTATCGGGGGTAGGTGGAAATGTGGAGTAATCAGTTCAGCCATGAACTTATTGAATGGCGGAGCAGGCTCGAGGGGTTGAGTGGCCCACTCCTGCTCCTAATTTGTATGTTCGTATTATATAAATGGTATTGCATTAGTAACCAACTGGATTGTTCAAGGCTGTATCAGACACAAAAAGTGACTGGCAGAACAACACAGCTAGTTGAATCACAATCAATATGCTTATTAACCACACACTACCCACTCTAAAAACAAGTAACATCTGGTTGCCATTCTGTTCTGAAATTCAACCTGACAAGCCAATTAATTACTGGTGATCAATCCACATTTGGGTCAAAAATGAAGCTCGAAACAGGGTCAGTTGGGTGATACTAAGCCAGAACTTAATGAGCTTGGATGCAAAAAGTTCAGTTTGGATCGTTTGAAAGAAGCATTTGTTCCCAAACTGAATAAATGATCCCAGTTGAATCTCAGTACTATATTTTCCCTAATCTAAAATGAAACTATTATAGTCAATTAAGGTGATTACATCTTAAGACCAATCTCTCATAAGAACAACTCACTTTTCAGCCACGGATGAATTTGTGACAATGAAGCATGGTGTATAACTGCATGAGTATCAACATTTATCAAGTTCTCCAAAGGTTCCTGAATAGAAGCCAGTTTTTATTGCTTGCACTCTAGAGTCTTAAACAAGTCAAGTCCTTAAATAATCTGCATTGAAAACTTTGTTCAAAGTCTAGGATAGCTTTGCACTAGGTGAGGTTCATACTGCAACAGATGATTAGATCCCCTATAGTGAAATCTTCTGTAATAAAATTCCTTTCATTCTGAGGTGGCTATATTGATTTTTATTAATATTCTAAACCTATAAGACCAGACAAAGTCACAGTGGCGTAGGGGCGGCACAGTGGCGCAGTGGTTAGCACCGCAGCCTCACAGCTCCAGGGACCCGGGTTCGATTCCGGGTGCTGCCTGTGTGGAGTTTGCAAGTGTGTCTGTGTGGGTTTTCTCCGGGTGCTCCGGTTTCCTCCCACAAGCCAAAAGACTTGCAGGTTGATAGGTAAATTGGCCATTAGAAATTGTCACTAGTATAGGTAGGTGGTAGGGAAATATAGGGACAGGTGGGGATGTTTGGTAGGAACATGGGATTAGTGTAGGATTAGTATAAATGGGTGGTTGATGTTCGGCACAGACTCGGTGGGCCGAAGGGCCTGTTTCAGTGCTGTATCTCTAATCTAATCTAAAATACTGAAGAAGCTGGAAATCTGAAATAAAAACAAGAATGCTGGAAATACTCAACAGGTCTGGCAGCATCTGTGGAGAGACCTGCTGAGTATTCCCAACATTTCTTGTTTAAAGTCAATGATACATTGACTTCAATTGTTTTATTCAGATTCACAGTCAAAAAAATGCAGTCTTACAATATATTGTTTAACACATGACCATACAAGGGATATTATCAGGATGACCGTACTGAGGATGCTGTTCAGGGGAAATTTTGGTCCAAATAGTTTGTTAGAATATGGAAAGAAGGAAAGAATCTTAAGAATTGGCTAGTTTTGCAAATCGGTGCAGTTGGATTCTGCTGCATGGATTATGAATCAAATACTAATCAAAGGTCTTTAACAGATTAGCATTAAGTGAAGTGGAGACAGTCAATTATGCTACAGTTGATAGCCAGATTCTTGGTTTATTCTAGGGTAGCACTGAGATTAACAACAAAGCCTTTAAACTTCTAAAACCTTTTGATATTATTTAACACTGAAAGTTGTGCTGTATACATTGATTGTTCCTGGTTCTCATTCTAACTTTAATGGACTGGAGGCAGTTTTACTTCAATTGATGCAGCTCACTAAAGCCAGACTGGTTCACTCATTCCCATTAACTACTTTGCTACCATGCTCACAATAAGTTCTATATTTGTAATTCATTGGCTCAAGACTTAATGCTGACCTGCAAACCTGTTTTATTATTCCAAATTAGTCCATACAAAGTCTTGTTAAGCAGGTTGGCATTCAGATAACACCATGTAATGGTGATCCAATATGCTGTGCCACAGGGTGTTTAGTTGCAAGTCTGTACCAGCAATTACCCATGTGATCAGCTCCTGAACTTAGCCAAGCCACATAACAAGCAGAAGCTAGAAACGTTCTTACTGAGAGAGGACTGGAAGGAAAATTAGATAGCAACTGCTACTGCTAATCTGCCAGCAGTCAGTTTAAGCACTACATAGATAGATTGGGGCTACCTACATTTCTTCCCAGTCAAGGAATGGTATGAGTACATGTGTCTGATCTGGTCACCACAGGAAGGATATTATTGCCTTCAGGGTGTTACAGAAGGAAGCAACCAAGATGTTGTCAGGAATTGAAAGTAAGAAAGTTTGATTCGGTATGCACTTGGAAAGAGACGACTTTGAGCCGATCCAATTGACATTTTTAAGATTAGAACTAGGATTGGGAAAAGCAATTCAGGAAGATTGTTCACTCTGATGAAGGGTTCAAATAATAGGGACTATGGTCAAAATTAGAAACTTAGGAGTGATAAAGGAAGTCAGGCAGTGCCTCTTTTTAATGAAACAATAATAGACTTATGGGCCGGGATTTAACCATAGGCGGATGGGAGCCGGCCACTGACTGAAAAGTCGGTGGCAAACCCACTTCTGCATCACCTGGGGATCCGACCTGTATTTTGTGGGCTTCAATTGTTCTGAGGCAGGACTTCCACCCGCTTAGGTAGAAAGTCCTGTCTAATGGAGCGGTGGCTACTGCTGGGACTACATCCCAGCTAGAAGTAAAGATGCCGGGGAGCCTGGAAGGCAGGTAAGCTTTGGTTGCCTCACTGGGGGTAATTGGTCGGGCCCCAGCAAGGCAAGAGTGGTCAGTTGGGGGGACGGGAGGGGGCGTGTTGGGTGTTGGAGGTGGTTGGAGTAGCGGGGGTGGCCCTCCATCAGGCACAGGGTGCTCGATCATGAGGACCCCCACCCCCCCGGGACGTTTGAGAGCCACCTGCTTTTGTCAGCTGGTTTCTCGGGTCTAGGATGCCCTCTTACCATGCGTAAAATCCGTGTGAAGGTGGGCGAAGGCCCTTAAGTGGCCGCTAAGAGGCCTTTAAATGGCCACTTAAGGGCTTTGATTGGCCTGGGGTGGGCGGGCCATTTTTCGTTGCTGCCACCCTGCGTAAAGTGGCGGTAGAGGCGGGAACGGGTCGCTAAGGGATCCTGGAGCCTCCTGCTCCATTTTACGCTCCCCCCACCACTCCCCTGCACCTCCCCCCCCCACCCCCAAACCCCCACCACCATCCCGCTCTTTGGGATGGCGTAAAATTCAGCCCCATGGAGTAAGTTAAAGGCTGGTCATTGAAGAGGTTTAGCTAATGGGCTCAAGAGTCAACCAGATAAATTTCTGGAGAGAATAGGTTGAGAGGTATGGTGGGTAGATGTAGTTAGTGTAATTGAAAGCAATGGAGTTTGTTGGGCTATGTGACCTTTGAGCTGTTCCTAAAAATTGTTACATTATAATTTTGTGAAGCAAGAGAAATAAAGGGGAGACCCGTTACAACATTCTGCACAATTATCAAAAGAATGAAGAAACATTTTGAAAAGATAGAAATCAATAAAATGGCAGGGATCAGAGACAACTCTGTACTGAAATGAGAAACAGGTGCTGCATGCTAAATCAAGAATGAGGAAACATACTATATACTAAAATGAGAAGAAGGAAACTGTGGATACTAAAAAGCAAAAGACTTGGAGAGCCAGGGAAGCAAACTTGAGAGGTGGAGTAGTGAATGAAAGAAGTGACATTGGGCCAAAAAAATTTTGTGGGGCAAGAGCAGCAGTTCAAAAATCATTCCTGAAATGTAGCTGTGCTGTTTCTGGAGAAATGTGCAGCAGTCCTTTAAGGACCACTAGTTAGGCTGCTCTACACCTAGTTCCAATCTGTGAAGTACGCATGAGGGAACAGTAGCATAGTGGTTATGTTACTGGACTGGTGATGCAGAAGCCAGAAGATTAATGATCTGGAGCCATGAGTTTATATCCCACCATAGTAGCTGGGGGATTTAAATTCAGTTAATTAAATATGGCTGGAATAAAAAGCTAGTATCTATAATGGTGACCACGAAACTACTGGATTTTCATTAAAAATCCATCAGGTTCACTAATGTCCTTTAGGGAATGAAATCTGCTGCCCTTACCTGGTCTGGCCTATATGTGACTCCAGACCCACAGAAATGTGGTTGACTCTTAAACTGACCCCTGAAATAGCCCAGTAAGCCTCTCAGTTGAGGGTAATTAAGGATGGGCAATAAATACTGGCCTTGCCAGGAATGCCCACATTCCCTGAATGAATTAAAAAAAAACCTCTCTTTTCACTGCTACCTAAAAATTGCATCTGGATCCTATGTACATCAGACAGCACGTTTCCAGTAGCAGTTGAATATGGCAGGGGGTGGATCGAGAGCAGGAATGATGAGGCAAGTTCAGCGCTGTGAGTTTCAGAGTGTTGCTGCCTTGTTCCTGCCTGGTAGAGGCAGTGAAAATCAGACCCTAAGGGTCCAATTTTGAATCTTTTGGGCTACTGCAAAAACATTTTCTGCACTAGTACCTGATTGTAGAAAACCATGAAACTCACATTGGACCAACATTTGTTACAAACTAATGTTATTAATGTGTAAATTAATGTGCAAATGTCGAGCAACTTATGATGAGGAAGAGATCTCCGTGAATTTCAAATCATCACACATTCGCAGAATCATTAAGTGATACAGCATAGAAGGAGGCCATTAGGCCCATCGTGCCTCTGCCAGCCCTTTGGTAGAGGTATCCAATTGGTCCCACTCCCCTGCTGTATCCTCAAAGCCCTGTAATTTTTTTTCCTTTCAAGTATTTTCCTTTTGACTGTTACTATTGAATCTGCTTCTACCATCCATTCAGGCAGTGCAACAACTCTATGTAGAAAATATGTTTCCTCATGTTGCCTCGCATCCTTTTGCCAATCACTTTAAATCTTAAGTGCTCTAATTAACAATCCTTCTGCCACTGAAAGCAGCTTCTTCTTATTTACTCTATCAAAACCATCATGATTTTGAACACCTCTAACAAATCTTCTCTTAATTTTCACTGCTCCAAGGAGAACAACACCAGTCTCTTCACATAACTGAAGCCCCTCATCCCTCATACCATTCTAGTAAATCTCTTCTGCACCCTTTCCAAAGCTTTGACATTCTCCCTAAAGTGTGGAGTCCAAAATCCAGCTGAGGCCTAACCAGTGTTTTATAAAGGTTCAGCATAACTGCTTTTCTATCATACTCTATGCCTCTATTAATAAAGCCAAGGATCCCGTACGGTTTTTTTTAAACAGTCTTCTCAACTTGTCTTGTCACCTTCGAAAAATTGTGTACATAGACCCCCAAATTTCTCTATTCCTGCACCATCTTTAAAATTGTACCATTTAGCTTATATTGCCCCTCTTTAATCTTCCTACCAAAACATTAGCAGAATCATAAAGTGATACAGCACAGAAGGAGGCCATTAGGCCCATCATGCCTCTGCCAGCCCTTTGGTAGAGGTATCCAATTGGTCCCACTCCCCTGCTGTATCCTCAAAGCCATGTAATTTTTTTTCCTTTCAAGTATTTTCCTTATCACACTTCACAGTGTTAAATTTTATCTCCCATGTCTGCCCATTTCACCAACCTGTCAATGTGCCCCTGAAATCTGTTTCTATCCTCCTCATTGTTTACTACATTTTTTAGTTTTGTATTATCTCCAGACTTTGAAATTATGCCTTGTAAATCCAAGTCCAGGTTATTATCGTATATCTAAAAGAGCAGTTATCCTAATACAGACCCATGGGGAACACCACTGTATACTTTCCTCCAATCTGAGAAACAACCATTCACTACTCCTCTCTGCTTTCTGTCCCTTTGCCAATTTCATATCCATGCTGCCATTGTCTCTTTAATCCCATCAGCTTTAATTTTGCCAATAGGTCTATTCTGTGGTACTTTGTCAAACTGCTTTTGAAAATCCATATATACAACAAACTTCATTAACCCTCCACATTACTACATCAAAGAATTCAATCAAGTTAGTCAAACAAAATTTGCCTTTAACAAATCAGTGCTGACTTTCATTTATTAGCCCATACTTTTCCAAGTGCCAATTAATTTTGCCCCAGATTATTGTCTCTAAAAGCTTCCCCATCACTGCCTGGTCTATAATTGCTGGGTTTATCCTTCTTCCCTTTTTTAAACAGGGATATAATATTTGCAATTTTCCAGTCCTCTGGAATC
The DNA here is from genome assembly GCF_036365525.1 of Heterodontus francisci. Taxonomy (NCBI): domain Eukaryota; kingdom Metazoa; phylum Chordata; class Chondrichthyes; order Heterodontiformes; family Heterodontidae; genus Heterodontus; species Heterodontus francisci. Next base: position 13,968,018 of record NC_090406.1, read on the forward strand.
ACCCCAGAATCTAAGCATGATTGGAAAATTGTGGCCAGTGTCTGCGTAATTGTCACCCTTACTTCCCTCAGTAATCTAGAATGCACCCCATCCAGATCAGGCACTTCTCTACTTTGAGAGCTGTCAACTGCTTGAGTACCTCTTTATCTATTTTTATCCTATCCAACATCATTACTCTCTCCTCCTTTACTGCTACATTGACAGCATGCTCTTCTCTAGTGAATTCAGATGCATACCTCAGCCATGCCCTACCCCTCTGCAAGAATATTTCCTTTTCAGTCCCTAATCATCCCCACCCTTTCGTTGGCTGCCCTTTTACTATTTATATGTTTTCAAAGAAGGTTCCGTTGATGTTAGCTGCTAACCTGTTCTCATTCTCTCTCTTTCCCCCTTCTATTTGGAATTCCTCTGTACTTTCTATTTCTAGCTTGGTCTTTACTGGATTATGATGCTTGCATTTGTCATAAGCCCCCTTTTTGTGTCTCATTTCAATCTCTGTATCTGGAACAGGCATGTTGTTGCTTGAAGGAGCACAACTATTTTGTTAATTAAAAAGTTCTCGTATCCTGAAAGTGATCCATCTAACATTTTGCTTTAATACAGTTCAGCAGTTTCATCTTTCCATTGATAAATCCATCAATGCAATCAAAACATACAAAAGCATGGAAATCCAATTTGAAGCAAAAAGGGAGAAATTCCTCCCTCGCCCATAAAGGAAGAATATCTATATTTCTCTGCAATTAACAGTCCATGATGAAATCATACCAACATGCAGCTTTGAAACATGCAGTTGCTGAAAATGCAAGTCATCAATTGTGGAGAATAGTCTTCCTTTTTTTTTAGTAAACATTATTTAATTCCCACAGTTTCAGCACCAAGCCCAGCAAATTGTATATATAACCACAACTTGCATTTATATAGGGCCTTTCATGTAGTAAAACATCCCAAAGTACTTCACAGGAGAGTTATCAATATACTTGAAAAGGGAAAAAAAATTGCAGGGCTAGAGGGAAAGAGCACGGGAGTGGAACGAATTGGATAACTCTTTCAAAGAGCTAGCACATACACAATGGGCTGAAAGGCTTCATTATATGCTGTACGACTCTATGAACTTAGAAAAAAATCCCATTATATTGCCAGAGAAGTGTGCATGTTCACCAGCATCAAGACTAAATTGACGGCCAACAAATATGGGTACCTAATTGTTATCCTGGCCATCTGCTGAATACGCAACCAGGAATGCAAACTTGCATTTTTTATAACATTTATCACATTCCAAAACTATTCCAAAGCATTTTACAGACAATGCATTATTTTGCTTTGAAGAGCTGTATATGGGAAAATGGCAGCCATTTTTAATACACTAAGATCACACAACCAACGTTGACAGGTCAATTTATTTTGTGCCTTTCTTCATGAAGTGTCATGAGATCATAAAATCCATGAGAGCAGGGAGAGTCAGCCTCAGTTTAACATCGCACCCACATGAAAGACTTCAGACAATGCACCGAAATGTTAACCTAAAAATTCTGAAGTCGGATTTGAACCTATATCCTTCTAAGACCGAAGAAAAAGTACAACAAACTCAGTCAAGTTGACATCAGTGAAGCAGTGAAGCTTTATCTAATGCACGTATCTGGCTGAATGAAAAATATCTTTTAAGTCTGAAAAACTCTACAGGTGCCAACTACTGCGCATGAACAGCCAGGCAGCATTCCAAAAGAGGCAGAACTGTTAAAACATTTTAATTTGTGCTATTAGATAGCACAGTGCTGTTAAAGTTGCTTCAACTGTAGCACATATAAGGATTGGAAGACTGGAGGCGGTCAGATTAGTGATATCAACTGTGTTTATCTTGGCTGCTGGCGCCTTCACTTTGACAACCAAAGTTTATTGTGTTGCGAAATGAAAGTCCAAACTACATTTTCTGTTGCGGAATTTAGAACCCCCACCAGTAAAGCATATTTTAATTTGGTTAGATTTTGTGCAATAATTTTGCATATTATTTCTGGTTACAAAGGTAATGGCCAATTCTCAGTGGTAAGGGCAAAGTGTTACAACATATGCTTGTCAGTCCTCCATGGTTCAGCATTTTAGAGGTGGCTGTTGCAGACTTCCATAATTTATATTTTTATGTGAAAATTTAGTGAATGTAAAAATATACTTCAGAATAACAACACTAAACATTTGTCCAGTACATGAACATGAATGTCCGAGCACAATGGATACTCTGGGGATGAAGTTGGTCTTTGCCAACAGTGTGAAACAGCCTATGCTCATCAAGCACCGGCAGTCAATTTCTTACCGCGCCAGTTTTTATTTTCCATCGACTTGGTAAAATTTTATAAATTTCTAATCAAGTAACAGTGACAGTGAGGCTAGAAACGAGTCTCCAAAAGAGTTCGATTCATCATAGGAGCAGGAGTAGGCCTTTCAGCCCGTCGAGCCTGCTCCACCGTTCAATTAAATCATGACTGTTCATGTACCTCAACCCCACCGTCTCCTGCTATCCCCATATCCCTTGATGACATTAAGTATCCAGATATCTATCGATTTCTGTCTTGAACATGCTCAATGATTGAGCTTCCACAGCTCTCTGGGGTAGAGAATTCCAAAGATTCACCACCCTCTGAGCGAAGAAATTCCTCTTCATCTCTGCCTTAAATGGCCTGCCCCTTATTTGAGACTATCACCCCTGGTTCTAGACTCACCAACTAGGGGAAACATTTTATCTACATCCACCCTGTCACGCCCTATAAGAATTTTGTAAGTTTTAATGAGATCACCTCTCATTCTTCAAAACCCTAGAGAATATAGGCCCAATAGTTTTCTGGTCACCATTATTGAGACTAGCTTTTAGGTCCAGATTTGCTATTAATTAATTGAATTTAAATTCCACCAGCTGCCATGGTGGGATTTGAACCCCTGTCCCCAGGCCTCTACAGTATCAAGTGACAACATACCACAATGCCAACATCTCCCTCTATTGTATTCATTCTGTTAGCCTCAGCCAAAAGAAGATCCGGTGCAGTGGAAAATTGGCCTGCTGATTCACTACGAGCCCATTTCATGCTGCTGCTGTAGATCAATTTTACTCTGAGTGTCCTGAATCTAAATGGAAATTTCTTCCTCTTAAAATACATCCAGCTCTATTGTCATTTCTGTTGTCTATCAGTTCTCAGAATCTGCTGGTGTTTGATTGCTGCGGACTATCTACATTGTACAAAGTACCACTGTATAGTAATGATCATGCTTTGTATCCATTCTTCTTTGGCCTCCTTATCTCGAGAGACAATGGATATGCGCCTGGAGGTGGTCAGTGGTTTGTGGAGCAGTGCCTGGAGTGGCTATAAAGGCCAATTCTAGAGTGACAGGCTCTTCCACAGGTGCTGCAGAAAAATTTGTTTGTTGGGGCTGTTACACAGTTGGCTCTCCCCTTGCGCTTCTGTCTTTTTTCCTGCCAACTGCTAAGTCTCTTCAACTCGCCACACTTTAGCCCCGCCTTTATGGCTGCCCGCCAGCTCTGGCGAACGCTGGCAACTGACTCCCACGACTTGTGATCGATGTCACAGGACTTCATGTCGCGTTTGCAGACGTCTTTAAAGCGGAGACATGGATGGCCGGTGGTTCTGATACCAGTGGCGAGCTCGCTGTACAATGTCTCTTTGGAGATCCTGCCATCTTCCATGTGGCTCACATGGCCAAGCCATCTCAAGCGCCGCTGACTCAGTAGTGTGTATAAGCTGGGGATGTTGGCCGCCTCGGGGACTTCTGTGTTTTTACACAGAATGTGTAAATTGTGTATGATTTACACAACAGACATCATTCCCATCAATGACAGCGGAAAGATTTGATAAATTTGTAAGAACCTACACATCAGGTCAACATGGCCTCAATGGACTGAAAGCCTCAAACAAAGTTTGCTGCATGTTTCATTTACATCAAGTGTCAACTTCGCACGGTTGGTAACACTCTTGACTAGGAGTCAGAGGATTGTATGATTCAAGTCTCTCACCAGAACTTGAACATATATACTTTAGGCTGACACTTCAGTGCAATACAGTGGAAGTGGTGCATTCTCAGATCTGCTGTCCTTCAGATGAGATGCTCTACCAAAGCCTCACCCATGTGTTCGAATGCATCCGGTGGATGAAAAAGATCTTGTGACACCTTTGAAGAGCAGGAGGTACTGCTAATATCTGAGCCTAGCCAACATTCCTATCTCAATCAAAACCACCCAAAACAAGTTCACTGGCCATTTGCTGCAGGGATGTACAAGAGCAACTGCTTAATTGCATTCAGAATGCTTTGAGACATTTCTGAGATACAATAGGCACTATTTAAATGCAAATATTTCTTCATCAAACTCCAATGGCTAGTATCAATTCCACAGTTCAGCACATAAAGATTAATCCATCTATCTATTTAGACTTTTTCCTCAATTGCAGCTGCCAATTTAGGACCAATTTTATGTTTAGATTAAGAAACCTAGGTTAGGAGCATAAACCCATTGACCCAAAATGCATGATAGCACCATAATTCAAAAGATTCTCAAAGAAAAAAGTAAACCAAGAAATTCTTTTGGGCCTCCTTATCTCGAGAGACAACGGATACGTGCCTGGAGGTGGTCAGTGGTTTGTGAAGCAGCGCCTGGAGTGGCTATAAAGGCCAATTCTGGAGTGACAGGCTCTTCCACAGGTGCTGCAGAGAAATTTGTTTGTCGGGGCTGTTGCACAGTTGGCTCTCCCCTTGCGCCTCTGTCTTTTTTCCTGCCAACTACTAAGTCTCTTCGACTCGCCACAATTTAGCCCTGTCTTTATGGCTGCCCGCCAGCTCTGGCGAATGCTGGCAACTGACTCCCACGACTTGTGATCAATGTCACACGATTTCATGTCGCGTTTGCAGACGTCTTTATAGCGGAGACATGGACGGCCGGTGGGTCTGATACCAGTGGCGAGCTCGCTGTACAATGTGTCTTTGGGGATCCTGCCATCTTCCATGCGGCTCACATGGCCAAGCCATCTCAAGCGCCGCTGACTCAGTGAATATAACAACTATGGGATGACAGTCTAAGTTTTTTTAAAGCCTGAAAATATATCCTTTCTCCAAAAGAAAGGATTATCTGATAATCCATGACCAATTCAAGAGTGAATTATGTTGCCCTCTAGAGCAGAGATATTCACCATCTAAAAGCTGGACTCATATGTATATCTTGGCTAGATATTTGTGTGCCTGGGTTTTTGGGTGCAGGGGTCATGATTTGCAACCTGCCTGTACCAGTTCTGATCAAGAGGTGCACCCACCTCATCTGCATAATTGTAGCATGTGGCCGAGCCGGCTCTATTCTGCTTCCTCCTTCTTTGTGCTGTCAGCTGCCTCTGCACTCAGCAGGGGGCCAAGCAGTGTTGCGCAGATATCATATAGAGCAGCCAGCCTGCTCTTCTTAAAAACTGGTAATTGAACACCAGGGCAGTAGAGGGTTCCGGGGAGATGCATGTGGCCCTGGAAGCCTTGGTGGTGGTGGACTGGAGGAAAGATGGAATGTTTCTGCAGGGGACCAGAAGGCCCTCAAGAACCACCCTCAGAAAGGGCTGGGAGCAGGTGGCCAGGGCGGTCAATTCATGGCGTCTGGACCCGAGGACCTGGCAGCAGTTCCATAAGAAGTCTAATGATCCCCTCATGAGTGGTCAAAGTCAGCGAATGCATCTTCACATTATACCTCCTACCCACCAAACTACCAACCGCTCACACTGCTCAATGTACCACACACCCATCATTCACCCATCAGCAGGCCCTGGAATTCAAGACTCACGCCTAACATCTAGATACTCCATCCCACCCTCACACACATTCCAATGATGTCAGCCTCGCACCCACCTACCAATGCTTCCACATACCGCGCCCCCCCCCCCCCCCCCAGCTATTCAGCTATGGCAGGAACATCACCCAAGCTCAGTGTTACACAATCACTGATATTCTGCCCTCTCTCTTTCAGGACAAGGTGGCACACAATAGAAGGGAGCAGAGCAGAACCAGCAGGGGACAAGGATGCCTGCGTCCCCTGAGCCCTACAGAGGAGATGGTTCAGCATCATGGGGCCGACAGCAACAGAGCCTGTGTCATTCAGCATCACTGAGAACACTGAGGTTGGCAATATTTTCCTGCCTTATGCCCCTTCTCAACTCACAGCTCACCCTTATTCTTCTATCTGGTATGTTATGCAAGCTGCAGATGGTGTGACCATGAACCTCAAGCATTCCACCCACCCCAATCCCCTCCCTCACCCCAACCTTCTCCTTTGGATTTCCTGCTTTCAGGCCCCTAAGAACTGTCACCTGCTCAGCCACAGCAGCCCAAGAAGGAAGAGAGAGAGCAACAGCCAAGCACTAAGAGAGACCCTGTCACTTGATCTGACTCTCACAGTCACAAGCTCAGAGACTGGCACTGCATGTACCTTAGAGGTTAGTATAGAGTTAGGATCTGCACATAGTAAGTCGGGTGGGCATGCATACCCTTTAGGCCAAGGGTAAAAGATGGTTTGTTTGCCAGCTCCCCAGAGAGTGAGGTTGCAGATCAGTTCTGCTGTAGAGGACTAAGTTGAGGACCTCGATGGGGTGGTGTACTAGTGAGTGCTGATGCGCATGCACACTGAGATACCAGGTGCAGCCTCCTGTCACTGTCAAGGAGTGTGGAGGAGTCCAGCTCCAAGTTAACAGAGGTCATGGCACAGAGCTTCCCCTCTCCGTAGCCTCTGCTCCATCTTACTGTTTTGTTACAGACCACGAGACACTGCCACTGATGCCCCCATATCTATTGCAGCCTTTTGGTGGATGTCACCAAATCGCTGCTCTCCCTGTCAGGACATAGTAATAGAGTCATAGAGTTATACAGCACAGAAACAGGCCCTTCGGCCCACCGTGTCCGTGCCGACCATCAAGCCTATCTATTCTAATCCCATTTTCCAGCACTTGGCCTGTAGCCTTCTATGCTATGGCATTTCAAGTGTTCATCTAAATACTTCTTAAATGTTCTGAGGGTTCCTGCTTCTGCCACCCTTTAGGGAGTGTGTTCCAGATTCCAACCACCATCTGGAGTGAAAAACGTTTTCCTCAAATCCCCTCAAACCTCGTGCCCCTTACCTTAAATATATGCCCCTGGTTATTGGCACTTCTGCTAAGAGAAAAAGTTTCTTCCTATCTACCCTATCTATGCCCCTCATAATTTTGTATACCTCAATCAGGTCCCCCCTCAGCCTTCTCTGCTCCAAGGAAAACAGCCCTAGCCTATCCAGTCTCTCATCATAGCTGAAATGCTCCAGCCCATGCTGACTATCCTTGATTAATCCCTGCCTCTCCAAGTGGAGATTAATCCTGTCCCTCAGAATTTTTCCCAATATCTGATGTTAGACTCACTGGCTTGTAATTACCTGGTTTATCCCTACTACCCTTCTTGAATAATGGTGCCACATTCGCTGTCCTCCAGTTCTCTGGCACTTCTCCTGTGGCCAGAGTGGATTTGAAAATGTGTGTCAGAGCCCCGGCAATCTCCTACCTTGCCTCACGTAGCAGCTTGGGATAGATCTCATCTGGACTTGGGGATTTATCCCCTTTTAAGCCTGCTAAAACCGCTAATACCTCCTCCCTTTCAATGCTAATTTGTTCAAGTATATTACAATTCCCCTCCCTGATCTCTGTACCTACATCGTCCTTCTCCATATTGAACACAGATGAAAAGTAATACTCTCTGGCAAATCCAGGTATGTGCCACAGCCCCTCCAAAAACACTCCAGAACAATCCAGACAATTTGCAATAGCAAAAGTTGTTAAAAATTACATTACTTGCAATTTGGGAGCCTGGCCCTTTAAGGAACACTAATACAGGACCCATCTTCCATCTCTGTGCCTGTTGTTTGCAGAGTGATGTACACATTCATTGCCAGGACTAGTGTGATCCAAATCAGGTATCCTAGCATTGCATCAGCCCATTGGGATGTGTGATGTGCTGCTTCACAGGTTTCCAGAGCACACTGGGGATAGCCATGTGGACAGCATTTTGAAAATGCCACACTGCACGCAATGCACAGAAGTGGCTGGCGGCACTGCGCACCCCAACAAAGCAGTGCTAGGCCACTTTACACCACATACATATAAAGATTAAGTCACCAGCTCTGCTCTCTCAAAAAGGGCTTGTACTCAAATACAGTATGGGTCACAGATCTGAAACGTTAACTCAGTTTCTATCTGCACAGACGCTGCCAGACCTGCTGAGTATTTCACGCATTTTCTGATTTTATTTCAGTGATCTCAAGGCGTTGGGTGTTCCCATAAATTTGTTGGCAGTCTAAGGAATTCCCACAGACCTTTAAACTGATTCTTTGATGAGTATTCTTTTTACACAATTGCATGTCTCTGTGCTTAGAGAGCTCTGTCTCACCACAGTTGCCTGGTTCACTGGAGTGAACTAAAGTCATGGAGAAAGGCATTGTATTTGTACCTGGTTCTGGCAGCTCCTCACACTTCAGATCAAAAGGATCTCTTCCTCAATAAGCAAGTTTCTTGAGCCTTTCAGGAGCCCCGGGAACCCTTCTTAACAAGCAGATAATCAATATTAAGTAATTCTATCTGCTCAGTTGATTGAATTGAAGAGTCATTTACCTGTTCAGACTTGAAACATAGCTTATTAGAACTTTATACATCCTGACAGCTCCTTTAAAGGCTGTAGCAATCACCAACACTTAGCTCACCTATTCCCCCGATTCAATATTTCACAATGAATCTAACCTCAGGTTCTCAGGACAAATGCAAAAGAAATTCTATCACAAACAGCAGCTGTCATTCTAACTTTAAAAATCCGAATGTCAAGACCCAGCTACCATTGAAATGGAAAAGATACAATGCAGAAAGAATATATATTTTAAAATTGAAGCTTTTACCCGAAAGTTGTGTCATTCATGTGAGATCAAAGCACATTGTTCGTGTTGCTGCAGTTTGTACAAATCATTCTACTAGGTTATCAATTTTGAAATAGTGACCACTTGTGAGTTATTTCCCCTGTGTCTTCTCCCATTTCTTCCCGTGATCCTTTTTTCCCCACAAGTTTCAATATTCATCTTTCTCCTTTCCCACTAACTTCTGAATGTGTTCCCATCTCTATTGCCAATCTTCCCAGTTGCATTCTTCAACAGGCCCGGTTTCTATTTCCCCAACTCTGTGACTCTCTGACGGCACTTCTACACTACCTAATAAATAGCTCCTGTAATAGGAACTATCTTTTGAACAACAGCTGCCATATCCTGAGGCAATATCAGATATCCAATATCCAATTGCTAAAATAACATATGAACATGGAAGGAGGGGGCAAATTCCCAAATTTACTTTACAGTTACAGTTGACTGGTAACTTTATAGACACTGATGACGCCATCATTTCCATATAGAAAGTAAGAATGAACTTGCATTTATATATATATATCCATCACAACATTTAAGAAGTATTTAGATGTGCACTTGAAATGCCATAGCATACAAGGCTATGGGCCAAGTACTGGAAAATGGGATTAGAATAGGTAGGTGCTTGATGGCCGGCACAGACACAATGGGCCGAAGGGCCTGTTTCTGTGCTGTATGACTCTATGACTCTACAGCACCTTTCATGTTTGAGGACATCCCAAAGCATTTCACTGTCAAATAAGTACTTTTGCAGTGTGGTCAGTGTTGTAATATAGGGAAAGGTGGCAGATATTTTGTGTGCACAGCAAGGTCCCACAAATGGCAATGAGAAAAATCACTTCTGTTTTATTGATGTTGGTTGAAGGATTAACATCAGCTTGGATACTGGGAAGAACTCCCCTGCTTGTCTTCAAGTCGTACCATGAAATCATTTGCTTCCACTTAAGATGACAGGTGGTATTTTGGTTCAACATCTCCTCCAAAAGATGACACTTGCAACAACATAACACTTGCTCAGTACTCCACTGAAGTGTCACACTAGATTATGTCCTCAGATGGTTAAAGTAGGGTGATATCAGCTATGGCTCAGTTGGTAGCACTCTCATCTCTGACTTAAAAGGTGTGGGCTCAAGTCCACTCCAAGACTTGAACACAAAAATCTAGGCTGACACTCCAGTGCAGTACTGAGGGTGTGCTGCAATGTTGGAGGCATTGTTTTTCAGATGAGATGTTAAACTGAGGCCCTGTCAGCTCTCTCAGGTGGGCATAAAAGATCCTATAGCACAATTTTGAAAAAGAGCAGGATCAAAATCACGGAAACAGATTATCTGGTTATCACATTGCCGTTTATGGGATCTTGCAGTGTGCAATTTGGCTGTCGTGTTTCCTACAATACAACAGTGACTGCACTTCAAAAGTACTACATTGGCTGTGAAGTTCTTTGAGGCATCCTGCGGTAATGAAAGCCCCTATATAAATGCATATCTTTCTTTCTTGAACACATGACCTCTGGCGCAGTGGTGAGAGTGCCAAATCTTAACCAAGGCTGACACATAGCTTACGAAGGAGTGCAGCTGAGAGAGGGCGAACTGATGTGTCTACCATCACAAAGTTAAAAAGAAAACTTGAAGAAATTTCAATTTACCCATTGATTTACCATACACATCAGCTAAACAAACAGAGGACAGCTACAGCAAAATTGTGCAATATAAGTTACGTCTTTCTTGCTTATTAGCACCAAGTTCTTTGGACATAATTGCTAGCATCTGCCAGAAGCGTTTGTAAAGAACATTATTGTATTGGAAACTCTTGGAGCAATTGCAGCTGAGGAGCAGCCTCCTCTGCTAAAACAAAGCCAAGTCGGCTGCTGGAGCCAGTTTAGACTGCTGCAAATTCTAAACATACAAAAGAGTAATCTTATTTCTTGCCTTCATCTGTTCCTTTTCACTTTGAATTCTAAATGAACAAAGTCTTTGGAGCAGCTGGATTCTGCAGCATGGAGTTACTGCTCATGCTGTGACATGCACTTCTGCTACAAGCTGAGATATTGGACTGGATTTTTCTCTGAGTGACAAACAAATGTCCTTAGTTGGTTGTTAGGTTTGTACTTACTCAATGACTTTCTACAGGGGTTTGGATGGCAGGTTACTATCAGTCAAACATTTAACAGGGCAGATGGGTCCTGTGTGAGTGAGCTCCTGTGTATCTCCTTAAGCAATCAGATTGAAGAATTGAGCAGTGCAGCTTCAGAAACAGTTAGTGCCAGTTACAATAGGGAATTCAATGTCAAATCAGATACAGAATAGAGAGGAAAAGGAAAATGGGATTGAGAGAGAGATAAAAGAGATAGAAAGAAGAAGTTAAGACAAATGTTATTTACATTTTTTAAGATCTCCAACAATAATTAGAAGCTGCAGGAAAGAGACTCCACATTTGTAAAAGTGAATTTTCAGTGCCAGGAAGATTATTTAGCAGTAATTAATGGTGATTTACCATGTTGTTCAAAGGATAATTACAGTGGATTGGACGAACCCTAACTTTTTTGGTAAGTTTAGTCGATATCTATCATGCTAGGACAGCAATATCACATCATTCAATGTAGTTGCAGGGTACGTCTGATGGTAAAATGTTGTTTACAGGAAGCTAAGAGAGGAACATTGCATCTGGGTCAGCAGCTTTCAATTTCCGCATTTAATTGCACATGTGTGCTCACCAGAAGTTGCCATTTAACTTGCATATGTGAATAGCAGTGAACACTGTTAACCTCACTGTTATTTTTCACAGCAAAATCTGACCCAATGCATAGGTGTGGTGCATAGGGTTGCTAAATCTGGTCAAACATATTCCAGGACGTATTATCACATGACTTCCTGCCTTCAGCCGCACTACCCCAGTTCCCCAAATACCCTTCAGCCATCAGTTCCCTGATGCATCTACCCTTGTGGTAATTGGTCCCTGATGTGAAACTATATCACCGTTCCTTCACTGTTGCTGGGTCAAAATCCTGGAACTCCCACCCTAACCCTCCTAACCGCACTGTTAGTGTACCTACACCACATGGACTGCAGCGGTTCAAGAAGGCAGCTCACCACCACCTTCTCAAGGGCAATTAGGGATGGGCAATGAATGGTGGCCTAGCCAGAGACACCCACATCCCATGAATGAATTAAAAAAAATACACAGGATCTTCTGCACTCCAGAAACCAGTCCATCTGTATAGCGGTTAAACCATATCTCCACCAGGGCCATAATACATCCTTGATGTGTTGTGGCCATGTACTTTGTTCAACTTTGCTGCACATGAAGGAACCATGAAGATTGTCCAAAGCATAATTTTGTAATTCTGGTGATATCAACGGCATAATCATCTACTTTATAATCAGAAAGTGGAGCAAATTATTTTCCTCTTGGGTTGCTCACAGCTGTGTCTGGGCAATTAAACTTTTATTTCCAGAGACTCCAGGACAATTCAAAAGTGTTGGCAACCCCCATTGTGAGTATTGAGTCACTAATGACAAGAAGGTCCCAGGTTTCATCCTAGTCTGGATTTGAATAGGCTTATCCTAACAAGAGCAGCTGTTGGACTGTCCCATATGGCCTCAGCTGCCTGGGCTAGGACAAACAGGAGGAGTGTTTCTTATTGCTATCTATGGGCCTCCCTGCTCCCCTGTTGGGAAGCGTATGTGAGCATTGGGCGAGAGCAAGTTTATGCTCCCAGTGTTACTCCCTACAGTCGAATAGCAGCCAGGATTCACTGCCAAGAAGGGTGAAGTAGCAGAGGGCTATCATGGAACCACACCCCAGGCTGAGTCAAAATCCTTGGGAGGAGCTGGAGAGAAGCCAAAACTATGTATTTTTGAAATTAGACTTTTACTTATTTTGCAGCAGTTCCAGGTATTTTCTGGCAGTTATATAAAGGCCAATTTTAAAAGATAAACAGAATGTTCTGGCTAAAAAGGCAGGGTTTTATTTCATGGGTGGCAAGTGAGAATTGTTCAAAATCTGAATAGATTAGAGCAAGAAAATAAATACATGAAAATGTCTGTTAAATTGAGGACCCCAGTCCTCTGCTATGTCTAAAAAATAAATGATAGCTGAAAATCTCTAACTGACTGGCTCCCTCCCGAGGTGCCCAAGCATGTGACAGCTCACTTTACCACAGGCTTTATCGGTACCCAGCTGTGTGGCACCTCACTCTACCACAGGTGGTGGCTGTGCTTCCTGCAGCTGATGGTTAAGTAGTAGCTTCCACCTTACAGAGACTGCAAATCTCCAATCTGGCTCCTTCCAAAAGGTCAAGAGAAGAGGAATTGTGGCTGTAACTATCCTGCAGCCATTGATCTGAGAATGGAATCTGACAGCCTTTCTTAGACGTTAAAGGGCCTCAGCCTGACCATCACTGAGATGCTTGTGCACTTCAATATATAATCAGAGATTCATTGTCTCGGTGGCTTAATTTTTGTCGTTGAATGAGAGTGGTGGGTTTACCCCACTTGGTTCAAACATTAAAGAACAGCCCATGCAATGTTTGAGCACTGCACAGTTATCCAATGGATCTTTATAATGTGGCTTCACACCAGGTTAGGGTTATAGGGTAGACAGTCGAAATCAGACTGCTGGGAGACAACCTTGTACCAGAGATCTCATGCTGTTTGATTCCAGTAAGTTTGAGTAAAGACCTGGCACTTGAGTTTCCAAGACTACTTTTCATATCAACATTCATGCAATTACATGTCAGCGGTGGCTTAGTGGGGAAGCACTCCCTCCTCTGAGTCATATGTTGTGGATTGAAGTTTCACTCCAGAGATTTGAGCATGTAATTTAGGCTAATGCTCCCAGTGCAGTAATGGTGGAGTGCTGCACTGTCGTGGGTGCTGTCTTTCAGACGAGACATTGAACCAAGGCCATTTCCCCTCTCAGTTGGATGTAAAGCTACCATGGCACTATTTTGATCAAGGCAGTTCTCCCAGTGCCCTGACCAATATTCACCCCTCAACCAACGTGGCTAATACAGGTTATCTGGCCAATATCACATTGCTGTTTTGGGAGCTTGCTGTGCGCAAATTGGCTGCTTCCTTTTCTACATTACAACAGCGACTACACTTTAAAATTACTTCATTGACTGAAAAGTGCTTTGGGACATCCTGTGGGGGTGCAAAATGCTACAGAAATGCAAGTTCTTTCTTTCGCTTTGTAATATCTTCCTTCGCTACTATACAAGGATAATGTTACAATTTATCTCGTGCTTCGCCTATTGGGAGTGTATATTAAGTGCGGAGATGAATGGATCATCTATTGGCAGTAATGGAAGGCCCATCACTGTGAGGTTCCTTGCACCCCAATTCCCCACATGTGCAAAGTTCTCACGACAGGAGCACAAATTCACAAACTCTTAGCTGAAATAATAAAATCTGATTATCTTATATTTGATTTTTAAGATGTAGGGAAACTCCGACAAACTCTGTTAGGAAAGGAAGTGTTTAGTAGACATTTCAAACCTGATGACATATGAAACAGCATTATGAATGAAGAAATTGGGTAGATGGAAGCACTTTAAGACTTGAGGTGAAATAGTTGAACGAGAGAGATTGCGCCTTTCCCTCCACTTACCTAGGAGCAGGAGTTTGAGTTCTCGCTTCCGCTTCTGTTTCTGTTGTTTTAATGCCTGGTTGATTCTCTTGTTTATATCAAGGGCCACTTTCTCGTCCTCCGACAGACAGCAGAAACAGTGACAGCAAGATAAACAACGCCAACACGAAGCCATACTCAGTTGAAAAGCCCTTCTGCTTGCACGCAGCTGAAACTGACCAAAAACCACGATGTGAAACTTCCCTGAAACTCACCAAACACCTCAAGGCGTAACTTCCCTGAAAACTAACTCAAGCAACCGACCTGTTCGTTAAAAAGAGATCAGATTTGGTCTGGTTTGTGTTTTTTTCCCCCTCTCTCTCTAATCTACCATCATCACTCAGAGCTTACTCCTAAATAAATCCCAAGTAAAAACAAAGAATGAGAGAGAGAATCAGAGCTTATCTCCTTTGAAACTCGCGGATTGAAGGAAAACTGAGTTTCAGATGATCTGAAGTGCTCAGGATCTGTGGCACGCCCACTCTGAAATCATATTTAATTTGTGGTTGCATGAATGAATGCTGCGAGCTTATTCAATCAGAAACTGTCTGATCATTTGTTTGGAAACTTATTATACAATAGAAATCCAGGGACAGAATTACAGTAGTGAAAGCCGGGGCGAATAGAGCTTCGTGAAAAATAAACAAGAAAAAATGAGTACATTTTACTTTTCACAGATGTTGAAGGCACGTGACTTGTTGGTAAACATTATTAAAACTGACTGAGAAACTATAAGGTTTTGTGGAGGGGCTGATCAAGAATCCAAATTAAATGGCACCAGAATTTGCTAAATGTTTCATGGTTTGGTGCTGCCGTTGCAGAATACTTGCTGTAGCTTGCTCATTATAACAACATGGCAGTCGAATACAAAGGACACAAAATGTTACTAATATATAATAGATTTTAGAGTGCGCCTGTCCTCACACTTATACAAGAGAATCCGAAGGAAAAAGTGTGCGTGTGAGGGGGGCAGAGGGAGGGGGAGGGAGAGTGGGAGGGGGAGAGGGGAGGAGACCAGAGCGGAGGAGGGGGAGAGAGAGTATGGAAGAGGGAAGGGAGGAGAGGGAAGGAAAGGGAGAGGGGAGAGGGAAGGAGAGGGAGGGGGGAGAGGGGAAGGGAGGAGAGGAGGGGGAGGGAGGAGAGAGGGAGGGGATAAAGGAGAGAGAGAGGGGAGGGGGAGAGGGAGGAGGGAAGAGGGAAGGGAGGAGGGGAGGCGGGGGGAGAGGGAGTGGAGGAGGGGGAGGAGAGAGGGGGAGAGGGAGGAGAGGAGGGGGAGAGGGAGAGGAGGGGGAGAGGCAGGAGAGGAGGGGGAGAGGGAGGGGAGAGGGAGGGGAGGAAGGGGAGAGAGAGAGGGAGGGGAGGAGGGGTGAGGAAGGGGAGGTGGGGGAGAGGGAAGGGGAGAGGGAGGGGAGGAGGGAGGGAGGGAGGGAGGGGGAGAGTGGGGGAGAGGGAGGGGGGAAAGGAGGGGTAGGAGAGGCAAAGTGGGGAGGGGAAGATGGGGGGAAGGGGGTGTGGAGAGGAGTAGGGGACCGAGGGAGGGGAGGGGAGGGAAGGGAGAGGGGGCAGAGGGGAGGGAGGAGGGAGAGGGAGAGGAGGGGACGGAGGGAGAGGAGGGAGGGATGGGGAGGGGAGAGGAGGGAGGGATGGGAGAGAGGAGGTGAGGGAGGGGGAAGGGAAGAGAAGAGGAGGAGTGGGAGGAGAGAGAGGAGGGGAGGGTAGGTCACGCAGTGTCTGCGGTGAGCAAAAAAGTTAACTTTTCATGGCAATGACCTCATGGCAGAACTGAAAAATTTTCGAGATGAACGGCTTTCAAGGCCAGCGAAAGAACAAAATGTCTGTGGTAAGTGGAGGGCAGGATTACATTGAATGGCCAAAGTGATAATGAAACAAGGAGGTGATAATGAGACAATTGCAGAAACTAAAGCATGGGTCCAGAGGAAGCGTCTACAGAGAAATAGCAGAGAAGGAAGGAAGCAAGAAAATTGTAACAAAGCAGAGAAGGTTCCTGTGGCCTGGGAATGTGGGGAAAGAAGGGCAGGTAGACCTGTCACACTTGCCCGAATGTGTTGTGAGAGGGGTTCTCCACCTCAAGCACCAGCTCACACTCCCACCACACAAACTCAGTTTATGCCTCAGATTTTCAGCATCTGCAGTGTTTAGCTTTTTAACTGAGTAGAACATCCTAATATCACCTCCTGCCAAAAACACCTTCCACCACCAGCAAGCACATGCTAACAAGAGGTCAGAGTGTATTTATATTAAAAAAATAATGATTGGATGGAAGCAATTATCATGAAAATAATCCCATGTCAGGTTTCAGATGAAAATGAATGGCTCAAGTCTCTTTCGCTACTGATGACTTCAACTTTGATGGGATTGTCGTACAAATTTTCTCTCCCAGCCATTAATCCCTAATGTACTGCTTGTTATTTCAAGAGTTAACTGTAGCTTATCACACAACAGATTTGGAGTAGTTGCAACAAAACTGCTAAATTGGAAAGAAAGTCTACAAGAACTTTTCATTCAAATTATTTCCCCATATTCTGTTCAGAGTAAATATGTTGATCTGCCTTGTTATTTTGTAAAAGATATTGATATTTTTTCACAATGGGGACATGCCATGTTAACCCCCAGACTGCTCCGATAACATTACCGATGAGCAGCAACTATGTCCACTCCTGAATGGTGTCATTGATTGCAATGGAGACTATAAATGTCCATTAGCCTGTGAGCTGATCCCCACTCTGTCTAGCTGACCCTAGAAAAAGACACTGCCTGCTGAGTACAATACATGCTCAATGTCAAGAGAAAATGCTACGGTACCTTTTAAAAAACTTTCTTCCCTCCTTTTTCCAGGAATTTATTCTACATCCTTGCCTGAAGACCTTGACTGCTGTCTCGAGACTGCACTGATAACTCCATTGTCTCACCGAGTAACTATTCTTAATATGTGGGTGTCAGAAAACTATTCGATTCTAGAGAAAACCATTGATGAGTTTGAAGTTATTTTCACCCAACATTGAGACAAATGCACTGTATAGTGGTTGTTGGCAGCAGTCACAAGCAGAAGTCTTGGCCAATAAATGCCCTTCACTAACCCAAGGATGGTTGAGGCCATTTATATTAATTCTACTGTCATTCTGTCTGACATCAGCTAACTTAGCACAGACTGGTTACTGAACCCTTTCTGATCTGTATTACTCAGCTGCCCATTGACTTAACCAGCTGAAAGGAATTTGCTAAAATATAATTACATTGTTTTTTCTTGAAATGGCAGTATATGTGCTCCCTGGAATTTTATCTACTTTAATCCTCCAATGATACACCAGACCACACCCACTGCATAGAGTTTTTTTTTATTCATTCGTGGGAGGTGGGTGTCGCTGGTTAGGCCAGCATTTATTGCCCATCCCTAATTGCCCTTGACTACTGAGTGGCTTGCTAGGCCATTTCAGAGGGCAGTTAAGAGTCAACCACATTTCTGTGGGTCTGGAGTCACATGTAGGCCAGACCAGGTAAGGACAGCAGATTTCCTTCCTTAAAGGACATTAGTGAACCAGATGGGTTTCCAGAACCACTCAATGAGAGTGTTGCTTGTTTGGTTATTCTCAAATATCCATTATTCCTTATTGCATAATCTATAGGATGCCTTTACTGAGTTTTAGCTTGGCATTTGTGCCAACCCATTCGGCTCTTGGCTTGACATTGCTGGTACACAATATTCACATTACAGAACCGAGAACATTCTATTACTGCAGTTTGTGTTACGATCTGCTGATGATTGGGAAGTTCTGTGTTCAGTGAATAGGGGCTGGATTTTCACTTCAGAGTTGGAAAACAGGAGCCAAGTCTGGATTGGGGTCAGAAACCTACCTCTGGTGGGAAACTGATCAAGATTCAGATTTTCAAATGGGTAAGCCCTTAAGTCATGTGGAGATAGGTTTCCTGTCCACTTAGAGCCAATGTGGCCGGGAATGGTGGTGAGTCAGATCAAGTGTGGGGCTCATGTAGACACTGCACTGCAGCCATCACTGAGGCTGCTGGTTGTCCTGAGGGAGAAATCTAAATTTTCTTGTCCCAAAGCTTTCCATTGCACCAGAGGGAAGTGAAATGTCACAGGGGATCTGGGGGCCTGGCACTAGGGGCAGGACAGACCATCACTTCATTGATGCTGACCCGGATCTAATGGGGGAGGCCATAAGGGAGAGGAGGGAGGTCCTCTTCCGGAGGCTGGCAGGAGTAGGTCACCTCGACATGCAGCAGGGCCACCTCTCTGTTTAGTGCTATCCCCCTCCGCCTCCTCTTCTTCCTCCTCTTTTACCTCCTACCCCACCCCCATGAGATGTCTCCTTCTAGGGCCTCACCTTTCTGGAGGGCCATGTTATGGAGAGCACAGCAGATTGCCAGAATGACCCAGACCTTTGCAGGAGGATATTGGAGGGCGCCACCCGACGGATCCAGGCACTGCACTCACTTCTTCAGAAGCCCGATGGCCTGCTCAACGGTTGCCCTAGTATGCAGGTGGCATTGTTTGTATCACCTCTATACCTCTGTCTGGAGCACCCGTAGAGGAGATCAGCTGTCATGTCTTCAAGGGATTTCCCTTGTCCCCTTGGATCCATCCATGCACTTTGGGGGGAATGGAGTGAAGATCCGAGGCAGCCTGGGCTGGCAGAGGATGAAGGAATCTTGGCATCTGCCAGGAAAGCGAGTGCACACATGGAGGAAGCTCTTGTTGTGGTCACAGACCAGTTGGATGTTGAAGGAGTGGAAGCCCTACCTGCTGATCAATCACACTGGTCGGTCACTGGGTACCTTAATGGCCACATTGGTGCAATAGATGATATCCTGCACCTGGGGAAATCCAGCAATGGAGCCGAAACCCAATGTCCTCTGTACCTGCACAGGCCCATCCTGTGTCAAAGTGGGTGTAGCCCCCGCCCTCCTGAAAATGGCATCCATGACCTGCCTGATGGCCTGATGACCTGCCGACTGAGAGATGCCATCTACGTCCACAGCTGATCCCTGGAACAACCCAGTTGCATAGAAATCCAGGGCAATGGTGACCTTAGTGACTGCAGGTAAGGGACTGCCATGGGGGCCAAAGGCTATTGTGTATCAGAGTACACAGGTCCGAGACCATCACCCGGATAGTCGTTGCCTCCTACAACACTGGCACTCTATCATTTGAAGGTAGCTGACTGTTGGTAGACTTGATGCCTTCTTTCCCCTTGCAGCCCCTGCTGTGCTCCTCTGGCCTCCTGCTGTCCAGGAGGTTGCATCTGCTGAAGCTCAACCTGGCTGCTTTGTCCAATGTCAGAGTAGCCTGTTCCCACCTGAACATCCTCACCTGGGCTTTATGCATTCACCAGATCTTTCCCTTCCAATGCCAGCTGTCCAAGTGATGCCCCACATCCCTCTCCAGATTCCTACCACTCACCACTAAGAAAAGCAAGTTTTACAGCTCCAGCAATGGCTACTCTGTGGCACTTTCGGAGTAGCTGTGCTTTATTTTGTGCCTCTGCATTATGTAAATCAGCCCTTCCCATAGGCCTCATGGCCTCCCACAGTGCTCATGACTTGTGCACCCTTCCCTGTTCCAGACATGGCATTTTCCCCGTTCCCTTCCTTGGAAAATTGTAAACTGCTGTTGACAAGCTTGTTAATGAGCTCCACAACGAGAGCCACAGGCACTTAAATTGGAGATGTGTGTGGTTGCCGTTCCCTCCCTTCTTTGCATTCCGGAGGTGGCAGGACCCAGTGCCGACCTCTGAGAATACGATCTTTAAATCGTGCACGCAGCAGCTACTGCCCCCAGCGGGCTTTAAAAATCCAGCACTGTACATCCGAAGTAACACCACAAAATAAGTCAATAAGCTTATCTGACATTAACTTCAACAGAACCTGGTGCGTTTTGTGCTTTATGATGGATCTGGTCAGCCTGACATCGAGAGATATTTATCATGATACATGGCACGACTTCAATCCTTTTTACATTCTCGTACTGACACTCTCTGGAGTTGGATAAATACCTGGTTGAGAATGGGACTCATTGTTATAAGGACAGGAAGTAGATGTCAGTAGTCCTCTGCCATGGGTTTGCCTTGTAGTATACAAGGGCAGGTGATGGTGTAGTGGTAATGTCCCTGGATGTATAATCGAGTACACAGGCTAATGTTCTGGGGGCATAGATTCAAATCCCACCACAGCAGAAGGTCAAATACAATTAATAAATCTGGAATTTAAAGGAAAAAGCTAGTCTAGTGGTAGCCATGTTAAAAACCCATCTAGTTCACTAATATCCTTCCTTTAGGGAAGGAAATCTGCTGTCCTTGCCTGGTCTGGCCTACATATGATCCCAGACCCACAGAAAGATACTTGACTTTGAAAGGCCTAACAAGCCATTCAGTTCAAGGGTGATAAATGCTGGCCTAGTCAGCAATGCCCACATCCCACAAATAAAAAAATACAGGTTAAAACTTTATAGATCCTGTTTCACACACTCTTATTACAGAAGTATATTGTGTATTTTGCAGGGTATACTGTGGAATATATTTATGTGGAGAGACTAGAGAATCTTTGATTTTTCTCCTTGGAGCAGAGAAGGTTAAGGGAAGATTTGATAGAGGTGATCAAAATCGTGAAGGGTTTGGATAGAGTAAATAAGAAGAAACTGTTTCTATTGCTAGAAGGGTCAGCAACCAGAGGACATAGATTTAAATGCTTGATAAAAGATCCAGAGGTGAAATGAGGAGAATTTCTTTTATGTAGCAAGTTATTATGATCTGAAATGCACTGCCTGAAAGAATGGTGGAAGCAGATTCAATGCCAGTTTCAAAACAGGAAAATCATAGAATCATAGAAAGTTTAAAAAGGCCACTTGGCCCATCGTGTCTGCGCCGGCCAAAAAAAGGTCCACCTATTCTAATCCAACCTTCCAGTATTTGGTCCATAGCCCTGCAGATTACGGCACTTGAGGTGCATATCCAGACTCCTTTTGAATGAGTTGAGGGTTTTTGCCTCAACTACCCTTTCAGACAGTGAGTTCCAGACCATCACCACCCTCTGGGTGAAAATGTTTTTCTCATCTCCCCTCTAATTTTTCTACCGATCACTTTAAATCCATGCCCCCTAGTCACTGACCTCTCTGCTAAGGTGAATAGACCCTTCACCTCCACTCTATCCAGGCCTCTCAAAATTTTGTACATTTCAATCAGATCTCCCCTCAGCCTTCTCTGTTCCAAGGAGAACAACCCCAGCCGATCCAATCTTTCCTCATAGCTGCATTTTTCCAGTCTTGGCAACATCCTTGTAAATCTCCTCTGTACCCTCTCTACTGCAATTACATCCTTTCTGTAATGAGGTGACAGAACTGCACACAGTACTCAAGTTGTGGCCTAACCAATGAGTTATACAGTTCCAGCATAACCTCCCTGCTCTTATATTCTATACCTTGGCTAATAAAGGAAAGGATTCCATATGCCTCCTTAACCACCTTATCAACCTGACCTGCTACCTTCAGGGATCTGTGGACATTCACTCCAAGGTCCCTCACTTCCTCTACACTTCTCAGTATTTTCCCATTAATCGTGTATTCCTTTGCCTTATTTGACTTCCCCAAATGCATCACCTCACACTTCTCCAAATTGAATTCCATTTGCCACTTTTCTGCCCATCTGACCAGACCATCAATATCTACCTGCAGCCTACAGTTATCCTCCTCGCTATCTACCACACAGCCAATCTTTGTGTCGTCTGCAAACTTCTTGATCATGCCCCCTACATTTATGTCCAAATCATTAATATATACCACAAAAAGCAGTACTGAGCCCTGCAGAACGCCACTGGAAACAGCCCTCCAGTCACTAAAACAGCCGTCAACAATTACCCTTTGTTTCCTGCCACTGAGCCAATTTTGTATCCACCTTGCTGCATTTGCCTGGATCCCATGGGATTTTATATTTTTAACCAGTCTGCCTTGTGGGACCTTATCAAAAGCCTTGTTAAAATCCATGTAGACCACATTAACTGCATTACCCTAATCTATCTTCCTTATTACTTCTTCAAAAAATTTGATCAAGTTAGTCAAACAAGATCTTCCCTTAACAAATCCATGGTGACTATCCTTGATTAACCTGTGCCTTTCTAAGTGACAGTTTATCCTGTCTCTCAGAATAGATTCCAATAATTTGCCAGATACTGAGGTTAGACTGACTGGCCTGTAATTATTCGTCCCCTATTTAAACAGAGGTACAATGTTAGCAGTTCTCCAATCCTCCAGCACCACACCTGTATCCAGTGAGAACTGCAAAATAATGGCCAGACCTTCTGCTATTTTCTCTCTTGCTTCTTTTAACAGCCTTGGATACATTTCATCTGGCCCTGGTGATTTACCAACTTTCAAGGATGCTAATCCCATTAATACTTCCTCTCTCCCTATGTTTATCACATCCAATACTTCACACTCTTCCTCCTTAACTACAATATTTGCATCATCCCCCACTTTTGTGAAGACAGACACAAAGTATTCATTAAGAACTATACCAATATCTTCCACCGCCACACATTTTTTGGTCTTTTATGGGCCCTACTCTCTCCTTAGTTATCCTCTAACTTTTAATGTATTGATAAAACATCTTTGGGTTCACCTTGATTTTGCTTGCCAATATTCTTTCATGCCCTCTCTTTGCTTTCCTAATTTCCTTTTTTTGATTTCACCCCTCCACTTTCTATACTCCTCTCAGCTTTCTGTAGTATTGAGTTCTTGGTGTCAGACATAAGCTTTCCTTTTCTGCCTTATCTTACCCTGCAGGCTCCTTGACATCCATGGGGCTCTAGATTTGGCCGTTTCACCCTTTTTTTTGTGGAAACATGTTTACTCTGAACCCCTGGAATCTCCCCTTTGAATGCCTCCCACTGTTCTGACAGATTTACCTTCAAGTAGCTGTTTCCAGTCCACTTTCGCTAAATCACTCCTCAGTTTAGTAAAATTGGCCTTGCCCCAGTTGAGAACTAACTCCTGTTCTATCCTTGTCCTTTTCCATAATTATGTTAAAACTAACTGAATTAGGATCACTACCACCAAAACGCTCTCCCACTGCCACTCCTTCCACCTGCCCATCTTCAGTTCCTAAAACTAAGTCTAAAACTGCGCCCTCTCTGGTTCTCCTGAATGCACCTCAAGAATTCTGCTCCCTCAATTCCTTTCACACTAAAACTATCCCAGTTAATATTGTGGTAGTTAAAATCCCCTACTATTACTGCCCTATTGTTCTTGCACTACTCAGAGATTTGCCCACATATCTGCTCTTCTATCTCCCTCTGACTGTTTGGGGGGTCTATAGTACACTCCTAGCAGTATGATTGCCCCCTTTTTTGATCCTTAGCTTAATCCATATGGCCTCATTTGATGAACCTTCCAATATATCATCCCTCCTCACAGCTGCAATAGTTTCTCTGATGAAAATTGCCACTCCCTTCCTTTCATATCCCCTTTCCTATCGCGTATGAAAACCCTGTAACCAGGAACATTGAGCTGCCATTCCTGTCCCTCCTTAAGCCACGTTTCTGTAATGGCTATGATATCATACTGCCACGTGTCTATCTGTGCCCTCAGCTCATCTGCTTTATTAGCTATACTCCTTGCATTGAAATAAACACTCTTGAGCACTGCCAATCTCTTTTTTTTAAATTTTCTAACCCTTGTTTCCTCTGTCTTCCAGACTCAGCCATTAATTTTCTGCCTTCCATTTTCATTTCTGATTTTTTCCCAACTGAGTTTATCCTCAGGTCCCCAACCCCCTGCCAAACTAGTTTAAACCCTCCCCATTAGCAAGGAAATCAGTCCTGGCTCTGTTCAAGTGCAACCCATCTGGCCTGTACAGGTCCTATCTCCCCCAGAGCCAGTCTCAATGTCTCAGGAATCTGAAGCTCTCCCTCCTGCACCATCTTTCCAGCCATGCATTCATCTGTCTTATCCGTCTATTTCTATACTCACTTGCGCGTGGCACTGGGAGTAATCCAGAGATTACTACTATTGAGGTCCTGCTTGCTAATTTCTTACCTAGCTCCCTAAATTCTGACTGCAGGACCACATCCCTCTTTCTACCTATGTCATTGGTTCCGATGTGGACCACGACTGCTGACTGTTCACCCTCCCCTTTCAGGATGCTCTGCAGCCTTGATCCAGGCACCAGGGAGGCAACACACCATCCTGGATAAATACTCGAAGGGGACAACATTGCAGGGCTATAAGAAAGAGCAGGGGGGAGTCGGACTAATTGGATAGCTCTTTCAAAGAGCTGATACAGGCATGATGGGCTGAATGACCTCCTTCTGTGCTGTAAGACTCTATAAACGTTTGAATGTGTATTTGTTGTAAGCCCTCAAGTGAAATCCAAGGTTCATAGTGCAAGATATCATGTTTGAAATATAGTCAGAATAAAGATGAAAATCTAATAGTGGTTCACTGTTTGTTGGAAGTTTGGATGCTGCAGAAGGAAGAGAAAACTAAGAGAAATAAACAGCTCAATAGGCTTGAAGTCCTGGGAGTTTAAAGTTGGGAAATGGTGCTAGATCTCTTGGTTTCAACACAGTGAGGATACAGGGAAGAGAAAAAAGACTGGGATGATACATTTCCATATAAGAAATAACAAGGAAGGAAAAAAAACTTGGTTTATGCCAAACTGAAGGATTTTATTTTATTTGAATTTCCTTTAATGGAAGCATTTACATGGGGAGACAGTGGTGTAATGGTAATGTCACTGGACTAGTAAGCCAGAGCCCCAGGCTAATGCCCTGAAGACACGGTTCAAATCCCACCATGGCTGCTGATGGAATTTAAATTCAGTTACTTAATAAATTCAATTAATTAAAAAAAATCTGGAACTGAAAGCTAGCCTCAGTAATGGTGCCATGAAACTGTCATCAATTGTCATAAAACCATCTGGTTCACTAATGCCCTTTAGGGAAGGAAATCTATTGTCTTTACCTGGTCTGGCCTACATGTGACTTCAGATCCACAGCAATGTGGTTGGCCCTTAACTGTTGTGTTATTTGTTCTCAACACTAATGTACCAAGCACTATGAGAATGAATGGTGAGTTAAACAAAGGGTCCTTTATAACAGAATTACAGGGGAGCTCTTCAATGCATGTGCTACCTGTTGACTAATACTGCTGCAACTACTGTGTCACGTTAGCTTGCATCACTTCCTGTGATGATGTTTACCAAACTATTTACATATTCAGTAGTATGTTAACTCGTATTCAGGCAGTTAAAATAATATCACAACATCCCCTTTTCCTTAAATGGAAATTTCATAAGTTAAAAGCTATTTACATAATGAAATAGGATAATTATGAACAATATTTACACATGTATGGACACTCACATTCATTATTCAAGTATCTCTGAAATGTACAGGTGGTCTGCTGACTCAACCAGATCTGGTAACAGTAACACTTTGCTGAGATCTGGAATTGTCAATTCTTTTCTCTTGACCTGTAGGCTTATGCTGACAATTATCCTGTTCTTGAGTGTTGTACATGTCATTTTTCTTAACTTCATTCTCAGAACTTGAATGTGAACATGTTCTTGACACTACAGGAGTGTTAGGTATGATGCTGTTGGATAACTCTCTCAGCTAATATCTATCCCTTCTCAATGTCACTCCATTTGGGGTGGTTACCTTGTAAAACCGTAGTTCATTACAGATCTTTGACACCTCCGCAGGGACTCATGTCTTCTCTTGCAGGTGGATCACTCAGACCTTTTTTCCGATCTGCAGTGGAGGTAACTCCACGCCTGCATGTTTGTCAAGTGTGATTTTCATTTTCTCTTGTCTTGCCAATAATTTATCTTGGACTGAAGACAATCTGACTAAATGATGACTCAGAGAGTTGTTCTGCCTTGCCTTCTGAATATGTTCTCTGCTGGGGATGGTAGTCCTGTGTCTAGTGGTGTTTCTTATAGGTGCAATATTGCTATTTGAATATCCTGATTAATCCTGTAATGTAAGCAGACCAGTGACTTTACCATCTGCACCATCCTTTCTGCCAGTCCATTCGACCTCGGGTAGCATGGAGATGACATAATGTGACTTGTAGCTCACTTGGCGCACATGTCATGCAATGGCTTACCGGTGTAATGTGGACCTTTATCCAACACTATCACCTCCGGGGAACCAAAAAGACTGAAAATTGCACTCATCATGTTTGCTACCAATGCACTTGATGTATCCCTCAACTGGCAAATGATAGAAATTTGGAGAAGTAGTCAGTAATCAGTAAGAAATCGTCACCTCTAACAGTAAATAAGTCAGTAGCTATTCTTGACCATGGAGGTGATGGAACACCATGAGGATGAAGTGGCTTTCTGTGTTGATTTGGTGGGTGCTCTTGACATGCATCGCACATCCTCACTGCTCGTTCTATGTCATTATTGATTCCAGGTCAGTAAACTCTCTCACATGCAATTCGGCTTGACCTTTCAACGCCCATGTGACCTTGATGTGGATGCGTAAGGATATCTTGATGAAGCATTTGTGGAATCGCCTTTGTCTACCTTAGAAAATGACACCACTAGATATCCCTAATTCATCAGGATGTGGCCAAAAAGTTCTGAGGTCTGTGGGAACCTCTTGCATTGTATCTGGCCATCCACTGATGATGAGCTGCCATAATGCCCTTAGGACAGGATCTCTGGAAGTATCTTCTTGGAGCTCCTCATGTTTCTTCTGTCCAAATCACATTAGGTCAACGCTGTACACATCTTCTAGCTCTACATCTATTTCGTCTACTTGGACATCTATCTGTACATCCTCTGTCTTCTTGGGGTTGGGTAGTCTGCTCAATGTGTCAGACGTAACCATGAGCTTTCCAGGTTTGTATCGAAGCTCGCATCGTACCCCTGTACTTTAATTAGTAGCCTTTGGAATCGAGGTGGCTTGCTGGTAAGTGTTTTTTGCCAAATCATTGCCAATGGCTCATGATCAGTCTCGACAACAAAATGTTTGCAAAATAGGTACATATGAAATCTGGTGATGCCGAACGCTAATGCCAATGTTTCTTGCTCTATGTTCGAATATTTCGCCTGAGCAGGTGCAAACTTTTGGAATCGAATGCAATTGGTCTACCTTCCTGTAACAGACATGCTCCAAGACCCTTTTGTGAAGCATCTACTTCAAGTGTAGTTACTTTACTTGGGTCATAATATTGTAAACATTCTTCAGCAGAGAGTGACTATTTTAACAAATCGAACGTGTGCTGCCATTCTTCGTGCCACAAGAATGGTGAATCTTTCTTGAGAAGTTCCGCAGTGATGATGCTTTCTCAGAAAAATTCAAGATATACAGTGCTAGAAAGTTAAACAAGCCCAAGCTTCTCTGTAAATCTTCTTTATCTTGAGGAATAGGCATTGATTGTAAATCCTCAACTTTACTGGGATCTGGTCATATTCCAGTGTCAGAATAAATTGAACTGAAAAAATTAATATGGCTCACATTGATAGCACATTTTTTGCTATTAAACACAAGGCCTTCTCTTCTAGCCATCTCCATAGAATGTGAAGATTCTTGCCATGCTCTTCCCTTGGTACTTCCCATGTCATCTGCAATGCAAACACAGCCAAGAACACTCTCAGTGATCCATATGCTGTTGGAACAGGTCTTGACTCACTGACAGACCAAATGGTAACGGTAGAAAGCAGCACCTCCCAAATGGTGAGTTCTGAAAGTCATTAATTCCTGTGAATCTTCAGAAAGATAGACTGACCAATTTCCATGTTTCGCGTCAAAGTTTGAGAAAAATTTAGCTTTAGCAAACCTTGGATATCGTTCTTGTAAAGTAAGAATCTTGTGAGGACATCTTTTGAGCACTCAATTCAATCTTCTTGGATCTAGGCACACTCTAATGGTGGCATCTTTCTTAATTACAGTAGCTTAGAGCTGCACCATTCAATATGTTGCTGAACAGGCTGAATAATCCCTTGTCGTTCCATCATGTCAAGCTCAGCCTTTAGCTTGTTCTTTATGTGGACACAACACTTACGTGGTGGATCTATGGAAGGAACTGCATTATCTTTCAAATGAAGAACAGAGTCTTCTAGTCTGCCCATGGTATCAAATCTATCTGCGTTCTTCTGTTGCAGATCTTGAATAGCCTCAATGGGGTCACATTTTCCTTGATTGTGTGACATTGGCACTTTACTGATCTCGTGAATCATCACAATCTGGAGTTCACTGCATGCTGGTAGTCTTGCTACTACCAGACCATTGTGTCAACATAAAAGACTTGTGGTCACCATGCAGAACGTCTGTATCTGCACTTCAATGCCAATGCCTGCACGCAGCAGAATGGTGAACTATTATATGCAGTAGGTCTAGCTCTTGTTGTTTGTAACATAAACTTCCATTTCACATGCACATGTCTTTGAGTATGTGCGGTAGTGAAATGTTGGTTTTTGCCCCAGTATCTATCTTCAGTCATAGCTTGTGCTTGCCACGCTTATCAGGACATATGATTTCAACCGTGTTGAAGGCTTCCAGTTGTGTGATTGCATCCATGTGCTGTACAACTGTCACAGCATGGAAAGCTTGTTCACATTCAGTGCCTTCATTGCTGTCCAGGTCTTTGCCTACCTCATGGACATGTCTGTGCTTAAACTGGTACTTGTTGAACACTTTTTAATTCTTGCCATGAGGCAGCATCTGCTTTTTATTAAGCTATGGTTTGCTATGTCTTCCGACTGCTTCTTCACTGCCAGATTTCCTGCACAGTCTTGCCCTTCAGAGCACACGCCTTGCAGGTATCTCTGAATGGAGGACAGTTCGTGGCTGATGCACGTCTTGCCCTGCTGTCTTGGCTACCTCACCAGTGGTTGTTGCTGCTCCAAGTGCTTGTATGTATTGCCTGCTTGCAGTTATGCCTTTGTATTTTCTGCCATCTCTGAGGAGACTGTTGATGTCGCACCCTTTTTTCTTATCAAGCAGATCCTTTTGAAATGATGCAATTGGAGTTGATGCGATTACCAGCTCCATTATCCTCTCGGAGAGTTCCGTGTCTGAGAAATCACAATCTTTGCCTTTTTCTCAACAAGTACTAACGAATTGGCCAATCGTTTCTTTGGGCTGTTGTCTGTAGGTCATCAGTTTGAGTCAATGGATCCTAAAGTTGACAACCCTCAGTTGGTCTTTCAGCATCGTTCAGAGTTTAGATGGGTCACTCTGGTCTGCTTCTGACAGTTGAGAAGTGTTGATGTGATGGAGACCTTCATTATCAATCACTATCATAATTTTTAACGCTTATTTAACGAGTTCTGTGACTGCAAGATCTAAAAAGCATAACTCCATTTGCTGTCTGAAGAGTTGGAATTTGTGAAGGATATCCGGAACTTTCCAGTTCATTACCAGGTATTTTGTGGCTGTGGTGTCAAAACGTCTTCTTTACAAGAATTCTTTTGCAAGAGCTTTCCTTCAAGGAAAAAAAAAACAGTGCAGGCCTACTGTGCCTGCAGCACTGGACCTCTGGCATGCCATGGGCTCTGTGGCTGGAGCACGGGCTTTCAGCCTTTGCATGGGGAAACTCTGCCCATGAAGCTTTTTTTAGCAGGAAAACCAGGACACTTTATGGTGCTGCAATCTCGCAGCCCCAACTCAAATCGACTCTTTTTCCTTCTTTATTGAACCCGATCCCAACAGAAACTCTGCCTTTCTGGCCAACTACCATTTGACAAACTCCCCCTTTTTTGGTTCCTCACACTTTCTTGGAGTACCGATTCCCGCGTGTGGTCCTATGTCATGCTACTGCTGTTTCCTCCAGCTACCTTCAGTGTTGTCCCAGGTTTTTATGGATTTACGCAGGAGAAGCCATTGTTTACGATGTTGCGTTTGTGATCGCAGTCACTGTGTCGAATGTCACTACTAACACATTGAACACCTCTGTGTTGCTGCTACCCCATTGTGTTCTGCTGTCACTATATTATGTTATTGGTTCTCAAGACAAACCTACCAAGCACTATGAGAATGAATGGTGAGTTAAACAAAGGGTTCTTTATTACAGAATAACAGAATTACAGGAGAGCTGTTCAAGACACATGCTACCTATTGACCAACACTGCTTCAACTCTGTGTCACATGTTAGCTTGCATCACTTCTGAACTATTTACATATTCAGTATGTTAGCTAGTATTCAGGCAGTTAAAGCAATATCACAATATTAACTGCCCTCTGGAATGGCCTAGCAAGCCATTCAGTTCAAGGGCAGTTAGGGATGGGCAACAAATGCTGTCTGCCAGTGAGGCCCACATTCCATGAAAGAATAAAATTTAGGCAGCACTCTGAATCAGGTCTGGCAGGAGAGAAACACAAAACACATTATATTTCCATTGGTAAAGAGGAGACAGGCTCCCAGGTTGTTTGCTGACCATGAAATAGGTACTGGTGGTTAGGATACCATATTGACTGTGCAAATGCAAACTGATGTCACATTTCCTACATTACTACAGTGACTAAACTTCAAAAGCAATTCATTGGCTGTAAGACACATTGGGACATCTTGAGGTCAAGAAAATCTTTCTTTTTAGTTGACACTTGTGGTCTACCTGAAAGCTGACCATAATATCTGATGCAAACCATCACACAAGGCATGTTAGCTATGAGATCAGAAGTCTATAACAGCACATCAACTGCATATAATTACATTTTGTGTTTACCTCTCACATCACAAAACCCTTGAATATCCGATTATTTTCAGATCTGCATCATAAAAATTGAACTTACTTAGAATCAGCAGCAATGGTGACCTCAACAACAACAACTTGAATTTATGAAGCACCTTTAAGGTAGTAAAACACCCCAAGGTGCTTCACAGATTATCAAGCAAAATTTGATACTGAGCCACTGAAGGAGGTATTAGGGCAGATGACCAAAAGCTTGGTCAAAGAGACAGGTTTTAAAGATCGTCTTAAAGGAGGAGAGAGAGGTAAAGGGTCGGAGGTTTAGGGTGGGTCTAGACAGCTGAAGACACTCCTGTTAATGGTGCAGCTGTTAAAATCAGGGATGCACAAGAGGAGAAGTGCGGATATCTTGGAGAGTTTTAGGGCTGGAGGAGGTTACAGAGATAGGGAGGAGTGAGGCCATGGAAGGAATTGAAATCAAGGATGAGAATTTTAAAATCAAGATGTTGCTTAAATGGGAGCCAATGAAGGCCAGCGAGCAGATGGGTGGATGGGACTTGATGCGAGTTTGGATAAGAGGGCTACCTTGTCAGATGCCTTGGAATCAACTAAAACTTACTGAGTATAGGCTGCTTCAGACCACCCTGACCTTCAAACAATAGAATCAGTGCAATGCCCGACTGATAAAGACATCAGCAAAGCCATTTGCTACACCATAGCCACTGGCATTTTAATACATCAATATGAATTTCAGCAACCCTCAGTCAGTGAGTGTAGTTCAGTTCTGATGGTGACTAGTTAATTAGAGTATTGCATTTCTTCTTCTTTAAGGTGTCTTCAGTCACTGTGAAAAAATAATTACAATTGTTCAATGTAAGGTAATGGCAGGATAAGAGTTTAACATCATTTCAGTTACAGCTCCTATACTGCAGACTGTATCACTGTACATGGGTAAATCAGATGAAGGGTATTTTTAATGTCGTGTAACTATAATGGACAGTGGAGAATTTTACGAATGTGGGCCTCCCTCCTGAGCATTGTGCCTGTGATTTCCTAACCTGCAAGCAAGGCAGGCACTCAATAACCCCTCCCTTTTGTGTATTATAATGCGTAAGATAATGAGCAGCGCTCCAACGATTTCTCAATGTACAGAGCCAGCGGACATTCAACAATTTTAACAAACCACTACAGAATTCTCATAGATCATGTTTCACCTTCCTAACCAATGATATCAAGGGAAGGGAAAACTAAAACACCAAATGTAATAAGTTGATTTTTAAGCTTCTTATGGTTTTGCTCCATAAACTGGTTGAGCAGGATATGTAAGGACTTGCACCTGATTTTCATACTTGAACCACCTGGGTGAAATCTTTTAATAGTTGGCAGTACTTCCCATATTTCTTCATAGTGACCTACATAAGGTTTGTTATTCACAAGTTGTGTCATTACACAATGAATGGGCACTTAATATACTGAATGTTGTCTATATAGTCGTGCTGATGTTTGCTCAGTTTGTTTTTACTCAGTAGATTTCCCACCACAGCAGCTGGTGGAATTTAAATTCAATTAATTAAGAAAAGTCTGGAATTTGAAAGATAATCTCAGTACTGGTACTGTCTGTGTGGAGTTTGCAAGTTCTCCCTGTGTCTGCGTGGGTTTTCTCCGGGTGCTCCAGTTTCCTCCCACAAGCCAAAAGACTTGCAGGTTGATAGGTAAATTGGCCATTATAAATTGTCACCAGTATAGGTAGGTGGTAGGGGAATATAGGAACAGGTGGGGATGTTTGGTAGGAATATGGAATTAGTGTAGGATTAGTATAAATGGGTGGTTGATGTTCGGCACAGACTCGGTGGGCCGAAGGGCCTGTTTCAATGCTGTATCTCTAATCTAATCTAATGATGCCATGAAATTATCATCGATTGTCATAAAAACCCATCTGGTTCACTAATGTCCTTTAGGAAAGGAAATCTGCCGTCCTTACCCAGTCTGGCCTATATGTGAGTCCAGACCCACACTCTTAACTGCCCTCTGAAATAGTCCAGCAAGCCACTCAGTTGTCAAGAGCGATTAAGGCTGGGCAACAAATGCTTGCCTTGCCAGCAATGCCCACATCCCATGAAAGAATAAAAAAAACATTTATTATATTGGCAAAACATCAAAGGTCCAAAGCACAGGAACACTAAGGTTGAAGATGAGGTAAATTACAAGGTGCTGTTGGGTAAAACCAAGCATGGGGTTTTAAAAGAAAGAGGAATGCAAGAACTTGCATTTATGTAGTACCTCATAATGTCCCAAAAGACATTACAACCAATGAAATACTTTTGAGATGTAATCACAGTTGTAATATGGAGAAACACGGCTGTAATTTCCCGCACAGCAAGATTCCACAAACAGCAATGAGATAAATGTATTTCAGTAATGTTGGTTATTTGCCAGAACACCAGGAGAACTTCTCTGCTTTTCTTTTAATAGTGCCAGGGATGTTTTATACCCAAATTGGGGAAGACTAGGGGCCTTGGTTTAATGTCTCATCTGAAGGATGTAACTTCCTACAGTGTAAAACTCTCTTAGTATTGCACCTTGACTCAGTGATTGCACCTGGAAAACTTGTAGAGTGTACAAGCAAGATAGGACTGAGGGAAGTGAGTTCCACATTTTGAGACCTTGCAAAGGGATGTGTTGTAGTAAGTGTCAGTGCAATGTTTTCAACCCAGTCAGGAGGAAGGGAGCAGGAAGACAAATTCTTGTATCATCTGTTACCGAAGATATCCCACTAATCGGATAAAGATATTCAACACAATCACAGTTTAGCTTTGTTGTCATCAGTCTGTATTCATCAAGGGGAAGGTAATGCCTCTTATCTGTGAAAGTTGTATCTTTTCATTAATTTTCTTTCATCTAAATTTGTTTCAGATTTTGAATGGCCATCCTGAGTATGGATAATATATTTGTGGTGTTTTAAAATCATTTCTTACCCTTGAACTACAGGAATGTTCATTTCCAGTGAATACCACATTAATAAATCAGCTGCACATTATTCTTGCTTCATTTTGGAAACTTTGCAAATCTTTGACATAACTGTTCCCACATCGTGGCACCAGAGACTGATGAGTTGTAAAGAGTATGGAAAAGGATTATCTCCTGAGTCCAGTCACCTCAATGCTGAGTTCAGACCACATGAACCTTCCCTGTACATAATTCAATGACAG
The DNA here is from genome assembly GCF_036365525.1 of Heterodontus francisci. Classification (NCBI taxonomy): domain Eukaryota; kingdom Metazoa; phylum Chordata; class Chondrichthyes; order Heterodontiformes; family Heterodontidae; genus Heterodontus; species Heterodontus francisci. The sequence goes on from NC_090406.1 coordinate 14,002,475, forward strand.
GTGATGTCCACACCAACAGAGAGATCCTTTTGAAAGAAATTAATTGTACATAATTACTGGAAAATTTAATTGCTAGTTCATATTGTGATGGAAACCATACCTGCCAAATGGAAAAATATTAATTCCGTCACATGGAACACCATTTGAGCGCTTACTGGACATTGAAAATAACTTGTTTAAAAAGACCACAGAGCAGTGGCTGAAAACATGGCTGTACATTTGCATTCTGAGAGACAGTTGCACAGAGAGACAATGGATGTGCTCTCTGACTCAATTAGCCAGATGGGTTTTGTCAATAGTGATGATCAGAAGACATTGAGATTCATTGTCTGTGTAAGAGCCAGCATTACCCACCTCCCTGCATCCCCCCCACCATTAATTATGTCTGATAAGCTTTGAGGAATCAACAAACCTCGCAGGCAATGCTGTCTCAAACAAAGAGCTAGTCACATGACTAACCTGTTGGCCAACCTGGGAATTGATTGAATTGTGCTCATAGTAAAGTTTAGACAGACTGCTTTTGAAGACCAAAGAGAAGCAAGGTCTCTCTCTCTCTCTGTCTCCCTCTCACGCAAAATTCCAGGGACTCACAGAAGTAACTTAAGCCTCAAGACAGAAGACCCTGCAGCCTTCTGCTACCAGTGAAACAAGTTTACAAGTGTGCACCTGGCCCCAACAAAAATTGCAAGACTTAACTTCAATCAAAGCCTTTACATCCAACCCAAAACCAGTAACTGAATTCCATCTACTACTTCAAAACTTTCCCTTCTAATTCTTTCTCCTCCACTGTATCTATTTGTGTGTGTGTTTATCACGTATGCATGATATCATGGTTGTGTCGCGTATTTTTAGTAGTCTTAACTGTGTTAGAGTTTTAAGGGTAATAAATTTACACCTTTCTTGTTTAAACCTGAGAAAGCCTGCTTAATTCCTTTACAATTACAATTAGGGACCAGTGAGCAAGGACTCACGGAGGGAAAGCAAAAGAAAAAACACTGTGTTTTAAAAGTTAAACCCTGTTATGGCCAAACCAGGAAAAGGCTGAGGGGAGCCCTAGACCCCTTCCTCACCTGGTCATAACAATATTTAAATAAAATTTTTGGGAAATTTTATGAGGGGGATGAGAGCTAGGGGTACACTAGCATAGTGGTTATATTAGTGGAGTGCTAATTGAGAAGCCTAGACTTATAAACCAGAGGCATACGTTGAAATCCCACTACATCAACTGGAGAATTTAAATTCAGTTAATTGATCAAATCTGGAATAAATAGCTAGTATAAGTAATGGTGACCATGTAACTACCGGATTATCATAAAAACCTATCTGGTTCACTGATGTCCTTTAGGGAAGGAAATCTGCTGTCCTTACTTGATCTGGCCTATATGTAATTTCAGATCCCCAGCAGTGTGATTGACTCTTAACTGCCCTCTGAAATAGCCTAACAAGCTATTCAATTGTATCAAACCTCTATGAGAACGTAACAGACTGTATTGATTCAAGAAGGCAGCTCACACGACATTCTCAAAGACAGTTAAGGATGGACAATAAGTGCAGGCCTAGCCAGCGACACCCATGTCCTGTGAATGAACAACAAAAAGAAATGATGTTAATAATGCTGTGGAAAAGCAAAAAAAAATCCATTTCAAACACCCAGTATTTGACTTAAGCACTTCCAGGTATCATACAACATAGTTAAATGTTGAGATTGCTCTATTTTGCCATAACAACATGTTCCAACTTCAGAACACTGCCCCCCTACTGCAGCATTGCAACATTTTCCACTTCACTCATCACCCATCTTGATCTCTTCATTGGTACCCAATCCAGGGCACCCACGGACAATGGATTTCTTCAGAGCTACTCTTGCTCCTTTGCTGTAATTTTGGTGAATGTTCTAACTCACTGCAAGTATCTAACTCATCACACCACCAGATCCCTGGCTAACACATATTTTAATACAGTAATGTCTCAAAGTATCACATTCTATAGTAAAGCATATGGTTAATAGCTCATTGATTCAGAGAGAGATCCTCTTGAGAATATTATACTCTTTGGCTGTGATTTTAACCAAACACTGCTTGGCTGGAAACGGATGAGCTTGGATCGGCTGCCCAGTTTACACTGTGCCCAACTTCACTCTCCGTTGACTTTGTTATCACTTGAAGTGCCGTAACTTACAAGACTATGGACCTAGAGCTGGACAGTGGGATTAGGTTGGATGGCAACTTGCCAGCTGGCATGATTGCCCGAATGGTGTCCTTCCATGCTGTAAATTTCTATGATTTTATGGTTTCTATGTAACAGAGTAAGATCAGGCAGGGTGCACAGCAAGCGTCTGACCTAAACCTGTCCCATTTCCACTGGGTGTGTTAGGTTATCTTTGATAGATTTTTGAGGATAATATTTCACAAGTGCACTAGTGGGTAGGGGAAATTGCAGCACGAGAATGAATTTCTGATATACACTGTCAACGGGTTAAGTTCCCTCCCACCAGCAGGAAAATGAACCCCAATTAATCATCTTTATAAAGAATGTTCATTCTAAATTCTTTGTGACTGTTTTAGGATTATTGTGGAGTGGCACCAGTGAGGCATATATTCCAAGTGCCTATGACATAAGCAAGTGCAGGATACTACATCACGTCACTGGTAGAAGTATTTAGATTTCTGAAGTAAGATACCAAGATCAGGATATTTGCTACCTTGAATATGTTGTCTGCATTTAATTATGCAGCTAAACAATAAACAATCTCCACTGATAGTAAAGTGAACATCTGGGGATATGAACACTGTGCATTTCAGGTGTTTCTTATTCTGACAACTGCAATGTAGTGCAGTGGTGATTTCACCTTTAAGAAACCAAATCTTTAAGAGATTAGGCCACTGATGCAACTGATGACATCATCAGACATCTATAAGAAGTCGACACCATTTTGCGAGACACGCTCAGCACACGGCTTTACAGAGAGCAGATCTATACCAGCGAGGAAAGGACCTGTACCTGAAATCATGCAATGTAAATAATTAAGACAATAAATAGTGTTAGTGATGAATCTGAATATAAAGCCGGCAGTTGTCATTTAAAGAAGACTTAAGAACACAGTAAAACACTACGGCAACCAATTACAGAAAAATAATTAAAGTTGTTTTAATTAGAAAAGTAGTCTGTAAGTTAGCTGGAATGTGTCTTTGGAAGGCTGGTGGTGAACAAGCTCATGCTAACAGTTTTCCTTTTAATACATTTAGTAGTTGTGTTTATAGTTCTCCATGACTTTTTATTTAACTCTTTCTGGTGTGAACTATGTATTCAGCACAAAAAACATTTTAAGTGCGAAGTGTCAGCCTTGGCTCAGTGGTGGCACTCTTGCCTCTGTGTCAGAAGGCTGTGGCTTTATGCCCCAAACCAGAGACTTCAGCACATAGCCTAGTTTGGCACTCCAGTGCAGTACTGAGGGAGTGCTGCACTGTCAGAAAGTGTTCTGTTTCAAATGAGATATTAAACTGCGATCTTGCCTGCTCTCTTAAGTTGATGGAAAAGATCACTGGAAGAAGATTAGGGAGTTCTCCTGGTGCCCTGGCCAATAAATGTCCCTCAACCACCAGCCCAAGAAACGAATTATATGGTCCTTTATCTCATTGGGACCTTGCTGTGTACAAATTGGCTGCTGCGTTTCCCTACAATACAAAGTAACTACACTTCAAAAGTATTTGATTTATTGGAATATTCCAAGGACTTGAAGGTTCTATATAAATGCAAAATCTTTATTGATTTAAAAGCAGCAAGCAATGACTTAGTGACCTTTATCTACAAAATTATACCAGTGCTATACAATCTAACCAACCAGAACACAAAAAATCGAAAAAGGGAACCATAATGATGCCAGGTTAAAACTTTGCACCAAATTGATACAGTAAAACTTGTAGCCATGTAATCACATGGGTTTAATTTGCGCTTCTACACTGCACATTAAATGAGTGTTATCCAAGCACCCCCCCCCCCACCCCTTTTTAGCACACTTCCAGGAACATACATATACTTAGAGCAATGTTTTTTTTTGGAGCTCAGCTGTATTAGTTTGCAGCTGAACAGCTAATCAGATTTTATTTGCAATATTGCTGCTAAATTGTCTATTGACAGCCTTCATAGATATGTAATTGTTACTGATAAACCTCAATGCATCAGTTCAGGCATGAACAGGAGAATTTAGAACTCATGATGGGGCCAAGGAGATTTCATGCAGATAATGGTCTGAGGGGTACGTTGCATACCCATTATGGATCAGAAGACCAACACACTATTAGACAGAGATGCAAGAGTCAGTACATTGGGAGGCAAAAATAATTGTCAGAGTGTCCATTATCTACTCACCCACTCCCCAAACATTTGGAAGGATGTATGGAAGCAAGAGTCTGATTTGATGAAGTGTCAAGATAAATAAAGAGGATACGCTGTAAATTATTTTGCACAGTTATGTATGGATATAGCTACCAATCATCATACATTTTCATGTGTGGGTATGACTACCACTTCTCTTGCATCCAAGGTGTTGGCCATATTCATCTGAAGAGTCTCACAGAAATATATCATTATCACCAGTTTATCCAATAAACTATTGGAAGTGGAGCAGAAAATTGAGAGAATGAGGATATTTCAGATGTGTGACAACAAGCTACAAATAAACAGTTGAGAATGATTGTTCACAAAGTCTCCTTATTCACAGATAGATGTGACAAAATGAAGGTACCTACCCTGGTTGGTCAATTTCAGCTAGCATGGCAGTTGGCGGTTTATTGGATTAGACCTCGCCTTATTGAGCAGCTTTCACTTCCTTCTGCAAAATTACACATGAAGCAAAGCTTACTGTTCTGTTTGTTTAGAAGAAAGCAGCCTTCAACAGGCACAAATCCTGGAACTAGTAGTAGCAGCACAGAGAAAATAAAACCCATGTTATGCTATGAGGGGGGCATCATAGAGAACATAGTCTGAGAGATGGTCTGGGCCCGTTCCTCATTTGTGCAATAATAATCTTAAATTTATGGTGGCAATGAATTCCGTGCTCATCAGGTTCAAAGCTGTGTTTCTGGTCAACTGCAAAATAATTCAGTGCAGTAACACTAGGACCCTCATGTTCCCACTTCGCCATTGTTATCATTGTGGTTTCTGAACGGAAAGCCTACAAGCCTAGAAGGTTAAAACTGGTACTGCAGACTCGTCATACTCACCTCCGCACCTGAAAAAGACACCAGATAAGATACGGACTGGGGATATTATGGAATTTCAGGACAGGGCTGGCATGGCTGATGTTCTAGACCAACAATGTTCATCAGAGATGGGATGGTGCCAACATGGCATCTGCAATGGTGGTCTTATGAGTCAACAACCGAGTGATATAGTGCAATAGCCCAGATTACTTTGATTGCTGCTATGTCTAATACAGGGGCCATCATCCAAGGAACAAATTGCTCTGCAGTAGGACAGTCTTGAAAAGAAAATATAGTTAGTTCTGGGGCAATATCTTTAATTCGATATATGAAAACTGATCACTATGTGACGGAAATCACACCTGCCAAATGGAAACATATTCATTTTGTCATATAGTACACCACTTGAAACTTTTTTTATTGCAAAGAACTTGTTTTTAAAAAACAGAACTGAACAGCTGAAAATATGGTTGCACATTTGCATTCTGAGAGACAGTAGTTGAATAGAGAGACAATGGGAGTACTCCTTGATTAAATTAACAACATTGGTCTGGATAATAGTGGTGTAAGAGTCATAACTCCACACCCCTCCGAGTGTGTCTGGAAAGCTTTGAAATCGAACAACCCTCCCAGAAGGTGCTGTTTCAAACAAAGAGATTATCACATGACCTACCTGCTGGTAAGATTGGGGCTTTTTGAATTGTCCCTCAGAGAAAGGAAAAAGACTGCAACTGGACTAGCAGAAGAAAAGTCCCTCTCTCTCTCTCTCTGCCTCTCTCTCTGGCAAAGTCCCAGGGAACCCATGGTGGCAGCTTAGATGTCAAGACTACAGACAAAGCACCTCTTCAGCCTTCTGGTACCAGAGAAGCAAGTCTGAAATTGTGCACCAGGCCCCAGCGAGAACTCCAATACCTTCACTTCAATCAAGGACACTACTGCAAGGACACTGCTAACCATATCTGTATTCCATATATTGCCAACTCTACTTCAACCACCCCCCCAACTCTTTCTTCCCCTCTGTATCTATTTGTGTGTGTGTTTATTTCATATGCATGTGAGTGTGGTTGCATTGCATATTTTAGTATTTTAACCGGGTTAGAGTGATAAGGCGAATAAGCTTACATCTTTTTTGTTTAAACCTAAGAAAACCTGTCTGATTGGTCCATTTGCAATTGTAATGAGAGTGCAGTGAGCAAGAGGTCACTGAGGGGATAAGCTAAAATCACTGTGTTTTAAAAGATAAACCCTGTTATGGCCAAACCAGGAAAGGAGCAAGAGGGGAGCCTGAGACCCCTTCCTCACCTGGTCATAACAACTGACAGATAGATGCTCACCAACAGTGGCCTAACTCGGAGCCAACAGGTATAGGATATTAGCGTGCAATCCAGAAGCCGGTGCGTCATATCAGATCAGTGCATCCAAATATGTCAAGTTCTTCCTTCAAGGACAGTGATCCTGCACAATGACTTTCTGAAATTTGCATTCCTTTACTCATACACTATCAAGGAGTATAACTGATCCCTCCACCACGTCACGTGAACTAGCCAAATTGGGAAAAGATAGCTTTCGCCAGAATTGGAGCAGGGAAGGCACATAGAGATCTTCCACTGCTGATTTATTATTCTCAAATTAGAGCCCTGAGTAAATGCAGCCTCCCTTGCAGAGGTGCATTGTGCTTTTAACAGCAGCCAGAATTCCCTCTGGAAATTGAGTCGCAAGGTTGGGTAGACACTGCAAGACACATCACTTCGCCGGGGAACTCAGAAATCTCTTGTAAATGTGAGACCTGCTCATTAACATCGGCCAGGCCTCCACATTGTCCAAAGTTGCAGACTCATCGCATAAATTTCAAAACTGATTGCTCTATCTAAAATCACATAGAAATGATGTAACACAGCCCAACAGTTTCTATTACTCCAATTTTTAATCATTGATTTATTTTAATCCTCAGCTACTAAAAAGCCTGAAGTTAAGGCTCATCGAAGTGATTCAATTGAGCTTTCACATCATACTGTGAGGGGGAACGTTTCATGAACAGGTTTAACAAATGGTGCTCAATGTCTTCCTACTTGATAATAACTCAATTTCTACTTCAGCCTCTGCAATGTTTGGAATTTGATTTTGAAAATATTCACAGAACCAAAGAATTATTACAGCACAGAAGGCAGCCATTCGGCCCATTGTGTCTGCACTAGCTCTCCAAAAGAGCAATTCACCTAGTGCCACTCCCCTGCCACCTCCCTGTAGCCCTGCACATTCATCCTTTTCAGATAACAATCCAATTCCCTCTTGAATGTCTTGATTGAATCTGCCTCCACCACACTCTCAGGCAGTGATTCCAGATCCTAACCACTCGCTGCATGAAAAAGTTTTTCCTCATGTCATCATTGCTTCCTTTACCAATTACTTTAAATCTGTGCCCTCTTGTTATCGATCCTTCCACCAAAGGGAACAGGTTTTCCCTGTCTACTCCGTCCAGACTCCCAGGATTTTGAACACCTTTATCAAATCTCCTCTCAACTTTCTCTTCTCTAAGGAAAACAATCCCAACTTCTCGATTCTATCCACATAACTAAAGTTCCTCATCTCTGGAAGTATTTGCGTGAATCTTTTCTGCATTCTGTTGCCTTCACACCTTTGCTAAAGTGTGGTGCCCAGACTGGACACAAGACTCCAGTTGAGGCCGAACCAGTGTTCTATACAAGTTTAACATAACTTCCTTGCTTTTGTACTCTATGCCTTTATTAAGGAAGCCTAGGATGCTGTATGCTCTATTAACCGTGCTCTCAACCTGTCCTGCCACCTTCAATGATTTATCCACATATACACCAAGGTCCCTCTGCTCCTGCACCCCCTTTAGAATTTCACGATTTATATTGTCTCTCCGCATTCTTCCTACTAAAATTAATCACTTTCACACTTCTCTGCATTAAGTTCATCTGCCACCTGTCTGCCCATTCCATCAACCTGTCTATGTACTTTTGAAGTTCCACATTATCCTCCTCACAGTACACAATGTTTCCAAGTTTTGTATCATCCACAAATTTTGAAATTGTGCCCTGTACATCAAGATCTAGGTTTTGAATATATATCAGGAACAGCAAGGGTCCCAACACTGATCCCTGGGGAGCTCCACTACAAACCTTCCTCCAGTCCAAAAAGCATCCATTAACCACTACTCTTTGTTTCCTGTCACTCAGCCCATTTTGTACCCATTTTGGTACTGTCCCTTTTATTCCATGAGCTATAACTTTGCGCACAAGTCTCTTGTGTGGCACTTCATCAAATTACATCTAGATCAGCACCTACTGTGCTCAGGGAAAGGCTGCCAGTGTTTCAGGGTTTTATTATCAGCTGCACTACCAATACCATCGGATGAGTGATATCAGCACAGTTGGAGCGGGGCTGAGTGACTGCAACAGCCTAGGCTATAAACTTTAGTACATAATTATGATCACTCCGTGATGCAAGCTCCTTAAAGAGCTTTTAATATTCATATTAAATCCCCACATCCTATTATCGTATGGAAATGCATGGGCCTAGAAACTCGTTCATGCCATTCTGCCAGTGGTTGGTGGGGGTGGGGGGGTTGGGGGCGGGGTGGGTTGCTTTGAGGCAGGAATCAGAGGGGAGGGGAGGGGAGTGCTGGCTAGCAGTAACCCGCAGGTTTAATGGGGGAGCAGTAGAAGGCCTCCCACTTCTCATGGCTCCGCTTTCCAATAAGTATTTCTAACAAACTTACTTTTTGGGTGGTGGCCTGCAGCAGACCTTTTAAGGAGGGCCTGTTAGGCCACATTTTCCTAGATTTCCTCAGGGCAAAGCAATATTGCAGAGGGGCCCTTATTTGCATATGGAAAGGTTCCTAACTCCTGCTTTAGCTTGAGCATTTATAATGCCTATTTTCTTGCTGGCACCAATATGGGCGGGTAGCGCATCCTGCCTCGTAATCAGCATATGGTTTTTGACTGCTATACTGGAGGCTTAGACACCAGTTAGCGCCCACACAATGGACATGGCACCATTAAGTGAGTATGACCATCCTCTCCAGCTTAAATGGGAGGAACAGATTGAGTGATGGAGCTTGCCTGCAAAGCTGATCAGACACCAGAGATCTTTCCTCCCCGTCAGGAGACTTTTAGGGAAATAGATTCTCTCCAGATCCCTAATATTGAGCAACTAACTCTGCATATTAATACTCACTTTTATAAGTACAGAGCTAAACCTCACTGTCTGTGGCTCTAAGGAGATGGCAGGCCACTTGAACATCCCAGTGGTGCTGTCTGGGAGGGGACATCTACGCTAATCCCTTCGCTAAAACATCTAGCTGTTACCCAGCACGATCCAGGCCTCTGCTCTTTCTTTGCCTGTTCTACATATACACGCACAGTAGCTCCACGGTTAAACCGTGGAACAAATATATTGGATTGATTATATCCTGCAGCGACCAGCTTTATTTTTCGCTTAGAAGTTGAATCTTAATATCTTTGAACTGATTCTCTGCAAATGGCAGCGGCAGTAGGTGAGTGACGTCAGGCCACGGGGAAGACTGCTTGGTGTAACAGTGCAGGCAAGGGTCTCGGCTGCTGGCTTCACTTTAAAGTTATGATTACTTTGGTAGGTTGAAAGGGCCTTAAAGAAAAGTGCTTTAACATGAATATTTTAAGGAGTACAAGACGTTCTCTATTTTTGAAAAGGAGTGTCATAGGTATTGATACTTCCTCTGCCCCACCATTGGAGGCTGTTTCTTCATCCGTCTGGGTTATAAGCTCTGGAATTCCCCCTCTATACCTCTGCCTCACTATCCTCCTTTAAGAGGCTGCTTAAAACCTACCACTAGGACCACCTGTTCTAATGTTTCCTTCTTTGACCTGGTGTCAATTTTGTTCCTGTGAAGTGCCTTGAAACATTTTCCCATGTTAAAAGCACTATATAAAAGTAAGTTGTTGTTGTTAATAGCTCATTAGATTAAACCTTGCAATTACTATCAGACCATGGTGTATAAATTACAAACTCTTTTGTTGCTCATTACAGTTGTAAGCTGCAGGTCCTGCACCACCCACACATGATGCTATTAGCAGACAAGGGATTATTAGAAAGTGATCTAACTGGTTAAGAGGGGCAGTTGATGTTAAAAATGTTGAGAAAAATGCTTGAGCAATCTACAACTGTCATGCTCCACATTAGGTTGCTTCCTTGAAATTAGTCCTGGATATTGGTCAATTTGTCTATTTTTTTTTTTAACTGGGCTAGTTTTATCTAGTTCATGCAAGCAGTGATGTTTTGCATGTACAGCAGCTCCTTGTACAGACATAAACTGCAGTAACATGTAGTGACTTTCACTTTGAAAGGTTTGTGATTGTGATGTTACCTACTCCTAGTTTACTGTAAGTAACTTGCAGTTGATTCTTCGGAAACTTGACAGTGAGTATACATTATATCTTATTTTGGCACAGTAATGGATATCATAGAAAGTCCATAAAATTTTTACAGATTTTACATTTCACTCTTCTCTGAAATATGATCTGGGCAACTGCCTTGCAACCTGTTGCCAAATCTCTTTCATGTAGGTTAAGCTGACCAGACGCTTTTCTGCAACAACAAATATGCTGACTCCTTGATGTCCCAGTTTTAATTCCTCCTTCCAATATCTTTAGATTCTAACCATTGACATTCTACAGGGAATCCAACAAAGTGCCAATATTAATGCATTATTTAGTGTCAAGACCTCCAGTCTACGTTCATTGATTTGGATTCAGACTCCTGCCCACTTAATTATTGCCTTCATTGCTTTTTAGGTGATGTAGTTTCTCCCTCCCAGTTTTCATCCCTTTGTCTCCTTCTTGTTGAAGTACATTCCTCCCAACAGCTATAAAAGTCTCTTATGTGAGCCTCAACAGTGAATAGCAGCAAGCTTTCAGATAGTGGTTTGCTTTACAGCCAAACCCAATCCTGTCTTCTCCAAAATCCTTGACTATGTTGTTGTCTCCCAAATCCATGCCCATCTTTCCCAGAACTCCACTTTGGAATCCCTCCTATCAGATTTCTGTCCCTATCACAGTACCAAAACAGCTCTGATCAAAGTCACAAATTATATTCTTTGTGAGTGTGACAGAAGTAAGATATCCCTCCTTACCCTTTCCAGCTAGTCTGCAGCCTTTGACATGGTTGATCAGCCCATCCTCCTCCAACACCTCTCCAACATCATCGAGCTGTTTGGGACTGCTCTTGCCTGGTTCCATTCTTATCTATCTAATCAGAGCCAGCGAATCACCTGCAATGGCTTCTCTTCCTGCTCTCCCACACAGTTACTTATGGTGTCCCATAAGATCATCAGAAACAGGAGCAATCAGCCGAGTGAACCTTCTCTGAACTGCTTCCAATATAAGTATATCCCTCCTTAAGTAAGGAGACCAACATTGTATGCAGTACTCTAGGTGCAGTCTCACCAATGCCCTTTACAGTTGTACCAAGACTTCCCTACTTTTATACACCATCCCACTTGCAATAAATGCCAACATTCCATTTGCCTTCCTAATTACTTGCAGTACCTGATTGCTAACTTTTTGTGATTCATGTACAAGGACACCCAGATCCCTCTTTACTGCAGCATTCTGCAGCCTCTCTCCATGTAAATAATATTCTGCTTTTCTATTCTTCCTGCCAAAGTGTCCAAGTTCACATTTTCCCACATTATACTCCATCTGCAAAATTTTTGCCCACTCACTTAACCCATCTATATCTCTTTGCAGACACTTTGTGTCCTCCTCACAACTTGCTTTCCTACCTATCTTTGTATCATTCGCAAATTGGCTACAATACACTCAGTCTCTTCATCCAAGCCATTCATATAGATCATAAATAGTTGAGGCTCCAGCGTTGATCCCTGTGGCACTGCACTAATTACAGTTTGCCAGACTGAAAATGCCCCATTTATCCCGACTCTCTGTCTCCTGTTAGTTGACCAATCCTCTATCCATGCTACTATATTACCCCAACACCATGAGCTCTTATCTCATGTAGTAACCTTTTATGTGACACCTTATCAAATGCGTTTTGGAAATCCAAATACACTACATCTACTGGTTCCCCTTAATCCAACCTGCTTGTTACATCCTCAAAGAACTTACATAAATTTGTCACAATGGTTTCCCTTTCACAAAACCATGTTGACACTGCCTAATTGCATTCTGATTTTCTAAATCTCCTGCTACTACTTCCTTAATAATGGATTCTAGCATTTTTCCAATGACAGATGTTAGGCTAACTGATCTATAGTTTCCTTCTTTCTGTTTCCCTCCTTTCTTGAACAGAGGTGTTATTTTTGTGGTTTTCTAACCTGCTGGGGACCTTTTCAGAATCTAGGGAATTTTGAAAGGTTACAACCAATGCATCCACTATCTCTGCAGCCACTTTCTTTAAGACCCTTGGATGCAGGCCATCAGGTCCAGGGGACTTGTCAGCCTTTAGTTTTCCTAATATTTTTTCTGTAGTGATACTGATTGCTTTGGGTTCCTCCCTCCCTTTTGTCTCTTGATTTTCTACCATATTTGGTGTACTTTTTGTGTCTTCTACTGTGAAGGCAGTTACAAAATACTTGTTCTAAGTCTCTGCCATTTCCTTGTTTCCAATTATTAATTCCCCTGTCTCATCCTCTAAGGGACCAATGCTTACTTTAGCTACTCTCTTTTTTATATATTTGTAGAAGCTTTTACTGTCTGTTTTTATATTTCTTGCTAGTTTACTCTCATACTTTAATTTTTCACTCTTTTTATTTTAGTTATCCTCTGCTGGTTTCTAAAATGTTCTCAATCTTCTTACCTACCGCTAATCTTTGCAGCATTCTATGCCTTTTCTTTCAATTTGATATCATCCTTAACTTCTTCAGTTAACCACAGATGGTGCATCCTTCTCAGAGAGTCTTTCTTTCTCAATGGAATACATTTTTGTTAAGAGTTATGAAATATCTCCTTAAATGTCTGCCATTTCTTCTCTACTGTCTTACTTTTAATTTTATTTTCCAGTCCACTTTAGCCAACTCAGTCTTCATACCTTTGTAATTGCCTTTATTTAAGGTTAAGACATTAGTTTCAGACCCAAAGTTTCTCACCCTCAAATGAATGTGAAATTCTATCATGTTATGATCACTCTTGACTAGAGGTTACTTTACTATGAGGTCATTAATTAATCCTGTCTCATTACACATTACCAAGATAGCCTGCTCCTGGGTTGGTTCTAGAACATATTGTTTTAAGAAACTATCCTTAATATACTCTATGAACTCATCCTCCAGGCTATCTTTGCCAATTTGATTAGTCTATTCTAGATGGAGATTAGAATCACCCATGATTATTGCAGTACCTTTCCTACAAGCCCCCATTATTTCTTGATTTATACTCTGTCCCACAGTGTAGCTACTGTTAGGGGACCTATAAACTACTCCCACCAGTGACTTCTTTCCTTTGCTATTTCTCATCTCCACCTAAAACTAATTCTACATCTTGATCTACTGAGCCAAGATCATTTCTCACTACTGTACTGATCTCATCCTTTATTAACAGAGCGACCTCACCTCCTTTTCCTTTCTTCCTATCCTTCTGAAATGTCAAATATCCTTGCATATTCAGTTCACAGCCTTGGTCACCTTGCAACCACATCTTTGTAATAGCTATTATACCATACTCATTTATTTCTATTTGTGCTATCAATTCATCCATCTTGTTACGAATGCTGCATGCATTCAGATAAAGAGCCTTTAATTTTATCATTTTAACATTTTTCCCTACTCTGATCTTATTTGTTGGTACACTCCTATGTTTATACATTCTGTCCCTTCCTGTCACAGTCTGGTTATCTATCCTTGGCCCCCTCCTATTTCTCACCACGTATATGCTGACAACACCCAGCTCTACTTCATAACCATCTCAACATATCCACTGTCTCTAAATTGTCAGACTGCTTGTCCGACATCCACTACTGGATGAACAGAAATTTCCTCCAACTAAATAGTGGGAAGACACAAGCCATTATCTTCAGCCTTTACCACAAACTCTGTTCCCTCGCCACTGATTTCATCCCTCTGCCTAGCAACTGTCTGGGGCTGAACCAGACTATCTGAAACCTTGGTGTCATATTTGACCCTGAGATGAGCTTCCAACCACATATCCATGACATCACTAAGACCATCTATTCCCATCTCTGTTACATTGCCCGACTCTGTCCCTACCTCAGTTCATCTGCTGCTGAAAACCTCATCCGTGCCTTTGTAACCTCTGAATTGACTATTCCAATGTACTCCTGACCATCCTCTCAGGTTCTATCCTTTGTAATCTTGAGGTCACCTGAAACTTTGGTGCCCGTGTCCTAACTCACATCAAGACCCTGTTCACCCATCATCCCTCGGCTTACTGACATACATTGTATCCCGTTTAAGAAATGCCTTGATTTGAAAATTCTCAGCCTTGTTTTCAAATCCCTGCATTGCCTCACCCTTCCCTATCTCTGTAAGCTCCTTCAGCCTCCCAACCCTCAGATATCTGTGCTGCTCTACTTCTGGCCTCTTGCACATTCCGGTTTTAATTGTTCCATTATTGGTGGATCTACCTATATCTTCCTGTCTCTCTACCTCTGTTTCCTCCTTTAAGATGCTAATAAAGCTTACCTCTTTGTCTCAAACTTTTGGTCATTTGCCCTAAGATGTTCTTCATGTCAATTTTTTTTAAATTATGCTCCTGTGAATCACCTTGGGGCATTTTATTGTGTTAAAGGCCCTATATAAATACAAGTTGCTGTAATTGTAGTTGCTATGTGTTAGCATCCTTGCAAATATAGCAAATATAATTGCAGACTGCTATTTCTAGCACTCTTGGTTCCTTGAAGAATGCTTTTATGATTTTGTTGCTGAGCACAGATAATTTTCACCTATGTATTAATGATGTTTTACACATAGCAGTCAGAGGAAATCAACGCATCCTCTCTAACTGCCTCCCAATCGTACATGCCTATAACTGACTTTCCACAATTACATGCAAGGGTAAGTTCCCCAAACCCAAGTGCCAGCAGAGAGCCAGCAGAGAACAGAAATGGGACTATAGTGTTGTAACTCTATCTTGTACTGCAATTCCTTTAAGCTCAGCTTCCCCCAATCAGATCACGACATGAGGCTCTTATCCCTTTTCTTACTTGTTCTCAGGAATGTAGGCTCTACTGGTGAGGCCACATTTATTGTCCTAGTTGCCCTAAGGAGGGAGTGATAGATCACCTTACTGCTATGTGCCAATTCTTTTACAAATCAGTAGATTGCTAGGCCATTTCAGAGAGCATCGAGTGTCAATGATGTAGTAATGTGCTGCATGCTGTAAATAAGAAGTAGAAAACCATCGCAACTATTTGCATAAGTACTTTTTATATCAAAATCATAAACATATATGGGAAAAATATGCAAATTATGTAAACTGAAGAGACCACCCCTTGTGTCAAACAATAACGGAGTGGTAACTTAAACAGAATTGCTCAGTTCTCGAAAATATTTCAATGACCCTAACTCTTTACCCTAGAAAAAAAAAAGAAAAACAAAACTGCAGACACTGGAAATCTGAAACAAAAACAGGGGTCTGGATTTTACTTTAGGTGGATGGGAGCTGGCCACCAACATAAAAGTCGGTGGTGAACCCGCTTCCACCCGGCCCGGGGATCCGACCCGCATTTTACGGGTCCCTGGGCTTTAATTGTTCCGAGGCGGGGCTTCCACCCGACTGAGGGAGGAAGTCCCGCCTCATTGAGCTGCTGGCCAATCAACAGGCCAGCAGTTCTTAATCCCAACAGCGCCACTATAAATGGTGGTCACTGCTGGGACTGCAGCCCAGCCGAGGCCATGGAGCCAGGACGACAGGTAAGTTTGGTTTGCCTTGCTAGCCATGTCGTGGGGAGGCAAGGGTGGTCATAAGGGGGGATGTTTCGGGTCCCTTGGCGTGGTTGGCGAAGCTGGGGTGGCCCTCAATCGGGCAGCCTGTGCCCGTTTGTCTGCGCCACCCCACCGGTTTGCCGAGAGGCCACCAGGTTTCA
This sequence comes from Heterodontus francisci, assembly GCF_036365525.1. NCBI lineage: Eukaryota > Metazoa > Chordata > Chondrichthyes > Heterodontiformes > Heterodontidae > Heterodontus > Heterodontus francisci. Next base: position 14,018,737 of record NC_090406.1, read on the forward strand.
CTGGGCAGCCTTTCACGTCTCCTGGACACCCGCTGGCAATGGGTAAAATCCCTGTGGAGGTGGCCACTTAAGGGCCTTGTTTGGACTGGGGGGGGGGGGGGGGGGCGGCCCCTCCCACCGGCCCACATAAAGTGGGGCGGAGGCAGGAGTGGGTCGGGAAGGCCTCCGGGAGCCTCCCACTCAATTTACGCCACCCCCACACCACCATCCAGCTCGCTGGGGTGGAAGAAAATTCCAGCCTAAGGAGGTCTATCAGTATTTGGAGAGCACTGATTGAGGTAACAGAGTCACAGAGTCATAGAGTTTTACAGCACAGAAACAGGCCCTTCGGCCCAACGCGCCTGCGCCGACCATCAAGCACCCGTCCAAAGCTAATCCCACTTCCCCGCACTTGGCCCGTAACCTTGTATGTTATGGCGTTTCAAGTGCTCATCTAAATACTTCTTAAATGTCGTAAGTGTTCCTGCTTCTACCACCCCTTCAGGCAGTGTGTTCCAGATTCTAACCACCCTCTGGGTGAAATATTTTTTCCTCAACTCCCCTCTAAACCTCCTGCCCCTTATCTTAACTCTATATGCCCTAGTTATTGACCCCTCTTCTAAGGGAAAAGTTTCTTCCTATCTATCCGATCAATGCACCTCATAATTTTGTATACCACAATCAGGTCCCCCCTCAGCCTTCTCTGCTCCAAGGAAAACAACCCCAGCCTATCCCAGTCTCTTCATAACTGAAATGCTCCAGCCCAGGCAACATCCTGGTGAATCTCCTCTGCACCCTCTCCATTGCAGTCACATCCTTCCTACAGTGTGGTGACCAGAACTGTACACAGTACTCCAGCTGCAGCCTAACTAGCATTTTATACAGCTCCCTCATAACCTCCTGCTCTTATATTCTATGCCTCGGCTAATCAAGGCAAGTATCCCATATGCCTTCGTAACCACCTTATCTACCTGTGCTGCTGCCTTCAGTGATCTAGGGACAAGCACCCCAAGGTCCCTTTGACCCTCTGTACTCCCTAGGATCCTACCATCCATTGTATATTCACTTGCCTTGTTAGTCCTTCCAAAATGCATCACCTCACACTTCTCAGGATTAAACTCCCTTTGCCACAGCTCCGCCCATCTGACCAGCCCATCTATATCGTCCTGTAATCTAAGGCCTTCCTCCTCACTATTTACGACACCACCAATTTTCGTATCATCTGCGAATTTACTGATCATACCTCCTATATTCACGTCTAAATCGTTAATGTACGGGCAGCACAGTGGCGCAGTGGTTAGCACTGCAGCCTCACAGCTCCAGAGACCCGGGTTTGATTCTGGGTACTGCCTGTGCAGAGTTTGCAAGTTCTCCCTGTGACCGCGTGGGTTTTCACCGGGTGCTCCGGTTTCCTCCCACGGCCAAAGACTTGCAGGTTGATAGGTAAATTGGCCATTATAAATTGCCCCTAGTATAGGTAGGTGGTAGGGGAATTGAGGGAAGGTGGGGATGTGGTGGGAATATGGGATTAATGTAGGATTAGTATAAATGGGTGGTTGATGGTCGGCACAGACTCAGTGGGCTGAAGGGCCTGTTTCAGTGCTGTATCTCTAAATAAATAAATAAACTACAAACAGTAAGGGTCCTGGCATTGATCCCTGTGGTACCCCACTGGTCACAGGCCTCCACTCGCAGAAACTCCACTCTGCCTCCTTCCACTAAGCCAATTTTGAATCCAATTTGCCAAATTACCCTGGATCCCATGGACTCTTACCTTCTTAACCAATCTCCCACGCGGGACCTTATCAAAAGCCTTACTGAAGTCCATGTAGACGACATCAACTGCTTTACCCTCATCTACACATCTAGTCACCTCCTCGAAAAATTCAATCAAATTTGTTAGACACGATCTCCCCCTGACAAAGCCATGCTGACTATTGCTGATCAATCCCTGCCTCCCCAAGTGGAGAATAATCCTGTCTCAGACTTTTTTCCAATAATTTCCCTACCACTGACATTAGACTCACAGGCCTATAATTACCTGGTTTATCCCTGCTATCCTTGAATAATGATACCACATTCGCTGTCCTCCAGTCCTCTGGTACCTCTCCTGTGGCCAGAGAGGATCTGAAAATTTGTGTCAGAGCCCCCACTATCTCCTCCCTTGCCTCACATAGCAGCCTGGGATACATCTCATCTGGGCCTGGGGATTTATCCAACTTTAAACCCGCTAATACAGCTAATACTTGCTCCTTTTCAATGCTAATTTGATCAAGTATATCACAATCCCCCTCCCTGATCACTACACCTACATCGTCCCTCTCCATAGTGAACACAGATGAAAAGTAATCATTCAAAACCTCACCTATGTCCTCCTGCTCCACACACAGATTGCTTCTTAGATCCCTAATGGGCCCCATTTTTTCCCTGGTTATCCTCTTGACTCTAACATACTTATAAAACGCCTTGGGATTTTTCTTTATCTTGTCTGTCAGTGATATTTCATGCCCCCTCTTCGCTCTCCTAGTTACTTTTTTAAGTACTCTCTTACACTTTCTATACTCCTCTCGCACCTCCGCTGTTTTCAGCACTCTGAATCTGCCATACGCCTCTTTTTTTTTCCTTATCCAATCATCTATATTCCTTGACATCCAGGGTTCCCTGGACTTATTGGTCCTACTCTTCACCTTTACGGGAACATTCTGGACCTGAACCCTCGCAATTTCCTTTCTATATGACTCCCACTGGTCTGATCTAGTCTTTCCTATAAGAAGCTGATCCCAGTTCACTTTGGCCAGATCCTGTTTTATCATATTGAAATCGGCCTTCCCTCAATTCAGTACTCTTATTTCCGATCCCTCTATGTCCTTTTCCATAACAATCTTAAATCTTGCAGAGTTATTGTCACTATCCCCGAAATGCTCCCCCCACTGTCACTTCTACCACTTGTCCAGCTTCATTCCCTAGGATTAAGTCCAGTACCGCTCCTCCTCTTGTAGGACTGGCTCAAAAAGCTCTCCTGAATGCACTTGAAGAATTCCGCCCTCTTAAAGCTTTTTGCACTAATACTATCCCATCTAATATGGGGGAAGTTGAAATCTCCTACTATTATTACCCTATTATTTTTGCACCTCTCTGAGATTTGCCTACATATCTGCTCCTCTATCTCTCCCTGACTGTTTGGAGGCCTATAGTACACTCCCAGCAAAGTGATAGCCCCCTTTTTGTTTTTAAGTTCTACCCATATGGCCTCATTAGAGGAACCTTCTAAGATATCATCCCTCCTTACTGCAGTAATTGACTCTTTAATCAACAGTGCAATGCCACCTCCTCTTTTACCTCCTCCCCTATCACGTCTGAAGATTCTATACCCTGGGATATTAAGCTGCCAGTCCTTCCCTTCCCTCAACCATGTCTCAATGATAGCAATAATATCATATTCCCATATGTTAATCAACGTCCTCAATTCATCTGCCTTACTAGTAAGACTCCTTGCATTAAAATAGATACAATCCAGCCTTGCATTATTTGCTTGAGCCTTAACAGGTCTACGTTTACTCTGCCCTCCAGACTGACTTAGCTGTTCATTTATATTTGATTGTACAACACCCACTACTGTGCTTCCACTCTGTATCCCATCCCCCTGCCAAATTAGTTTAACCCCCCCACCGCCAACAGCACTAGCAAACCTCCCAGCAAGGATGCTGGTCCCGTTCCGGTTCAGGTGCAACCCATCCATCTTATACAGATCCCACCTTCGCCAGAAACAAGCCCAGTGATCCAGGAAACTAAAGCCCTCCTCCTGCACCATCTCCTCAACTATGCATTCATCTGCTCTAACCTCCTATTAATATGCTCACTAGCCCGTGGCACCAGAAGAAACCCAGAGATTACAACCTTTGTTGTAATGTTTCAATGGCTTCCTGGAATGTTAGCTCATGTCTTCTCTCCCTGATGCTCACTGATCCACTATGGGCTTTCAACATTTTACTTTATTTGCTACTCATTCCCTGGGCTGCGGTTGAATGGGATCACCACCACCTGCAAATTCCCCTCCAAGTTACATATGATCCTGACTTGGAAATATATCGCTGTTCCTTCATCATCATTGCTGGGTTAAAATCCTGGAACTCCCTCTCTAACAGCAGTGTGGGTCTACCAATACCACACGGAACGGGGTTGAAGAAGGTGGCTTACCACCACTTTCTCAAGGACAATTAAGGATGGGCAATAAATGTTGGTCTTGCCCACATCCCGTGAAAGATTAAAAAACATCTCATGCACTCAGAAAGAATGAAGAAATCTTCCAGAGAGAAGGAGATAAAAGTTAATGAGAAAAATAAATTATTAAGGAATTATAATTTTAAATCTTGAGACAGTTGGAAATTATTATATAAAGGACACTAAAGAAATTAGAGTGATTAAAAGGAAATAATCTAATGTTACAACCAGGTGAGAAAGGGGTCTAGGGGTTCCCTCTCAGCCTTTGCCTGGTTTGGCCGCAACAGGGTTTAACTTTTAAAACATTGTGTTTTAAGCTTCCCCTCAGTGAATCCTTGTTTACCGCTCTCTAATTGTAATGGCACAGAAATCAAGCAGACAGGTTTTCTTAGATTTAAACAAGAAAGGTGTAAGTTTATTAAGCTTAAAACTCTAATTCTGTTAAAACTGCCAGAAATACCCAAAGTGACCATGCTAGCATGCATATGTGATAAACACACACACAAATAGAGACAGAGGAGGAGAAAGGTTTAAGAAAGCTGGAGTTCAGTTTCTAGCTTTTGGGTTTGATGTAAGGTCTTGGATTGCAGTTGTCTTGCAGTTCTTGTTAGGGCCCAGTGCACTCTTTTAAACTTGTTTAGCCGCAGGAGTCTTCTCTCTTGAGGTTTGAGTGACTTCAGTGAATTCCCCTGGAACTTCATGAGAGAGAGAGACCTTCCTTCTCTGTTGTCTTCAAAAGGGTAAACTCAAAGCAGGTGAGGAAAGAATCAAGGGATGAGTCTCTTTTCCAACTGTTCTGTGAGCACAATTCAAAACTCCAACAAAAACAAGAAATGCTGGAATCACTCAGCAGGTCTGGCAGCATCTGTGGAAAGAGAAGCAGAGTTAACGTTTCGGGTCAGTGACCCTTCTTCGGAACGTTCCGAAGAAGGGTCACTGACCCGAACCGTTAACTTTGCTTCTCTTTCCACAGATGGTGCCAGACCTGCTGAGTGATTCCAGCATTTCTTGTTTTTGTTTCAGATTTCCAGCATCCGCAGTATTTTGCTTTTATTCAAAACTCCAAGTTGGCCAGCAGGTTAGTCATATAACTAACCCCTTATTTGGACCAACCGTTCCTGCGGCTTGTGGATTTCAAAACTCTCGTGGTGATGGTGGGGGGCGGGGAGGGTGTAGTACCGTCTCTGACACAGATAAGATGTGAATCATTGTTGCCCAGACCAATCCCTGTTAATTGAATCAGTGAGCAGTTCCCATTGTCTCTTTTTTACAACTGTCTTTTCGAATGCAAAACAAGCAGTCAGGTTTCCAGCCACTGTCCTTTTAAACCAAGCTATTTTTTCAGTCCAGTAACATTTTAAAATTAATGTTCCATATGACAAAATCAACATGTCTTACTTTGGCAGGTGTGGTTTTCATGACACTAATTAAAAGCTATAAATGTTCAGACTGAATCAAGAGAGCATTTTGTCTTCCAATATTTAATTTGCAACTCTTCTCATAATTCTATTCTTGTTTGCTTTGAGTTGACCCCCTATGCTGTCGATTGTGACATTACTCAATAAGAATTGTTTCCCACATTGCTGTATACCTCAATGAACTCTAAGGGATAGACTCTAGCTCTGGATTCTGCTTTAAGGCTATTTTGGATCAGTTTCCCCCACTTTTTCACTCTGATTTATCCCCAAATCTGCTTGGTCCTAGGCTGCTGGTAATGCTGTATTCTCTTCTTCTTTGGCCTTCTTGTCAAGAGAGACAATGGGTAAGCGCCTGAAAGTGGTCAGTGGTTTGTGGAGCAGTGCCTGGAGTGGCTATAAAGGGCAATTCTAGAGTGACATACTCTTCCACAGGTGCTGCAGATAAAATTGGTTGTCGGGGCTGTTACATAGTTGGCTCTCTCCTTGCACTTCTGTCCGTTTTCCTGCCAACTGCTAAGTCTCTTCAACGCGCCACTCTTTAGCCCCGCCTTTATGGCTGCCCGCCAGCTCTGACGATCACTGGCAACTGACTCCCAAGATTTGTGCTCAATGTCACAGGACTTCATGTCACGTTTGCAGATGTCTTTAAAGCGGAGACATGGACGGCCGGTGGGTCTGATACCAGTGACGAGCTCGCTGTACAATGTGTCCTTGGGGATCCTGCCATCTTCCATGCAGCTCACATGGCCAAGCCATCTCAGGCGCCACAGTCTCAGTAGGGTGTATATGCTGGGGATGTTGGCTGCCTCGAGGACTTCTGCATTGGAGATACAGTCCTGCACCTGATGCCAAGGATTCGTCGGAGGCAGCGAAGATGGAATGAGTTGAGACGTCGCTCTTGGCTGACATATGTTGTCCAGGCCTCGCTGCCATAGAGCAAGGTACTGAGGACACAGGCTAGATACACTCGGACTTTTGTGTTTCGTGTCAGTGCGCCATTTTCCCACACTCTCTTGGCCAGTCTGGACATAGCAGCAAACGCCTTTCCCATGCACTTGTTGATTTCTGCATTGAGAGACAGGTTACTGGGTAGGTTAACTCTTGAACCTTCCAGAGTGTGGTCACCGATATTGATGGATGGAGCATTCCTGACATCCTGTCCTATGTTGTTCGTTTTCTTGAGGCTGATGGTTTGCCAAATTTGTTGCACGCAGCCGAAATCATGTTGATGAGTCTCTGCAGAGACCCTTCTGTGTGGGATGCTAAAGCAGCATCGTCAGCAAAGAGGAGTTCCCTGATGGGGACTTTCCGTGCTTTGGTCTTCGCTCTAAGACGGGCAAGGTTGAACAACCTGCCATCTGATCTTGTGTGGAGGAAGAATTCCTTCTTCTGAAGACTTGAACACGTGTGAGAGCAGCAGTGAGAAGAAGATCCCAAACAGTGTAGGTGCGTGAACACAGCCCTGTTTCACACCACTCAGGATAGGAAAGGGGTCTGATGAGGCACCGTTATGCTGAATTGTGCCTTTCATATTGTCATGGAATGAGGTGATGATAGTTAGTAGCTTTGGTGGACATCCGATCTTTGCTAGTAGTCTGAACAGACCATGTCTGCTGACGAGGTCAAAGGCTTTGGTGAGATCAATGAAAGCAATGTAGAGGGGCATCTGTTTTTTGAGGCATTTCTCCTGTAGCTGGCGAAGGGAGAACAGCATGTCAATGGTGGATCTCTCTGCTCGAAAGCTGCACTGTGCCTCAGGGTAGACACGCTCAGCCAGCTTCTGGAGTCTGTTTAAAACGACTCGAGTGAAGACTTTCCCCACTATGCTGAGCAGGGAGATTCCACGGTAGTTGTTGCAGTCACCACGGTCACCCTTGTTCTTATAGAGGGTGATGATATTGGCATCGCGCATGTCCTGTGGTACTGCTCCCTCATCCCAGCGCAGGTAATGCAGTTCATGGAGTGCTGAGAGTATAGCAGGCTTGGCACTCTTGATTATTTCAGGGGTAATGCCGTCCTTGCCAGGGGCTTTTCCACTGGCTAGAGAATCAATCGTATCACTGAGTTCCGATCTTGTTGGCTGTTCGTCCAGCTCATCCATGACCGGCAGAGACTGGGCTGCATGGATGGTGGTATCAGTGACAACATTTTCCCTGGAGTACAGTTCTAGGTAGTGCTCCACCCAGCAGTCCATTTGCTTGCGTTGGTCAGTGATCGTTTCCCCTGATTTAGACTTGAGGGGGGCGATCTTCTTGATGGTTGTCCCAAAAGCTCTCTTAATACCATCATAAATTCCTCTGATGTTTCCGGTGTCAGAGGCCAGCTGAATACGACTGCGTAGGTGTTGCCAGTAGTCATTTGCACAGTGCCTGGCTGTTCTTTGTGCAGCTCTTCTGGCTACTTTAAGTGCTATGGATGTTAACTCGCTGGGGGCTTTCTTGTAGTTCAACAGTGCAATGCGCTTAGTGGCTATGACAGGTTCCAGCTGTTCAATGTGAGATTGAAACCAGTCTGCATTCTGTTTCACACGTTTGCCAATGGTAGTCATTGCTGAGTCATAGATGGCTTCTCTGATGTGGGCCTATTTCATCTCTGCATCCCCTGTAGGAGTGTTTTGAAGGGCTTTTTCAAGTGAATTTAGAAACTTATGTAACAGCTGTGGATAAGAAATTCTGTTAGTGTTGTTGCGCGGGCAACCCTTCTGCTTGGAGTGATGTAGCTTCTTTGGTTTGAGTCTAACTTTGCTGCACACCAGGGAGCGGTCAATGTCGCAGTCCGCACTGTGAAAGCTGCGTGTGATTTGAATGCTGTTTATAGAGGCTCGTCTTGTGACGATGAGGTCCAGCTGGTTCCAACGACGTGATATTGGGTGTCTCCATGAAACCTGGTGACTGGGTTTAGTATTAAAGAACGAGTTGGTGATGCAGAGGTTGTGATAGGTACACAACTCCAGCAGTCTCTGTCCATTCTCATTCATCCTTCCAATGCCAGAGCGCCCAAGACAGGAGGGCCATGAGTCCTTTGGACCCCACCAGGAAGGCCGAGAGGGGGGCTTTGACGCTTGGGCACCTCACAATCTCCATACATTCCACCAGGAATGCGCCCTGGAGAGGTCACTCCATAGTTGCCTCACAGCGCCCAAAACAACACGGAAGACAGCAGGTACGGGTTATAAGTCCAGCTCAATTGGCGTAGAGATTGGGCTCTACGGATTGCCTTTGTTGGTGGGAGAGGTCATTGCATCTCACTGGACAGCTACTGCCCGCCTCAAACCGGGCAGCCCCTGGTCAGAAAGGTTGTGTCCCGTCACAGTCCACGTGCTTCAATGGGTGCTTGGAGCTCAGGGTCAGTGCCCAACAAGTGGACTGTAACACTGCACTAAACAGCACGACAGAAAAAGGAATTAAGGTACCAGCCCTTTGTTTTGCAAGCTGGAATGTCAGAACTATGTGTCCTGGCCTGTCGGAAGACCTTACACAAATCAATGACTCTCGGAAGACCGCCATCATTAACAACGAGCTCAGTACTCTCAATGTGGACATTGCAGCACTTCAGGAGACACACTTCCCTGCGAGCAGATCTCTAAGAGAGCAAGACTACACCTTCTACTGGCAGGGTAGGGATCCTGAAGAACCAAGATAGCATGGTGTGGGCTTCACCATCAGAAACTCTTTGCTCAGCATGATAGAGCCACCTTCAAATGGCTCGGAATGCATACTGTCCATCCGACTGCTCACCGCCTCAGTCCCAGTACACCTACTCAGCATCTATGCTCCAACACTCTGCTCCCCACCTGGTTAAAGACCAGTTCTACGAGGAACTCCATAATATCATTAGTAGCATTCCTAATACGAACATTTGTTCCTGCTGGGGGACTTGAACGCCAGGGTTGGGGCCGACCATGACGAATGCTGTATTATGATACTATAAACACACCATCACCCGAGCTGTACTGTCAAAAATAATGCCATTCAGATGAGATGTTAAACCAAGGCTCCATCTTCTCTCTCAGATGAATGTAAAAGATCCCATGACACCACTTCGAGGAAGAACATGGAAGTTATCCCCAGCGTCCTGGCCAATATCTATCTCTCAATCAACATCACTAAAACAGATTATCTTGTCATTATCACATTGTTGTTTGTGGGAGCTTGCTGTGCACAAATTGGCTGCCATGTTTTCTACATTACAACAGTGACGACACTTCAAAAGTACTTCATTGGCTGTAAGGCACTTTGGGACGTCCTGTGTTTGTGAAAGGTGCTATATAAATGCAAGTCTTTCTTTTCCTTTCTCCCACTTCGGGCGGCACAGTGGCGCAGTGGTTAGCACTGAAGCCTCACAGCTCCAGCGACCCGGGTTCAATTCTGGGTACTGCCTGTGAGGAGTTTGCAAGTTCTCCCTGTGTCTGCGTGGGTTTCCTCCAGGTGCTCCGGTTTCCTCCCACATGCCAAAGACTTGCAGGTTGATAGGTAAATTGGCCATTATAAATTGCCCCTAGTATAGGTAGGTGATAGGGAAATATATGGAATTAGTGTAGGATTAGTATAAATGGGTGGTTGATGGGCAGCACAGACTCGGTGGGCCGAAGGGCCTGTTTCAGTGCTGTATCTCTAAATAAAATAAATAAATAAAAACTCACTTCATCCCTTGATTCTTTCCTCACCTGCTTCTAGTTCACACTTTTGATAAAGCATCAATTCCCGTTGTATGACATTAACACTAAATGTCACCACAATGTCCTGGGAAAAGCATCCTGAGCATGTCCATCAGCAAAAAAAAAAAAGTTTTTAAGCACTTCTTGCTGAAATTAAATCTGGATGTCATTTTCTTCAGAAGGGGAAGCTTTGGATGAAAGAGTTTCACTGAATAAAAGCTGAAAATCTGGTGATCACCAGCTCTTGCTGATACAATGATCAACATAATCCAACTAAAGCGCAGCATGGGTGGGAGTGGGGCGGTGACCCTGAGATATCCTTAGGTCGGACATTGCACAGAGAAAGGTATGCAGCCAAGGTCAATGACTAAAAATAAATCTGAAAGGAATATCTGATTTCTTGGACTGGCTGAATGGGAAATGCAGCTGCTCAATATACATCATACTCATCACACATATCATGATGCTGTCTACATAAAATATTCACCCATTGCAATTAGCACAGTATGGGGGAATAAAAGGCAACAGAGAACAGCCTGCTATTATAGGTATGATTTACACTTAGCAGCTGCACTTTGTCATGAAACATGCTATGCCGAATGATGATTTTTAATTCATCGGTTGAAAACCTAAAGTATACTTTTAAAAAGAAAGCTACAAACCTAAATTCAACTTTTAAAAAGAAAGCAGCTAAGATGGCCACTGCAATTTGCTTTGAAATACCTCACAATCCAAGGTATCAAGGTGGAGACGCATGTCTGAATAGCCCTCATCCAGAACAATGGCTTGAGCAGTTCAATGAGCTACCTGGAATCGCTTTCACTGGCAAGAAATTCAAAGCCATTTTGGAACATTAACACTAGTGGAGATGAACCTCAAGGAGTAAACATTGAAACAATAAGATCTGAGAGAGATTGGAATGCTTAGACTTGAGTGCAAAAGCGAATACACTGGGATAATTATATGACAGTCTCCCCATCTGTGTGAAAACTTGGAGTTTCTTTTGGACACATCAGAAAAGCATCTGAGCTAACCAGTGCAGGACCCCAGTGGGGCTGTCTTTTTTATCTCTCTCTCTCCAGGTAACACTAAGTTCGAACCCTGTCTGTGGGTTGCAAAACATCCAAGTCGATCATTGCTGCAGACAGAGATTCCAGGGAGATAGCCATCTACATCACTGTCTCCAAGAAAACCCTGAACCAGGCGGCCACCTCTACCAGCCAGAAATTTCAGGACCACGAATTCAACCGGAAGACAACTGAATTGCCAGACACCAAAGATTGTATATTCTTTTATCTGTTCTGGAATCTAATCCAACCAATCTATCCTTCTTCACTCTGTAACCTATTTGTGTGTGCATGATTCTCATGTGCGTGTGTGTGTGTGCGTAGTTTATTATTTTTACTTAGATTGGGTTTTGATTTTAAGTACAATAAACTAGCCTTTCTTCTTTAAGCTCAAGCAAAACTGTCCAATTAGTTCTTCTATGATCATAGCACATAAAAGGGTTAAACAATCACTGAATTGGTAAGCACATCCATTGTTTAAAAGAAATAAACCCTGTTGCGGTCAAACAAGGAAAGGGACAAGATGGGAGCCTTTCGACCCCTCCTCACCTGATAGTAACAACTTTCTGAGGTGAGGAAAAGTGTGGCCTGGAGTGAGACCTCACATAAAAAATACTACCTTCTTATCGGAAATACAATGGAGTGGTTGTATTCACCCCCATTCCCCCAGCATGCTTATTGCTGCTATTGAAAGCAATTCAATTTAATGGACAATCAGGATAATTCCTTTTATTCAATATGGTAGAAGCCTGTAGATTGCAAATAGTTATTGAAACCCAGTATTCCAAATTCATTGTATGGACAATGACGGCCAGTATTCCCATCTCTATGGGGATTCCTTCACTTTATGTCGTTCTTGATGGAATATGAATGGACACAAGTAATTCTCCAGGCTTTCTAGTGGAACTATGACAATATTTATTTACAGTGCAGCTGCATTGCTTTCCTTTTGGTTTTTGTTAGTGGGTATATGTGGTTTCTAGTAAGAAAATACTACCCCAACACTTAGATGTCGGCTGTGTTTCAGGTGGTAACATGTTCACCTCTAAGTCAGAAGGTTTGTGGGCTCAAGTCCCACTGCAGGTCCTGAGCACAAAATCAAAGCTGACACTTCAAAGCAGTACTGAGGGAGTCCTGCACTGTTGGAGGTGCTGTCTTTCAGATGTGATGTTAAAAACCTGTTTGCTCTCTCAGGTGGAAGTAACACTATTTTGGAAGAAGAGCAGGAGAGTTATCCTTGGTGGCCTGACCAATACTTATCCCTCAACCAACATTACACAAAAAAGATTATCTGGTCATTATCACATTGCTGTTTATGGGGGTTTGCTGTGTGCAAATGGGTTGCAGAATTTCCTACTTTACAATAATAACAGCACTTCAAAAGCAGTTCAATGACTGTAGAGTGCTTTGGGATGTTGTTTGTGAAAGGCACTAGATAAATGCAAATCCTTCTTTTCAATCATATTTCTTAGCTTTCAATCAGTAAACCAAAAGGCTATGGAATGTCTCAATGGGAATTGCAATTTAAGGGGGGGAGGGGGAAGAGAGTGGGGGAAGTGGAGGGGAGAGGGGAGGAGAGTAAAAGGAGAGAGGGGAGGAGGGTAAAAGGGGTGAGGGGGAAGAGAAAGAGATGGGAGAGGGAGGGGGGAGGGAAAGGGGAGTGGGAGGGGAGAGAGGAAAGGGGGGAAGGAAAGGGGGTGAGGAGAGAAGGGAGCAAAGAGGAGGGGGATGGGAGGAGGAAAGAGGGGGAAAGGGAGAGAGAGGGAAATGGGGTGAGGGAGGGAGAGATGGGAAGGGGAGAGAGGGAGGAGTGAGGAGGGGAGGGGCGAGGGAGTGAGGAGGAGGACGGGGTGAAGGGGAGGGGGAGAGAGGGAGGTGGGTAGGAAGCAAGGAAGGGGGGAGGTAAGGAGGGAGAGCAGAAGGGAAGGAAGCGGTAAGGGAGGGGAGGTGAAGACGAGAGAAGAAAGGTAATTCTTGGGAAAGATCAGGCCGGCCGTGTAATGAGTTCTTTTATGTTTTCTGATGCAACATAAATGAGATGCGTGGAGTCTGCTTGGTTGAAGATCTCAAACAGATTTATTTACTGCTAAGCTATTATATACAGTACAAAGCTAATTATTTACAGAACCTTACTCTGGGTGTTACAGTTGCAGAGTGATGCTAGCTTGTAGTCACATGACTGGTACTTAGCTCATTAGCATACTAAGATCTGAAAGGCACATCACTCTTTAAGGCAATCACACAACAGGCTGTTGCAAGGGATTCATTTTTGTGGAGCTAGGAGGATCATGAATTAGATTTTTTTTATTGTAGTTCAACATAAAAAAATGTGTTTTTTTTGTGGGGATTGAAATGTTTTATAACTGTAAAACAGTAGGTTTGTGGTCCTGACCATGACTGGAGCACAGTAACTGTACTGACATTCCAGTTCATTACTGAGGAACTACTGCTGTCAGAGGTGATGACTTTTAGATAAGGTGGCAAACAGAGGCTCCGTCTGCCTTCTTATGAAATGCATTAAGAACATAAGAAATAGGAGCAGGGGTAGGCCATTCGGCCCTTCGAGCCTGCTCTGTTCAGCTGGGAGTGATGTAGAGAGGGTAGTAACTGGATCTGCACAATCCAAAATGGCAGATTGTATGCAAACCGGCATTAGCGGCTACTTGATATCACAATCTGCCCTCTCAAAATGCTGCCAGCGCACACACAGAACACCCACACAGAACACCCACACTAGCACCTTCTCAGTCAGGGCGCGCCATATGTGCTACGCTGGAAGTGTCCAGAAGCATTCCGGATGCCATTTTTGGAATTAGGGTCTTCTATAGTGTGAGCACCAGCGGCACTACAGAGCCCAATTTCCCAGCCGAAGCTGCTAACCTAGTGGTCAGCTCATTAAACATCCATTTATCGTAAGATTACTTCCTTCCACAAGATGGTGCTGTAAGAACATTTTTGTTTCGGGCCTTTATCCAACAAACATTCACTTAATATTTTATCACATCCCAAAGTGCTTCATAACTGATGAGTACTTTTACATGTAAGTAAGTTCAGCAGCCAAGCATGGCCTAATGATCAGAAAATGACCAGTTAATCAAATTTCTTTTTAATGATGGTTGAAGGTAGAATGCTGGCTAGGAGTAGGGTTGTCAACTCTCCAGGATTACCCTGGAGTCTAAGATTTAAAGGCACAGTCTCCAGGAGACTGTTGCAAGCAAACCCAGGAGAAAAATCATAGGGAAATTAAGAAACTGTGCTTTATGAAGAAATGTCCTTTGAGCACTTTTGTTTATTAGTTATTAAAAAAATGGCCACGGGAAAGAAGCTGCTTGACTGATAGTCAAGAATTGTCCAATCAGGCAATGGAGACTGTTTGCTTTCTGAATGGTGTGGGAAGGCGGGGCACCAAGATGATGGACACATTGAGTGACCTATGGTGGGGCAGGTGGAGGTAGGATGTCATGTGATGACACATCCAGGAATATGTCTAACCAGAACTGACAACCCTTTTTCAGACACTGGGAGAACTTTTTACTCCTTTTTGAATCGTGCCAACAGATATTTTTTACATCCAGAGTAAACAGTTTAACATCTAGGGAATGCACTCCCTGGGCACTGTGATGAAGTATCAGCCTAGATTATGTGCTCGAGTCTTGGAATGAAGTTTGAACTCTGATCCTCAGAGTCAGATGAGAGTGTTATCAACTGAGCCAAGTAACACTCTCATGCAGGGGTTTTATGGTGCTCAAAAGAGCAGAACTTTTTATAACAGAAGTGAACTCTTCCCTATCGCCTCAGTAACTGGAAGTTTATTTGTCATTAATTCCTTACCCAATAGTGCTGTCATATTAAGTACTTAGCAGTTTGTTTAACAAATCTGTTAAACGGGTTCCTGAGAACATGAGGGGCGGTATTTTATCATCTTCCCCCATGGCGAGTTTGGAGGTGGGGAAGGTATTCAATCAGATGAAATGGTTGCGGGTGGGTGTCTCACCACCTTCCCGCCTCCACTCTGATTACGTCCATGGCAGGAAGGCCCGTGGACAGCCTTCCCACCCCGCCGCCAATTGAGGCCCTTAAGGGGCAATTAAAGCCCAATTAGGGGCCTCTTCCCGCCACCTCTGGTATTAACCCAACATTGGGCAGGTGGGTGGGTCTGTCGCCACGCGGGGAGCACAACATGCAACCCTCTATGTGGTTGCTTGTGGTTGCCTGGTGGGGGTCTTTCATTCAAAGGTACTCAGTGCCTGGTCAAGGGACCCAGCATCAGGAAGGGGGTGCTGGGAGCCAATTCCCCTGCCGACCCCACTATACCCCTACCCGTGTGACCCCCACCCCGCAAAACCCTTCTCGCCATCGCTTACCTCTGGCCTGAGTGGGTCTGCTATCCTGAGCCTCCCCAGTGGCACTGCTGAGCAAAACAGCTGCCCACCTCTGATTGGCTCCAAATATAAAATCCATGAGAAGCCAATGGGAAACCCCCTTAGCTACTCTTGCCTAGTAAGTGTTTTACGAATCTCATGTGAGACTTGAGTTAAGCTCTAGGGTAGAACACAATGAATAAAAATTATCCTGAAGCACCCCTTGCCTCATCTGTTGGTTGCAGATCTCCACTGCCTTTTGTATTTTTTGTGAATGAATTTATCTGTTGATTATTTGAAATAAGTTTTATATTTCCTCAGCAACCTCTTCCTATTTGAGTAGACTATACTATATTTCTTTATAAAAGCTTATCGCACAGCGTCTGTTTCGGATATTTCTAAAAATTATAATGTGCCATTCCTTTTCAGTAATTATATTGTGTTGTCTTGCACTCTACTCACCACCTTTATCAATGGGCTGACCAGCAGAATGTAACACAGGATTTCCACCAATTGCTTTGCACAACTCAAGAGATCGCAAAAGATATTGATTGGAAAATATATTGGGCATTTTCTCCAACTGTTGATTCATACCGGCATCTTAAGCTTGTACACAGTCTTTTGGTATCTACCAGACAAAGTGGAATATTGTCCAGATATGTCCTGTCCATATAAAGCAAAACAAATCTAATCTGGCCAATTACTGTCCCATCAGTCGACTCTCAATCATCAGCAGAGTGACCGAAGGGGTGGTCAACAGTGCTGTCAAGCAGCACTTACTCACCAAGAACTTGCTGATCTATGCTCAGTTTGGCTTCCACCAGGATCACTTGACTCCAGGCTTCCTTATACCCTTAGTCCAATTATGGACAAAACATGCTGAATTCCAGAGGTGAGGTGAGGCAGGGTTTGACTGAGTGAGGAGTCCTAGTAAAATTAAAGTTAATAAGGTTAAGGGGGGAAGCTCTCCACTGGCTGGAAAGATTGAACAGGCTGGGACTCTTTTCTCTAGAAAAGAGAAAGCTGTGGGGTGACCTGATAGAGGTCTTTAAGATTATGAAAGTGTTTAATGGGATAGACATAGAGAACTTGTTTCCACTTGTGGAGGGACCAAAACTAGGGGCTATAAATACAAGATAGTCACTAATGAATCCAATAAGGAACTCATAATAAGGAATAATTCCTAATAAGGAACTCATGAGAAACTTATTTGCTCGAGAGTGGTTAGAATGTGGAACTCACTTCCACAAGGAGCAGGTGAAGCAAATACCGTAGATGCATTTAAGGGGAAGCTAGATAAGCACATAAGGGAGAAAGAAATAGAAGGATATGCTAGTAGGATTGGATGAAGAGAGGTGGGAGGTTTGTGTGGGAGGTTTGTGTGGAGAGTAAGCACCAGCATAGACCAGTTGGGCCGAATGGCCTGCTTCTATTCTTTAAATTTTATGTAATTCTCTGTAATATTTGACCAGTGGCTTGCACCTTCCTTTTGTCAGTCCTATAAAGGGAGTCACCTACCTTCCTTTTCCAATTCTGACACGGTCTCTATCCCAAAACATGAATCCATCTTCTCTTTTCAGATGTCAATGGACCCACTGTTCATTTCCACTCTGACACCATTACCTTGTTAAACCCCTGATATTGTCCTGTAAGAATGTTAGAGAGTCATTTACACCAAAGGAGGAGGTCATTCGGCCCATCGAATCCATGCTGGCCCTCCACGGATCTATCCAATCAGTCCCACTCCCCCACTTGATCCCCATAGCCCTGCAAGTTTACTTCCTTCATAGATCCAGTAATATTGCCACTATACTACCATCTCCCTACAAGCAGAAAAACTGTGAGGTCCACTTACATTGTTCTAGATTGCTCAATTCATCTTTACTACTGCTGTAAACATCAAACCCTTTCCGCAAAATGACAACACATTGGATTTTGTTACATTAGAGCAAACAAGCCTTGGATTCTGTATTATATACTTGTTTCTTAGCTTTGCAATCCTTCCAACCATAGTGAAGTTTTTCAACTATGGCTATAAGAGCAGGCTAGAGGCTGGGAATTCTGTGGTAAGTAACTCACCTCCTGACTCCCCAAAGCCTGTCCACCATCTACAAGGCACAAGTTAGGAATGTGATGGAATGCTCTCCATTTGCCTGGATGAGTGCAGCTCCAACAACACTCAAGGAGCTCAACACTATCCTGGAGAAAAGAAGCCCGCTTGATTGGTACCCTTCCACCACCTTAAACATTCATTCCTTCCACCACCGGCGCACAGTGGTAACAGTGTGTCCCATCTACAGGATGCACTGCAGCAACGCGCCAAGCCTCCTTCAACTGCACCTTCCAAACCTGCAGCATCTACCGCCTAGGAGAATAAGGACAGCAGTTGCACTGGAATGCCACCACCTGCATGTCCCCCTCCAAATTACATACCATCCTTAATTGGAAGTATAATCGATGTTCCTTCAGTGTTGCTGCATCAAAATCCTGGAACTCCCTCCATATAAGCACTGTGCGTGTACCTGCACCACATGAACTGCAACAGTTCAAGAATGCAACGGTTCAAGAATGCAGCTCATCAACACATTCTCAAGAACAATTGGGGAAAGCAAATTAAAGCTGGCCTTGCTGGTGGCACTCACATCCCATGAATGAATAATAGAAAACATTTCTTCAAATTTCATTTTGTGGAAATCCCTTTTATCTTTGTATATAGTGACAAATGCAACTAAATCAACCCTCCAACAGCACATCAATGTAAGATTCTAAATAAGAAAAGTGAAAATCTGAAAAACTGTAACCAAGTTATTTATGTAGTCTGACGTTTTCTTTATACACTTTTGTTGAAGGGCCAGGCTCCCACTTTAGCTCCCTGGGTCAAGCAAAGAGGCTGAAGGAGCAGGTAAGCTGAGTTCCAGGCCTTCACCAATGCCGTCGTGTAACCTGATACTGAGTCTCTTAGAATCATAGAAATTTACAGCACAGAAAGAGGCCATTCAGCCCATCATGTATGTGCCAGCCAAAAAAGAACTATTCAGCCTAATGCCACTTTCCTGATCCATAGCCTTGGAGGTTACGGCACCTTAAGTGCATATCCAAGTACTTTTTAAATGTGATTAGAGTTTCTGCCTCTACCATCCTTTCAGGCAGCGAGTTCCAACCCCCCACCACGCTGTGAATGAAAAGAAATCTCCTCTGTACTCTCTCTAGTTTGATCACACCTTTCCTGAAGTTGGTGACTGTACACAGTACTCTAGCTGTTGTCCAACAAGTGTTTTATACAGTTCTAAGATAACCTCCCTAATCTTATATTCCATGCCTCAGCAAATTAAGGGAGGTATCCCATGTGCCTTCTTAACCACTTTATCTACCTGTCCAGCTATCTTCAGGGATCTGTAGACATGCACTTCAATGTCACTCTGTTCCTGTACACTTCTGAGTATCCTACCAATGATCAGAGAGAAATCGAGAGGGAACAGAGAGTGAGGGTGTACAAAGAGAGAGAGTGGAGAAGAGAGTGGGAGAGGGGGGACAGAGAAAGAGAAAGTGGGGGAGAGAGAGTGGGGAGAGAGAGAGAGTAGGGGAGAGCGGGGATACAGAGAGAGAGAGAGAAAGAGGGGAGAGTTAGGGGGGACAGAACGAGAAAGAGCCGGGGGACAGACAGAAAGAGAGAGGGAGGTTGGGGGGGAGGGGGGGGGGGGGTGGAGAACAGAGAGAGAGAGAGAGAGAGAGAGAATGGGGAGAGAGAGAGTGTTGGGGGGAGAGAGAGTGTTGGGGAAGAGAGAGAGTGGGAGAGACAGAGGGGGCACAGAGAGAGAGAGAGAATTGGGAAAGAAAGCAGGGGGACAGGGAGAGAGAGCAGGGAGTGGGAACAACACAGAGAGGAGGGACAACACAGAGGTTTGGAACACAAAGAGGGAGGACATATAGAGGGAGGGGGAGGGAGACACACACACACAGACAGGCAGACAGACAGACACACAGAGAGAGGAGGGAGAGAGAGCAATAAAGATCATTCCTGACAGATGGACATCTATCTGGAATACTCCACTTCGCTACACAGTGTGAAGGCAAACATTGACAACTTGCGCAAGCAAAACAATGCCAGGTATCTCACTAAATTAGTGCCCAACACAGTGACAAGAAAATAAGTCAATAAATTTGACTTCTTATTTAAAGCTTCTTCACAAAAATGCACATTTGTTGTTGTTTTGATTAATAGTAAGATAATTTTTTAATGCCTTTATCTTTCTGAAATTGTCTCCCTGGCCCCCTTTGTAAGACAAAAATTGCAATATGGCCCCCCACACACAAAAAGGTTCGACACCC
Organism: Heterodontus francisci; assembly: GCF_036365525.1. Classification (NCBI taxonomy): domain Eukaryota; kingdom Metazoa; phylum Chordata; class Chondrichthyes; order Heterodontiformes; family Heterodontidae; genus Heterodontus; species Heterodontus francisci. The sequence goes on from NC_090406.1 coordinate 14,038,769, forward strand.
CTGCTCCAAGCTTTTAACCTTGGTGTTTTAAAATAACTTAGCAGCTAAGCTATTTTGAAACACAAGTTTAAAGGCTTGTGTTAAATGCGTTTTAAAGTGGCAAGTCACTTAGGGAATATTTCGATTTCTACGCTCTAGCACACATTACTTTCACTTGGGACACAAGCTCAGTGACATGTTGAAAGTTACTGGACTTTTATTTCTATATAAATGTCACAATTCCATTGCTATCCATTTGGAATCACATTGTTCCAGAACTGTGTAAAGGGGAAAATAGGCAAGAAAATCCAAGAAATCTCCAGAGGTCAGCACTGTAAGTTCCCCATTAACACAAGAGTACAGGTGTATTGAGGCTGAGTGATGTTGGCAAAACAGGATGCTGCTGACCCATATAGAATAGTTAGTAAATACAATGTAACAGATCAATTTTTTCAACCTTAATCTACGATTCCTTAACAAAATCCATGCCATTTGTAGTTTTGAAAACTGTTGGGGAAGACATGGTAAAAATTTGTTCTGTTTCAATGACCATTTTGGAGGCAGTCATTAACTGATTTTTTTTTTTGCTGAGTTAAAGGACAAGTTTTACAAGTATGTCAAAGTAACTGCAATGTGCATCATTCACTATCCAGTTGGACAGCAGATAACCTGAGTGGCCAATGTCATTTGAAAGTTGGCTGTATCAAATCATTATATTACGTTATAAGTGCACCTTTGCTAACAGGTAAGAGATTTGGCTTGGACATAAATTGGTTAGCCTGGAGTACAATCTGACAGATCGTAACTAAACATTTGGTAATTGAATAATACATGCAGTAACAATCACTCAACATTTTGCAGAAAAGCTTTTTGTTAATAATTATCTTGTCAGAGCTGAATTGGAACCAACAGTGATAGACTGGGGTATAGACATAAGTAAATTTAAGAGAATCACTTTATTGGAGGAACTGAAGGGCACTATTTAGCTTTGGTGAGCAAATTATATTTTGTTCATGAGAGATTCTGTTCTTTCTGTCTTTTAGAGTCCAGGACCTAGTTTAACAGCCTGTCAAGATGAATTAACTAGTCTTGGCTACCTACCATTAATCACTCTGTCCCTTCCTGTCCAACTCTGCTTTTCTGTTTTACATGACTCTTCTGAAGTACTATCTGCTCCATCCTATAGAATTCTCCTGATTTGGAGATCACTGCCCTTTTGATGGTTGCCCTGTCTTCAGATACATATTACAAGCAGGTGGAGAAGTTGACCATGGGTTAAATTGTCTTGTGACAATAGCAGTGTGAGAATTGGTCTGTCTTCCTATTGCTGATTTTTCTACTACCTCACCTTAATAACCACAATAACAATCCTCTCCTTGAGTTTTATGGTTTATTGGATGAATCTGCATTCCTGAAACAGTGTGAATCCACAGAGGTCATCCGATAAGGTCCATCTACCACCCCGTGACAAGGTGTAGCTAGCTCTATTCTGTCAACAAAAGTAATTTGCATTGGCATTGCATACTATTTTGCTTACTAGCTAGCTAATATAGTTGTGCTGCGCTCCATTGATGTTTGTATGCTTAGCTACTTTATTTATAGGAGGAAATGTTTTTTAAATCAGACTGTGTTTTGATGGCATCAGATTGGCTATATACTTTATATACAGATTAATTGCCCCCATGTCCATTGCTGACTCAATAATTTTGTCAAATGTCCGTAGCACAACATGTCAGTGCCTATCCCTGCTTCCCTCCTGCACCATCTCTCAAGACACACAGTCTAACCTCTATCCTCCTATTTTTGTACTCACTAGTGCATGGCACCATCGAGGTCCAGCTTGTTAATTTCTTTCCTAGCTCCCTAAAATCTACCCGCAGGACTTCTTCCCTCTTTCTACCTAGGTCATCATTGGTAATATGGACCATGACGTCTGGCTGTTCACACTTCTCCTTCAGAATGTTCTGCAGCCACTCAGTGCCATCCTTGGCACCAGGAAGACAACACACCATCCTGGAATCACATCTCCTGCTGCAGAAATGCCTGTCTGTTCCCCATTTTGAATCCCCTTTTTTTGACCATCTTCCTCCCGAACTGCACAGCTGAGCCACTGGTGCTGCCATGGATTTTTCTGTGACTGTATTCCCCAGAGGAACCATTGCCTTCACCAGTATTCAGAACTGAATACCAGTGAGAGAGAATGATGCACTCAGGAAACTCCTACACTACCTGCCTAGTCCTTCTTAACACTCTGACAGTCACCCACTCCCTCTCTGCCTGCACACCCTTGAGCTGCCGGGTCACCACATCCAGAAATGTGATATCCGTGTAGCTCTCAACCTTGCGGATGCACTGCAGTGACCTCAGCGGCTGCTCAAGCCCTGAAGCCCAGAGTTCAAACTCCTCCAGCTGATGACACTTCCTACACATGTGGCTGTCAAGGAAACGAGAAGCGTTCTGAAGTTCCCACATAGCACAGAATGTACAATTGACAGGACTGGTGTGATGTGCCATGCCTCTAATAATTAGGCTACTATCTAAACTTACCAGAAATAAACTTAAGACTGCTCCTGATCGGGACAAAACAAAACTAAAAAAAAGAAACACTCAACAGCTACTCAGCAATCAGCTCCTTCCTGTGTGCTGACTTCACGATAGGTATTTTTTTACATTTTGCCCTGATACTTGTGCTCCCTCCAGGCTCTCTGATTAAGCCCTACCCTCAGGGACTTGATAGATATAACTATCCTGCCTCTCCGCTGCTCCATCCCCAAATCCTCTCAGGCCCACACTCCCTTACCTCCGGATTGTGCGACCTGCATGATTCACTGCCTGTGGTCACACACCAGTTTGATGCTGAAGGAGTGGAAAGCCTTTTGCTTCCGATATAGAGCAGAGTTGACATGTGGCACTGACAAAGTGATGTGCATGCAGTCAATGGCACCATGAGGAAGCCTGCAATCCTAGCCAAGCCACAGGCTCGCTTTGCCTGCTTCTGTCTGGCAAGAGAGAATAAAATGTAGTTAACTCTCATTCAGTAGAGAGCCTCAGTGACCTCCCTTATGCAGCAGTGTCATATGACTTTTGCATTCGATGTGATCTTCCTGTGTTCCTTTTAAAATCCATATCTTTAATTTAATGTTTTACTGGAATTTGAAGTTGTGAGCTTTTATCTGGTCAAAATGTTTATAATTGTGTTTACTTGACCTCTTTTGTTCCTATGAGTATGTTCCATTTATTGTTAATTGCCCTTTCCATGGTACCTGCAGCAACCTCCGGAGCCGACCTATCTGAACAACAACCCCATAAACCAATTAAGCTTATTGTACCTCTTACTGAGGTCACACAGGATATTTCAATGTGTGTGATTATGTTCCAAGTCCCTGGTAACAGCAATTCTATTCTAACAGAGATCTTGAAATATTTAATTTTACCATCTTAAAGAGAAACTTCAATGAGCTCTGAAAACTAACCATTTATTCAATCTTTAACTCTAAAGGCATAATACATTATTTCCAAATTCTACTTAATCAAGCCTATTATACCTATATTCCATCACAAAACAATCCCAATTTCTCACCCCTTGTGTTCAATAAGATTTGTTAGCCAGTAATATAAAGAATCTTCTTGTGTCTGCGTACCTGAATGTCAAATCACGCAAGTCAGGCAACCAAGCTTCATACAATAAAACATACATAACAATTATGATCCATGTAAAAGACAAGTTAAATTGTAGTCAAAATCTGCATGATTGAAATGAGGGCAAGTAGCTTTGAATAATGTTTCTGAAGAATTGGAAGCTAATTAGTGCAGAGTCTGATTGGAAGATTCATTAATTATTCATTTAGAGATCAGACAGCCAGCTCTAGTCGAGCTGCTTTTACTTGGAAAGTCCAAAAAGTACTGAAGACAGTTTGGAAGGATGACAGAGGCATTAAATATTATTTTCATTGGAACTAGTACTGGAGATTGGTAAACTGCTGTTCAAAAAACAGGGAAATGATAAACCAGGAAATTATAGACCAATCGATTTTAGTTTCTATGTAAACTTCTAAATGGTGGATTTTATAAATTTGCATTCTGGGTGTGAAACTTTGCAGCCTAGGAGAATTCTTAGACCATGGAAAGCTTCACTAAAATTAGCTATTGAGGCAGTGCCTATATCATTTAAGAAGGAAATTGGGTGAGTGTGTGATGTCCTGATGGATATTTTCAACAGTTCACTGAAAACTGGGATGGAACCATATGATCTATCTGCATTTTGTTGATGCATTACATTTTGTTGCTTTTAGGCTTCATTTCTTTTTGCAACACATGCAATGCAATGTTATTTACCAGTCCCTCTCCTTCAACGGCAGTACCGTCAGCTGCTGTTTCGTTTACAGCAAGCAAAACTGGATGGGATTGGAATTATTTTGGGGACTCCAAAGGTCCTCCCAGATTTGGAGGATTACAAACTAAGTGTCTTTTGGATATAATATATTCACCCTTTCTTTCCCCAGGACCAATACTTACAGACCTTGACAGTCCATACTGAGAAAAGAGTGCTACCACTGAGCCAAGATTGACACTTTGCTGAGGGACTGTGTACTTAAAAATGCTTTTTTTTGTGCTGAACACATAGTTCACACCAGAAAGAGTTTAAAAAAGTTGTCATGCAGGCCCCCACCTGCCAAGAATGAGGCACATTGGTTTTGTCAAACGAACATTGATTTTTAACAGTTGCTGGAGCGAAGAAAAAACATGTTGGACAGATCAGCCGTGGCTGGAAAAAAACATTTGCATATTAACAGACGGTGCTTGTGTAGACAAAGGACCATTCCCTGACACATTCAACCCGCAATGGATGTTGATCACCGGACAGTGAGGGGGTGGGGAAGTGCATTCCAGGGCCTGCTGGGGTGACGCAAGCCACAGGGGCCAGGACTGGTTGGACCAGCTGGTCACATAACTAACTGGCTGTTCCAGGGGTTTTTTTGAACTAGCCACACAGAGTTCGAGCAGAAAGGCTGTTTGCTCCTGGACTGAGAAGATCGCTCCTGTCTGCTCCTATCTCTTTCTCACAAGCCTCTGAATCCACTTGAAGACACATGAACCCCAAGAGGGAAAAATCTCCTACAAAGAACAAGGTTTAAGAATACTGCTCCCCAACGAAAAGCAGGATCTGCCTACAATCAAGGACTCTACAGTGAGCTCAAAGAACCGTAACAAAAGCTCTTCAGATTATTGCCTCAAACCTTTCCACTTGATTTTTCTTCTGCTCTTTTCTGTCTCTATTTGCATGTGTGTATCGCGTATGCATGCTAGCGTGGGCGTGTCATGTATCTGTAGGCGTCAACCAAACTAGAGTTTAAGTTCAAGTTTAATAAATTTCAACTTTTCTTCTTTAAACCTTGTGCTGGGTTTTTTTTGCCTTATAATTGAAAAGCGGTGAACAAAGATTCACCAAAGGGGAGCTAAAAACGGATTGTGTTTAAAATTAAGCCTGTTACGGTAAGATCAGGTGAAGGCTGAGAGGGACCCCTAGACACCTTTCTCACCTGGTCATAACAAAGTCATGAAGAACTGTAAACACAACTACTAAATGTAAAGAAATGAAAGCTGTCAGTATGAGCTTGTTCATCACCAGCATTCCAAAGACACATTCCAGCCAACCTAGTGACTACCTTTCTTGCTGGTACTGCCATAGGCTTGGGACCAGGAGGAGCCATAGCGCCTCGGAGAGCAGATAAGTGGGGGCTGGCATGCTGGGGCCAGTCAACCAGGTCCCGGCGAGGGCTGGGGGAGGGGTAGCTGTTGAGGGCGGGGGGCGGTGGCAGCGGTGTTAGCACAGGTGCGGCCTTTGCCCCGGGGGCCCTCAGTGGGCCACAGATTGCCCAAGCAGGAGGGCTCCCCACTCCCCCACCCCGCAGTGAGGCCTCCCGGTGTTGCTGGGCAGCTCCCCACATTGTGGAGGGCCCCCCTCACCCCCGCTGCTGGTAAAATGCCAGCAGTGGCAGGAAGAGGCCTTTAAGTGGCCATGAATTGGCCACTAAAGGGCCTCAATTGGCATCTGGTCATCCTCAGCCTTCCCCACCCCTGACAAATTGGATGGTGTTGGGAAGGTGATGGGTGCTCCACCGCCCCGCCTTTCCTCATTATTATATGGGCCGCCCCCCGCCCCCCACCCCATGCCCATCCAAAAAGGGCTGATACAATTCAGCTCTGGGTCCAAAATGGATTTTCTTTGCTCTTCCACAGCATTCACCACGATAAAATGTGCAAACAATGTCATTCAGATATGCACTAGAAATCAAATTTCCAGTCACTAGGTGCAATTAATTTCTTCGAAAACGATGTCTCTGGACATCACCACTCATTAAATTATGTACAGGGAGGGTTCACGTGGTGTGAACTCAGCACTGAGGTGATTGGACTCAGAAGATAATCCTTTTCTGTACTCTTTACAACCCATCAGTCTCTGATGGTATGATGTGGGAGAGCAGTCGTGTTAAGAGTTTACAAAGTTTCCAATATGAAGCAGGAATAATGATCAACTGATTTATTACTGTGGTATTCACTGTAAAGGTACATTCCTGTAGTTCAAAGGTAAGAAATCATATTATAACGCCACAAATGTATTATCCATGCTCAGCACTAGCAGATAAAAATTGCCATTTAAAATCTGGAACAAATTTGAATGAAAGAAATTTAATGAAATGACCCAACATTCACAGATAAGAGGCATTACCTTCCCCTTGATGAACACAGACTGATGGCATACAAAGAAAAACTGTGATTATGTTAAATATCTTTATCTGATTAGTAGGATATCTTCAGTAATAGACAATACAAGAACTTGTCTTCCTGCTCCCTTCCTCCTGGCTGGGTTGAAAACATTGCACTGACACTTACTACAACACATCCCTTTGCAAGGTCTCAGAAATGTGGAACTCACTTCCCTCAGTCCTATCTTGCTTGTACACTCTACAAGTTTTCCAGGTGCGATCACTGAGTCAAGGAGCAATACTAAGAGAGTTTTGCACAGTAGGAAGTTACATCCTTCAGATGAGACATTAAACCAAAGCCCCTAGTCTTCCCCAGGTTGGGTATAAAACATCCCTGGCACTATTATAAGAAAAGCAGAGAACTTCTCCTGGTGTTCTGGCCAATAACCAACATTACTGAAATACATTTATCTCATTGCTGTTTGTGGAACCTTGCTGTGCAGAAGTTGGCAGCCGTGTTTCTCCATATTACAACAGTGATTACATCTCAAAAGTATTTCATTGGCTGTAATGTCTTTTGGGACATTATGAGGTACTACATAAATGTAAGTTCTTGCATTCCTCTTTCTTTTAAAACCCCATGCTTGGTTTTACCCAACAGCACCTTGTAATTTACCTCATCTTCAACCTTAGTGTTCCTGTGCTTCGGGCCTTTGATGTTTTGCCAATATAATAAATGTTTTTTTTATTCTTTCATGGGATGTGGGCATCGCTGGCAAGGCTAGCATTTGTTGCCCAGCCTTAATCGCTTTTGACAACTGAGTGCCTTGCTGGACTATTTCAGAGGGCAGTTAAGAGTGTGGGTCTGGACTCACATATAGGCCAGACTGGGTAAGGACAGCAGATTTCCTTTCCTAAAGGACATTAGTGAACCAGATGGGTTTTAATGACAATCGATGATAATTTCATGGCATCATTACTGAGATTATCTTTTAAATTCCAGACTTTTCTTAATTAATTGAATTTAAATTCCACCAATTGCTGTGGTGGGAAATCTACTGAGTAAAAACAAACTGAGCAAACATCAGCACGACTATATAGACAACATTCAGTATATTAAGTGCCCATTCATTGTGTAATGACACAACTTGTGAATAACAAACCTTATGTAGGTCACTATGAAGAAATATGGGAAGCACTGCCAACTCTTAAAAGATTTCACCCAGGTGGTTCAAGTATGAAAATCAGGTGCAAGTCCTTACATATCCTGCTCAACCAGTTTATGGAGCAAAACCATAAGAAGCTTAAAAATCAACTTATTACATTTGGTGATTTAGTTTTCCCTTCCCTTGATATCATTGGTTAGGAAGGTGAAACATGATCTATGAGAATTCTGTAGTGGTTTGTTAAAATTGTTGAATGTCCGCTGGCTCTGTACATTGAGAAATCATTGGTGCGCTGCTCATTATCTTACGCATTATAATACACAAAGGGGAGGGGTTATTGAGTGCCTGCCTTCTGTGCAGGTTAGGAAATCACAGGCACAATGCTCACAAGGAAACACTCTAGGCCGTATTCTTGCAATTTCCCAAATGTATGGGAGGCACACATTCGTAAAATTCTCCACTGTCCATTATAGTTGCACGACATTAAAAATACCCTCCAGCTGATTTTCCCATGAACAGTGATACAGTCTGCAGTATAGGAGCTGTAACTGAAATGATGTTAAACTCTTATCTTTGGAGTACTGTGCCATTAACTTACATTGAACATTTGTAATTATTTTTTCACCATGACAGAGGAGATGTCCCTTAAAGAAGAGGAAATGCAATACTCTAATTAACTAGTCACCGTCATGACTGAACAATATTAGCTGTCTGAGGGTTGCTGAAATTCATATTGATGTATTAAAACAACAATGGTTATGGTATAGTATATGGCTTTGTTGATGTCTTTACCAAATGGGCATTCCACTTATTCTATTGCTCCGAGGTCATGGTCTGAAACAGCCTATATTCTGTTAGTTTTAGTTGATTCCAAGGTAGCCGATAGGGTAGCCCTCTTATCCAAACTTGCACCCAGTTCCATTTATCCATCACCCCTGTGCTCACTAACCTTCATTGGCTCCTGGTTAAGCAATATCTTGATTTTAAAATTCACATCCTTGTTTTCAATTCCTTCCATTCCCTATCTCTGTAACCTCCTCCAGCCCTAAAACCCTCCACGATATCTGCACTTCTCCGATTCTGGCCTCTTGTGCATCCTTGATTTTAATCGGTCCACCATTAACAGCAGTGCCTTCATCTGCTGACGTCCTAAGCTCTGAAATTCCCACCTAAATCTTTCGGACTTTCCACCTTTCTTTCACCCTCTAAGATGCTCCTTAAAACCTACCTTTTTGACTAAGCTTTTGGTCATCTGCCCCAATGTCCCTTTATGTGGCTCAGTGTCACATTTTGTTTGATAACACTACTGTGAAGTGCCTTGGGATGGTTTACTACATTAAAGGTCTTATATAAACGATGTTGTGTCACCCTTGCTGTTGTTTCTAAGTGACCCTGACTTTTTGTGGTGTAGATGCAAAAGGAATTGAATATTCAAAGGTTTTGCAATATGAGATTTGAATACAAAATGTAATTATTTGCGGGTGATCTGCTGGTACAGACTCGTGATCATATAGCTAACCTGCCTCTGTGATGGCTTGCATCAGATATTATGGTCAGCTGTCAGATAGACCTACAAATGTACATAGAGTGAAGCCCTGATAGTGAGGGAATCACTGCTTTGTAACATTTATAGCTCCTACACTTTTAAATGATCACAGTGCAGATGGGACCTTAAGTAGATGTTGTATTTGTAGAAAGACATATAATAACTCTCGGGTTAATGGCAAAATCATCATGTAGTTTCAAGAGCCCTTTCCTATCCTGAGTGGTGTGAAACAGGGCTGTGTTCTCGCACCCACACTTTTTGGGATTTTCTTCTCCCTGCTGCTTTCACATGCGTTCAAATCCTCTGAAGAAGGAATTTTCCTCCACACAAGATCAGGGGGCAGGTTGTTCAACCTTGCCCGTCTAAGAGCGAAGTCCAAAGTACGGAAAGTCCTCATCAGAGAACTCCTCTTTGCTGACAATGCTGCTTTAACATCTCACACTGAAGAGTGCCTGCAGAGTCTCATCGACAGGTTTGCGGCTGCCTGCAATGAATTTGGCCTAACCATCAGCCTCAAGAAAACGAACATCATGGGGCAGGACGTCAGAAATGCTCCATCCATCAATATTGGCGACCACGCTCTGGAAGTGGTTCAAGAGTTCACCTACCTAGGCTCAACTATCACAAGTAACCTGTCTCTAGATGCAGAAATCAACAAGCGCATGGGTAAGGCTTCCACTGCTATGTCCAGACTGGCCAAGAGAGTGTGGGAAAATGGCGCACTGACACAGAACACAAAAGTCCGAGTGTATCAGGCCTGTGTCCTCAGTACCTTGCTCTACGGCAGCGAGGCCTGGACAACGTATGCCAGCCAAGAGCGACGTCTCAATTCATTCCATCTTCGCTGCCTCCGGAGAATACTTGGCATCAGGTGGCAGGACTATATCTCCAACACAGAAGTCCTTGAAGCGGCCAACACCCCCAGCTTATACACACTACTGAGTCAGCGGCGCTTGAGATGGCTTGGCCATGTGAGCCGCATGGAAGATGGCAGGATCCCCAAAGACACATTGTACAGCGAGCTCGCCACTGGTATCAGACCCACCGGCCGTCCATGTCTCCGCTATAAAGACGTCTGCAAACGCGACATGAAATCGTGTGACATTGATCACAAGTCGTGGGAGTCAGTTGCCAGCATTCGCCAGAGCTGGCGGGCAGCCATAAAGACAGGGCTAAATTGTGGCGAGTCGAAGAGACTTAGTAGTTGGCAGGAAAAAAGACAGAGGCGCAAGGGGAGAGCCAACTGTGCAACAGCCCCGACAAACAAATTTCTCTGCAGCACCTGTGGAAGAGCCTGTCACTCCAGAATTGGCCTTTATAGCCACTCCAGGCGCTGCTTCACAAACCACTGACCACTTCCAGGCGCGTATCCATTGTCTCTCGAGATAAGGAGGCCCAAAAGGAAAGAAAAGATCTTTTTCTTACTGCTCCTTTGCTCCCAGTTCTTCCCTGTTGATAACTTGTTCTTTTTTTAAAAATGCTGGTTCCTCCACTCACAAGCCGAGGTGATCAAAAAGACACCGATTGTGTTTGACATGTAGTGAGTAACTTTTATAAAGTTCACTCACAGCTTCCTTTCAACATTCACTTCACCATGAGGATTACATACATTAATAAACTGCTGCAGGTTTGGTGGCTCAGGAGAAAAAGAGCACCATGGCCTTGCATGAACTGTCCAGGAACCTGTAGAAAGTGAGTAATGACTTGTGGTGGAATGGAATATTTCCTACCTTCTCCATCCAGAATCAGTATCAAGCACTTACAGGCCAAGTAAAAAGAAACACTTCCATAATCTCAGGATGTTCAAAAGCACCTTGTAGCCAATGAAGTACTTTTGAAATTTAGTCACTAGTAATGTAGGAAACATGACATCCCATTTGCACAATCAATATAGTAACCACTGGTGCCTATATTATGGTCTGCAAGCAACTTGGGGGCCTGTTGCCTCTTTACCAATGGCAGTATAATGTATTCCTGTGTTGCTGTGTCCATCTCCTGCCTGATTTATGTCCAAGTCTCTTTCCATGCTGTCCAATGTATCTCTGATATAGAGTGCTGCCTAAAATGCTTCCATTAAAGAAAATTCAAATAAAATCAACCCCTTCTCTTTGGCATAAACTAAGTTTGTTCCTTTCTTGTTATTTCTTAAACTGAAATGCATCATCCTGCAGACTTTTTCTCCTCCCTGGTGTTAAATTCCAGAAGGCTTGTTGTGGAAGGATGATGCTGGCGCCTATATTTACTCAGTTTCACATTTATTGTGCAGAATAAAAGGATTACAAACATATAAGTCCTCACTCAAAAACCTCCACCAGTCACAGTAAGTATCTGCTTACAAATACTCGAGTAAGACCCCAGTTAACACCCTCCACCTGCATATAATTAAACAATTGACACACAATTAACAGGTTAACACTTGGCACTGTCTCCAACTTTAATTCATTTATTCCCAGGACTTCAAGCCTATTGAGCTGTTTATCTCTCTCAGTCTTCTCTTCCCTCTGCAGCATCCAAACCTCCAATACCCAGTGAACCACTATTACTTATTTATCCTATCTTTATTCCTACTATATTTCAAACTTGTGATATCTTGAACAATGGGCCTTAGTTCTTAATTGATAATCAATAAATAAACATGCAAATGAATCAAAGTTTCCTCCAGCACAGAAGGAGGCCATTTGGCCCATCATGCCTGTGCCGGCTCGGTGACGGAGTTATTCAATTAGTCCCTCACCCCTGATATTTCCCCACAGCCCTGAAATCTTCTCCCCTTCAAGTGTTATTCACCATTGAAAGTTACTATTGAATCTGCTTCCACTAGTCTTTCAGGAAGTGCATTCCAAATCATAATAACTTGCTGCGTAAAAAAAATTCTCTTCGTCTCAATCCTCGTCTTTTGTCAATTATCTTAAATTTGTGTACTCTGGTTCTAGTTGCGCAGTTTCTCTTTATTTGCTCCATCAAAACCCTTCACAGTTTTGAACACCTCTATCAAATCTTCCCTTAATCTTCTCTGCTCTAAGAAGAACATTTCCAGCTTCTCTAGTCTCTTCACATAAATATATTCCACAGTGTACTCTGCAAAATACACAATATACTTCTGTAATAAGAGTGTTTGAAACAGGATCTGTGAAGTTTTAACTTGGGGCGGCACAGTGGCGCAGTGGTTAGCACCGCGGCGCAGTGGTTAGCACCGCAGCCTCACAGCTCCAGCGACCCGGGTTCAATTCTGGGTACTGCCTGTGTGGAGTTTGCAAGTTCTCCCTGTGTCTGCGTGGGTTTCCTCCGGGTGCTCCGGTTTCCTCCCACATGCCAAAGACTTGCAGGTTGAGAGGTAAATTGGCCATTATAAATTGCCCCTAGTATAGGTAGGTGGTGGGGAAATATATAGGGACAGGTGGGGATGTGGTAGGAATATGGAATTAGTGTAGGATTAGTATAAATGGGTGGTTGATGGTCGGCACAGACTCGAAGGGCCTGTTTCAGTGCTGTATCTCTAAACAAAAACTAAACTAAACTTGTATACTATAAAGCAAACCCATGGCAGAGGACTACCGACATCTACTCCTTCCTGTCCTTTTAATGATGAGCCCATTCTCAACCAGGTATTTATCCAACTCCAGAGTGTCAGTAATTGCACACAAGAATGATTGAAGTAGTGCCATGTATCATGATAAATATCTTAAGATATCAGGCTAACCAGGTCTATCATAAAGCAGAAAATGCAACAGGTTGTCTTGAAGTTAATCTCAGAAATGCCTGTTGACTGAATACATTTTGTGGTGTTATTTATTCTCTGAATAAACTTCCCAACCATCAACAACCGATTGCAATTCAAACTACAGTAATAGAATGTTCTTGGTTCTGTAATGTGAATGTTGTGTACCAACAATATGGAGCCCAGTGCTGAATGTGTTGGCACAAAAGCCAGGCTAAAACTTAATAAAGTCATCCTATTAAGTATGCAATAAGGAATAATGGATATTTGAGAATATCCAATCAAGCAACACTCTGATTGAGTGATTCCGATGACACTCTATGCACTGGGTGTGGTATGGTGTCGTCATTGGAGGATTAAAGCAGATGACAATCTAGGGCACACATCTACTGCCATTAAAAATAAAAGATAAAATTATATCATGGCAAATTCTTCTCAGTTGGATAAGCCAATGGGCAGTTGGGTAACATAGATCAGATAGGTTTTATTTTCAATAACCAGTCTGTGCCAAGTTAGCTAATGTCAGACAGAATGACAGTAGAATTAATAAAAATGTTCTTAACCATCCTTAGGTTAGCGAGGGGCATTTAGTGACCAAGATGTTGGCTCATGACTGCTGCCAACAACCCCTATACACAGCATTTCTGTCAATGTTGGGTGAGGATAGCTTCAAACCCCTCAGTGGAGTCCCCTACAATGGAATAGTTTGCTGGCAAACACATATAAGAATAGCTACTTGGGTGAGAGAGTGGAGTTATCAGTGGAACTGTTCTCCAGACAGGAGTCAAGGTCTTCAGGCGAGGATGTAGAGTGGATAGAATAAATTCTTGGAAAAAGGAGGGAAGAAAGGTTTTTAAAAAGTACCATAGCATTTTCTCTTGACCTTGAGCGTGTATTGTACTCAGCAGGCAGTGTCTTTTTCTAGGGTCAGCTAGACAGAGTGGGGATCAGCTCACAGGCTAATGGGCAGTTATAGTCTCCATTGCAATCAATGACACCATTCAGGAGTGGACATAGTTGCTGCCCATCAGTAATAATATCGGAGCAGTCTGGGGGTAACATGGCATGTCCCCATTGTGAAAAAATATCAATATCTTCGACAAAATGCCACGGCAGATCAACATATTTACTCTGAACAGAATATGGGGAAATATTTTGAATGAAAAGTTCTTGTAGACCTTCCTTCCAGTTTAGCAGTGGTGATATAGCTACTCCAGATCTGTAGTGTGATAAGCTACAGTTAACCCTTGAAAGTACATTAGGGATTAATGGTTGGGGCAGAGAAATTGTATGAAAATCCCTTCAAAGGGTTCAGATGATGTCATCAGTAGCAACAGAGAAGCTTGAGCCCTAACTTGTCATCTGAAACCTGACATGGGATTATTTTCATGATAATTGCTTCCATTCAATCATTATTGTCTTTTTATAAATACACTCTGACCTCTTGTTTGCATGTGCTTGCTGGTGGTGGAAGGTGTTTTTTTTTAGCAGGAAGTGATGTCAGGATGTTCTACTCAGTTAAAAAGAAAAACACTGCAGATGCTGAAAATCTGAGGCAAAAACTGAGTTTGTGTGGTGGGGGTGTGAGCTGGTGCTTGAGGAGGAGAACCCCTCTCACAACACATTCAGGCAAGTGTGACAGGTCTACCTGCCCTTCTTCCCCCACATTCCCAGGCCACAGGAACCTTCTCTGCTTTGTTACAATTTTCTTGCTTCTTTCCTTCTCTGCTATTTCTGCTGTAGACACTTCCTCTGGACCCATGCTTTAGTTTCTGCAGTTGTCTCATTATCACCTCCTTGTTTCATCATCACTTTTGACATTCAATGTAATCCTGCCCTTCACCTTACTACAGACATTTTGTTCTTTCTCTGGCCCTGTAATTTCTCAAAAGCCTCTTTCTCATCTCTAACGTCTTTCAGTCCTGATGAAGCATTATCACCCTGAAACATAGGGCTAGATTTTCCTGGCATCGTGGAGTTGGGGTTAGAGGTGGGGGGGCCTGGAAAATGTGGGTGTGGGGTGTGGGGAATCGTATTCGGATGGCTCCCGAACACATTCCCACTGCCAAGCAACTTTCCCAGGGGGTGGGCTGGCAAGAGGATCGGCTGCCCGTTGCACAGAGACAGGCAGCCAATTTGGGTGGATAAGGCCCCAAATAAGGGTGATTTTGTGGCATTGCCAGAATTTTCCCATCAGCAGAGGGGCTCCCAGCTTCATGTGGAGACCATCAGTTCATTGGAGGTGGCCCCAATGACAGGGTCGCATGGAGGAAAGGCCGCATTAGTGGTCACGTCCGAGCACGCGGATGGATTTCCCCTCCACTCCGATGTCCCTATGGCTTCAGGAGTCTTCAATGCAGCCCTTCTATCTTGACCAGTGAGGAAGCCTCCACGTTGAGGCGCCCTTGCGGTCCCCGACCTGCCTCAATAGCATGCGCCTCTTCCAGTGGCTCTGCCGAGGCTCCAGAGCAGCCAGCCCTCTGATTGGTCAGGCAGCAATAGGACGGCCAGCACGGAGGTGGTCAATTGGAAGGCCACTTCCCAAAGATTGCTCCGCAGGTCTTGCTGCCGGCAAGTGCCGGCTCAGGACTGCCATATGATCACTACATCAGGGTCCTGGAGCCAATGGTAAAATTCTGCCCATTACCGCTTTGTTGGTCTCCATTGCTGATCAGCATTCTCTGTATTCTATTCAGTTGGTGGCTGATATATCTTCACCTTAAGCTTAAGAAAAGTCTTGAACACAAATACTTCCCCACTGATATCTCTGATATCCCATCTTATCACCAACAGAAGCAACTGCCCACATTTATCTGTAAGTCTGTTTGGAGTGGTCTGGTGCTTTGGTAGCTTTTTACCTTGTGGGTGGTGGCCATCCGATTCTCCAGTGAACAAATTCACTGCGATTCTAGGCAATTGCAGACCCGGGTTGTAAGCAACTCATACAAGGTGGAGAATAAAGATGCAGATCTCTGTTCATAAAAAGCTCAGTTTGCATTTGGAAACTGTAGCTGTGAATGTGAGAAGACTTTACAGGAAAAGATCAAGCTACCACAATCACACCAAAATGTTTCCAAGTGCTTTCACACAATGGATTAACTTTTGTGGTTCAGTTTCTGTTTTACAAGGGAAATGTTCTGCACCAACAATGTCCCACAAACAATAAGGTAAAGGGACATTTAATCTATTTTTTTTGGCAGTTTTGGCTGACAGTCACAGCACTTGGAGAACTCACCCCTTTTCTTTCAATAGCATCCTAGAGTCTCCAACACCCATCTTAACAGGCACAGATGGAGTGTTTGTTCGATGTCCCCATCATTCTCCTCCTCCTCTTTCTCTTTCCCCTTCTTCCCATCCTCCTGTCCTCCCCCTCTTCTTTCTCCTCCTCCTCCTTTCCTCATCACCCCTCCTCCCCTCGCTCTTCATCCTCCCTTTCCCTCCTCTCCTCCTCCATTCTTCCTCCTCCTCTCCCTACCCCTCCTCCCACATCCTTCCTCCTCGTCTCCCTATCCTCCTTCACCTGTTTCCTCCTCTTTCTGCCCCCTCCTCCTCCTCATATACACACACACACTTTTTCCTAAAAATTCTCTTGCAACAGTATAAGCGTGAGGACAGAAGCACTCTGAAATCTATCATATATTAGTAACATTTTGTGTTCTTTGTATTTTACTGCCAAGGTGTCACAATAAATGAGATACAGCAAAGTATTCTGCAATGGCAGCACCAAAAGCAAATTCTGCTAACATTTAATTTGGATTCTTGTTCCCCTCCAAGCCACACACCATCCTGACTTGGAACTATATCACAGTATTCTGTGGCACCACCCCACATGGACTTCAGCGGTTCAAGAAGGCAGCTCACCACCACCTTCTCAAGGGCAATTAGGGATGGGCAATAAATGCTGGCCTGGCCAGTGACGCCCACATCCCATGAATGAATTTTAAAAAATCTCCTCAACCACCGTCACCACTCCCCCAACACCCCAAAAAAAAAGGCGTGTAACTTCTTGCCAAGTTTTAATACTGCTTGCCATCAAGTCATGGTGCCTTCAATATTTGTGAAAAATAGAAGTTACTCATTGTATCTTGTTCATTTTTCACAAAGCTCTATTAACACTGACTTCCACTATACTATAATGCTATTCTTGGATTTCTATTTTGTAAGTTACCAAATAAATTATCTGGTAACTTTTGGCCTGAACAAGCTCCCGGCATGAATTGTGATGCAACCACAAATTAAATATGATTTCAGAGGGTGTGCCACAGATTCTTACACCTGATATTTTATGGAACTGCTGCAGTTTCATCCAATCCATGAGTTTCAAAGGAGACAGACTCCAATTCTTTCTCTCAACCTTTTTATGCTCGCATTCATTTAGAAAGAGAAAACTTTGCATGATGGTATTAGATTGGAGAAGAAAAAACACACCAGACCAAGTCTGACCCCATTCTGGCAGGTCAATTGCTTGAGTTAGTTTCAGGAAAGTTTGGTCAGTTTCATCGTGATCTTGGCCAATTTGAACTGCGTGGGAGCAGAAAGGCTTTCCAACCGAGTATGGCTTCGTGTCTGTATTATCTATCTTGCTGTCGCTCTTGCTGTTATCTGTCGGAAGATGAAAAAGTGGCATCTGCTATCAACAAAGAAATCAACCAGGCATTAAAGAAACAAAAACAGAACAAAGAACTCAAACTCCTAATTCTAGGTAAGTGGAAAGAGAGAGGTGTCGACTTAACACGCTTCCATCATTAATAATGCTGCTTTGTATTTTACAAGGAGGTTTAAAATGCTGATTAAACATTTCCTTTCCTAACAGAGGGAGGAGTTTGTCAAAGTTTCCCTACATCTTAAAAATCAAATGTAAGATCATATTCAGATTTCATTATTTCGTCTTGCAGTTAAGAGTTTATGAATTTGCGCTCCTGTTACGAGAACTTTGCACACGTGGGGCTGGATTTTATAGAGGCCTCGATGTCAGGATCTGTGGCGGGAGTGGGGGGGTGGCGGGGGGCATGAAGATTGCCCTGGATGAGGCCCGCCATGGATCTTGACACTGGCAGGGCCCGTCCCGATTTCACCGCAGGCGGCGAGGCCTCATGGCGGCCCCCCTGCTGCTCGGCGATGGGACCTTCATCCCCGACGGACGGCACGGCAGCGCCTTCGGATCCACGTCCGGGGAAACGAGGCACAACACCTGTGCAGGGGGGGTGGGGAGGAGGTATGTTTCTCAGTACAGGAGGGGGAGAATGGGGTCAAACTATTTTGATTGGTTGAGGGGATGGTTGGAAGGGGTAAAGTTAAAAGTTTGTGAACAATTTGGGGGGGCAGGGGGGGGAAAGGCCCAGTACACAAGGTGAGGATTTTTGGGGCGGGGAAAGGCAAGGGATATATGCAAGTTTATTGGGGAGAGGGGCTGGGGACATCTATTTAATTATTTGTAATAAGTTTTAAAATACATGTGTCTTTAAACATTTAAATTAAATATAACAGCTGGAATCCCTTTAAAAATGGCACCATTGCCGGGGACGACTCGCCTGCTCCCTCCACATCATCGGTGGGGTGGGGGGGGGGTGCGGTCCGACCCGGCCATGTAAATGAGCCGCTGCGTATAATATCACGGTGGCTCCGCGGAGTAAAACCTGGGCGTGCGGGCCGCCATCTTTTAGGTCCGCCGCCATAATCAGCATCAGCAACATAAAATTCAGCCGCTTGGGGAATTGGGGTGCAAGGAACCTCACAGTGATGGGCCTTCCATTACTGCCAATAGATGATCCATTCATCTCCGCACTTAATATACACTCCCAATAGGCGAAGCACGAGATAAATTGTAACATTATCCTCGTACAGCAGCGAATAAAAATATCACGAAGTGAAAGAAAGAACTTGCATTTCTGTAGCATTTTGCACCCCCACAGGATGTCCCAAAGCGCTTTTCAGTCAATGAAGTAATTTTAAAGTGTAGTCACTGTTGTAATGTAGAAAAGGAAGCAGCCAATTTGCACACAGCAAGCTCCCAAAACAGCAATGTGATATTGGCCAGATAACCTGTATTAGCCATGTTGGTTGAGGGGTGAATATTGGTCAGGGCACTGGGAGAACTGCCTTGATCAAAATAGTGCCATGGTAGCTTTACATCCAACTGAGAGGGGAAATAGCCTTGGTTCAATGTCTCATCTGAAAGACAGCACCCACGATAATGCAGCACTCCACCATTACTGCACTGGGAGCATTAGCCTAAATTACATGCTCAAATCTCTGGAGTGGAACTTCAATCCACAACATATGACTCAGAGGAGGGAGTGCTTCCCCACTAAGCCACCGCTGACATGTAATTGCATGAATGTTGATATGAAAAGTAGTCTTGGAAACTCAAGTGCTAGGTCTTTACTCAAACTTACTGGAATCAAAGCACGAGATCTCTGGTAAGAGGTTGTCTCCCAGCAGTCTGATTTCGACTGTCTACCCTATAACCCTAACCTGGTGTGAAGCCACATTATAAAGATCCATTGGATAACTGTGCAGTGCTCAAACATTGCATGGGCTGTTCTTTAATGTTTGAACCAAGTGGGGTAAACCCACCACTCTCATTCAACAACAAAAATTAAGCCACCGAGACAATGAATCTCTGATTATATATTGAAGTGCACAAGCATCTCAGTGATGGTCAGGCTGAGGCCCATTTACTGTCTAAGAAAGGCTGTCAGATTCCATTCTCAGATCAATGGCTGCAGGATAGTTACAGCCACAATTCCTCTTCTCTTGACCTTTTGGAAGGAGCCAGATTGGAGATTTGCAGTCCCTGTAAGGTGGAAGCTACTACTTAACCATCAGCTGCAGGAAGCACAGCCACCACCTGTGGTAGAGTGAGGTGCCACACAGCTGGGTACCGATAAAGCCTGTGGTAAAGTGAGCTGTCACACGCTTGGGCACCTAGAGACAGAGCCAGTCAGGTAGAGATTTTCAGTTATCACTTATTTTTTACAATTAGCAGAGTCCAGGAATCCTCAATTTAATGCTCAGTTTGGGTTTCGCCAAGGCTAGTCAGCTCAAGGTCACATTACAGTCTTGGTCCAAACATGGACAAAAGAGTTGAACTCCAGAAGTGAGGTGAGAGTGACTGCCCTTGACATCAAGGCAGCATTTGATTGCGTGTGGCATCAAGGAGTTCCAGGCAAAATTGAAGTCAATGGGAATCGGGGGAAACTCTCCACCAGTTGGGGTCATACCTAGCACAGAGGAAGATGGTTGTGGTTGTTGGAGGACAATCATCTCAGCTTCAGGACATCGCTGCTAGAGTTCCTGAAGGTAGTGTCCTAGGCCCAACCATCTTCAGCTGCTTCATCAATGACCTTCCCTCCAACATAAGGTCAGAAATGGGGCTGTTCACTGATTGCACAATGTTCAGTACCATTTGCAACTCCTCACATACTGAAGCAGTCTGTGCCTGCATGCAGCAAGACCTGGACAACACTCAAGCTTGGGCTGATAAGTGGCAAGTAACATTCATGCCACACAAGTGCCAGGCAATGCCCATTTCCAATAAGAGAGAGAATCTAACCATCTCCCCTTGACATTCAATGCCCCACCATCAACATCCTGGGGATTACCATTGACTAGAAACATAACTGGACCAGCCATATAAATACTGTGGCTACAAGAGCAAGTCAGAGGCTGGGAATTCTGTGGCGAGTAACTCACCTTCTGACTCCCCAAAGCCTGTCCACCATCTATCTACAAGGTACAAGTCAGGAGTGTGATGGAATATTCTCCACTTGCCTGGATGGGTGCAGCTCCAACAACACTAATGAAGCTCGACACCATCCAAGACAAAGCAGCCCACTTGATCAGCACCCCATTTACCACCATAAACATTCACTCCCTCCACCACCAGTGTACAGCGGCAGCAGTGTGTACCATCTACTCTCCAAGGCTCCTTTGACAGCACCTTCCAAACCCGTGATGTCTACCACCTAGAAGCACAGGGGCAGCAGACCCATGGGAACAACTCCACATGCAAGTTCCCCTCCAAGTCACACATCATCCTGACTTAGACCTATATCACCAGTCCTTCAGTGTAACACTTTTCCTAACATGTGCCTACACCACATGGACTGCAGCAGTTTAAGAAGGCAGCTCACCACCACCTTCTCAAAGGCAATTAGGAATGGGCAATAAATGCTGATACTCACATCCTGAGAACAAATTAAAAAAAGGCATTTTCATTTATTTATTTTGTTCCTTTAATCAGATATTTCTTATTTCACATCCATACAGTAAAACATTGCCTTTTTAGCCAGAACATTATTTTTACCTTTAAAAATCACCTTCATATAACTGTAAGAAAATACTTGTAACTACTGCAAAATAAGTAAAAGTCTAATTTTAAAAAATATGTATTTTTGACTTCTCTCCACCTCCTCCCAAGTATTTTGGCTCAGTCTGAGGTGTAGTCCCTCAGATACATCGCTCTTCATGTCTGAGCATAGGCGGTGAATCTTGGCAGCTATTTGACTGTAGGGAATCACACAATGGAGCATAAACATGCCCTCGCCCAATGCTCACATGCGCTTCCCAGCAGTGGAGCAGGGAGGGTCAGAGATAGCAATGAGAAACATACGTCTGGACCAGTAAGTAATTGCTTTCGCGTAATTGTCTTCAACTCCATCAGTGTCATACTTGAACTCCCTGCTCCCTTTTAGTGACTGTTGGGAACACAATGCAGTTAAACAGGTTTTCCCGTTGTCACGCACTTGTTTGTAAACATAAAAAACCTGCTGGCTGTCGTACATTTGCCTCAAGCTCTGGTGTGACTTCCTGGCAGCTGAAATCAAATGCTGTAAATTCCTGCTTCCATTTCCTTGAGGCATCATTTGACTCTTGTCTTGCCTGAGTGTAAAGTGTTATGATGCACATTACTACATTAGCAAAATGAACGCCAGTTTGAAAACCTACGCCTTTAGCAGTTAATGGAGATTGGAAAGAACACTTTAAAAAAAAAACTGACATGTTGCAGGCAGAGCTCATAATGTAAAGGAAACATCTGGATTGAGAAAAGTTCATTCAATCTATCAAGGCTGTTCCTACCAGTTTATGTGCAATCTACCCTGTCACAGTCTCACTATTGTGTCTCCTGATGGAAAGTTTTGCATCGATACCTTTTGATTTTCTAAAGTAATCAAGTAAGATTTGAGAATATGCAAAAAGTGTCAATATCTCCACCGTTCAACTGTACATTGCTGCCTTCCACAGCCAAGATTCTTCCCACCTATCGCAGAAAATGACCAGGGAAGCCTTTACTATATTTACATATTTAATCTTAAATTATAATCATCCCTATAGTCTCAACACCTATTCCTAATCAACTCCTTTCAGAAACAATTAAATTCTTTTCGTCTGTTAGCTATCTCAAGCGCTACAGATGTGGTTGTTCTGTTCTGGATTACAGGAAAAGTCCAAATGAGGAAGATCATTCAGCATTCTCTACTAGAAAGGAGGAGGCTAAGAATATGTCACGTGAATAAAGATTGACCATGTTTATGCAGAACAGCCACCAGTGGCACCAAACCCTATAGCACTGAGACAGATGGTGACATAAAATTATGTAAAAGGGAAAAGCAGAATACAAAAAATGGTTATATATATAAAATTCTCTCTCTCTAACATATATATAGAAACAAAGCTTTCATTAAATGTAATTGTCACATTCTTCAATTGTGTTGCATTGTCTGTGCTAAGTTAGTTGATTTTAGCTAGAGTGGTGATAAGGGGCTGCAACATTGGGCTCCATAGTATTGCTGGTTTCAATGCTATGGGAGCCCCGAGGGGATAAAAATTGTGGGGGGGAGGAAGGTCTGCTTCTGGCGCAGTCTATGCCAATCGCCATGTTTGGAAGGGCGATAGCGTGGGAGCATCCAAAGGGGGAAGTTCATGACTTCAGCCAGCGCCTAACGCTGATTCGGTGCCCGACCTGTCATTTTGGACCTCACATGCCCTGTTAACACCCTCTCTTAAACATGCACGGGATGAACACGCTTTTGGCTGCATGAGGGACACCCACCCCCGACCCAACCCTGAGGCGTACTATTTAAAGGCATCACCATGGGACTGTGAGGTGAGGTACTTTTGCTGCTGCAGAGTGAGTGTAAGTACTGTGGACAGTTGTTGGAGGAGCTCGTGTAGGTTGCTTGATTCAGAAGGGAATGATGCTGGAACGTTGCAAGGAGCTGAGTGGATTTTGAAGGCCTCTGAGCACAAAGCTTGCTGTCAGTCACAGGGGCTATGTCTGCTGGCCCTCTTGGGCTGCAGCATGACAGAGGCAGCAGAGAGGGGAAGCTATGCAAAGATGAAGAAAGAGGAAGAGGGCTCTCAAGGTCATATCCAGCAAGGGTGCTCAGACAGCACTCACACCCCCACCTCTGTCAGGAGCAGTGACTGAGGTGGCTATGATTCATCAACAAGGTGGTCACTGAACCGTGCCACCTCCTACAATTGGACCTGCAGCACAGAGAAGGAGGAGTACAGTGCTGCCAGTGGCTGTCAAGGTCATTGTGGCCCTCAATTTCTACACCTCAGGATCCCTCCAGGCTAGAGCTGGCAACATCTCTCAGCTCGCCATCCATAGCTGCATCAGGGAGATGACTGAGGCCCTGTACCCATACTGTCATCATGGATATTTTCGGTGAAACCAGTTAAAAGACCTCAGTGACTACTGCACCAATAATTCCCATGCCATCTCCTCCAAGGGGCTCAGGAGATGCAGCTATGCCTCCACTGCTCCCTCTTGTTATGTGCCACCTTGTCCTGTAAGAGGGAGGGAGAGCATCAGTGAGATGTTGCAATGTCTTTCGGTGATGTGCCTGGCATAGCTGCAACTATGTGGAAGCTGTGAGATGTGGGTGTTAGGTTTGCAGCAGTGGTAGGTGTGTGAGTGTGAATTAGAGCACATGAATGTTAGGAATGAGTCCTAATAGCTAGAGATTTTTGATGCGTGAATAATGGGTCTGTGGTGCATTGAGTAGTGTGCAAAACTGATAGTGTGGCGGATAGGAAATGGCATTTGAAGATGCATTCACTGACCTGTGAGATCACTGAACTTTTTCCAGCACAGCAGCCAGGTCCTTGGGGCCAGATTGCTTATGTGTGGCGATCTGCTCCCATTCCCTTCACATTATATGCCTGGAGGTCCTTCTTGGCTCCTGTGGAAACATGACATTTTCACCTCCTTTCTACATCTTGGACTAACCTCCAAAGCTGTATCAGGGAATCTGGGAGCCCTCTCTCTGGCCTGCTGCTGCACTGATCCTCATTCTTCCTTGTAAGAAACACCTCCTGCAGCCAGAATGCACTGCCCCTTTAAGAAGTGCAGGCTAGCTTTAACTCATGCTCGCCTTACACAAAGCTATGCCCCCTGCTGAGCGTACAATCAGCAGCATGTTTAGCGCTGGGCTGCACAATGCAATTTTGGAGATGAGCAGACTTTGCGTGCTACCTGCATTATCTTGATCAGGTGCAGGGAAATCTCCTCACCCACAAACGGGCCATATTCAATTATTAGTCCATAGAGTATAAGGTACTACTGTACATAATTGAATCATATTTACATTAGTGCTGTCTATTATTATGGCCTGAATCTACATATGGGTTATTGAGACACCTATCTTATGCAGTGGGGATGAGCTTTGGATTGGATTACAAATTTTAATAAATACACCTATATCAAAAATTTGATCAGCCACGATGATTTGCCATCTCGTGCACCTTTACTTATAAGAAAAGGACCTTTGGAAATGTCCCAAAGTGTTTCACGTGTATTTGCTTTGACTTAAAGTGGCTTGTAATGTAGACACACACGATACAAGAGACAGTGGGGCATTTCGCTAATCTGCCATTGTATATCATATTACTGACAGTACACAGAGTTCATTCACTTCCTTTTCCTGTTCACTTGCAGTGCCAATGTTGTAAATTAGTATGTAACAGATAAATGGCTTAAATAATAACCTTTGTAATTGTACCTGATCCAGCCACTATTTACATTAGTCTTAAGTAGGGTCGATTGTCCAGGACATTTTTAATGGAAGGGAGGAAGTCTGTTTCCCTCGCCATCTGGTCTCTCTTCCAAACATCTAACTCCCTAGGAGTTTGGTGCACTGGAGTGGGAGGAGGGTTTCATGCTCATTACCTTGTTCCGCTACTCCCTGTGTGCTTTTTGCATGGCTCCCACCTTGAATTCTTTTTCTAGTTGCCACAGTTGTTGAGGATCAAACAAAAAGCCACTCAAATGTGTTTTATTTCTTCGAGAAATATTAATAAAAATGAAAGACTTGCATTTCTATGGCTCCTTTCTTGATCCCAGGTTGTACCAAAATGCTTTAAAGCCAGAAGTATTTCTGAAGTGTCGTCACTGTTGTACTGTAGCACAATGCAACAACCAATTTGCACACGGCAAGCTCCCACAAACTGAGATTTTTGTTTTTGAGTATTGACTGAGGGTTAAGTTTTAGCCAGGACACTGGGAAGAACTCCCCAGCTCTTTGTCAAAATACTTACATGGTATCTTTTACATCCACCTGCGAGGAAAGATGGAGGCTTGGTTTAATGTCTCATCGAACAATGTGGCACTACTTCACTGGAGCATCAGCTGAGATTTTGTGCTCAAGTCCCTCTAGCAAGACTTGAGCCCACAACCTTTGGATTCAGAGGCAAAGGTGCTACCAACCAAGCCACAGTTGACACTTTGGTAGGCTAGGCTTCTATTTATTGCCCATTTGTAGTTGCTCTGAGAAGATGGCAATGGGCTTATTTTTTTTTATCAAGGTCATGTTCAATTGGTGTCATATGGGTTAGTTACATTGGAACAAGTGTTCTATACAATCCAGCAGCTTTTATAGTTATTTTTTTCTGCTATCAACACACAAATTATGATTCAGTATCATATCTTGCCATGATTTGAGTTGAACACTTGACCTTTGCATTGCTATTATGGCTCTGTAACCACTTCACTAAAATACACTGTATCAGAGATGTTTAAGATTTTGATTCTGGAATGGCCAGCCTAGGATCCCAGAAATAAAGAGCCGTCACCAGGATGGATTCCCATTTACACTCTCTGGAGCTTTCGATTTCCCCCTCTCCTCACAAAGCATCATCAGATCATGTACCTTTTCTAGCAGAGACAAGATGATGGAGACATGCACCAAGGTCTCTGTCTGTGCTTCCCTGAAATTCCCTTCCCTTTCCATGGAGAAACATCTCCCTTCCTTGGCCATGACTTCCCAATGACAGGAAGGCTGTGAAATCAGTGACTCACCATGGAGCAAATTTGGGTATAAGATAATACAATAGAACTTAGATGTTCTTGGTGCCAACTTCAGCAATTTTCCTTATTCTGTAATAACTGAGCAATCTAATTTGAATCTTGGTGCCTCTTTTAAACCAGGCACTGGAGAAAGTGGCAAAAGCACATTCATCAAACAGATGAGAATCATCCATGGGTCTGGATACTCAGAAGAAGACAGGAAAGCCTTTGCAAAGTTGGTCTACCAGAACATAATCACTGCAATACAGTCCATTATAAGAGCTATGGACACCTTGAATATACAATATCAGCAGCAGGAAAATAAGGTAAGATCAAAATGCGTCACGTTAAAAAATGGATGATGTAAATTTTCTGGTTTTAATTTCTTCTTTCTTGGGATCGGAACATCTTTTCATGTAATGATGGTTCTGTCTGTACCTACACAGCAGTTTCGATTACATCTTCTGTATGAGAACCCTAAGAAATAAGGATGGTGTGGGGTCAGTTTCTAAGTTCAGTCTACTGGCTGGGAGCTCCCCGTCAGCCACACCTATCAACCAACTGCAAGTGGAAGAATGTTGGCATGATGCCACAATTAATATAAATCATTGATGAAATGTCTGCAGTTTTTCTATATGTGTTGGCAATGGGAACTTGGAAAATCAGCACCAACTTTTTTTTTCAAATTGGAAGAATGTTTAGAACAAAAGGAAAATCAATGATGTAAATATTATTACTCAATTATTACTCTAGTTCCCTAACTATCAGAACCGTTGTACTTAAGTAACACTTCGTACTGTCATTGAAACATCTCAGGCTGATTGTTTTACAGAAGAGTGAATGTTGCATAGGTAAACATGGCAGCCACTTCTTGCTATCAGCATTCCACAAACAGCAAGTGATGAATGAACAGTAAATCTCTTTTTGCTGGCATTGGTTGAAGGAGGAATGTTGGCCAGACACCAGGAGACTTCATTGCTGTCTTTCAAATATTTACGAGATGTTGTATATTCACCTGAAACAGGCAGACAGGAGCTCAGCCCATTATCTTATCCAAAGGGCAGGATTCCCCTAGTCTAGTACACAGCAGCTTGATTTATTGCTGGTCCTGCCAAAGGACTCCACCCACCCCGTTGACCACCAGTGCACTATGGCTGCAGTATCTATGATTTACATGATGTACAACAGCAACCTGACAAGGTTACTTCAACAGTCCCTCACTTCCCCATAGTCTCTACAACCAGAAGGGCAACAGCAGCAATGTCTTTGAGACACCATTATTGCCAGGTTCTCTTACTTAATTGTCCTGGCTAAGAAATATATTACAGTTCCTTCATTGTGTTGGGTCACTGTCTTGACACCATTGTGGGAGCCCTATCACCACGAGGACCACTGTGGTTTATGGAGAAGGCTTACCAGTACGTTGTCAGGGCAACCAGGGATGGGCAATAAATGAGGCCTTGCCAGTAAGGCCAACATCTCAAAAACAATTTTTTGAAAGAGTTGCATTTTGATTCATAGGACAGCTTACATGTTAAAATATTGGGATGTTTTCCTGAACTTTGAAAAGAGTGATGTAGAGTGGAAGATTGGCCTTTCACTGCAGAATGTTTCTATAAACAAGAGGTACTTGGAAGAAGGAGGAAAATGAGGTCAGGGAGTTTTGTAACTACAGGCATTTTGTTTCAGTATAAATTTACATGTGCAACAAGGAACAGGATACTGACAGAAATATTACCTGTTTGGCAGAATGAGGTATTTGCTCAGACTAAATTATTTTCTTTCCAGGCAATCTCAAGTGGGTAATCTCACACCATTAATCCTCTATCTGCTTTTGCCAGTAAAATGTATTAGTTCAGCTAGCCAGCATTTATCAACTGTGACAACAGGCAACATAGAAAGGGAGATAGAAAGGAAAATATTTCATTTGGACCTTATTAATAATGTATTTCTTTTACAAATTCTATACATCCACAGCAACATTAGAGCTATGTGCAAATATCACATTATACCAGGAGAGTGAAAGCGATTCTTGCTTCACTTCTGAAATTATTTCATTCTATAAAAAGGATTCTGGTGGAGCCCACATAAAGATCAAGTACTTAACAACTTGAAAGGTTATCAGTGCTCTTTTGGAGTGAGACTCGACAGTGCTGAAGTATCTCTTTCATGTGTGAAATCTGGTACCTCCAGTCAAACAGCAAGATATTACTTTAAAGAAAGGCCCAATGGCCTTTTCCTGTTTCTCTTTATTTTTCATGCTCATCAAGGCGAGGAATACTAGTACTTGGAACGGAACACTTCCCAAAGTTAGCATCAAGTACTCTCAAGCTGAGTCAGGTATAGAACAGCTAGATGCAGAGTAAAGCTCACTCTGCAGAATCCCAACAATGTGCCTCAGAAATAAAAACAGAAGGTGCTGGAAATACTCAGCAGGTCAGGCAGTTAACATTTCAGGTCGGTGACCTTTCATCAGAATTGGGATTGCGGAGTCGCAAATGATACTGAACACTGTGCAATCATCAGCAAACATCCCCATTTCTACCTTATGATTGAAGGAAGGTCATTGATGAAGTAATTGGAGATGGTTGGGCCTAGGACACTACCCCAACAATGTCCTGGGGCTTAGATGTTTGGCCTCCAAAAATTACAACACAACTTCCTCTGTACCAGGTGTGACTCCGACAAATGGAGTTTCCCCGATTCCCATTGACTTCAATTTTGCTTGGGCTCCTTAATATCGCATTGGGTCAAATGCTGCCTTGATGTCAAGGGCAGTCACTCTCACCTCACCTCTTGAATTCAGCTCTTTTGCTCATGTTTGGAACAAGGCTGTAATGAGGTCTGGAACTGAATGTCCCTGGTGGAACCCAAACTGAGCGTCAGTGAGCAGCTTGCTGCTGTGCAGGTGTCGCTTGATAGCACTGTCAATGACACCTTCCATCAGCAATCAGATATGAGGGACCAATAGAATTTCAGAACCCTCTTCCATGATTATCTCACAGTCCAGCTGTACAGAGTAACCAATCCCTCAGATTCCCTGCTGGGAGTATTGTAAGAACATAAGATCATAAGAAATAGGAGTAGGTCATTTGTCCCTTCCAGGCTGCTCTGCCATTCAATGTGATCATTGCTGACCTTCTACCTTAACTTCACCTTCCCACCTTATCGCTAAATCCCTTAATTCCCTTCGTATCCAAAAATTATCAATATCCATCTTGAATAGCTGAGCATCCATAGCCCTCTGGGGTAGAGAATGCCAAAGATCCACAACGTTTTTAGTGAAGAAATTTCTCATCTCAGTCCTAAATGCCTGACCTCTTATCCTGAGACTGCGACCCCTTGTTCTAGACTCTCCAGTCAGGGGACACATCCTCCCAGCATCTACCCTGCCAAGCCCCTTAATAATTTTATATGCTTAAATGAGGTCACTTCTCTTTCTTTCAAATTCTAGGCAATATAGGGCTGGTCTACTCAATCTCTCCACATAGGACAATCCCCTCATCTCAGGAATCAGTCTAGTTTTTTTTTATTCATTCATGGGATGTGAGCATCACTGACAAGGCTAGCATTTATTGCCCATCCCTAATTGCCCTCGAGAAGGCGGTGGTGAGCTGCCTTCTTGAACCGCTGCAGTTCATATAGTGTAGATACATCCACAGTGCTGTTAGGGAGGGAGTTCCAGGATTTTGGCCCAGTGACAGTAAACCTTTGTTGCACTTCCTCCAAGGTAAGTATATCCTTCCTTGGGTAAGGAGACCAAAGCTGTCCATAGTACTGCAGATGTGGTCTCACCCTGCCCTATACGATTGCAGTAAGACTTCTTCCCTCTTATACTCCAATCCATTTATGATAAAGGTTCACATACCATTCAGTTTCCTAATTGCTTTCTGTGCCTACATGTTAACTTCCTGTGATTCATGTACAATGAGACCTAAGTCTCTCTGAATATCAACATTTCCCAGTTTCTTACCATTTAAAAAAATACTTTGCTTTTCTATTTTTCCTTCCAAAGTGGATAACTTCACACTTTTCCACATTATAGTCCTTTTTAAGTTTTATTTTATTTAGAGATGGGGTGGGGGTAGTGTATTGCGATGGATAGAAAATTGGTTGGCAGACAGGAAACAAAAAGTAGGAATAAACAGGTTTTTTCCCGAATGACAGGCAGTGACTAGTGGGGTACCGCAGGGATCGGTGCTAGGACTCCAGCTATTCACAATATATATTAATGATTTAGATGAGGGAACTAAATGTAATATCTCCAAATTTGCAGATGACACAAAACTGAGTTGTGAGGAGGATGCAGAGAGGCCTCAGGGTGATTTGGACAAGTTAAGTGTGTGGGCAAATGCATGGCAGGTGCAGTATAATGTGGATAAATGTGAGGTTATCCACGTTGCTGGCAAAAACAGGGAGGCAGATTATTATCTGAACAGCTATAACCTGAGAGAGGGGAATATGCAACGAGACCTGGGCGTTCTCGTACACCAGTCGCTGAAGGTAAGCATGCAGGTGCAACAGGTGGTAAAAAAGGCAAAGGGTATGTTGGCCTTCATAGCGAGAGGATTCGAGTACAGGAGCAGGGATGTCTTGCTGCAATTATACAGGGCCTTGGTGAGGCCACACCTGGAATATTGTGTGCAGTTTTGGTCTCCTTATCTGAGGAAGGATGCTCTTGCTATAGAGAGTGTGCAGCGAAGGTTTACCAGACTGATTCCTGGGATTATATTCGCTGGAGTTCAGAAGAGTGAGGGGAGATCTCATAGAAACCTATAAAATTCTAACAGGACTTGACAGGGTAGATGCAGGAAGGATGTTCGGAGTCCAGAACCAGGGGTCATAGTCTAAGGATACGGGGTAAATCTTTCAGGACTGAGAAGAGGAGAAATTACTTCACCCAGAATTTGCTACCACAGAAAGCAGTTGAGACCAAAACATTGTATGTTTTCGAGGAGTTAGATATAGCTCTTGGGGCGAAAGGGATCAAAGGATATGGGGAGAAAGTGGGAACAGGTTACTGAGTTGGATGATCTACTATGATCATAATGAATGGCAGAGCAGGCTCTAAGGCCCGACTGGCCTATTCCTGCTTCTATTTTCTATGTTTCTAAATACTTATGTAAACTTTTCACACTGTAATTACACCCTCCCTCCAGTAATGGTGCAGTAGCACCTCCTTCTGTTTAACTTCTACTGTGGTAACCATTTAGGGTTTGTCAAATGCATTTCGTAGCAAACTGAGTAATGGAAATCTTGGAATCAAATCTATGCTATTTCTACCATTTGCATTCTGATTTAATTCAACAGGAAAATTCTCAAGTAATAAAGGAATTAGAAGTTTATAAAATCACTACTCTTGAAAGACAGCACACGGACGCGATTAAAAATTTATGGAATGATTCAGGAATCAAGACCTGCTATGAACGGCGTCGGGAGTACCAGTTGCTTGACTCGACAAATTAGTAAGTCTTTTTTTTCCTTTCAGACGTTCGGTCATGCACAGTTCAGTTAAAATTAAGAACTACCTCAGTCTTTGCATTTTACTTCTGTTTTTCTGTGCTGTACATTTTGATAATACAGGAATGGAAGAAATTTGCCTCAGCAATTACATTGTGTTCTTGCTTGTCTCAGCACACAGCTACCCACCTGCTCACCTCATCCCTCAGTCCCGTTATTCTCCAGAAATAAATCTAATTGGCTTTTGAACTGACATGTAGTGGCCTTATTAATATATTTAAATAGGGGTCAAATGCTAAAATTAGGGCACCTGTAGCATTTTGCCACCGCTGCGTCCTTGACCCCACCCACAAACCACGGGTGCGGCTGGTTGGGAGCAGCCATTGTCAGTGCTACTGAAAGGGATCATAAGCTGCATTTAGGCAAAGCTGGAGGCAGGCGTGGTAATGATGTTTTCTTCATTCCTTTAGGTATTTGTAAGCCTTTGAGACTTCCTCAAGATTAATTCCTCAGTGCTTGGTATTTGTATTTCCCAATCAGTGCTCCATTGGCCTGACCTATTTAGCCGTCTTCTTTAAGGTTCTGTTGCCAATCTGTGTCCCTCCCAAATGACTAACTGCCTATAACCAGCACCATTAGTCATCAGGTGGGTGGAGCAGCTGCTGATGCCCATCCAAAAACCGACCCAGTGGCCCAGATATTTATAGGGAGGTGGGGGCAGGAGGGTGTGGAGGGAGTGGGATGGGGAGAGGTCAGTGAGAGCGTTTGTTGTGGCTGGGAAACTCGGAAATGTGGGTAACACTGAGGTCCTGCTGAGTTTAACAGCACTCATTTGATTTTTTTCTCCCTGGTTTCCAAGCTGGCAGCCAGATTGAGAGGTTGGCTGGCTGTTGGGTGGGAAGACCAGCGCTGAGAGTTGGGGAATGGAGAGGAGGGAAGGAAAGGAGGGAGGGAGAGATCGGGTGGGGATGGGGACAGATTGTAGGTTGGGTGGGAGATCATGGGCTGGATGTTGGATTGCTGGTCAGGAGGGTTGAAGTGATCGAGGTGAGGGGAGTGAAGCAGGTTAGCTTGGGACTCCAGGGATGACAGAGGCATTTCCACTCTGCCTGGCCCCCAAGTAGTCCTGAAAAGGCACATTTGCTACTTATTCACCAGCTTATGCTGCCTCCCTTCAGCTGCTGGGATCCCTGAGCCCTGGGAACCCCAGCTCATAAAAGTTAAATCTAATTGGCTGCTATAATAAGGTGCACAGCCTCATTAACATACTTAAATAACAGGCCCGCCTCTGGATAACAGGTTACTCTCACCCCTCCAATCTGCCTCTGTTAAAACCAGAAGTAGGCGTATTCAAGGCAGTTGGTGTCAGGTTTCATATTTTTGAAATTTTACTTCCCTGATCCCATCCCCCACGCATCATGAGGGGTTAAAATTAACCCTAGTGTCGCCAACTGCATTAAATCCCAGAATTGGAATGCTTCAATATTATAAAGCAGATTCCTACTTTGACAATCCCCATTAAGAAATTTCTCCTTTAATAGTTGAAGCGTTATCCTTGCCTACTCTATAGGCTGCTCGTGCCAAGAAGAAACAGGAGCTGACCTGGCACTGTGAACTTTGGGAAGAGCCCATGGCTGTCATCACATGACAACACCGAGATCTCAATGATGCATCTTTGCTGTGATTTCCTTCATTGACCAATTGGTCTATCTTAATGTGTATCAGTATGCTGAGGTTGAGGATACCATGCTACGAATACGTTCCTTTACATCCTACTGGTGCCCTAGCTCATGTTAGTCTGTTTATTTCTTTTGCAGTTATCTGACTGACATTGATCGTATTGCAGATAGTGATTATATACCAACCGATCAAGACGTACTGAGGGTTCGAGTACCAACCACAGGCATTAACGAGTATTCATTTAACATGCATCAAGTATCCTTAAGGTATTTAGAAACCATTTTGTGCGAATGGGAAGAAAAGCCTATAGTTGTTGGGGGTATATACACCTTGCTCACTAATCTGAGCAAAAGAAGTGAGCAAAAACCTCTTTAATCACCCTGCTGTGTTTGCTAACAGTGAATAGAGGAAAATATATCTCTTAGTGCAGAGGTGGCTAATGTTTCAAGAGCTGGAAAAATATATTGTGCACCAATAGTTATATTTTAAATCTAATTTTCCAGTGTGTGCAGAGTTACTCTCACTGTAACTAAACTGTGCATTGCAAGGAAGCTTGAAACCCAGATCAGCAATGTAACTTTCAATATGCTTTATTTCTTGAAGATTATGTTCCCTCCCACTTTCATTCCCTTTCTCCCTCCTTCATTCTTGCATTTTGCTTGTATCATTTCCCTTCTTTCCACCTTGCTTTCCTCGCTTTCACTTACAGTCCTCACTGTTAATACATGTCATACCATTCCTCACATTTCTTCTCAATGTATCTCTGACTTACCCTCTCCCTGTCTCTCATTCCCTCTTTTCCTCTCTCTTCCCCTCCTTCTCTTTTCACTTGCTATGTTTCTCATTACCTCTGTAGCTTACACTTTCCTTTCTCACAGGGATCAGAAGACATAACGGAACCAGACTGAAAGGATTGAAACAGGACATGGTAGGAGAAGCAAGCAGGGAGCAGGGTGTTGATAAACCCCGATAGCTGGTACTATTGTGAAGAGAAAATAGCTTCCAAGTGAACAGTGAGATTGATGGTCTCTGTTCTATCCAAAGGTGTAAGGCATTTTATAGCTCTGGACAGGAATGCATTGTAATCAACAAACCTCACTAATGGAGAACATGTGAGCATGGTTCAGTGCTGGAACTGAAAGGGTTAATAAGATCAGGAAGCTGGGGCCAAAGTCCATGATTTTCTGATATTAATTTGGTAGGATGGAATGTCAGAGCTGCACGCTCATGATTTTCCGACCTGTGCTCTCTGAGTGCACCAGGAATGCACCATTATGCCTACAGGGATACGTTTACCTGCATTGGGTTTATTTAACTGAATATTGAATAAGGTTCTACTAAATCTAACTAGAGCCACTAAGTAGAATTTAAGAAGCAGTGGAGAAATATATTTTAGTTTTTAAAAAAAAAAATTAACATTTAAAAGCCAACCAAGTATTCTATGGTTTCACATTTAATCCTGTTATTTCTGGCTATGTTTTAAAGACAATATTAACTTCCATGTGTTTCTTTTTAAATGATATCGAATGTTTTGGTACACTGTGATGAATCGTTGTTACTGATTGGAATAGTGGTCTTCAAAGTTTCTTCTTTAACTCTTAGAATAGTGGATGTTGGAGGACAGAAGTCTGAAAGGAGGAAATGGATCCATTGCTTTGAGAATGTCAGATCAGTTATATTCCTGGCATCCCTCAGTGAATATGATCAAGTCCTAGAAGAGAGTGAGAATGAGGTAAGATTGATGAGCATCCTTGGACATTGGGAGTCCCTTGTGTAAAGCCAACGGATCAAAGGCCTCTGCTTCCCTCTTGAACTATTGGGAATTACCACTGCTCATTTATTGATCCAGTTTCCACTTAATATTTGGCTGTCTCATCTGTTCTTTTTAAGCCAGCCAGCTGAGGCAACTAGATGTTGAATGTAAGCTGGATGTTAAGTCACAGTAAACAATACCAAACACACCAGCATCTGGGGTTTCAAATTCAAATAGTGTTATTGATATCAATCTTTGAATTACCACTGATTTGTAACTCATTGGACTCCTATGCATTTCATACCTTGCAGATGCACCTGCTAAAATGGAGCTGAAAAAATGAGCCGAGATCAATGTGATTATATCTACCATGCGATTTTTATACCTTGCGCACACCATGTGCAGATAAAATATACAATGCAAAGGGGATACTTTCCACTTGCCCGTCAGCTGCAATAATAAAGTTCAACAATTTCCAGAACACTCCCTCCACCACCAGTGTGTCCTACCCACAAGATACACTGCAGCAACTTACCAAGGCTCCTATGACAGCACCCGCCAAACCCACAATCTCCGCCACCTATAAGGGCAAAGCCAGATAGAGACGGAAAGAGAAGAAAAATCAAGTGGAAAAGTTTGAGGCAATCTCTGAAGAGGGTTTTTTGTTACTGTGCTTCAAGCTCACTGTAGAGTCCTTGATTGTAGGTAGATCTTGCTTTTCGTTGGGGCCCAGTATTCTTCTTAAACCTTGTTCTCTGTAGGAGACATTTTTCTCTTGGGGTTCATGTGTCTTCAGTGGGTTTTGGAGTTCCGTGAGAAAGAGATGGGAGCAGACAGGAGAGGCTGTGGCAAGCCAGCCAGGAGAGGTCTTTTCAATCCAGGAGCAAACAGCTTTCTGCAGGCTCTCAGTTCAAACTCTACAACAGCCTTTTATTCATGTAATTAACTGGCCTGACGATGTCTGTTTGTGGATTGAATTGGAGCAGGGAATAGCTCCTTTGTCTACAAGCACTGTCTGCTAATATGTAAATGTGTCTTTCCAGCCAGAGGCCTGGCACCCCCTTGGCACAGGCCTTCCCTTCTTCCCAGCAACAAATTGAAATTTAATGTCCATGTGGCAAAATTAATGTGCCTCATTCTTGGCAGGTGGGGGCCTGCATGACAACATGGACTACAGCAGTTTGAGGAAGGCCAACACACCAGCTTCTCAAGAGCACGTACCGCTGACCTTGCTGCCAATATCCATATCCCTAGAATGAATTTTTTAACATAACTGTGGTGACAGTAATTGATGGGATGAGAGCATCATTCATGGGTCAACAAGCTATTTAACTTGGCCACATGGGCAGTTTCCATTTTGAAGGTGGACATAGGAATTTATAATACAGAAAAATTAACTGCAAGTGTTTACAGATGTAAGATTTTTTAAAAATATATTACAGATGAGATAGATGCAGCTTTGACAGAATTGTGAAATAATATGGACACTGGTGTCACATTAAATCCTTTTCAAACTTAATGCAACACATATGTACACTGACAGGATAAATCAAAGCACAAGATTTGTAAAATTTAAATTTGGAAGAATTCTCATCAATTATATGCTGTGATTTTTTTTTTGTTGCAGAACCGAATGAGGGAGAGCCTTGGTCTCTTTCATTTTATTTTGAAGTCCGACTATTTTACGAATTCATCAATCATTCTTTTCCTGAATAAAACGGATATTTTGGAAGAGAAGATTCTTAAATCACATTTAGTGAACTATTTTCATGAATTTGATGGCAAGTAGAGAGCTCTTTGCCCCGCTCTTTTTTCCTTCCCTTATATGGGTCTTCCCTGTTTAATTACTTTCCTTTTTACTAAAATAAGTCTAAACATATGCTCAAG
This sequence comes from Heterodontus francisci, assembly GCF_036365525.1. Classification (NCBI taxonomy): domain Eukaryota; kingdom Metazoa; phylum Chordata; class Chondrichthyes; order Heterodontiformes; family Heterodontidae; genus Heterodontus; species Heterodontus francisci. The sequence goes on from NC_090406.1 coordinate 14,075,959, forward strand.
GTGAAGGTGAAAGACATTAGTTATGGGGAATAAAATATCTTTGTTTCAGGAACTCAATGTCAGCATCAAACACTCCTAGGTCAGGTAAACCACTGTTGAATACATATTAAAAGTTCCTCTACTCTGCCACAACAATGTGTCTCAGTGCCAATCTCAGAAGAGCAAACCTACTGCAGCGTGATAATGTTTTTCCATTTCCACTAATGATCCTGGGACATGTCTGAATGAACTACTGCCAAGTTAGGGCTGGTTTTGCACTTTAGACACACGTCTGTTGTAACTGGATTGAAACTGCCAGGACTGTTCTAGCCAGTGGAGACCTTCATTGCTTCAATAATGAATTAGATTGAACCTAGGTCACAGGGATGAAAAACTAATGTCCAATCCAGTACCCATCCACTTTCTATGTTCCTTCTTCCTTAGTGGGGCGATGAATTTTAAGCTTCTCTAAGGCAGGTTTATAGTATTTTGTGATTGGCCAAATGGTGAATGTCCATGTTATTGTCTCCCCACGATACTCTTTTTGCTTCTACCCTAACTGAGAACTGAAATATAACTAAAGCGCCTTTATAGCAGAGCAATATTCTAGAAACCTAGCTGACAAGTGTAACAATGTTGACAATGGTAACCAAAGTGAAAGGTTATGGCAGCAACTTAATGTTATGTTAGATGGAAATGGCTGATTCTCTGAGGTCTCTGCACTCATCTAATTTTGGGTTCTTGCACATCCCTGATCTTCATCACTCCACCATTGGCAGCTGTACCTTCAGCTGCCTAGGCCCTAAGGCCTGGAATTCCCTCCGTAACCTCTCTGCTTCTCTTCCTCTCTGTCCTCCTTTAAGAAGCTTCTCAAAGTCTACCTCTTTGACCAAGCTTTTGGCCACCTGTCCTAATGTCTCCTAATGTGACTTAGTGTAAAATGTTGTTTGATAACATTCCTGCAAAGTGCCTTGGGATGTTTTACTACATTAAAGGTGCTATATAAATATGTTGTTTTTGTTGATGATTCATGGACCCATACATTCAAGACACTATGATGCTATTTCTTTGCAGCACAGGTTGATTATGCTGAGAAGGGTTCCAGCAGAGGGATAATCACACAGTTGTTGTCAGTTGTGCTCCTCTACAAGCCCTTATGTTACTTGATAGAATTAAAGTGCACTGAAGGAGGCCATTCAGCCCATTGTACTTACCCAGCTCTTTGAAAGAGATATACAATTAGTGTCACACTTCCACATTTTCCTGATAACACAACAATTATTCTTTCAAATATATGTCCAATTCCCTCTTGAATGTCACTATGGAATTTTCTTTTAGCAGATGATACCTTCGGATCGTAACAAGTCACTGCACTAAAAAAGGTCCCCTGGTTCTTTTGCCAGTGATCTTAAATCTTTGATCTATTACTTCATTTTCTGAATGCTATACATAAGCCAATGAAAATTTCCCTGGCTCAGAATTGTAAACAATGGCTTGGCTTTATAATATCTGTTTGATGTCCAACCATAAATTGGATATGAGTTGGTTTTATATTGTTCTTTCTCTGCCAGTCCCTGCAACTATTTTAAAGACAGGCTGTCCAGAAGACCTCCTTGTTCACTCGGTTTCCCTGCCTCCCGTTAGATTTCCTGGGATCTATAAGTGCGCTGTTCCAGGCTTGAGGGGCTGAAAGGCCTACACTCGTTCTTACCTTCCCATGGCAGCAACATGTTTATGGGCAGATGTCTTTGCGTACACAAGTGACAACTGTGCCTGTGGGTATACCATGATGCCACATCACAATGCCAGCACTTCATGTGTGCGCACCACTGCAAGTTGGAATGACCAGTCTTCCTAGCATCAGGGGCACACATCTGTGATGGGCAGAAAATCTCAGCATGTTGATAAGCATCCCAATTCTACTCAGTTTCTTCGCCTTAGAGCGGGGAAGGAAAGGGAGATTTAACAGAGGTGTTCAAAACTATGAAGAGTTTTGACAGAGTAAACAAAGAGAAAGTGTTTCCACTGAAAGGAACTAGAGGAGATGAGGAGAAATATTTTTATGAGGCGAGTTATGATGATCTGGAATGCACTGCAGATTTAATAGTAACCTTCAAAAGGGAACTGAATAAATACTTGAAGAGGGAAACCTGCAGGGAAAGAACAGGGGAGTGGGACTAATTGGATAGTTCTTTGAAAGAGCCAGCATGGGCACAATGGGCTGAATGGCCTCCTTCCTTATAAATGAATTCTCACCAAAGTGGAATAACTGGGTCCTGACATCCAACCATTTGCATGTTCTTCCCTGTTCGAGACAACTTGAAATCCAGTTTGACAAATAAAATTTTTCTTTGTCTTCAGGTGCTAAAAGAAATGCTGAGGCTGCAATGAACTTTATCTTAAAAATGTACATGGAGCAAACTGAAGATGGGAGAAGAATCTACTGGCACTTCACCTGTGCCACAGACACAGATAATATTCGCAAAGTCTACATGGACGTCAGGGACACTGTCTTGTTTGGGATCTTGCAAGACCTGGACTTATTGTAGAAAGACTTGAGGAAACCACAGCAAACAATGCACTAAAAGTAACGTACCCCTGGCAAAAGTGCTGACTTTAACCTTCCCTACTCAGCACAACGAAGCACATAAAATGCCTTAAAAACCAGATAGACACTATCAGTGACACAGGTTTCTTCATTCGCTCAGCTGTTGCACCACAGTTTTGAAAAGTACAGACTTCTTTTTAATATACCGATCACGGAAATGAAACTTTTCTGGAAATAGTTCTTTGATAACATTAATGTGGACTTGCACACAGCTCCCTGCATATGCTGGAAATCAGCAACGCCTTAATAGAAGATCAACCAGGAAGTGATGGTCACATGATGAAAAAACTGTCATTAGCTTCACGTGTTTGCTAAGGTTATTCAACCATCACGACCATCTGAAATTTGCTTTTAAAAGCTGGGTTGCTTCATTACTTTTCATAATCAGGAATTAACTTTTACATAAATAACTCACTGATCCCAGAATTAGCCTTTCAGAGGTAAAATGGTAATTACAGGGGAGGCCATTATCCCAGTACATGAGTGCAATGGGGATCATTGCATGCCAGGAGCAGAGACGGTCACTCTCAGTTTGCAGACAGACAACCTGTGATTTGATGGTATTATGATTTTAGGGAGGATCCCCACCATCAGTACATCTTCAGAAAATCCCCCCCACCCACCCAATAATGCATTGATACTACACCCTCCAGCCCAGAGGAGGTGAGCGGTTAGGCCCAGTCATTTGGTCCGCTCCTCTTGCTGAGTAACACTCAGATTTGTGCTCATCTTAAAATTGCCAGCTCTGCTTGGTCATATTCCTGCCAGTTTCATCATGAAACTCCCAACCATCCAGCCCCCACACTCACCACTGATCGCCCGATATGTTCATTCTCACCATGCACTGCCTTCCCACGCCAATTGGAAAGTGAACAGACTTTCCGTTACCCAATTGGGTGATTCGTGACTGTCGGTCAAACAGCCTTTTCTCCTCCCGCACCACACACCATCCCCCGCCCTATTGCCAATATTTTTAGAGATAACAAACAGAAATGCTCAAAGAAAATGAAAAATATATTTTTTAATGCGCCTATGGTCTTTCTCCTATGTTGCTTGCTGCAGTGTCCTGGAGATTAATCTTTAATTCCTGGAGACTCCAGGGCAATCCTGAAGGGTTGGCAACCCTATCTTGTACAGTTAGATTCCCAACTCAGCAAGGTTTCTTTGACAGCATCTCCCAAACTTGTGACCTCTACCACCAAGCAGAACAAGGACAGCAGACACACGGGAGCACCATTATTTGCAAGTTCCCCTCCAAGCCACATCATCCGGACTTGGAACTATATTGCCGTTCCTTCACTGTTGCGGAGTCTAAATCCTGGAACTTCCTCCCCAACAGCACTGTTGGTGTATCTAAACCCCAAGGACTGCAGCAGTTCAAGAAGACAGCTCACCACCACCTTCTCAAGGGCAATTGGGGATGGCCAATAAATGCTGGACTAGCCAGTGACACCCACATTCCAAGAACGAATAAAAAAAAACTGTTGAATTAGGTTAACATCTTCATTTGTGAAGAGTTGAAGTGACACCCAACTCTGAATTATTTTTTAAACTTGTGGTGGGATTCAAACTCATGTCCCCAGAGCATTAGCCTGGGCTCTGGATTACTAGCCCAGTGACATCTTCATCCCTGCCCACCCAGGTTGGTAGGAACTGAAAAGTAAGGTGGTATGGCCAGTGTTTTGAAATGGGTCAAGGGTGGGCTCTGAACCAGTAAAAGGAAGTGAGGCAAGCTCTCCAGGCAGTTTAAAATTTTCACCTAGCCTTGCGTTCCATCTACTTCTGGCCCACATCATCAGTTCACACTCCAGTTTGAGGCTGTAGAAAATATTTATGAAATGTAGGTCTGTGCTACAGGTGAAATTTAATGCAGAAGAACAAGGAGAGGCAATATAAGTTAAAGGATACAAATCTAAAGGGGATGCAGGAGAAGAGGGACCTGGGAGCATATGTGCACAAATCATTGAAGGTTGCAGGGCAGGTTCAGAAAGTGGTTAATAAAGCATACAGGATCCTGAGCTTTATAAATAAGGGCAAAGAGCAAAAAAACAAGGAAGTTATGATAAACCTGCAGAAAACACTGGTTCAGCCGTAACTGCAGTATTTTGTCCAGTTCTGGGCACCACACTTTCAAAAGGATGTTAAGGCATCAGAGATGGGGCAAAAAAGATTCACAAGAATGGTTCCAGGTGCGAGTACTTGAGTTACGTGGATAGGTTGGAGAAAGGGGTCTGTTCCCCTTGGAGAAGAAAAGATTAAGAGATTTGATAGAAGCGTTCAAAATCTTCAGGGGGCTGGACAGAGTAGATAGGGAGAAACTGTTCCCATTGGCCGAAGGATCCAGAACCAGTGGACACCGATTTAAAATGATTGGCAAAAGAAGCAACGGCGTGAGGAAAAACTTTTTTATGCAGCGAATGGTTAGGATCTAGAAATCACAGCCCGAGAGTATAGTGGAAGCAGATTCAATTGAGACCTTCAAAAGAGAACTGGATAATTATCCAAAACGAAAAAAAATTGCAGGTCTACGGGGAAAAGGCAGGGGAGTCAGATTAGGTGATTTGCTCTTGCAAAGAGTTGGCACAGACACGATGGGGCAAATGGACTCCTTCTGTGCTGTAACCATTCTATAATTCTATGAAAATGTACAGCACAGAAACAGGCCATTCGGCCCAACTCGTCTGTGCTGCTGTTTATGTTGCAAATGCACTTCCTCCCACCCTATCAACAAACCCTTCTGTTCCTTTCTCCCTCATGTGTTTATCTAGCTTCCCCTTAAACGCATCTATGCTGTTTGCAACTACCCCATGTGGTAGTGAATTCCAATTCTATTCATTCTCTGGATAAAGATGTTTCTCTCAAGTTGTCTATTGGATTTGTTAGTGACTATCTCATACTTACGGCCCTAGTTTTGGTCTCCCCCAGTACTGGTACCATTAAACTGGCTTGATTTAAGGAGTTTCTCATGTGTCTATGACTCTAGCATCAGGAAACAAAGCAGGGCGTGGCAGTGTAAACACTGGGGGCCCACTGAATGGATGTTGCTCTCTCGAGGTCCAAATAAAACGAGCATCAACATACAAGCGCACTCACACAGCACCACCTTTTGAATAGGTAATCCCATTCGGAAAAAAAAAAGACCACAGACCTGAAACATAAATCTGTTTCTCTCTCCATAGATGCTGCGAGTCCTGCTGAGTATTTCCAGCATTTTCTGTTTTTATTTATGTTTTCAATGAAACCGTTCCTTCTTTCTCACCAGACTCGCCATCAAGTTAACTCCTGCTTTTCTGTCCAGATGATTTGGAATAAGCACTGTGATGAGCACTTCCAAGGATTACATTTAAGAGATAATTCTGTTCAAAAAGACTTGATAGGTGGCAGTGTGCAACAGCACAAGGTATCAAAGTGCAGGCTTGTCTCATTTGAACTTCGAAGACAGACATAACATTAGCTGGATATATCTATCAAACAATATCCTAAGCAGAAAGAATTGATGGTACTTTTATAAATGTTCAAAGATAGAAATGTCGCAAAGAGAATCCAGTTTTCAAACTAATTTACAAAAGCAAACAGAACTGGTAACCCTGGACTTCAGTATTTAAAAGAGGAAAAATATGTGCTTTTAAAGACACTTTCTTCCAGATATATGAGACGTTTGAGACCCTCCTGAAAGTCTTGCTGTGTATATCATAAAATTAAACAGGAATTAACAGTAATAGATTGAAGAGAGCAACTGATGTGGCAGTGCAAAATCTGCACAATCTTGGTTTAATGGGATGGTTAATACAGCACGAGGCCTATGAGCAAAGGTTTCAAGTCTTTGCTATGCCACCTCTGAAACTTCCTTTTGACAAAAGAAACCCAAGGATCAGCACAGTTTAAGCTTTACAAACTTGCACACTGACAGCAGTTGACTTTATAAACTAGTATTGCTGAGTCACATTTTATTTTGCCTTTTCTTCATTTCATCACCAATGTACCATCTCTGCCACGCACTCATGAAAGTGTTGACTCCTTTTTGAGGTATGGTTCCACGGGTGCTTGCTGCCCTTGAGGTGCCTCATCCAGCTTATTCATTTATCAGCCTTGACAATCATTTTTTGCAGGCTATTCGACTGCAGCGGCATTGCACACTGGCAGATCCTGTCATTATCCAATTATCCACACAATTGTACTTCCAATAGGGAAACCAGCGAACAGCAATCAGAAGCAGAAAATGGTGCCAGTTTTAATCTCCTTAATGTGGAGATGCTGAAAATTAAATGTTTAATATATCAGGCAGACAATCAGCAAAGTCAGTTTTAGGCATGTGTGGCAAGTTGAAAATCTACTCAGTCCCCAACGGTTTGAGGTGATACTATTTCATTGTAGTGTGTAGAGCATTTTCAAAATGATTTTTAAACACTGGCCTATTAACTTTCTTACAGGAAACGCACAATATAAATGGAAGTTGTTACTAACAACTGATGGAGCAATAGATAAAGCAATTTAACATATAAGTGGTTGTAAACGAAAATGTCCAATTAAAAATACTGTCTCTGCCTCCATCTTGTATCGCTTAGCAAAGTCATTCCTCCATGTTGGTACGCTAAAAATATACCTGATTGGTGCCTGCACTTTCTTTTGTTAAAACTTACATAAACAGATTGTAAAAGTCTCAGTCCAGCAGATCCAGTGTTTACTGTGACACGTATTCAGCATGGGAAAGCCGGAATTCTGAAATAGCCTGTTAGTGGCTGTCCCAGCTCCTTTAATCGGATCTGTACCTTCTACAATAGAATTGTAAGCAGTCTGGCTTGCATGAAACATATGGAAAAAGAGTTTGGTGCAGGGAAAGGATTGTGATTTTATTACCTACAGTGCACTATACTAATGTAATAAATTGGTAAACAGTATATAAACATGGTTAACTATAAATAACATTGTGAACTTTGGTTTTGTATATATTTTCCTCAGTGTATTCATGGATTGAAATGTATTTCAGCGCAAGTCGACAAAACAATTGTGTCTTTGAAAAATACTATTGCCTGTGACCTGTAGATTTCTAGACCGGACGGTGAAATACAGATTGGAGACCAGGAGATATTTGTTGTAAATATAACTAATAATGCTCAAATATATTCAGATTATTGGCATCTTTTAACAAAGTTAAGCTTTGGAGTTCACAAATATCTTTTAAATTATTTTCAATCATTCTTTCCCAAGCCATAAAAACTGTGGAAATCTTTACTTCTCTCAATTCTCCCTTCCTCTTTTAATTTTCAGACTTTTAAAACCCAAAGTTGGAGTAACCTGATCACCAGTTCCTGATTTACTTATTTCCTACTCTTTTCATCCTTGATAATATCCTGCAATTATGAACCATATTCTTCCACCCATGTTTCTCAGTAATCTCTCTGGTCTTATTCCTACTCTCACCAAGGTAGGTATTGCATTTGTTCGATAGCATAAAATAGATGATACAGAGTTGGCAGCTTGTTTTACAACTCCTCATTTCTTTTGAATTTCTGTTGAGACAGCATGCACGTAGACAGGAAGAAGCAACAAGTATGACCAAGAAGGGAAAGGCAGTAGCAGATTTTGAGGGTATGAGTGTAAGCAGGCAGGAGAAGCGGTGAAGTGTTCGCTGCTGTCTTGAGGAACGGGATGAGAAATGGGGAAGGGAAGGATTGATGGTGCTGAGCTGAAGAATAGGGTCATGCAGGGCTGCAGAGTAAGAGAGATGTGAATGAGAATCCCGTTCAGATCGTTACATTTGTTCCTAAACTGAAGCCAGATCTGGGGGACAATGCTTGTGGCATTTACATGCTCTAGTCACCTCTCTTATGTTCCTGTGCACATCACCACCAGAGAGGAAAAGGACCTCATTTTCAGCTGCTCAGTCAACAAGCACTGCTGCATTCAAGAATCTGGGAGCTCTGGTTCTGATTGCAATGCCACAATATAGCACTGCCTGCTAATCAAACATACATACGAATTAGGAGCTGGAGTAGGCAACTCAACCCCTCGAGCCTGCTCCGCCATTCAATAAATTCATGGCTAAACTGATTACTCCACATTTCCACCTACGCCAGATAACCATCCACCCCCTTGCTTATCAAGAATCTATCTACCTCTGCCTTAAAAATATTCAACGACTGCTTCCATTGCCTTTTGAGGAAGAGAATTCCAAAGACTCACGACCCTCAAAGAAAAAATTTCTCCTCATCTCTGTCTTAAATGGGTGAAACAGTGACCCCTAGTTCGAGATTCTCCCACAAGGGGAAGCATCCTTTCCAGATCCACCCTGTCAAGACCCCTCAGGATCTTATATGTTTCAATCAAGTCGCCTCTTACTCTTCCAAATTCCAGCGGATACATGCCTAGCCTGTCCAATCTTTCCTTATAAGACAGCCCACCCATTCCTGGTATTAGTCTAGTAAACCTTCTCTGTACTGCCTCCAATGCATTTACATCCTTCCTTAAATAAGGAGACCAGTACTATACACAGTACTCCAGATGTGGTTTCACCAATGCCCTGTATGGCTGAACCATAACCTCCCTACTTTTGTATTCAATACCCCTCGCAATAAACGATAACATTCTATTAACTTTCCTAATTACGTGCTGTACCTGCATACTAACCTTTTGCGATTCATGCACTAGGACATCCAGATCCCTCTGCATCTCAGAGCTCTGCAATCTCTCATCATTTAGATAATATGCTTCTTTTTTATTCTTCCTGCCAAAGTGGACAATTTCCCACTTTCCCACAATATACTCCATTTGCCAGGTCTTTGCCCACTCATTTAACCTATCTATATCCCTTTGTAGATCCCTTATCTCCTCCTCACAAGTTACTTTCCTACCTATCTTTGTGTCATCAGCAAATTCAGCAACCATACTTTCGGTCCCTTCTTCTAAGTCATTTATATAAATTGTAAAAAGTTGAGGCCCCAGCACAGATCCCTGTGGCACACCATACATTATATCTTGCCAACCAGAAAATGACTAATTTATGCCTACTCTGTTTCCTGTTAGCTAACCAATCTTCTATCCATTCCAATATGTTACCCCCTGCACCATGGAGCTTTTATTTTCTGCAATAACCTTTGATGTGGCACCTTATCAAATGCCTTCTGGAAATCCAAGTACAGTTCATCCACCGGTTCCCCTTTATCCACAGCACGTATAACTCCCTCAAAGAACTCCAATAAATTGGTTAAACATGATTTCCCTTTCAAAAAACCATGTTGACTCTGCCTGATTACCTTCAATTTTTCCAAATGTCCTGCTAGAACATCTTTAATAATAGCTTCTAACGTTTTCCCCAAGACAGATGTTAAGCTAACTGGCCTGTAGTTTCCTGCTTTCGGTCTCCCTCCCTTTTTGAATAAAGGAGTTACATTCGCTATTTTCCAATCTAAATGGAACCTTCCCCGAATCCAGGGAAGTTTGGAAAATTAAAACTAACGCATCAACTATCTCACTAGCCACTTCTTTTAACACCCTAGGATGAAGTCCATCAGGACCATTTGTCAGCTCACAGTTTCAACAATTTGTTCAGTACCACTTCCCTGGTGATTGTAATTTTCTAGTGTTCCTCCCTCCCTTCCATTTCCTGACTTACAGCTAATACTGGGATGTTACTTGTATCCTCGATAGTGCAAAATATCTGTTCAATTCATCTGTCTTCTCCTTATTATCCATTAATTCCCCAGACTCACTTTTTATAGGACCAACACTCACTTTGTTAATTCTTTTCTTTTTAAATAGCTGTAGAAACTCTTACTATCTGTCGTTATATTTTTAGCTAGCTTTCTCTCGTACTCTAATTTTACCTTCCTTGTCAATCTTTTAGTCATTCTTTGCTGTTTTTTATATTCTGTCCAATCTTCTGACCTGCCTCCCATCTTTGTGCAATTATAGTTTTTTTTCTTTAAGTTTAATACTATCTTTAACGGTTTTAGTTAACCATGGATGATGGAATTTTTCTTCTTGTTGAAATGCATCTATTCTGTGTATTCTGAACTATCCCTTTAAATGTCTGCCACTGCATCTCTATTGACCTATCCCTTTAACATGATTTGCCAGTTCACTTTAGCTAACTCTGCTTTCATGCCCTCATAATTGCCCTCATTTAAGTTTAAAATACTAGCCTTGGAACCACTCTTCTCTCCCTCAAACCGAATGTAAAATTCAATCATATTATGATACTGCTACCTAGGGTGCCTTAACTATGAGGTCATTAATTAATCCCATCTCATTGCACAATAGCATAGTATATGTAATCACCACTGAGAAAAGCGTCTCCCCTTTAAGGTGCCGTAGTCTGCCTTACCAAATTTGCCAACCTCCCTCCCAATTGATGAGTTTCCTACAGGGAATGTGGATCAGGCTGGCAGTTCACTCATTTAATTCAAATGAGATCCAATGAAAATGGAATGGGACCTACACCCTACACATACTTTGGTGGGGTGTGGCACTTGGGGAGGGGGGGGGGGGGCACGCGGGGGTGGTGGGATGTAGCATATGGCCACCCAGAATTTTCACTGTGTTCAAAAATTGTCCCCATTAAATTGAGACCCCAACTTTCTGGTTAGGTGGATGTAAAAGATCGCATGGCACTTTTCAAAGAGCAAGACATTCTTCCAGCGCCATGACCAAAAATCTTCCCTCAACCAAAAACAGATTAACTTACCATTCTTCTTAGTGACTGCTTGTGGGCTAGTGGTTCAGTTGGTAACAATCTCAACGCTGTGTCACAAGGTTCCAAGTTCATGTGCCACTCCAGTGATTGACCACATAAATCAAGGCTGATGCTCCAGGGAGTGCTGCACTGTCAGCGGTGCCGCCTTTCAGATGCGATGTTAAGCCACAGCCCCATCTGCCTGCTGGGGAGGATATAAAAGATCCCATGGCACTATTTAGAAGAGCAGAGAAGTTATCCACAGTATCCTGGCCAATATTTATCCCTCAATCAACATCACACAAACAGATTACCTGATCATTAACACATTGCTCTCTTGTGGGAGTTTGCTGTCTGCCAATTGGCTGCCCCGTTTCCTACACTACAACCGTCACTACATTTCAAGAAGTACTTGATTGGTTGTAAAGTGTTTGAGATGCCAGTGGTCGAGAAAAGTGCTTTATCAATTCAAGTCTTTCTTTCTTACTGTGTGAAAATCAACTGCCTACATAACCGTGACTGCATTTCAAAAGTAATTCAATGCACGAAGAACTTTGGATTGTCCTAAAGAAGTGATCAGCTGCAGTTTATAAAGGCAATTTCTTTCGAAGTACAGTTTGCTGCCCAACCCAGGTGACCCAAGGTTGGATCTCTGATCTGCTATGGGAGTACTGCAGAAGGGACCAAAAAGAACAGATATATTCATCTTGTACCATCTGCCATGTTGTGTCTTGAGTAGGATAGGGATTGTTTCCAATGAATTGTTCCTCTTAAGATCCAATGGAATTTCCTTATCAGTAAATTTATATTTCTTCCAACTGTTAAAATAAACCAACATTATGTAGTGGGATTGCGAATGTGTTTGAGATATTTGCTTGTAAAAGGAATAATCTCAAGAGTCATTGAAACGTTTTAAAGTAAACTTTAAAAATATTGTCTGATTTGCAGACTTCAGACACAACAGGCTAGATTTTTAACTTGTGACTGCCAGGAGGTTGGAAGCCTGTGCAGGGCAGGAGATCGAAGGGAAGGTTGGAAGGGTGCCCGATTACAGGGCCTTGCTGAGGCAGGCACACTGGATACAACAAGCAGGTGGAAAGGCATTCACTTCCTGAATCGGGAACTCCTCACCTGGGTTTAGTTGCTGGGTTTTCCAAGGCTTGAGAAACCCAGTTGAACTTCAAATGAGGAATAACAATCAGGCACACAACTTCATTGTAATATTACAATCTGCCTCCTTGGTCTGTGAATCCTAAAACAAGTTCAAACAAGAACTATACTTTAGCAAGACTGAATTGCAATTCTGGAAGCCTTAACATGCTTTGTCCTCTAGGCTCAACATATAGGACAGAATGTCTCGGTCACATCAGCTGGTACTCCTGTCCCATACGATGCATCACTGTGCAATAATTCAGTGTGATACAGCTACCGTGTTCAAGGTTGAATTTTGTTTGAAGCAGATGGTTGAGTATCGACTTCAACTTCCCAGACTAACATACGCAGAATCTTGGTGTACAGTTTAACTGAGTTCAGCTCCACCTTTCCCCTCCATGTCCAAGTTGCTTTCTTTCACCTCTAAATAGATGCCTGCCTCTACTGATGAATCCTTTTAACGCCTTTATTACTTGAAAGATTGACCTCTCCAGTGCTCTCTTTGTTGGCCTTGCTCACTACAAACTAGAACTCAACCAAAACATTGCAGCCTGTGTCCTCACCCACACAAAGGGTTCACTGCCATCAGCCCTGCCCTCGCCAAGCTCCACTGGCAACCCGCCGTCCCAACAAATGATTCTTTCCCTCACCTTGAAATTCCATCATGGTCTCACCATAACGCAGCTCAACAATTTTCTCTAGCTGTACATCTCTACACACAAAAATCTCTTCCCTTGACGCCAGCCTATTCCTTGTTACCTCTGCCTCACCATCATTAAGTGTTCCTTCAGTGGCGATGTCCCAGTAGGAATGTCTCTCCCCAGAAATACCACCTTGCCACCTCACTATCAAGTGCATCCTTAAGATTTTTCTTTGACCATCCTTTTACTCCCATCCCTCCTTTCCCCTTCTATTGCTTGATGTCCACTCTTTCCCCCTTGCCCTGGAAAGATCTCCAAGGCATCTTTCTGCATTTGAGAAGTGCTACAGAAATCCAAATTATTGTTGATAAACTTGATTTAGACAAATTATACAGGAATTTTCTTAGGTAATCATGTACCATTCTGATCAGAAGAAACCCTTAGAGCATACAGGTATATATGTAGATCAACAAAAGGAGCTTGCATGCGTCAGGTAGACCTCCAGACCACAAATGAGTTATCACATTTTTGTTCCACTCTTTTGGCCTGTATTCTTCATGACCTGCTGACTAACGACTTTGACCCAAAACAAAATTGCCAGTTATTTAAAGATTATTTTGATTAGATAAAATGTCTATTCAAACACAGCCATATACTGGCCAACTACTGAATTATTTTTCTCCCCTCAATTTGGCCTTGGCTTGTTGATAAATGGCATTTAAGAAAAAAATATAGCTGTAGGTTGCTCAAAATGCTGCAAGCTCAGGTTTTTCTCTACTCCAGGTTTTAAAGAGCGTCTTAAAAGAGGAAGGTGAGTAATAAAGGTGGTGAGGTTTAGGGAGAGGGCTTAAGACATAGGCAGCTGAAGGTATGGCCACCAATGATGGTGATTAAAATTTAGGATGCAAGATGAGGCTAGAATTGGGAGGAGCACAGATCTCAGATGATTTAAGGGCCGGAGGAAGTTACAGAGATAAGGAGGGGCGGGTGCTCTCCCTGTCACCCTCTGTTAGAACTCGTCCTTCTCTCTCTGTTTACCAATGCAATCTTACCCCTTCTCCTTTCAGCTCCTGCTGGTATCGTTCATTTCCATCGCCATAAGTTCAGACTGGCACTTTATTTCTCAGTTGCCTTAGATCATGATCAATCTCTTTAGGAGACATGGGGAGCAAATAAAAAAAAGGGATGAAAATAAATCATTTTGACACTTGTGTAGGGTTGCTAACCTCCTTGAATTTCCCGGGAGTCTCCCAGAATATGGTATGGATCTCACAGCACTGCTGCTGTTTATGCCCTGAAGATCTTTGTGCTTTAAATCTACCTCTTGCCCCTGCTCTGTTTCGACACCAACCTCAGAGAGCCCGAAGTGAGGTGTTCTGGGAATAATTGACAGTCACTGGTGGGCTCAGGAGTTCAAGTTGGTGGGGTGCACAGAGTTGAGGGCAAATAGACTGGGGATTAGACATTGTGGGATGGAGCAACGGGGATATTGGCTGACTGGGGCTTTCGTGGAAGACAAACTGAGGAGTGGAGATCAGGGAGAGGGAGAAAAACAAACGGGAAGTTGGCGAATGGTGACAGAAGGAAACTGGAGACAGGGTGGATCACTGGCAGGAGAGAGAGGGAGCCTGAAGAATGGGATGGGCACGGCGATCAATGTTTTCTGCAGAGCCTGCAGCAGCAGTTTTATGGTGATTGGGGAGGTGCCATGAGAGTAGCAGCCAGCAAAAGTGAGTGAAAAGTTATTTCCACTCATGGGTGAGAGATACAACAGCATTTGCAGGCATCATGTGGTCAGAATGTCATGTAATCAAACCTCCAGGAATGCCTCCAACCAGAGTGGGCAACTCTACTTTCCTGTAACAAGCATAGTTCCATCAGGAAGCTGCAAATACTTGCCACACAAGTTTTCATTTTTAACTAATAGAACCAAAGTGCAAACAAGACATGGCAGTATCAGCACACTCCGCATTTGTTCAATTTAAACAGGCTCATGCAAGTAAGTTCTACTTATCATTCGGTTTTCCAATCGAAATTCAATTTTTAGTAGGTCTTTGATGCATTGGGGTGCCGGGAAACACGTTCCTGTTTTGGGTACTGACTGCATCAAGTACTCCTAGGCCAGGTGTAGTTTGGCAATTATATCCCAACTATGTAACTTAGCCCTAATGTTAGAAGATCGTTTCTCAGTTCTTGCAGTCTCCATTGTCTATATTTTCCGAACCACGTTAATTTAATGGGTTAATGCCAGAATCCAAAATAATGCCAAATTAGAAAATTTAGGTTTTCGTGAATGAGACTGGCAACTCATGACAAATTAAGGGCAGTTTTTGCATTGTGAAGCAACAGACAGGAATTGGATTGAGGTCAACCCAAATCTGCTGACAGTAAAGACAGAGATGATTTCTATAATTCTGAGCAGGATTCAAACACTGGATCCAGAGGTGAAATGGCAAATTTTAAACCCAGTGCTGGTACAACATAACTTATAGTTCATCCAACAGCTGATATAAAACTTAAAATTGTCTTGCATTTCTACCACACCTTCCATGATCTCAGGATCTTCCCAAGGACCTTACAGCCAATTAATTACTTTTGTAGTCCAGAAAATACTGCAGCCAATTTGTGCACAGCAAGATCCCACAAACAGCAACACAATGACCAGATCAGGTTTTGTTTTAGTGATCGTGGTTAAGAGATAAATAGCCAGGACACTGGGGAGACCTCTAGCTCTTTGATTAGAGCACAAGATCTTTTGCATCCATCTGAGATGTGCCCTTGGTTTAATGTCTCATCTGCATCGGTATATCTGACAGTGCAGTGCTCCCTCAGTACTGCACTGGAGTGTCAGCCTAGATTATGCTATCAAGTCTCTGGAGTGGGACTTAAACCCATGTTTCGCTGACTCAGAAGTGAGTGTGCTACCAACTAAATCATGGCTGACAACTAATTTATGAATTAGTACATGAAAGAACAAAATCTATTCATACACCCAATTTTCTTTCAATTTCATCTTTGCTGAGATTTCATGTTAACTTGCAAAGGTCATACAATGCAATCTATGAGCAATAGATCAAATGCACCCACCACGGTACATTCGCAAGGCTTGTTATGCAAGTCCAGAGGATATCGCAAAATGCTGTGCCAGAAAATTCAGCATAACTAGAAAGCTAACCTCCATCACAGAGCAACTTCAAACCTTAACATGAGTTAGCCAGTCCAGGTAAATTTAAAAGAAAAATCAAACACAACACAGCATAGTACAACTATTCATCAGATGTTCAAAGTTAACGGCATCAGTAACTTCCCAATTAAAACAGATGCTTTGTTTAAAAAGTATCACAAGCACAGCTCAAACGTGCAATTCAACTCTCACTCCCTTTGAAACAGAATTGATGTACCAAATCATACCTTTTTATTTCAGGAAGTAAACAGAGAAAATAGCTATCTTTAAAATTGGAGGAGGGAAGAGAGACTTCAGAAGGCTTTATCTTGCTGTTCTAATGATAGAGATGACCAAAAGCTTCGAAAAAGTGCCTCACTAGTACAGGACATTTCAAAATAATCCATGGAGACGACCTTTTTTCTTTGAATAAAGGCGACAATTAAAAGTGTGTGTTCTTGGTGAGATAGCTAATTGTAATATGAAGAAATAAATATTCTCAACTGATCCTACCTTATGAAAACCTTTTCAATGAAATCAACTTTGTGTGCCCACAGTAACAGTCACTTCATAGCATTTTGGGATGTTTGAGAAACATGACACGCACTGTTATAAGTGAAAATCTTTTTCTTTTTGGTCAACAAGTGCTGACGTATTACTTGATTATACACTATTTTGCAGCAAAATAACGACAAATTGCAAGCGATATAGGAACAAAATTTATTCCAATTTCAAACAGAGAATTTCAGGATAAGGATATGAAAATCAAGTCCATGTTTCCATGAGGGTCAAGCAACAGAGATCAAATGAAACTATTACAAAATTATGGCCGAAAAATACTGTATTAATAACCAGTAAGACCCTCCTTGGGTAATTATTGTACAAGATTTTTTTTTTTAATTTTTCAAAAACTATGCCCCTCCCAAACAACAATACATGCATTAAAATGACACAATTTAAAAACAGCAGTTATAGCTCTTAAATAGTTTAAAGTTTCCTTTTAACAGGACCTAATATACAAGTCCAACCTAAATTTCCACCACATTGGCACTTGGAGAGTCTGGCACTACAAAGAAGGGACTTGGCACACTTTAATTCATTATTCTACATAATTTACATTTGGTTTACTTAAAAAAAAAATCTGTGAAAGATCAGTAATACATATTTTAGTTCAATACACCACTGCCGATGGCTGCCATGCTTCAATTTTCTTCAAAAAGTTACAAGCGTAGAAATACACAACAAAATATGAAGTTTGAATATCCCACCAAATGAATACTAAAATGTTAACAACCCAGACCTATGACAGAACAGTTACGTTGCATGAAGGCAGGACATCTACAGAGGTATAATATTCATTCTATACACAAACTTATTGAAGCCCAAGATGACTTTTCAGCTCAAAATGCATTATTCCCAAATAACTGAACAGGCTTATTTTTCCACATGGAGCCTTAACTATAGCAAGGATAGTTCTGTATGATTTGCTGTGTTTAGGCATAGTCAAGTAAGATAGTCCACAGGCTCCCTCCCCACTCAAATATCTGTACAACAATGATGCCCTATGAGCTTTATCTGCCGACTTGGCAATACGCTAGCAATGGAAGATTTAAATCTTCCTGTCAACCTATTTTCTTGCTTGCTAAATGAGCACTGTATGTTGCAATTTGGAAACTTAAACAAACTAATCATTTGTGGCTCTGCAGGAGTTAGCAATGCAACGTTCTCTATTAAAAACTGTCAAGGATGGTTCACTAGATATTCTCTCCCACCCATTCCTTCCCCAATTGGCTAACCAAAATGGTATGCAACTATTAGCTTTTCAAAATCATGGCATAGAGATGTGCAAACAGATAGAACACTGTTAGTATAGAAGATCCGAATGTTTTGCTTCCTCAAAATGCTGTGTCTATAACAGTGACACTCACAACACAGCCCTACTCTCTACGGCTTTCAGTTCTGACTTGCTATTCTACATTTAAGCTGCCTGTGCCTGCAAACTTGTTGGAATGTTGTCATGTTTACATTTAGTGCTGTTCCCTTTCCAATACAGCAAGAAAATACAATTAGAAAACCGACTATCCTAGGATCCACGGTACAAGTGAAAGGCCTCAATCAGAATATTGAACTATCAACACAGCATTCTTAATTTGACAGTGAATGTTAGGACAACTAGACCCCCTAACAATAACTGGTAAAATGCTAAATCCAATATCTAGCTGGAAAGAGAAAAAGAATGCAGGACTGTAGAGATGACTTAAGTAGAAAAGAGGTGGGGTGGGGGGGGGGGGGGGTGGGGTCTGGAAAAGCAAAGCTACCACAAGAGAAGAAAATTCAATGGAACGATGACAATTGGTAAATTAGTAGAAACTGAGAGTGAATGCTTCCCCGCCCGCCCCTCCCCCAATCCTGACCAGGATTTTTCATTTCCTCTCCTCTCCTCTCTATTACATAATCTTCTCCATACGAGACTGTGGGGTTACCTCCAAGGTTGCACCAAAACTTTACCATTGTGGACCACATGAGCTACACACAAGTCAACCAAATTCATTATTTTTCTTTCACTCCTTCCGGTGGGAGAATTGCTGGACCTTCGCTTGGGAATTCCCCATAATGGCATACAAGATAGCAGGAGCACGGGAAACTCCAGATACAGGCCAATATCCTAAAACTTAGATGCAGTGCTCTGAACCCTGCTGAAAAATTAGCAACCCCTTTTCTAAAAGGCCTTTTCACAGAACAAATGTTACAGTATAAACATTACCGTCAAGTTCACAGTGAAACATTCATCTATTATTTAAAATTTGTAAGCACAACTTCATGCCCATGAATTAAACATGGAAAATGATTCAAGTTCACTGAATTTATCACTCCTGCTGGAACAGCCAAAGAGAAGGTGGGGGAAGGGAGATTGGCTAGCGTTTTCAGATTGCCTGTAGATTGCTAAACAAATGAATTTTTTCAGCAGTAATTATTTATCCACGGCATTTTACTTAGAAAAATGATTTTTTGACAATCTCATTAACAATGCAACAAGACAATACAAAAAAATTAAGATTGCAAAAAAAATGAGCCAAAATAATTATCTGTAGAATAGGTGTTTGCATCCTTATTTAGGGTTGCCTTTTGTGTTGAAAAGCCAAAAAATCTCAGTCCAACAAATTGCATCTCTGAATCAAGGAACATAAACACCACTTACATAGCTGATTTAACTGTAGTTAAAAAAAAAGCTTGCAAATGTGTTTCAGAATGTGTCCTGATCCTGTAACATATTGCTCACCTGTGCACCATCACTATTATACAAATAGTATAAAGCATTTCCTCCACCACTTAATTTAAGCTATCAAACATGCAAAAAAAAAATCAACCATGATAAATTCAGGTTAATACAGCCACTCAATCCCCTATTTCCGGCCTGCATTCCTAAAATATTTGAATATTGTCAAAAGCAGAAGCTTGCGATAGTGAAAGCGATGTGGAAAAATAGGCAAGACAGCTCTCAATACTGTAGAACAGATAGCTAGGAAGATTACGACTATAATGCAATTACTAATATGCCAATACTATTTTTTTTTAAATCAAGAAGCCTTCTAGTCCTCCACAAGGAATAAAATTGAAATTAAAATAGGATTCCTTACAGAAGCTTGGTCCCCTGGTTTAAATACAATACAAAGAGGCATTTCCCATTTTTAGTTTCCTATACTCTGCAAGCATATGCTACATACATTTTATACAATTTTTTGCAAATCTGGGTAAAAGTTCTACCACCCTCAATTTGGTAAATTATTTCTCCTCACACCGGGACCCATATTCACAAAAGTGTGCAATAAGTGTAAATTGGAATTCCAACACTATGCACTAACTTTTTCTGACTATGGGCCCATGCTTTCAACATCATACACGCAAGTTATGCATAACATACTGAAAACTGCACAAAACCCAGGGCCAAATATGGATCACCCAGTTATTTTAAAGTTCATGTTTTATTTTTAAAATTCTTACATCCAAAGTGAAAAGAATTTTTCCTTGGAAACTCTGGCTGGCATTGAGTATAAAGTGAACCTAAATATTATTTACACAGGCTGGTTGGCTTTAAAGTTAAAACAAGCTATACTTTGTCAAATATTAGGAGTGAAAATTGATGCTTTGTTTACATTTGAAAATATGAGATTTGAATTTCCACTGTGATATAACATATGCGGTCATCAACTGACTAATCCTGGCTAAAGATGGGTAACCTGTTCAAAAGCTACATATTCTGTAACTATCCATCAAATCCACAACCACTGTAAACAAACTATTTTTAAAAAGTCAGTTTTTCCTTTCTAAGGGACTTGAGGAGACATTGGTCAGCCACTTGCAGCTAAAAGATCGCCAACAGTCCACAGTAGAAAATTGCTTAGTGTTATTTAAAAATGAGATCATTCAAGAATAATGATGTCTCCTCGTTGCGATTAAAATAAAGCAGTGTTACATTTAATAACGGCATGCACACAGGAAGTTCAGTTCCAGAATTTTGCTAACTTTATCTCTTCAAAACAAATATCTAATTAGGCAAAACTTAAACTTTTTCTGAAAAATTACATCTGGAAAAGTTTAGAATATCTAAATATGCTACTGCAGACACTCTATATCAGTGATCTGAAGCTGCATTATCCACTGTAAATTTCAATTCATTCAATACCATTCAGGCAAAGGTAAATGCATAATATACATTATACAGAGAAGGTACTTATTTTGGGTTAATTAAATCATCCCTTCTGAATGGTTGGGGGGATTACTACTACTGGAAAGGGTATGATGCGGCAAAAAAGCCCCTCCTGTAAAAATAACTTCAGCTGTAGAAAGTGGATGCAGGTAACATATGGGCAAAGATCTACACAGTATTCTCCTAATTGAAGGAATGCATATTCCATTATGCAGCAGATTTAGCTGCAACTAAATCATACCACATGCTTTCAAGTAAAGCTTTTACTCTATGATAAGAGTTAGACATTACTCAGAGTCAGGCTAACATAATATTTCATCAACTCAAGTTTTATTCAGCAAACCCAGCTTTCCCTAAATCTCTACTTGGAGTTGCAACATTCCCGCCAACACCACCACACCCTCCCCGGACCCTTCATGAAGATTTCCTGACATTTCATGACATATCTTGCAGTTATTAAACATCAATTTTTGGATTGCTAAACTTACAAGTGTTAAACACAAGGGGAATAGAACAAGGATCAATAGCTGACAAACAATCTTTGTTCTAGCCCTATATAATAAAACTTAAGTGTGCACATTACTGGCAAATAATTCAGTTTAGGATTAGGTAAGGCACTCCCTGCTTTACTTCATTGCCACAGAAATCAACACAAATAGAGATTCCTTCTTTTCTCTTCCCCCAGTCAATTTTCTTTAAAAGTACAAGGTCCTTTTTCTTTCATTGAGCAAATGGAAGTATTCACATAGCCTAGTCTTGTCAAAACTTCCAGGGCCTCTCATGTAAACGTAGAGTTAAGGAAACTTATTGGTTCATTAAAAGAATGGCATTACACGTTTTAGTTTTTGTTTTACAGAAATAAGAATCTTTTGCAGGACATTGGAGTGTTTAGTAATGGTTTGTAGTGTACAGAATTTCTGGCTGTTTAACAGCAGCCTAATTAGACTAAGAAAATAAAAGGACAAAAAAAACTTAGTAAAAACAATCATCCTGACCTGACACTGAAGGCATTTTATTTAAATGAAGTCAAATGTACATGGCATGTATTACTCCTATATTTAAGAACTCTATAAAAATTTAATTTTGGAGTTCTCAAATTCCTTAAATTTCTCAAGAGTATGAACACAAAAGATGTCTGACAAAGTATGTTAATTCAGTAGTGCCCCATTTATTTATACCCACCTACTAGGATATGGCATAATCTAATTTTAAAATTCCCTTTTCTGACAGGGGATTGAATTTATAGTCACCAAAACTGAAGGTGAAATCACACTACTCACCAAAAATAATAGTCTGCAATATAAACATCACATAATCGAGTTTACTAGATTGAGAGCCAAGCATATTAATAAAAATGAATTCATGTTTGGGGTTTGAAAAAAAACAGGTTTTTGCTGCCACCTGTTTGAACACAGCTCTGCCAATCAAAACCTTTAGCATCTGCTGTCTGCTCTTACTACCACACATTATGAATAGACTTAACTATTGCGTAGACATAACATTTTGGGACCACGGTACAATTCTCACCATTATATTTCATCAAATTCACAGCTAACCAAATTACACTTTCAACCACGTCTGAAATAATGGCTACAATCAAATTGAGATTTACTTAGTTCTGAATCATCAGCCTGGTATTCATTAGAAAATATAACAAAAATTAATTAGCTAAAGTTATACTTCTGAACAGTCAGCTATACCTTAAAAAAAGCATAGATTTCCAAACAATATGTAAAATGCTGCATCTTATACATAATTGCTGCTCTAAATCATATTCTAGTCTGTTTAATCTATCCCTGTTGCTTTCGTCAGAGAAGATCCATTTAGTATTAAATCAACCACCACAATTTTGGATATGGAGCCTCATGTTGGCAAATGCTTAGAGCAAATGACAGGGCACCTCCTGCTGGTGAAGTCAGCAGCTACAATGAAAAGGCATCAAGGAAAGTTACAGACTTATATCATTAAGTGGGTAGCAGCATGATAATTTGAATGCAAGAAAAATACATATCTCCAAATACATTAAAAGAAACAGAAAAGCACAGTTATCAGCCATTTCTAAACATGCCATTTCTGCTATACCACAATATGTAAGTCACCAGTGTGGGATGTAGCATTTATATCAGAATGGCTTGCCTTCAACTTTTAACATTACAAAGTAGTCCCGGTATTAGTTTGGCGAGGTCAAAACTTTTCAATGTAAGGTACAGCATATTTATGGCACTGTGCAGCAATTATAAAAGCCGTCCTTTCACCTTTGTACAGAGAAATCACACAAATTAAGAGCTGTGTAGTGCAACTTTCTTGGCACCTGCATTCCTATAAAACACAGAGAGGTTTTCATTTCAAACAGGCCTGATATCATACCTATATTAAAAAAAAATTGTAAAAGTACCTGACTGCATAAAACTATCCTTCTATTAAAAACTTTCAAGGTTAAAACCCTTCATCTGACTAAAATTAGCATGGACTGTCAACTTACTGTTAGTTTAGCAAGTCATCCTAAAAAACACTCCATAACTTGCCACTGTAGTGTACAGCAGTAAAAAAAAAAAATCAACGTTTGGCAACAGCTGAGTATCTGTAAACCAACTCATACAGAAACATTGTAATTTGAAATCAAGCCTAAGTACACTGGTCCATAAATTAGATAAATACACTTATTTCTTTATACTAGATTTGGCTTCATTTGTTTGCCAAGTAATCATTATTTCCACAACTCAGGTTTCTAAGTACTTGAGCAAATTCCCCCCCCCACCCCCCGCCCATGATATTTGCTCAACCTGCTATTGCTTTGTGAGCTCCCATCTTTGTAGTCCATGGCTGAAATACAGCAAGTAGCAAACTATATGTATAACATCAATAATTTATTTTTAAAAAAATCAAAAAATAAATCACAGTATCAATACTTTCTCATTGATCAGAAAATAAAAACAAATAAACCAGAAACAGTACATCAATTATGCAAGTGATGGCTTAGTTTCTGTCAGACGGAGTCCTGAAACATCACCACTGTGCACCACAGAGCACATCTGTAATCAGAAGGCCAGCATAACCGAAACAGCATAGAGAGGGGATGGCATTGTATTTTGATTTGGCAAGTGGAAGAACACCTGCTATTCTTCATTTGAACAAGCATTAAAGAGATTGTAGCTCAAGCCAACTATCTGTTATACAGCTAGTTATTAAGTGATATTTGAAAAAAATGGAAATATAGATTGGCACCAAAATAGATGCACATTAAAAATGTGTCCCCTGCCCCTCCCTGACCCTGCACTGAATAAAACCATTTTTGTTTTAAAAGAAGCTACAACTCTGTGGACACACACAGACAAGAATCCAGGATGACAATTAGCAGTTTGCAAACTTCACAGATCATAACAATTGCGGTCATTATGGTTTAAATTTTCTTTTCCTTTTTTTTGGTCTGGTCAGACCAAATTGTACTCCTTCAGGTTCAGCTGTAGGATTGTATCTTTGACAGCGGCAAAGACGAAACGTATGTTCTCTGTGTCTGTGGCACATGTGAAGTGAGAGTAGATGATTTTGTCACTATCTGGGTTCAGGTCAACAAACATCTTCAGAATGAATTCTCGGGCAGCTTGTGCATCTCTCTGTGGACCTAAAAAAAAAACACAAAATGGGAACTGTCTTTTTTGCATTGTCTACAAGCTCATCAGGATAAGAGTTTTATTACTCTAGAATACTATATACTGAACACTATATTGCTCAATAAGCAACTGATAATTTAATGTGTAGTAATGTCATCTCAACTAAATTACTATTGCTGTCTTTATATGCTGTACAGACCATGGGAAGTTGAGGTTAAAACGTTGTTCCCCCATTTATTTTTCTAATGTCCTCCTATAAACCAGCTGCACTGTTGAGATCTGCCATTCCATGCATGTGCAAACTGGCTACGTGGGACATTTTGGCTAATGTGTAGAACAGTGACATCAGCACAATGCTTCCACTGCCTTTTGAGGAAGCGAGTCTTTGAATATTTTTAAGGCAGAGGCAGACAGATTCTTGATAAGCAAGGGGGTGTAAGGTTATCGGGGAGTAAGTGGAAACATAGAGTAATCAGTTCATATGTGCGTATGTTGCAATGTGCTTGTGTGACAATATCACTAATATACGCCGTTGCCACCAGAGTAGTATGGCTAGTGGCTGCAAGGCTATAGCATCAAAGAACTCAGTAGGAAAACAAGTCTTCCTTGCTATTGGTCTAAACGAAATGCAGCAAGTTCAGTTCAATGTGACCATCATCTGCAAAATAATCAATGGCCAAAAACATACATTAAGGATATAGAATTCTAAACGGCCACTGCTGACAAAAGAAGCCAACTACCCCCTTACATGGGTGAAGTTTGCAAGATTATGGCACTAGAAAATAATCTCAGTATATAATATAATCTAGAGGATTGGAAAGCAGTTTAAAAACTACATGCATTTCAGTCTTATTTATTTCAGTCGAATATTTCCATAGAGAATCATCATTCCACATATGAAACAAATAAGCTAGTTCTACAAACCAGCAAAATGTGTTTCAGATTTCTAAAACAACAGCCTTTAATGTAGAAAACAACTGTGCCAGAATTAATGTAATTTCTGCCCTCAATGATAAACTTGTAATTTCCCCCATCATTACCACTGGCTTCACCATAAGGGAAGTATAGGTCAGTCACTCGAACTTGAGAAAGGCAGTAACTGGGATACAAAGATGAGTTTCTGGTTTATCTAGTTTCCTTTTCGGCAGGCTACTGGAAGAAAGCAAGCTGTACCAATAATAAACAGCTCCCACAGGAAATGTCATAGCAAAGGGCAAGCAGCTATGTTTAGATGGAGAGCAGGGGCAGGTGGGGCACCTCTCATTATGCAATTCAACAACCTGATGTAAAGTATTGTTCACAACTGCTCAATTAAAATTTAGTAGCTGCACTAATGTGCAGTGTCTGATAAATTAATGCAAAAAAATCCTAAATTTTGATGAAAGAAAGACTGCAAAAATGTCATGCTCAATGGTGGTAGCTATTTGTTATGTCAACTCACTTGCATACAAGGTGTTTTCTACTAAAATGAGTGCACATAGCTGAAGTGGTGTCACTATTGCTGCATGTGGTAGTTTGTCAACGATTTCTATTGCAGAATACAGATACAAACATATTTGGCAGTTTAATTAATATTTGTTAATTTTTGAAGCCACATAAAGCCCTTGCTGGTTTGTATTCTTTGGAAAATAATCAGAAAACAGTGTTTAGTGAAGCAAGTGTCTTTTGTTTTTTAAATGCTACACTGATTTTATAATGCCACAAAAATTGGAGTTACTATGACTCCAGTTTTAATAGGGCAAACATATGTGAGGTGACTAGTGCCAAGATTGTATGGAACAAAAACAGCTGAGAAACAAGAGCATTAATGATGCAAAACCAACATCTTTGCAAATATGAAAAATATAATGCAAAATTTCCAGTAGAAACAAACTAAATGAATACTATGGTTCAAAAAAGAAATCAAAACTAAGACTTGCTAAAGGTCTTGGAACTTTTGTTTGAGGTCAAATTTAACAGCTGTTTAATACCTTTGTGCTGATGTTTCTAGAACTGCTATTGCTTGCTATCGGTTTATGCAACATTGAATATATTATTTTGTCTCCCATTTATTACTGTGTAATCATGTCACACGGATCAAAACATCAAGAATACTCCATCCTTTGTTCAAGACTGCTACTATTCTCAAACTTTCAAAAGAAAGTTGACATCCAGGGATACACTTCTTACCATCAAACTCTGGAAAGTAGTCAACCAAATGGGAGTACATAATCTTTTCTTCCAGGAGATCCTTCTTATTTAAGAAGAGAATGACTGAGGAGTTCTGAAACCAGGGATATGTGATTATCGTCCTAAATAGTGCTTTGCTCTCCTCCATTCGATTCTGCAAAGATAATTATGAGAATAACTTGTGCTAACTACACCAAATGTTGCTGGCACTTTGATCTAAACTCAACTGAGGAACATGATGTCCTGGGATTGTAAACTTGGTAGTAATATAAAACTTCCTTTACACAACATTTTCAGAAAGGTTTCTAGTAACAACAATGCTTCAAAACTAGTATTTAGTATTTTTT
Organism: Heterodontus francisci; assembly: GCF_036365525.1. Classification (NCBI taxonomy): domain Eukaryota; kingdom Metazoa; phylum Chordata; class Chondrichthyes; order Heterodontiformes; family Heterodontidae; genus Heterodontus; species Heterodontus francisci. Next base: position 14,103,008 of record NC_090406.1, read on the forward strand.
TTTAAAAATTCTTTCATGGGATGTGGGCGTCGTAGGCCAGGCCAGCATTTATTGCCCACCCCGAATTGCCCTTGAACTGAGTGGCTTGCTAGGCCATTTCAAGGGCATGCAAGAGTCAAACACATTGCTGTGGATCTGGAGTCACATGTAGGCCAGACCAGGTAAGGACAGCAGATTTCCTTCCCTAAAGGACATTAGTGAACCAGATGGGTTTTTACAACAATCGACAATGGTTTCATGGCCATCAATAGACTAGCTTTAAATTCCAGAATTTTTTTTTTTTTTTTTTTAAATTGAATTCAAATTCCGCCTTCTGCTGTGGTGGGATTCAAACCCATGTCCCCAGAGCAATACCTGGGTCTCTGGGTTACTAGTCCAGTGACAATACCAATACGCCACCGCCTCCCCTATGATTATAATCATAGTAAGTTAGGTCCTTACATTTAAATATTCAAATGGGAAAAGTTCCAAAATTAACCAGTAGCCCATTGTAAATTATTTTCCTGTATTACCTCACTACGCTCTAACTTACTTTAACATTTTACATGTACTAACGTACTTCACAATTTAAGTTTTGACAGTCAACAAGTATTTTGGTCCAAAGCAACACTGACCTTTTAAAATACACATACCTCATTATCAGATTCTACTAGAACCTGATCGTATTCACTAAGTGCTACTAGAAACATGATAGATGTCACGTTTTCAAAACAATGTATCCATTTCCTTCTTTCTGACCTCTGGCCTCCAACGTCCACCATTCTAAAAAAAAGGTAAACTGAAGTAATACTTAGGAACACACCAAATAATAAATTGTTACTATTCATCATCCTGCAACATGCTAAATACAAAAGGACTATGCATTTTACTCAGCATATAGTAACTGATCTTTTTTTTAAAAAACACTTAGCACAATATTTCTGAGACTGATTTGCCTAGTAAGAGCCATCACATGACTAGGGTGAAAAAAATTGTTTGATCAGCTCTGCTGGTTTGCAACTTCTGCCATAACAGATATAAAATTATATGCCTCTATTAAATCTCAACAAGACTTCAGTTAGAGCATTGTGTGCAGTATTGACCTTCACACAATAGGAAGAATATTGAGGCTTTACAGTGTACAGTGCAGATGCACGATGATGATGCCTGGTAGGAGAAAACAAATATGAAGACTGTCTTGAAACATTGGACCTTTTTTTGTCAGAATGGTGCAGATTACAGGCCGATGTGAAAGAGGTATCTAAAGGTACGAATGGATGAGACAGACTAGATAAAAGCATATTACTTACAATGGTTGAGAGGTCAAATACAAAATTATGATATAGAGGGCATGAGAAACTTTTTCACATTATGACATTCCATTCCAGGGTTAGTAATTGAGGCAAAAACACCAACATCCAAGATCAGAGTAGATAGGTGGATGATGGAAACGGGACTGTTGGAATATGGGAACAGGGTGGGTAAATGTGATTAGGACTATTTTGCTTGCGCAGAGGGAAAAGAAGGACAAACGGTTGGGACGACTGGCTAGTTTCTGTTTTTAACTTCTACTTATTTCTATGTATTTAGATTGACACCAGCATTATATGTTGAACATTATATATGAACACTACATTTCTGAATGGAATAGGTTTGTATTTTCAACAACAAAAAGAAAAGTTACTAGCTAATTAATTTTACAATCAGCAGTGGAACAGTAATTTACTGAGCAGCACATTTTACATAAGTAGCAGCTTGTCAAATGCATAATTTTTCTAATTACTTTGACAAGGACAATGCAAAAGCAGTGCAAAGATTAACCGAGGAGTTAAAAATGTGAAAAATTACACTAGGTTATCAGATAGCAGAGCACCATACAACCGAGATTAGCTACCACAAGCATACAATATAACCAAAATTTGACCATCGTGGGTCATGAGATGATGTAAAACCCTCTGAGAAACTCTTTCTCATAGATTAATGTATGCTCCAGTAAGCCAGAGTTGAATCCATATAGGTCTCATGGTACAAAAATACCTGTGGAGTTACATTATAAAAGATACTCTTGCACCAGTCATTTTTCTGACTGATTATGCTCCTATGATCGACCTTGGGATTTGGCTCCTACTTTAATGGCACTATATAAATGTAAGTTTATCATTGTTTTGATTTGATTGATTGCCTACTTAATGGTGTCAGAATGGAGAAATGGCACGAAGGGGGTCAATAGTAGAAAACAGTGGACAGCTGTAAGTTAGCTCTTCCACAATCAATGAATTTCCACCTCAAGGAAAATACCAACTGGAGGGCCATTCACTTTACCGCAAGAGGGATTTTTAAAAAATCGTAAGGGCCAAGTTATTAGCAGGCTACTCACTTCCTAGTAGCTAACTCAAGAGGAGACCATCCTCTTGACCTCAATTTGCCATGAGGAAATTGTAATAGGTATGGAAAGGAAATGAAATAGGTCTTAAAAAGATGGCTCTGACAAAAGAAGGGGGAAAAACTGTAAGGCCAGCGAGGATAGCCTAAAAACTAAGTCTCCCCAAATTGTTGCAATTATAGTAACTGGGGTAGGATCAATCCTTCCTTTCTCCTCCCCTAGTGAGAAAACCAGGAAACGTTACCAATTGGTTAACATCTGCTACCAGCCTCATATTGTGATAATTAATTTCAAATTGCTCAAAATTCCAACTCAAGATACTCAAGAAAATGCAAACATCAGAATTCATAGGAGATGGTGCAATTGCATGTCTGTACCAACTGTCTGTGCATCCTCTTTTTATACTTATCAATCACCAATGCAGAGCACACAACAAAGCCTCGATTTTCCAAAAGGCATTATTTTAACATTGAGATAACTAACTTATTTGCATTTAATTACTGCCAACATGAAAATAAAATTGATTGGAAATGTAAAATCAAATTTCCAATCCAGGCAGTTGGTATATATAAAATATTTTAAGTAACAATGTTGATATGGCTTAATTTGACTGTGCTATAACATTGTCTAGTCACTATGCAACATCTAATGGAGGTACTCAAAAGAACAATGAAAATGCATGTAAAGTCTATTTTTGAGATGTCACCCAAAACTCTAATCTCCAAAATCTAATGAAGAACACAGCAATTTATTTAATCTTGGAGGTATCAAAAACACATCTAATTGGCATTGAATTATGTTCTTTTAAAGTTAAAATTCCCTTAACTTTGTCCTCATGCGTTCTTAGCCCAAAATGCATTATATTACAATTGTGGTGATAATCAACTTCCTATACTTGAAAAGATAATGACATTTAAAGTGCTATTTCTCTCAGTCATTATGGAAAATTCCAAAAGGTATCTGTGTGAAAGGGATGAAGCAGGGAGAAATTTTTTCACACTAAAATAAAGTCTTATTGATCTTGGCACTTTTGCAAAAATGCAAATGTGTGCACATTTCATTTTTTTTTACTAATAATTTAAGTGTTACATTAAAAGGCAGACTAAAGGAGGACTTTGTTTCTGTTTAATAAAGTTTCTTAGGAGCTTGTGCTTCATGTATGGAACACGTGGGGCAGCAGCTGAAGCTGTTAAATGTTCTCAAACAACAAAACTTGGCACAAAGTCAGGCCCTGCAATTTGAACACTCCTATAAGTGCTATTTATGATTGGGTGAAGCAACTTTTTTTCTAAACTTTTACAAAACACTGCCCACACATTTTTATTACTAATAGTACTGCGCAACATGGTCAATTAAATTTTCATTATCTCACCATGAGAAGGTGGTAGTTTTCAAAAACAGAAGATAAAATGAAAACTGGGACTTGGGCATTAAGATCAAAGAATAAGGGAATTTCAAAAATATCTTTCTTTATACAAAAAAGCAGCTCTGGGCACAGTTCATTTAGTCCCTGGTGTTTAGTACATGGCAGCCTACCAGTTTGACAAATGATGCCTTGTAGAGGTAGACCAAAATAACACTACTGTAAACTGAATGACCTAATTTTCTATGGAGATATGCCCTACTTAGCCACACTACAGCCAACTTCTCAAAGCAGTATTTCCAAACTCGTACAAATATGAACATTCTTAAAATTATAGTTAATTTTATTTTTTTGGACATTAAATTATCTTGAACTTTAAAAAACTTTAATCAGCATACGAATCAGCTTTATCTAAACCATCTTATATTAAAAAGGGAGAAAAAAAAGACAGAAATCCCACAGCAACGTTTTATCACCATCCAGATTGAAAAAAATTAACAGATCAAATTTGAAATATAAAGGATTATACTAAATTTCAGTAATAACTCATGTTTCCAAAATGAACATACATAAAAATACAATACAACAGACATAAAATCAGTTACTGATTTTCAGTAACCACCTTCTACCTGAAGATAAGAAATGCTGGAAATACTCAGCAGGTCTGGCAGAATCTGTGGACAGAGCAGCAGAGAACCTGAAACGTTAACTCTGCCTCTGTCTCCACAGATGCTGCCAGACCTGCTGAGTATTTCCAGCATTTCTTGCTTTTATTTCAGATTTCCAGCATCCGCAGTATTTTGCTTTTATTCTACCTGAAGATGATGCTTTGTAAGTCGAAGGGGTATTCAATGATCCCTGTTGTTGGGATTCGGACTCTAAGGACATCCTGTTGGGTGGGTAGATAGGCAGGATCCGATATACGATCCAAATCGCTAAGATAGCTACAAATAAGGGGAAAACACATGAATACAAAAATGACAGCATATGAACCCCCAATGATAAATTTGCTAACATGCTTCCCTGCATACATTGTGAATAATGTTTAGGGGCTCTTCTATTTTGAGATGCAGGAATGGAATCTATTTCCCAGTGAACTGTGCAGATATGTCACATGATACAAGTAGTCTTCTCTCAGGACAACTGATGTACACATTTTGTTTCACATGCAGCCACACACTCCATTACAGCTGACGGTTACCTTGACGATACTGTGTTTAATGAAGAAAAATAGATTTTTATCTAACTGTTCATCTTGCATGACTTGGAAATTTTCCTTCTGTTTACAAAGCAAACATATTTCTAGAAAATCAAACACTAACACAAAAAAGTTCAAGAGAAAATTAGCTTTTGGCCAAAAAACCAACATCAATTAATGTTGAGCAAAATTATGTGGGGGCATATCAATAAAAAGGGATGAAGTGGCAATCATTTTGATAAAGTATTTAGAGCAGCCAAATGGCAGTTACCTTCTTCATCCAGGTCGTCTCAAGACTGAATGAGAGAAAAACAAACATATTATTTATATGTTTATTTATTTTCTTGCGTGATTGGCTTCACTATTAAGTGAAATATCCTAAGCTTACTGTCTGCATCTCCTCCCCCGAGTGTCACTGGTGAGAATAGCGTTTATTACGCACCCACAGTGAAGGTGGTGGAGCTAGAGGCCACCTTCTTGAACTATTGCAGTCTGTTTGGTGAAGGTACTCCCCAATGATGCTTTTGTTCCAGGATTTTGACTCAGTGATAAAAGAATAATACATGTTCGAGTCAGGAGAATATGTAACTTGGAGGTGATGTTGTTCCCATGCACCTGCTGCCCTTTACTTTTAGGTGGTGGTGGCAACAGGTTTGGGAAGCGTTCTCAAAGCTGCAGCAACTTGCTGCCATATATCCTGTGCCTGGGACGCACTGCAGTCTGGAGACGCTAGTGGTGGAGGGAGTGTATACTTAAGCTATTGGATGGGGCAGTGGATTACTTTGATTTGGATAGTGTTGAGCTTCTTGAGTTATAGCCATCCCCAGGCTAGTGAAAACCATTCCATCATACTCCTAACTTGCACTGCTTGCCTTAGAATACAGAGTGTCTGACCTGCTCTGGTAGCCAGAACATTTATGTGGCTGGTTCAGTTGAGTTTCTGGTTAATGTCGACTGCCAGAATGTTGTTGGAGGACTCAGCACTGGTAATGCTGATGAATATCAGGAAGATGGTTAAGCTTTTTCTTGCTGAAGATGGTCATAGCCTGGCACTTGTGTGCTGTGAATGCTCCTTGTCAAATTAGCTCACACCTGGACAGCGTCCAGGTCTCGCGGGATGGACTGCCACATTATCCGAGGAATTGAGAACGGAGCTGAACTTTAACGAACAGCCTCTCTCCTGATTATGTAACGGAAGAAAAGTCACTGTTGAAGCAACTGAAGATAGCTGGATCTATCTCAGGTGAGAAAGAAAGGGTGAGTAAGAGGGTTTTTTTTTTAAAGTGTGACTAGTGAAACAAGGCAAGATACCTGAAGGAGAACAAAGTATTACTGTTTCAGAGTAGCATCAACATCCTGAGGATGAAGACCAGGAAAAAAAGAGAAAAAACTGGCAATGCACAATTATGGAAAATTTAAAAATGACTATCTAATTTAACCTACACTTGTAGAAGGTTGAAACCATGTTCCAGTCCATCATTGAGAAGCTGAACATGTGGAGTGGTAAACATCATTTTAGCTGTGGAGTAACAACTGGTGTTATGGCACAGATCCTGGAGCTTTACAGGATATGGGAGCAGAACATTACATGAGACGCCACTTATCTACAATACTACATGAAATATTACACACTTCTCAAGGATCAATCAAGCTAGGTACGTTCTTTAGCAGAAGAACATTTAATGAAAATATTTTCATCAAAATAGTTAAGTATTTTATATCAACACCTCTTGTTATCTCTTGCCCCACCCCTGCTTTACTTGCTTAAAACCTTTTATATTTCTAATATCTGCCAGTTCTGAAAGGTCACTGACCTCAAACGTTAATTCTGCTTCTCTCTCAACAGATGCTGCCAGACCTGCTGAGTATTGCCAGCATTTCTTATTTGTGTTTCAGATTTCCAGCATCTGTAGTATTTTGCTTTTATTATATAAGTATTTTATATGCTTAGTATACCATTTCACTTCATTATTACGTCAAAATATAATTCAGAACAGCACTGAATTAAGACTAAAAAGAACTAGTCAATGGTAAACTCTGCACATTTCTTTATCTGTTATCAAAGCTTTTCCACAATTTCCCAATAAACAAAATACTTTTCGGGATCAATGACACTCTTCTGGGCTGGACTAATTCCAAAGCAACTTCTATGATCAAATTTTCAGAGCTAACTTCATATTCTCCACAGCCAGTCTCATCATTTACAAGTTCCCTTTTTAGGACGAGGACCGTTAAATTGAAAGTAACGTAGAAATTTTCACAGGAAAATTTTGTTGAAATTCCAATATTAGTCGACTAGTATTCATTTGTTCATTGGTGTCATGGTCTTCCCAGGAGATTGGATCTTCACCTCAGTCTGTCCTGTGCTGCCCTTAAACATTCTGCATATGTCAGCTACATTCAGTCCCTTATATCCATCATCCATTTTCTTCGCTACTTTCCTCTCCTACATTTTCCATTGATCTTTCCTTCCAATACTGTCTCAGTCTAATTTCTGCTCGAAATGACTCAAATATTACATGTTTCTCTTTGATGTTATGCACTAATTTCCTCTTTTCTCCAGCCATTTCCAGCAATTCCTCATTAGTCTTTCTGTCTGTGTAAGTTAAGTGGAACATCCTCCTATATGTCCACATCCCAAATGCATTCAGCTCATCAACTGTCTCTTCGTTTGTTGTCCATGACTGGAATTTTATGCCGCCCCAGCGGGTCAGATGGTGGCGCGGGGGCAGCGTAAAATTGAGTGGCATGCTCCGGGAGGCCTGCCCACCCCACTTCTGCATCCAAACAAGTTTACAGCGGTCAGGTGGGTATAGGGGGACGGCCCGCCCTCCCGAGGCCAATCAAGACCCTTAAGTGGCCACTTAAGGGCCCTCGCCCACCTCCACGGGTATTTTACCCGTGGCAAGGTGTGCTGGGGACACGAAAGGCCGCCCAGCAATAGCTGCCAGCCTTTCTGTGCCCTGGGGGGAGGGGTGGGGGGGGGGGGCAGGTGGGTGTGGGGGCATGGCAGTTGGGAACAGGGTGCCCGATTGAGAGCCACCCCCGCCTCCCCCCAAACAACCACTCCAACCTCACCAGGGAAGGACCGATCCCCCTGGTGAGACATGCCCCGATTTACCTTCCCTCCTTGATCCATGGCGCCAGCAGTCCCAGCAGTGGCCACGGCTCCTGGTGGCACTGCTGGGACTAAGAGCTGCCAGCCCGCTGATTGGCCAGCAGCTCACTGAGGTCGGACCTCCTCCCTCGTGTGGGTGGAAGTCCCGTCTCGGGACAATTAAAACCCGGGGACACGTAAAATATGGGGCGTAAAATCTGGCTCCCATCCATCCACTGTAAAATTCCGGCTCATGTCTCTGAGGCATATAACACATGACAAAATGTAGCGCCTCAGCATTCTTTTCCAAAGAATCTGGTTGAATTTCTTTGATGTTAACAAGTCCTTCATTATGATAAAGATGATCCTGACTATCTCAATTCTCCTTCGGACCTCACAATCACATCTCCCATCATCTGTGATAAGCTGTCCAAGGTAAGTGAACCTTTTCACTTGTTTTAAGACTTGCCCATTTACTTCAATTTTCACTTCCGGGATTAGGTTTTTGCTTATCACCACAGTCTTGGTTTTCTTCACATTCATTCTTAATCCATATTCCACACTCATTGCATTCATTTTGTTTACAATTTCCAGTACTGCCTCTCCTGACTCTGCAATCAGTGCAGTGTCATCTGCATATCTCAAGCTGTAGATGTTCAACCTGCCAATGTTGCAACCTGGTCGATCTTCTATGTCTCTGAAGATAGCTTCAGTGTAGAGGTTGAACAGTTTTGGAGACAACACATCCCTGGTGCACTCCTCTTTTGATTGGGAAGCTGTCTGAGAAGCCGCTAATCAAGTATCATCACTGGGCTGATTAATTCAGAAGCTAGATTGGAACCATTCTTTTATCACTTGTCAATTTCTAGTTTGTTTAAGCACGTCATTATCTTCTGATGGTGGACTCTACCAAATGCCTTCTTGTAGTCTATAAAGCATAGACAGGTTTTTGCACTTCCAAGTATCTTTCAATGACTACTCTCAAGTTAAAGATGGCCTTGCTTGTTCCTTTCTTTGGTCTGAATCCCAACTCACTCACTAGCTCTGCTTCTATAGACTGGTCATCTTTCCAAAATTATTAAAATCATTTTCATCACATGGCTCATCAAGCTTATTGTCCTGTGCTCTAAACACTCTTGGGTTCTTTGGCAGCTTAATGAACACTGACTGCATAGGATCCTCAGATATGAATCCTGTTCTGTAAAATTTGTTGCAGAGGTCTGTCAGTATCCCAATATAGGAAATTCAATAAAATCTATACAATCACTTGCCACGTATCTCAATTCTTCTTTGGATCTCACAATCACATTTCCCAACGTCCGTGATAATCTGCACAAGGTAAGTGACCCTTTTCTCTTGTTCCAGGATTTAGCCATTTACTTCAATTTTCACTTCCGAGGTTTTGTCAGTGGGATTAACTGGTTTAGAGGCGAGAAACTGCTCAGCAAAAATGGTACTGCAACAACCTTTTATATTTTAAATTACCACTGAACTGAATTGAATAGAATATGATTGCGCCATGAAGATGCAAATATACGTATAGGCTAATGAAAAGCACTGCTATCCCACAAGTTGTACTTTAAAAATAGCTTGACCTCTCTATTCAAGCGTTTTGAACTTCAGTCTATTGATATCTTCCCTTTAGTAGAATTGCATCTCTGCTTCTTTTGAGACATAGCTCTACCGCTCCATATCCTCTGCTCATTCCCATCTCTGAATTATGCACGTGGGTTTCCCTGTCTCAAAGATTTGCAGTCCAATTTTCTCCCATTTCAGTGTCAACTTAAATTAACACAGTACTGTACTATGCAGCAGTGGGTTGGTGCAAAGACAGCACCGTATAAATCTCCCCAGTCCTCCAGCCCTCTCTTTTTTGGCAGAACAGATGCAGTTGAGGACATCAGAAAATTGCATTCCAATCTTCAATCACTGGTGGAAAAATGTTAAAAGTTTCAAGCATGCACAGGACTAATCCATACCTTCTGTCAAGATGCCCTTACGGCAACAGAGAATTAAGAACTGTCCCTTAGAAGTGCACTGTACTACAAATGAAATATTTGCAAATTCAAACAGAACAATTTGTAAGTAAAACAGGATCAGATGGCATACTACTACACTTGTTTACACATATGCATTCTATTGTAAGCATGAATCAAATCTATATGTGCTTTAGTATGGAAGATAGTGTCTGAGGGAGCATCACTTTGTAAGGTTTAAAGTTTACTCACTTTGAGTATAGGATTATTTAAAGGATACAATGCAGACAGTAAAAAAATTGGATCGAATAGCACAATAAAAATACAGCTTCAGTTAGAAGTAAAAAGTCAGAATTTTTAGCCACATTTTCACACAGGATTTATATACGTGATTCTGCAAAAAAAAGTCTTCATCCCAGTTGTAACAAAGTTATTTTGTTAACTGCTATTTGAATCCTAGCTTACAACCAAAAGTCAATGGGCTGGATTTTACCTTAGGCGAATGGGAATTCACCACCGATGTAGATGTCGGTGGTGAACCCACTTCCATCTAGCCTGGGGATCCGCCCCACACTTTACAGGTCCCCGGACTTCATTTATCCCGAGGTGGGACCTCCACCCGCTTGAGGGAGGAGGTCCCGCCTCAGTGAGCTGCGGGCCAGCAGCTTAGTCCCAGCAGCGCCACAGGGAGTGGTGGCCACTGCTGGGACTGCAGCCCAGCCAACACCACGGAGCCCAGAGATGAGGCTAGTTGGGCTTGCCTCACCAGGAGAATCGGCCCTTCCCTGGTGAGGCTACAGTGGTCTCCTTTGTGGGGGGGGGGGGGGGGGGGGATCTTGTTTCCCCGGGGGCGGCCTTCAATCGGGCACTCTGCCCGTTTCCCCTGGCCCCCCCACCATCCCCCACAGGGGTGCGGAGGGGCTGAAAGCCATCGCCGGGCAGGCTTTCACGCCAACACACCCCCTTGCCAGGGATAAAATACCCGTGGGGGTGGGCATGGGCCCTGAAGTGTCCTCTGACATGTGGGCCATTCCCTCCCTGCCCACGCGACCGGAGGCAGCAGCCGGGTGGGTAGGCGTTCCGGAGCTTCCCGTTCAATTTTACGCTGCCCCCACGCCACCAACTGACCCGCTGGAGTGGCATAAAATTCAGCCCAACATCTAAGCTTTTATCTACATAGGATTACTGTTTTCAGCTGGACTAAACACCAAAAGGAACCAAGGGAATCTGATTATATTTCTTTCTCAATTACTGAAATTTGATCCAACTTGTTTCAAGTTAATTTATCTGTTACACTCAGGTTCAGAATGTTCAGTTTTAGCTGCCCTTTAAGAAAATGAGATGACGACATCACTTGTCAGAAGGTGGTACGCAAGATATGGATAGTTCCCAGAATGACCATTTTCCAAAACAAATTGACATCTAAAGAGTGGCAAATGCTTAATAAAATTTGATTAAAATGCAGCAAAGTATCTGACGTGACAAAGTACCCAATGGACAGTGTATAAAATTTGATTTCCCACAATTTCAATGTTCAGTTTAGCAAATCAGCCAGGCAAGATAATTCTTCAAAAAATAAGCTCCAAATCAGTCTCTACAGAGAAAACCAATGAAATATGCGCTGTATACTCAGTGCAATGGAGTGAATGGGTTACAATGGAATTCCTTTGCTATACATCTCTGCCACTAAATTGGAGGGGGCAAAGGAGCCCTTTAATTGCAATTTTACAAAGCATCGGAGCTTTAGGGTTAAGTACCATCATTTATTTTGCATCAGAAACTATAATAAAAACATAGGTACGTGTGCATCAAGATTATGGCACAGAGCACTGATTACACTTATTCCAACACTATCCTTTTTGGCCTCTTGTCTCGAGACAATGGTGGTCAGCGGAGAAGCGCCTGGAGTGGCTATAAGGACCAATTCTAGAGTGACAGACTCTTTCCAAAGGCGTTGCAGGTAAAGTTGGTTGTCGGGGCTGTTACACAGTTGACCCTCTTCTTACACTGCTGTCTCTTTTCCTGCCAACTGCGAGTCTCTTCGACTCGCCTCACTTCAGCCCCGCCTTTATAGCTGTCTGCCAGCTCTGGCGATTGCTGGCAACTGGCTCCCACGACTTGTGCTTAATGTTGCAGGACTTCATGTCGCGTTTGTAAACATCTTTAAAGCAGAGACATGGATGGCCGGTGGGTTTGATACCAATGACGAGCTCGCTGTACAATACGTCCTTGGGGATCCTGCCATCTTCCATGTAGCTCACATGGCCAAGCCACCTCATGCGCCGCTGGCTCAGTATGGCGTACATGCTGGGGATGTTAGTCCCCTCGAGGACTTCTGCATTGGAGAAACGGTCCTGCCACCTGATGCCAAGGATTCTCCAGAGACGGAGAAGATGGAAAGCGTTGAGACGTCGCTCTTAGCTGACGTACGTTGTCCAGGCCTCGCTGCCGTAGAGCAAGGTATTGAGGACACAGGCTAGAAACACTCAGACTTTTGTGTTCTGTGTCAGTGTGCCATTTTTCCACACCCTCTTGGCCAGTCTGGACATAGCAGCAGATGCCTTTCCCACGCACTTGTGATTTCTGCATCGAGAGACAGGTTGCTGGTGATGGATGAGCCCAGGTAAGAGAACTCTTGAACCACTTCCAGAGTGTGGTCGCCGATATTGATGGATGGAGCATTTCTGATGTCATGTCCCATGATGTTCGTTTTCTTGAAACTGATGCTTAGGCCAAATTTGTTGCAGGCAGCCGCAAGTCTGTCAATGAGTCTCTGCAGACACTCTTCCGTGTGGGATGTTAACGCAGCATCGTCAGCAAAAAGGAGTTCCTGAAGACTTTGCGTACTTTGGTCTTCGCTCCAAGATGGGCGAGGTTGAACAACCTGCCATCTGATCTTGTGTGGAGGAAAATTCCTTCTTCTGAAGACTTGAACGCATGTGAGAGCAGCAGTGAGAAGATCCCAAAGAGATTAGGTGAGAGAACACAGCCCGGTTTCACACCACTCAGGATGGGAAAGGGGGCTGATGAGGTGCTATTATGCTGAACTGTGCCTTTCATATCGTCATGGAACGAGCAGCCGTGGTCTCTTCAGACTACTAGCAAAGACTGATGTCCACCAAAGCTACTAAGTATCACCTCGTTCCAACACTATATTTACTTATTTAGTTAATAAGTTTAAGGGCTGCTTTAAAGCTGCAATAACCACGTAAAATACAACTGTTGAGGTTTGGAGAAACTAAAATTTTATACATGATGCCATCTACTTCCCATTCAATTTAATTTGTGGGTAACAAATTTGCACACTCAACTAAGGAATCTGATGTCAAGATCACAAAGTGATGAAGGATAGAACTGGAGCCTAGTCTTTAAACACTTAAGCTTTTATTTACAAAGCCACACATTCCAAACATGCAACTCCAAAAACCCAACCAACATAATTTCAGTCTGCTCCAATATATAGGAACACAAGTGAATTGCAGTTAATACCTGAATATAATTGAGTACCCAACAAATATATAAACAACATTCTGGTCATTATTTTTTTTTGCAGAGGTGCAAAAAGTTATTCTTTTTACTCCCTTCATAAAAAGACACTGCAGTGAAAGTAAACATGCATAAAAGAAAAATAGTATCCCTATATTGTCCTTCACTCCCAGTGTCTTTTGTTTGTATTTGAATTACAAATTATATCACAGATTGTAACATGGGTTTCCTGGCTGAAACCAAGTCCTACATTAATAGAATCACTGCAAATTGGATTAAAATATTTACAGTACATCAAAAATTCAACCCAGAAATTGTTTTGGATCAGACTTCTATGTTGTCTGGAAAGTATCTGAAGAATGCTGTGCCAATGTATGATCAGAATAGCATTACTGTGATTTGTCCTCTGCTTCAGCTTTATCAAGTTTCAAAATATGCAACCTCTTGTCTATTGTAACTGAAATTATTTTAAAGGCAATATAAGGAAAAATTACAGTAACCTACAACACCATACATCTTATGGTTTCCTAGTTTTTAAAAAAAAATCTATTTCTTAATACTAGTTTATGCATGGGCTTTTTCTTAGCAACCTTGCTCCACTACAGCAGGGTAGGGATGTTCCATTAATTCAAAGGTGCAAATTGTTATTTACAGTTTTTACACATTATGAAATACATCAGATCTTAGGTCACCATCATTATTCCTCTCAATTATTAAAAGGTAAATGCTATAGAAAGTTAACTGCTGTTATTTGTCATGTGGTACATTTTAATAAACTGAAAATAGGCTAAAGGAATTCAACTATTGTGTTAATGTTTATAACCTACAGCGGTCTTGGTACTTGCATTTTCAATCAGATCAATCCCCACCATTTATTACCTTATCTTACTTTTTGCAGAAATTTAACATTCCAAAGAGCAAAAAAAAAACCAAAACAGTATTTAATGATATAACCTGAAATTGTTCTGTATCATGAAATTAATAACAGAGAACAAAATGTAAATTAACAGCACTATTCTATTCTGCATATTAAAAAAATACAGCAATTTCCAAATAATTGTTTTTGGTAGACAGCAATTAGTTGCAGCCCAGACAACCAATTCAGACGGATGCCTCACAAATCTGATGTGAGCCTTTTAGTGTTCAGACTGCAAAAAGATGATACTGGTGCAAGTCAGTTTACCCTAGCTTAATGTGTGCAAGAACTGTGGTACACAAGTAATTAATTATGTATATGAAGCACTAAATATCCATTTAGCAGACGGAGTTCCTGCAAAGAGAACATTCTAGGACATTGCTCCATAAGCAGAAAAACAGAAACCTGATCCGTCGCTACTGATACATCACAGAATTTTGGACTGCTAAATTTGTGATGCAGCTGTAGTAATCAATATGTTCTTGGCATAAATGTAGAAATTTGCCTTCAGGTTAGTTCTATTTGTAAGCTTATAGGAAACAGACAACCCAAACAAATTCCTCTAGAAGTCAGACACTGGCATGGAACTGGCCACTCGATCAGCGGGTACACTTTTTGAAACATGGAATCCAAAAGCAAGGTTTTCAGTAGTGGGTTAACCGAGACTACAATATTAAAGCACAAGGTGCTTACAGTCTTTGCAGGATACTGAATTTAGAGAAATTGAACGCTAAGTCCAACCTTTCAAGAGCTTGCATTTATATAGCACTTTTAATTTAGCAAGTGTTGCAGAACATTTCACAAAGAAATGAATGTCAATCAATATTAGGATTAGGAAAGATGAGCAAATGCAAGGTCGAAAAGAAGCTTTTTAAAAGGCCTTTAAAAGGTGGAGAGCGAAGTATAGGTAGACAGTAGGGCCAATACAGCTGAAGGTCCCTCCTTGACAATGGTGAGGCAGAAGAAAGTGGGAGAGTGAAGACCAAAGGGCACAGGCTGGGACACAAGGCTTTTTAAAAAAATAAATCATTCATGAAATGTGGGCATCACGGTCAAGGCCAGCATTTATTGCCCATCCCTAAAAGCCTATGAGAAGGGGGTGGTGAGTCACCTTCTTGAACTGCTACAGTCTGTGTAGTGAAGGTACTCCCACAGTGGTGTTAGTGAGTTCCAGGACTTTGACTCAGTCACAATGACTGAATACATATTTACAAGTTAGGCTGGTGTGCAACTTGGAGGGAAAATTGCAGCTGGTGGTGTTTCCATACTCCTGCTGCCTTTGTTGTTTTAGGCAGTAGAGTTATGGGTTTGGGAGACGCTGTTGAAGAAGCCTTGGTGAGTTGCTGTGGTCCAGCTTGTAGATGGTACATAATGCAGCCATGGAGCACCAGTGGCAGAGGGAGTGAACAATTAATGCACTGGATGGGGTGCCAATCAGTTTTGTCCTGGATGATGGTCGAGCTTCTTGAGTGTTGTTGGAGCTGCGTTGATCCATGCAAGCGGGGAGTATTCCATCATACTCCTGACTTGTGAATTGGAGACAGTGGAAGGGCTTTGGGGAGTCAGGGGGTGAATCACTTGCAACAGAATACCCACCCTCTGATCTGCTCTTGTAGCTACAGTATTTATGTAGCTAGCCCAGTTATGTTTCTGGTCAATGGTGACTCCCAGGATGTTGACGGGGGATTCAGCAATGGCAATGCTATGTCAAGGGGTGGTGGTTAAACACTATGTTGGAGATGGTCAATGCCTGGCAATTGTGTTCCCTAATGTTTATATCCTTGCCACTAATCAGCCCAAGCCTCAACATTGGGCAAGTCTTTCTGCATGCCAGCACTGGCTGCTCATTATCTGGAGTTATGAATGGAACTTAACACTGCACAGTCAGGAGCAAACATCCTCATTTCTGACCTTACGATGGTGAGGTGGTCACTAATGAAGCAGCTGAAGATGGCTGGGGCTGATACAGTGCCCTGAGGAACTTCTGCAGTCATATCCTGGGGTTGAGATGATTGGCCTCTAAAAACCACAACCATCTTCCTTTGTACTAGGTATGACTCCAGCTATTGTAGAGGTTTCCCTGTGAGAGTCCCATTGACTTCAATTTTACTGGGGGTCCTTGATGCCACCTGCAGTTAAATGCTGCCTTGATACCAAGGGCAGTCACTTAGACCTCGTCTCTGGAAGTCAGCTGTTAGGAACAAGGCTGGAACAAGGTCCAGAGCTGAGTGGTCCTGCCGTAAACCAAATTGAACATCAGCGAGCAGTTGATTGGTAAATAAGTGCCGCTTATTAGCACTGGCAGACACCTTCCATCACTTTGCTGATGATTAGGAGTAGGCTGATGGTGTTGTAATTGGTCAGATTGCATTTTTCCTTCAGGATATCCACTCTTCTAATTTCTTCAGTCCTCTTCACTCATGTTGGCACTGATCAGATGCAATTTCAAGTCAAGAAACTGAATGTCTATAAACAGAGAGCAAAAGTGGACAGGCAATACATTTCTGTTGGACAGACCATGTGTTTCATTGGACCAATTCTGTTTCTATCACAATCTTGAATAGTGAGACTGTCCCTTAGTTGTCAGACAGGGAATCAAAACTTGGAGAAACTTAGAAAACATTTATTTTTGTGAAATGATTAGACTAATGGTGAGAAAGATGGGGCTAAGGGTATTTATCTGAAAGCTCCATATGTACTATTAAAAACCATTGTTCACCATAATCCAATGCTTGCATCCTCTGAGGAACTTTAATATCCAGTTCAGGAAACTACCAGATATGTGATAAGAAGTCAGCTTTCTCAATGTCAAACTTCAAATAATGAAGCCCACATATTTTTAATATCTATTTAGGAGATATGGCTGGGCACTCTAATTCTGATTACTGAAAGATTATCCCAGCTGTTTTTCTGCTGCCTTGCTCTGTAAATGTCAGAGATGCGTACCGCAGGTGGCTTATTTATTTATTTTATTTTTATTTAGAGATACAGCACTGAAACAGGCCTTCGGCCCACCGAGTCTGTGCCGACCAACAACCACCCATTTATACTAACCCTACAGTAATCCCATATTCCCTACCACCTACCTACACTAGGGGCAATTTACAATGGCCAATTTACCTATCAACCTGCAAGTCTTTGGCAGTGGGAGGAAACCAGAGCACCTGGCAAAAACCCACGCGGTCACAGGGAGAACTTGCAAACTCCGCACAGGCAGTACCCAGAATTGAACCTGGGTCCCTGGAGCTGTGAAGCTGCGGTGCTAACCACTGCGCCGGCTTGCAAAATGTCACTTCAAAAGACAGACATTACTGTTGTCTATACAAGTTGACTAAACAAGAGAGTTATTTCCCAAGATCATGAGACCAATTTACTTAACACTGCCTATTCTGGCTGAGGGAGACAAAGCTGCGATGGTCTGTCATATCAGATGACTCTGATACCAAGGTTCTCTCCTTCAGGCTTTGTTCTGGGAACTTGACAGATTTCTGAAGAAAGGATCCTGGCTCCTTTGAAGTGCACTTGACAGACAGCTGTAGCTGACAGTATGTAAACATGATGATCGCCACCCACCTTTTCAGTTCTTCATGCTTCAGTCCATTGTCACAGATCTATTTATTTTCTCATCTGTTTAAAACAGTATACCTCGAAAACAGTGAGAAGTTTCAAGACTGAGAACAGTGTGTGCAGCAGCTGCTGGGCCACAGTTATCTAGGCCACAGCAGGAGAGTAGAGGGGTCATATGGTGTCCTGTAAACTCTCAACAGTGCGTAAAAAACAGCTAAAACCAGTTTGAGAGTGTCCAGTGAAGCATGCTGAAGAAGCTGTTTATTTCTAACAGAAAACTACATTGAGTTACAGGTTGTGTTTGCCCAAGTAGAGAGAAAAACCCTGGCAACAGATCATTTGCGTTACTGAAGGTAGTAAAATCCTTTAAACTTCGAAATTCTAAGAATTCTTTGCCTCAAGAGTGACTGTCGTCTGTGTGTTCGCTGGAATTTACAGTAAAGTTTCTACTGAGAGACTGCTGGTTTTCAAATGAGTGGACCCATTGCTATACTCCTTGTTTAAAGAACTGTCCGACGCCTGCTGCAACCAAAGTGCTTTGAACGCCTATCAAGTAAAAACTATTCATAAAATCTGTCTGGAGACTTCAAGTGGCATCTGATTATTTGTTACACTAGGATACCTCAGCCATCAGAAACGTACCCCACAAAGACTTATAACCCAGTTATTTATTTATTAACAGCTAATATTTAAAACATCATTTCGAAAAACAGGTTAACCATTAGTTTTTGAATGTGTGCGTGAGAGAGCATGGGAGTTAGGTTAAAGAAGTCGTTTTAAGATCTTGAGACATAAATTTATCTTAATAGTGTTAGGATTTAGTTCATTAATAGTTAATTTGTTGTTGTCTAAAGAAACCAGGTTTGGTGTATTTTTTTTATTCTGGGGGTTAATAGAGTCTTCAATTTGGCGGTTTTCCAGTTAGATGGGAAAACTTTAATAATATGCTGTGACCTGTGGAGTGATGGGACTGAACCCTACTCTGGCCTTGGTCTTAACACCATGTAGAGTTGGACTTGCAGATCGCCATTGCAGTTAAACAAAACCTTATGTATAAATTTTGCATTATAGATGTGGCCCAAATTTATTAAGAGTTAGCAAAACATTGCATTTTTTTTTTACCCAAGAAAGCATATTAAAAGTTCTATGAACAAGTGAAATCTTCCACATTAAATTTTCTATTACTACTTACTTTTTTACAAATAAATAAAATTTGCAGTTTTGAACTTAAATCGCACAATTTAATCCAAGTTTACTAATGTGCTATTGGAAGTCTATGAATAGAGGACGATGCCAATCCAATGAATTCAGCAAGATTTCTGTTCAATTCCTGAACAAATCTACACTACCAGATCTTGCACATGCCACCCACCCACTTACAGGAAGTGAGGATTCATTTAAGTGGTTTGATAAAGCCATAAAATGTAAGTCACACACCAAAGACTTCATAATTAGAGACTTGCTGCTCTTTGTTCAAAACATCAAATAATCCTTTTATTTTTTTTTAAGACGTGATTAATTATAAGTCAACTGATTAAGTTTGAAGCCAAGCGATAATCAGACAAAATGTTCCAATCGGGACAGTATACAAGTTACTGCATAAGTAACATGACTTTTTAAATGAACTTTACTACTACTGGTGATTGATACAATCCTATAGCTTTCAGGGTCTGACTGATTCCTTCTTGTGAATAGGCACAACATTTGGTGGTTTCTGCCCAGAAATAAGGGAATAATTGAAACAGGTGAGCCAAAGAAATGGCTCCCTATTTTCGTGATAGAAAATCACAGTTCCTGCTCTTGATCATCCACTGAGTGACCCTGTCAGAGGTACATATGCTGATGTTGGATGGGACTAGCAGCAGCTCAGTTGTAAAGATTACACGGGCAAAGAACTAACAACATTCACTGAAAGCTCACACATGAATCATGACCAATTGAGGTCCTCTGGCTCCACTGAAACTGTACTCAGAGCAAGGATTCAGCTTCTTCATGAAATGGGAAGGTGAGGTGGTGGGAGGAGTGGGGGGGGGGGGGGGGGGGGCGGTGGATGAAATAAAAATTAAATAAAGTAATAGGGCAATAATTCTGACAGACAACTTTAGAAAATTGTTCAGAACTTGTTTCCCTAGCATTAATCAAATGAAAGAATTCAGATTCTCAGTAATTATAATTAATAGCTATACTCTTCAGTTTCAAGTATCATCTAAAGATTAAATTAGCTTTTGTTGCTCATGTTGAACGTGGAGCCTAATGGTTTCTGGTTGCACTTTACATTTACTGAAACAGTGAAAGTAAGTTTGAACCAATTCAGGCATATGGTTTGCAAATCATGTGTGATTTCACAATTTGTGGATAATCCATATAAAACATCCGTTCATTTCAAAATGACGAGACATAATTAAAGCATTTACAAAGATACCAAATTGCATAATTACACATACAGCTTTGTTTTATATTCAAAACTGTCATAGATCATATTCATTGTGTTACGACCAGGTGGGAAAGGTGTCTAGTGGTCTCTCTCAGCCTTCACCAGGTCTTACCGTAACAGGGTTTAATTTTAAAGTGATTTTAGTTCCCCCCCCTTGGTGAACCCTTGTTCACCGCTTTCCAATTATAAGGCAAAGAAATGAGCACAAACAGGCTTTCTTAGGTTTCAAGGTGGTGAAATTTTATTAAACTTAAACTCTAATTCAGTTGATGCCTACGGATACATGACGCGCCCACACTAGCATGCGTGCGTGATACACACATGCAAATAGAGAAAGAAAAGAGAAGAAAAATCAAGTGGAAAGGTTTGAGGCAATATCTGAAGAGTTGTTGTTACAGTTCTTTGAGCTCACTGCAGAGTCCTTGATTGTAGGTCGATTCTTGTTTTTCATTGGGGCCCAGTATTCTTCTTAAACCTTGTTCACTGTAGGAGACTTTTCTCTCTTGGGGTTCACGTGTCTTCAGTCAGTTTTTGTGAGAAACAGATGGGAGCAGACAGGACAAGCTGTGGCGAGCCAGCCTGGAGAGGTCTTTCTAATCCCAGAGCAAAGAGCTTCCTGCCAGTTCAAACACTGTCTCTACAATTTAAAGCTCTACAATTCAAAAAAAAAACAAACACAGACTAACTGGTTTGACCAGGTCTGTGCGTGGATTGCATTGGAACAGGGGATAGCTCCTTTGTTCCAACACTGTCTGTTAATATGCAAAATTGTCTTTCCAGCCAGGGGCCTGGTAACCCTTGTCACAGGCCTTCTCTTCCTCCCAGCAACAGCTTGAAATTTAATGTCCATGTGGTGAAATTAATGTGCCTCATTCTTGGCAGGTGGGGGCCTGCATGACAACTGATTTAAGTTGTCTTACAAGTTACGTAACGTGGTTTTACCCAAGATGTTCCAAACAAGTCACGTACTTACTATTTAGCAGAGTCCGACAATTGATATTCTCGTCTTCGGTCATAGCACTCTTGAATTCCTGGATCATTCCAAAGAGTCTTTATTGCACTTACATATGGACTATTGAATGATGCTACTTTTTCTACATCAACCTCTCGAATCAATTGTGCATTGGCCTATAAAACAGAAACAAAAATATAATTGGCTCTTCAACACAAAATAAATTGCCATCTACTGTCCATATGAAATAGATTGTGTACCACCAAAATCTACGGTAACTTCTTCATCATAACAAGATGAATGGCAAAGATCTGTTCCTTTGACCCAGATACTCACTACCTAACTCTACCTCCTCCTTCTTGGCCTTATGTTTAAAAGGACACTTCTTTCCCAAACATGTCATAACCCCTTGAAAAGTGACTCCATCATACATGCTTCAAAATCGCTCACTCGGCTGCTGTATTATCTGTAACTATTCCTACTATCCTCAACTACTACTCCGCTACAAGATTTTTGAATTAGATCATTGCCAAAAAAAAAAACTCATCCATGTGCCTTGGGCTCAGACACCCCTTTTGACCCTACTTCTTGAATCTCCCAGCTGTCCTAAACGTGGTAGAATACAATCTTTTACTGTTCCACTCCAAGCTAAGCGTTTTCATATCTAACCTGTCAAAATTGCATTTTTAGCTTCATTATATTGCCTGTTTACATCTCCAGTGTTCAAATGTTCATCTGTGCTTTCACAAGCTGAAGAATTGACTTACACAAGAACAGTAACAAGCCATTCAATACCTCAACTGTTCCTCAATTCAATTAGTTTCTGTCTGATCTGTACCTGATTTCACTCTGAAGTGGGTTAATTCGAATTTTAAGCTTGCACCTGCTTGCCCTGGCTTCCCACATCAGAGGAAATAGTTTTTCTTCTATTCTAATCCCTTTTTGCTGTAAACACCTTTTTCAGATCATCCTTCAGTCTTTTGAATGCAAGGGAATACAGCCTAGTTTATGTATCTGCCCTCATAAATTTGACCTTTTAATCCCTGATGAATGTGCACTATATCTCTTACAAGGCAAATCTATCTTTCTATAATAATTGCTATATAAATGCAAGTTGTTATTGGAAAGTAGGGAGCAACTGTATCTTTTTCTTTCAGATAGTAACAATTCACACAAATTGATGGCCATTTCAGAACTCTGGATTCACATCTAGGACTTATGTGGATTCCTTATACAAATCTTAAATTAGGTAAAACATTGTAAAACGAATCAAATATATATGTTAAAAATAGGTACTTTCAACCACAAATAGTTTTACTTGAAGACTTTTTTCTACATACCTTCATTTGCAAATAGTGTACATTTAAACTTTTATAGGATTATACCTTAATTTCTTTGTCCCATTAGCATCAAATTTTGAAGACTTAGGTACATGGTGTAATTTCATTGCATAATAGGTTACTTTCCTCTTCCTTTAAGAATTGGGCATCATTGACCTTGTCACAAACATTGCAGATCCTCAATTAAAACAAGGTTACCAAAAAGTACATGGTAATGATGCCAAAGAAATCATTTCTAGGTTAAATGCACTGAATTAGACAAAGCACTAGGTCTAGATGACACATAACTCAGGTTTTGAAGAGACCAGTAGCTTGGCAAAGATCCCGATTGGAAATAAATGAAATTAAAGATCAAATGAATTACAACTTTCAAGTTGGGAAGATACAAGACAATAACCACAACCAGTAAATGCGACCTCTGTGGGAAAACTGTTAGACAGTTACGAGAAAGAACAGCAACTCTCTTGCAAAGATTAATTTATTAAGAGGAGTCAGCGTGGATTCTGAAAGAGATTAAAACTGAGCACATCATTGATATTAAACGGATAATTCTGCAATCTCTTGCTCCCTGAGAGAAGCCAGGCTCACAGGTAACAGGTCAAAAAACCACAAGACATTAGCCCTGATTCTCCAACTTGCACTCCTTTCAAGTTTAACTCCAGGCTATTAGTACTGGATCAGATAACTGGATGCTTTAAAGGCGTTATATAGATCCAAGTTGCTGTTACTGCTCCTATTGCATTAATAAGTCTAAGTAATGCCCAGTGCCATCATCCACCCATCCCCCTCCCACCAAAAAAAAGTGAGTTCTCAAGCAGCTGGAACTTCAGTTTTTCAGAAGGCTTATCCCTAGGTCTATTACTGTTACTTTAATTATTCAGTAACAACCACCACTTGGAAAGGTTTGCTCATACAGATTTAGTGACAAGCTATCACTAGAAAAATCAGCTAAGCGGACACTTTTTGAGGCAAGAATGAAAGCCTTCACCATCTTCCAGTTAAGTCACTGATTTACTTGTCCCTTCACCTTCTGGTACATTTTTAATGCAGTGTCCCCACTTTCCTACAGAGGACCCTAATGACTGGAGCAAATTCCACAGGGAATTAACTGTAAATAAATAATTGCACAGGAAAGGAGTGTTAAAGAGAATGTATTCTGTAACAGTTTATTAATACTGGGGAGGCAGTAGCATCGTGGTAATGCCACAGGACTAGTAATCCAGAGCCCAGGCTAATGCTCTGGGGGCATGGGATCGAATCCCACTACGGCAGATGGTGAAATTTGAATTCAATAATTAAATCTGGAATTAAAGGGGTGGCACAGTGGTTAGCACCGCAGCCTCTCAGCTCCAGCGTCCTGGGTTCGGTTCTGGGTACTGCCTGTACGGAGTTTGCAAGTTCTCCCTGTGACCATGTATGTTTCCGTCGGGTGCTCCGGTTTCCTCCCACAGCTAAAAGACTTGCCGGTTGAGGGGTAAATTGGCCATTGTAAATTGCCCCTAGTATAGGTAGGTGGTAGGAGAATTGAGGAAGGTGGGGATGTGGTAGGGAATATGGGATTAATGTAGGATTAATATAAATGGATGGTTGATGCTCGGCACAGACTCGGTGGGCCAAAGGGCCTGTTTCAGTGCTGTATTTCTATGACTCTAAAAGGCGCGTCTAATGATGACCATGAAACAATTTGTCAATTGTTGTAAAAACCCAACTGGTTCACTAATGTTCTTTAGGGAAGGAAATCTGCTGTCCTTACCTGGTCTGGCCTACATGTGACTCCACACCCACAGCAATGTGGCTGGACTCTCAAAATGCCTCTGAAATGGCCGAGCAAGCCACTCAATTCAAGGAAAATTAAGGGTGAGCAATAATGCTGGCTCAGCCAGAGATGCCCACATCCCATAAACAAATAAAAGAAAAATTGCTAAGCCACATAGAGTACCTGAAGATCAAATGTGGTGGTAATCCAATAAATAAGTAGCAGAGCTATATTCACATGACCAAATGCAAGTGAATGCACTCTACTTTTCACAATTAGTAAAACTACAATGATTTAAAAAGGAAATAACTTGCATCAATTTGTTATAGCAAAACTACAGCAGGCATTTACTATTAGTGAGATCATTCATGTAGAACAGTACAAATTTAAAAAAATCAGAAGTCTAACATTTACTCAGTTTAGAAATCCCTGGAATTCCAAGTAATCTACCTTGTAATTTTAATAACTGAATAGAGCAATTTTGTAATATTTTCTTCAAAGACAAAGTGGAAAAAATTGTTTCTGGCACACAGCTGTTTCAATGACAAGGCAGGATGACCATTTTAAGCCTCTTTTTTGAAAAATGTTCCGATTTCTTAATAGGTTTAAAACACAAATTTTCAGAAACTAAAACACAATAGTCCAAAACCTTGTAACTCTTGGTCTTCATACACTGGCTCAATTGCTATGCATACCTCAATATATTTTGGAGAAAGTATGGAGCAGAATGTTGCTGGCTTATGACCGATTCCTTAATCTCTTAAAACTTGTCTGCTTCCGACCCATAAAAGAATTTGAACAAGTTTGCCAAAAAGGAAAAATTTAAGATAGTCACCCAACCCACAATCATTCAGGTAGCCTTTCTATTGGACTAACTTGTGACCCAGAGATTAGACAGTTAATGTCATCAGGCTATCCAATCACTGGAGGTAGAAATTATTTTAAAAAGAAATTACTGTAGTCAGACGTTGGTTGTGTTATACTTACAAGAAGAGTTATCTAGAGCATCCAGGGATTTCTAAACCTTTTAAGACTAAAAACAAAATGTGTCTAGCCTTATCATGACTTTGAGTGCCTACTGTGGACTTCGATGACAAACTGACATAAATTGTATCCTTTTTGTGACTATTATTGGTAGTTTCAGCAACAATCAAAAGCAGAGTACATTTACTTTGTAATTAATCATGTTAATGTGACAATCATATATACACCTGAAAAACTAAGAGTCAGCAACAGAATCTGTTACAAGGGCTTAGAGCTCCCATACTGTAACCCACAGCTTGGCCATAATAAATGATGAATATAGACAATACACTATACATGGTAGCATGACACACATTTCTGGGCTGCTGCCACGAGTAGAGTTATGTATTAAAATCTTATTTATGAATTTGTTCGATTTGTCTTGCAGTACAATGCCTTAAAAGCAGCGTCAAACAATCTGAGAGCATTGCGGGGGAGAAGGACCCTGAAGAATAGAGCAGAGCTTGGCCCAGATCGGTTTCATTCATTTGCATGGAAGTTAAACACATCTGGGAGTAGCAGTCGGCGCTGGTCAACGAGGCATATGGGGTGCCATCACTGCCGCTGTCCCAGGGTCTCTACCTGCTGTGGCTGGAGTTACCGAAAGAAGCTGGGAAGCAGGAAGGAGGCCGGGGAAGAGGCTGACCCCGCCTTCCTCAGCGGCGTCCTGCAACTCAACGAACAGCTGGCGACAGACCTCTGCCTGGCTCTGGGCCGCTGGGTGGCTGAGCGCGTGGAGGACCAGCTGTGGGAGCTGGCTGAGGAGGAGGCCCGGGCCTTCGAACAGGGCCGCCCGCAAGGTGGGGGGGGGCAGATGCGGTACTGGGGCAGCACCAGGTAGCGGATAAAGGAGCAGCTACTGTCCCGCTGAAGGCCGAGGAGGGGGGAGCGGGTAAAGTATCCCCATCTCGGGGAGGCAAAGTCTTTGGAAATCTGTGGCTTTTAGCTTTCTCCCCTAGGAAAAGCCTTTCACTACACTCTCCCCATCCAGTGCAGGATCCCAACACTTACTCAGCTTTTAATATAGGAATGTCATCACAGGCCGGAATTAGAGTGCGTACTCTACTTGTTGGGCCCCTGCTCAGGGATACAAGCCAACAACCCCACTGCCCTGCATCTCGAGAAAGATGAAGGCTAAAGGAGTAAACCCTAACAGAAGATCCAGAGCGGAGCCCACAAGACGGTCATGTGTTACCTTTGGCATGTTTCCGACAGTTCCTGCAGCCAAACTGGTGCCAAACGTCGCGCTCTGCACTCCTTTGGACCCCACCAGGAAGGCCGAGAGAGGGATTTGACGCTTGGGCAACCCATAACCTTCACACATTCCGCCCAGGCATGTGCCATGGAGAAGTCACTCCATAGTCGTCTCACGGCGAACAAAACAACACAAAAAGCAGCAGTTATGGGTTTTAAGTCCAGCTCAATTGGCGTCAAGATTGGGCTCCACGGGTTGCCTTTGTCGGTGGGAGAGGTTGTCGCATCTCATTGGACAGCTACTGCCCGCCTCAAACCAGGCAGCCCCAGTCAGCAAGATTCTGTCCTGCCACAGTCCACCTGCTTCAATGGGTGCTTGGAGCTCAGGGTCATTGCCTGACAATGGGGCGGCGCAGTGGTTAGCACCGCAGCCTCACAGCTCCAGGGACCCGGGTTCGATTCCGGGTACTGCCTGTGTGGAGTTTGCAAGTTCTCCCTGTGTCTGCGTGGGTTTTCTCCGGGTGCTCCGGTTTCCTCCCACAAGCCAAAAGACTTGCAGGTTGATAGGTAAATTGGCCATTATAAATTGTCACTAGTATAGGTAGGTGGTAGGGAAATATAGGGACAGGTGGGGATGTTTGGTAGGAATATGGGATTAGTGTAGGATTAGTATAAATGGGTGGTTGATGTTCAGCACAGACTCGGTGGGCCGAAGGGCCTGTTTCAGTGCTGTATCTCTAATCAAAGTGGACTGTAATACCGCACCAAACAGCACGACAAAAAAAAGGAAAGGTACCAGCCTTTCGTTTTGCAAGCTGGATCAGAACTATGTGTCTTGGCCTGTCGGAAGATCTTACACAAATTGACAACTCTCAGAAGACCGCCATCATTAACAACGAGCTCAGTAGACTCAATGTGGACATTGCAGCACTTCAGGAGACACACTTCCCTGTGAGCGAATCACTCAGGGAGCAAGACTACACCTTCTACTGGCAGGGTAGGGATCCAGAAGAACCAAGACAGCATAGGACGGGCTTCGCCATCAGAAACTCTTGGCTCAGCATGATAGAGCCACGTTCAAATGGCTTGGAATGCACACTGTCCATCCGACTGCTCACCGCCTCTGGTCCAGTACACCTACTCAGCATCTATACTCCAATACTCTGCTCCCCACCTGAAGTTAAAGACCACTTCTACAAGGAACTCCATAATATTAGTAGCATTCCGAATACTAAACATCTGTTCCTGCTGGTGGACTTGAACGCCAGGGTTGGGGCCGACCATCACTCATGGTACTCCTGCCTTGGGCGCTATGGCATTGGAAGGATGAATGAGAATGGACAGGGACTGCTGGAGTTGTGTACCTACCACAACCTCTGCATCACCAACTCGTTCTTTCAAACTAAACCCCGTCACCAGGTTTCATGGAGACATCCAAGATCACGTCGTTAGCACCAGCAGGACCTCATCGTCACAAGGAGAGGCTCCATAAATAGCGTTCAAATCACATGCAGCTTCCACAGTGCAGACTGCGACACCGACCACTCCCTGGTGTGCAAAGTTAGACTCAAACCAAAGAAGTTACACCACTCGAAGCAGAATGGCCGCCCGTGCATCAACACTACCAGAATTTCTTACCCACAGCTGTCACAAACGTTTCTCAATTCGCTTGAAAAAGCCCTTCAAAACACTCCTGCAGGGGATGCAGGGACCAAGTGGGCCCACATCAGAGACGCCATCTATGACTCAGCAATGACCACCTCTGGCAAACATGAGAAGCAGAATGCAGACTGGTTTCAATCTCACTTTGGAGAGATGGAACCAGCCATAGCCGCCAAGCGCACTGCACTGCTGAACTACAAGAAAGCCCCCAGCGTGCCAACTTAAAGCCGCCAGAAGCACTGCGCAAAGAACAGATAGGCGCTGCGCAAACGACTACTGGCAACACCTATGCAGTCGCATTCTGCTGGTTTTGGACACCAGAAACATCAGAGGAACGTATGACAGCATTAAAAGAGCTTTTGGGCCAACCATCAAGAAGATCGCCCCTCCAAGTCTAAATCAGGGGAAATGATCACTGACCAACACAAGCAAATGGACTGCTGGGTGGAGCACTACCTAATGATGTCACTATACCGCCCTCAATGCAGCCCAGTCTCTGCCAGTCATGGATGAGCTGGATGAACAGCCAACAAAATCGGAGCTCAGTAATGCCATCGATTCTTTAGCCAGTGGAAAAGCCCCTGGAAAGGACGGCATCAACCCTGAAATAATCAAGTGTGCCAAGCCTGCTATACTCTCAGCACTCCATGAACTGCTTTGCCTGTGCTGGGATGAGGGAGCAGTTCCAAAGGACATGCATGATGCCAATATCATCACCCTCTATAAGAACAAGGGTGACCATGGTGACTACAACAACTACCGTGGAATCTCCCTGGTCAGCACAGTGGGGAAAGCCTTCACTCGAGTCGTTTTAAACAGACTCCAGAAGCTGGCTGAGCGTCTCTACCCTGAGGCACAGTGCGGCTTTCGAGCAGAACGATCCACTATTAATATGCTGTTCTCCCTTCGCCAGCTGCAGGAGAAATGCCATGAACGGATGCCCCTCCACATTGCCTTCATAGATCTCACCAAAGCCTTTGACCTCGCCAGCGGACTACTAGCAAAGATCAGATGTCCACTGAAGCTACGAAGCATTACCTCATTCCCTGACAATATGAAAGGTACAATTCAGCTTAACAGTGCCTCATCAGACTTCTTAAACTTATTAAATAAATGAGAAATAGTGTTGGAAAGGGGTTATAATACTTAGTAGCTTTGGTGGACATCAGATCTTTGCTAGTAGTCTGAAGAGACCACATCTGCGTGTTCCACGACAATATGAAAGGCACAATTCAGCATAACGGCACCTCATCAGCCCCCTTTCCCATCCTGAGTGGTGTGAAACAGGGCCGTGTTCTCGTACCCACACTGTTTGGGATCTTCTCACTGCTGCTCTTACATGCGTTCAAGTCTTCAGAAGAAGGAATTTTCCTCCACACAAGATCAGATGGCAGGTTGTTCAACCTTGCCCGTCTAAGAGCGAAGACGAATGTACGGAAAGTCTTAACCAGGGAACTCCTCTTCGCTGATGATGCTGCACTAACATCCCACACAGACGAGTGCCTGCAGAGACTCATCGATAGGACGGCGGCTGCTGGCAAAAAACGGCCTATCAGTTTCAAGAAAACGATCATGGGACAGGATGTCAGAAATGCTCCATCCATCAATATCAGTGCCCACACTCTGGAAGTGGTTCAAAAGTTGACCTATCTGTGCTCAATGATCACCAGCGACCTGTCTCTCGATGCAGAAATCAACAAGCGCATGGGAAAGGCCTCTGCTGCTATGTCCAGACTGGCCAAGAGGGTGTGGGAAAATGGCGCACTGACACAGAACACAAAAGTCTGAGTGTTTTAAGCCTGTGTCCTCAATAGCTTGCTCTACAGCAGCGAGGCCTGGACAACGTATGTCAGCCAAGAGCGACATCTCAACGCATTCCATCTTCGCCGTCTCCGGAGAATCCTTGGCATCAGGTGGCAGGACCGTTTCTCCAACGCAGAAGTCCGTGAGGCAGCTAACATCCCCAGCATGCACGCCCTACTGAGCCAGCGGCGCTCGAGATGGCTTGGCCATGTGAGCTGCATGGAAGATGGCAGGATCCCCAAGGACGTATTGTACAGAGAGCTCATCACTGGTATCAGACCCACTGGCTGTCCACGTCTCCGCTTTAAAGAAGTTTGCAAATGCGACATGAAGTCCTGCGACACTGACCACAAGTCGTGGGAGCCAATTGCCAGCTATCACCAGAGCTGGCAGACAGCTATAAACGTTGGGCTAAAGAGAGGCGAGTCGAAGAGATTCAGCAGTTGGCAGGAAAAGAAACAGCAGCGTAAGGAGCGAGTCAACTGTGTAACAGCCCTGACAACCAACTTTACCTGCAGCGCCTGTGAAAGAGTCTGTCATTCTAGAATTGGCCTTTATAGCCACTCCAGGCACTGTTCCACAAACCACTGTCCACCTCTAGGCGCTTACCATTGTCTCTCAAGACAAGGAGGCCAACAAGGAAAGGAAAAAGGACAATGCCTTAATTTTCCTGTCAAAATTATTAGTTCAGCTGAATATGGGGCCAAAGTAAAAGAAGCTTTGACTTGTTTTTTTGTAGGTTTTACCGTATGGGCCAAGATGCAGGGAGATCTCAAAATACTTCCTTTAAGATCAGCCATAATTATCTATTTTACTTCTGGTAGAGTGCAAGGACAATGAAGTACAGCAAAGCCCTGCTGAATTAAAGCCAAGATTTGGCATAACAAAATGTTACTGATGCCAGTGAAATAAGAGAGTGTCCAAAGGTAAAGCCAAAAGTCTTGTAATGGGACCAAGTATGGCTTAAAGATAGTGCAGAGTCAGCTTTGAACAGCAAAAAAACTAGTCCCATTTTCTGAGACATGTGAGGATAACAAGAGAGTCCAAGAGCGATTTGAAGGACAGAGTAAATAAGCGTGTGGATGTCTTGGCTGAAGTACCTCCAATGATTAGATAGCCTGAGGACATTTACTGTCTAATCTTATGCAGGAAGATCAGTTAAAATAGGTATCGAGGACACTTGTCGAGGACTGTACAAAGCAAAGACAAATATTCCACCAAAATGTTATTCAACAAGCTCAAAATAAAGTCGTTTAAACAGAGTACAATCTAGTACACTAGTGCTGAAATTTGTTAAGAGACTGAAGATTTCTAGATGCAGAAACTAAGGACAGATACATAACCAATTCTCAAAGTGGGTCTAATCTTTCCAGATTGGAGGTATTACAAGATTGCAAACGGTGAATTTTTTGTAGCTCTTAATTTACTCTTAAGAGTAAGAGTGTAGCTACAATTGTAGAAGTACATACCACGTAAAAGGTATCAACACAGATAATGCAGTGGGTAAAATCAGCAGCAGCTTCCAACAACCACATTAAAATAACACTTTTATAAACTTCGGAATTGTTACTAACCCAGTGTCATAAGCAATTCCTATTGCAATATGTTTCAATTTTCACGCTTGGGCAATTAGAAAACACTTTACCTTATGTCCTGGCTACACATTGCTACAGAATAACCACAGAAGTTCTGTACCACCTGATTCAGTTGCTTGTTCAGACTTTCCTCCAGGATTCGATCACCACCTGGGCAGACACTCAGCAATACCAGGTGGTATCATCCCCTGGCTCGCTGCCTGTTCCAGTGGTTCAGGTAAACATTAAAGAGCACATCACACTGTTCAAGCGGGAGGTTTACCCAGTGTCCTGGTCAACATTCCTTCTACAACCATATCACCAAGAACCGATTAATAATCATCTGTTTATGGGATCTTGCGGAGCACAAATATTTGTACACATTACTGTACTAGTTAGTTGTTTCAGTACAAATAACAGATGTTTATGGAAGACATGAGGAAATATTATTACAAATGCAAATCTGTAAATCTGTATATTGTATGGCTACACTTTATACCAGAGTAAAGTTCAGAGCTGTTTTGGTAAAATTAACAGTTGCACAATTTAATTAACTTCTGAAATATTACACTCAAATAGTTCAGTAGTTATTATTTAGACTATGCAACTTCTTTTGGGCCTCCTTATCTCGAGAGACAATGGATATGCGCCTGGAGGTGGTCAGTGGTTTGTGAAGCAGCGCCTGGAGTGGCTATAAAGGCCAATTCTGGAGTGACAGGCTCTTCCACAGGTGCTGCAGAGAAATTTGTTTGTTGGGGCTGTTGCACAGTTGGCTCTCCCCTTGCGCCTCTGTCTTTTTTCCTGCCAACTACTAAGTCTCTTCGACTCGCCACAATTTAGCCCTGTCTTTATGGCTGCCCGCCAGCTCTGGCGAATGCTGGCAACTGACTCCCACGACTTGTGATCAATGTCACACGATTTCATGTCGCGTTTGCAGACGTCTTTATAACGGAGACATGGACGGCCGGTGGGTCTGATACCAGTGGCGAGCTCGCTGTACAATGTGTCTTTGGGGATCCTGCCATCTTCCATGCGGCTCACATGGCCAAGCCATCTCAAGCGCCGCTGACTCAGTAGTGTGTATAAGCTGGGGGTGTTGGCCGCTTCAAGGACTTCTGTGTTGGAGATATAGTCCTGCCACCTGATGCCAAGTATTCTCCGAAGGCAGCGAAGATGGAATGAATTGAGACGTCGCTCTTGGCTGGCATACGTTGTCCAGGCCTCGCTGCTGTAGAGCAAGGTACTGAGGACACAGGCCTGATACACTCGGACTTTTGTGTTCCGTGTCAGTGCGCCATTTTCCCACACTCTCTTGGCCAGTCTGGACATAGCAGTGGAAGCCTTACCCATGCGCTTGTTGATTTCTGCATCTAGAGACAGGTTACTGGTGATAGCAACTAAAAGATATCAAAGTATAGCAGTTATGTTACTGGACTAATCACCCAGAGAATGCTTGATCAAATCCCACCAATGCAGTTGAAGAAATCAAATTCAAATTGACAACATCTGAACATAAAACTGTCCTGGAAGCTGTTGAGTTGCTGTTAATACCAATATAGTTCATTAATGTCCTTGCGGGAAGGAAACTTGACATCCTTTCACATTATGGCCTAGGTGAGGCCAGTCCCACACTGCTCTCTGAAATGGCCTAGCAAGCTACTCAGCGATTCATGAGAATATGGTGGCGGGCCATTTGCAAGGAAACTATGAGTTGATAATAAACACCAGCCCTGCCTGGGACAATCAGATTCCAAGAAGGGATTAAAAAAATCCAAACTAAAATGAGATTGATTCATTCACAAGAAAACCAAGGCAATTCAGCTTCTGTTATCTTAAGTTGTTATAATAACCTACACTCATATGCTTGCGATGTTATTTTCAGGTATCCTCCTGGGGCCAGGTGACTGCAGTGAAAATACCAAGTAGCACTCTTAGTGGTCAACAAGTAGCTAAATCAGTGCCACATGTTCATAAAATAGTAGCTGATTACAATTTAGTCAGTTCCAATGATCGCTGTTTTGAGACACATGCAAATTGCTAATCCTATCGGAATTAGAAATATTAGCCACATGCATTAACTATTGATGCAAGGCATTTCTGATTTCAGTTAAGTTCTCAAGTTAAGGCACCAAGGTGCTGCAAAGTGCCTCTCTCCTGTAGGAGGGGGAAAAGATTAGTGGAAGAATCCTTCAGATCTAATATTGTACAGCTCCTAGCACAAAATTGACAAAAAACGAGCAACAATCTGGGAATATGTTTACTATCTGCCTGTCTGCAACTTTCGTGGGGAATGACTGAAAGGCAAAGGATTTTCTTTCTATAAAGTGGAAGCAAGATTTTTTTTTTAAATTGACTATCATTTAATGAAAATCACACAGTGATAGGCAAGCTTTAGGCTATTCTTATGGTAAATAATGCAGTTTGCTGCCAGTTATATACATATCACTGTGACAAGAAAAAATGGTTACTCTACATGTTAGAAACTGACCTTATTTTGCTCATATTTGTATTGTATTTTAAGGGTTTCCATGGCTCTGATCATGGACTGCATGGCAGTGAATATATTCTGGTAGACTAACTTCGTATAGCCCCGTTTATCTTCATCCGAATATCCACTCCCATGTATGATCCGCATCTGTTTGATGAATGTGCTCTTGCCACTTTCTCCAGTACCTAGAAAAGAAGAATCGCACAAGGTCAGCGCAACTGGCTGAAAATTTGAATATTACATCAGTCATCAGTTTATAAAAATAGTGTGTATGCGGCTCTGTTTATCTATTGGCATGCTGATGACATTTATTAAAACTCAATTATTGGAAGTGTCTTCATTACAAACAATTCCCATAAAATTAGAAAATTATGGAGAATAATGGACTGAAAAAAATGGAGGCAATTTTTTTTTACCCTGTAGCGTTAAATGAAAACTTTTGAGGATGCAATAGTTAAATTGAGAACAGAGAATACTGATTGGATGAAATTAAGGTTTAAGGAAAAAAACTTCCTAATTCTGTGTCAGGAGCAAACATTTAGCCCCTTCAAATATAACTGTCTAGCCTCCTCTCCACACATAAGCTTTCTTTCATATAGGGTCACAACTTTCTTCAGATAATCTGTTCATGAAGTGTTATATTGATAGCACATTAAAGACAACTAACAGAATAAATCCACATCTATCTAAAATTTTCCAAATGGAAGAACGTGAGGTTAGTTTCCTTAAAGAGAGAGAAATTAGTATGCCATATACGCATGCTCTAGGGTTCCAGATGTACAAATCCCATTGCTGCTAGGACATGTGTAAATGAAGTAAGTATTTGTTACTTGAAAGTTTGGGCAGTTAAAAAAAATTAAACTGGCTGTGCAAAACAGCAAATTTTGTTTCCCAATGTGCCCTGGCACAAAGTAAATATACCAATTCAGTGACAATGTAGCATGAAACCCTATGAGATCTGTCAAAGCCTCCGGTCACTGTATTTACAAGGGGGAGAAGTATTCTTTAAGCATATATACACTAAAAAGATATAATTGCACTTGCAGATGTGTCCCTTTTGTCAGCCAGCAGTGCAAGTTGACCACCACCACGGATTCAACTAAAACTGCACTTGGACTTAGGGACACCACGTGAACAGATGAGTGTCCAAAAGCACTCTCATTTTATGGGGGCTATACTAAAATCAAGTACACCAGTTGTACTTGTGGGAAATAACCCCTGAAATGTAGAATATTGTAAATTACAAATCCAACATGACTAAAACCTCAAATGGAGCTTCTAGAGCTTTTTTCTGGCTTTTAAAAAAAATCTGCAAATGCTGCAGGACAAATCCTGGTGAAGTTATACCCAAAAGATTCGCCTATCTTTTTACTTTAAAGATGCTGACAGATCCACAATGTATTTTCAGCATTTTCTGTTTCAAGTCATTTTTACAACTGTCACAGGCAGAAACAAAAAAAGATAAAATTAAATTATTTAAAATCCAGAATATTGTTCCACTAGCATAAAAAGCTGCATGCCTTGGTCTGGTAATCTCAAAAACATATTTAAAAGGTGCAATTTATGCACCAGATTATACAATTGCATGAGGGAAACATATTTTTGCCAATAACTAAAACAGTGATGAGTAAATCTGAAAGCCCCTCAACTATTGCGTCATAACACTAAATTTAAATCTTGTGACACTGATATTTTAAAAAGTCGATGTTAGCATCACTTAGAATATCAAAATAAATTGGTCTTTGCAAACAATAAACGTATATTGCAATAGGCACAAATACAGAATTTCTGTTATCTAACCCTCATGCAAGTATTCAGGTAAGCTTTGTTTCCTGAAAGACAACCTCAAGGATATAACCATAATTACAATAATTAATCCAGTGCTGACTTTAGAAATTAATAACTCAGCTGCTGTAAAACTGAGCTGCCTTTCTCTATACAATATGAGAGTTGCATCAGGGAATGGTAGAAGTAAGGTGATGCAAGTGAATTTCATGATCTATAATGACAATGGCACTTTTCAAAGTTCTGAAAGATTCTCTGAAGAATCCCAGTTAAACATGTTTTCATGCAATAAATACTTAATCTAAACATGTACAGAACGTACACAGCAGCACCATTTATACTCTAGAAACATTGCATGAATTAGCTTTTAAAAAAAATCCCAGTTAACGACATCCACCATTAGTTACGCTATCCTGGCCTGTTTAATCTTCGCACTATTTTACAAGAAAAGTTGCTGGAAGTGAGATGGAAACAGTACAGCACTCTCTACAGGGCATCTGGGTTCTCAATGAACAGGGCAAGCAATTAGATTGATGGATTGTGAAATGAACAGAGCAAGGTCTGAAGAAGGAAGTGCAAGTCAGAATGGTAAATTTAACGCCAAATTGCATAGAGAAAAAAAAAGAGAGAGAGGGGGAAAGAATGATTGGATCAAGGGGGAAATAAGTTTTTAAAAACATTTTTCTAAATCTCTCAACAAATAAAACCTAACTCCATTCTTTTAATAGTTCATTTTCAGTACCAGTGAGGTTGACAGACTGTAATGTTTGCTTGAAATAATGCCTTGACCTTACATGGCAAACTTGTACTACAGTACAAGTGGAGAAAGTTCACAACGCTCAATGCACTTGAATGGAGAGCCAGACAGCAAGATGCCATTTTCATGAAATTAACAGTAGAACGACACATCTTAGACAGTAACTTCTCAATTTTCAC
This sequence comes from Heterodontus francisci, assembly GCF_036365525.1. NCBI lineage: Eukaryota > Metazoa > Chordata > Chondrichthyes > Heterodontiformes > Heterodontidae > Heterodontus > Heterodontus francisci. Next base: position 14,139,920 of record NC_090406.1, read on the forward strand.
TTTTACTCGTGTAGCTATCCTTGCCCGAGGTTGCTGTGGCATTTTGCAGTTATTTTGACAGCAACCGTTGGCCGATTGTGTCCATGAATATTTTCTTGTACAACACCTCCTTAAGCCTAACAGGTTGCTTGTTTACAGTAAAGATCAACAGCACTCAATACTTCACATAAGTAAGGGTTTCCTGTTAATACATAAAAATCTGGAAGGCTCATTTAGTATACTGGTGCTAACATACATCAGATATTTTAAAAGGCACACTTAACCAATACACTTGTAATTCATCATCTCTAATTACTTCTACTCCAACCACCATCAGCAACAAACCATTAAGCATCATTACTTCACTTGCTGTAACACAACTTAAAATGCTCTCAGATATACTCCAAGTTGGGAAGGAAATATATTATTATACTGAGTATTTTTCACTATTCAGGTGGTATTCAGATGCATATTAAAAATGTCAGATGCCCAGCATTGTACTTTCTGGAATATTAATTGAAAGAAAAATGACTGCACTATAGCGGTGCAAATTTTGCATTCTAGATTCCTATGGTATGATGATCCATACATTATGTACATTTTTACATCCAGTATTTTTTGCAAGAGGGAAAGTCTGTATTTCAACTTGGAAATCCTAAACAACACCACATTCCCTCAAAAAGCAGTTTTTAAGCACAAGCATTTACCAGTCCAGCAGACCAGTAAAATTCCAGTGACTGGTCTATCGCTAAAATATAATCGAGCAGACTTAAGCAAATTTCAAAACCTATATATGGAACCTCCTTGCAATTTAACAGAAATGGTGCTGTATTTTGCAAACTATCCCAAACAGGGCTTGGGATAGTTCAGGTCTTGGTTATACTCAACAGACTTGGTAATAAAGCAGGCTTCAATAGAGCCAAATACTATTGACTTCAGTAAAAGTTTAGTAACAATATTGCATAGGTTTAAAAGTTTAGAACATGTATGATGAAAAAGAGCCCTTGCAGCAGACTTTAGCTCAACTAGTCAATTGTATGGGTCGATGAATATTAAAATTAATTTCGAAACTGAATTTTCTGGAACCATTGCCAGTATAAGGAAATCTTCCAGAATATACTCTGTACTCATAACAGTTCAACAAAAGCCAAAAAAACCTGCAATAACTGTCTGCTTTATTTCTCCATCTCTACTACTTCTCTTTTCATCATTTCTTCCTATGGCTTTCACATCTTCTTTCACTGACATCTCCATTTTGACATTTCCCCCTTTGTAAATTTATCATTTCTGTCTACTTGATTGTTCATAATTTCCAGCAACAGCTGAAAGAACCTGCATTTATATAGCACCTTTAACATGGAGAACGTCTCAAGGAGTTTTACAGGAACAAAATCATAAAAAATTGACACGGGACCGCAGCAAAAGATATCTGGAATAACTAAAAGCTTGACCAAAGTAGTATGCTTTAAGAAGGGTCTTAAAAGGAAGAGAGGAGTGGAGGGGCTGAAAGGCTTGGGTAAGAAATTTCACAGCTTAATCCTAGACTGCTACAGGCCAATGAAAGACTAGACTGCATTTATATAGTGCCTTTCATGACCACAGGACATCCCAAAGCGCTATACAGTCAATTAGGTACTTTGAAGTGTGGTCACTGTGGAAATATAGGAAACACAGAAGTCAATTTATGCACAGCAAGATCCCACAGCAACAATGTGATAGTAACCAGATAATGTTTCAGTGATGTCACTTGAGGGATTAATATTGACGAAGACACCAGGGATAACTTCCCTGCTTCTCTTTGAAACAGTTCAATAGGGTCTTCATATTCACCTGATAGGACAATGGTTTCATGCCTCACTGCAAGATGGCACAATGCAGCAATCCCGCAGTACTGCACTGGGAGAGTCAGCTTTGATTTTTGTGCACAGCTCCTAGAGTAGGACTTGAATCCATAACCTTCTAACTAAGGCAAGAGCGTTATTAACTGAGCCACGATGGGCACCTCTCAAAAGGATTGGAGGATGCACAAAAGGCCAAGGTTGAACAAATGCACAGTTCTTGTAAAGTTGCAGGCTGGATGAGGTTACAGATATAGGAAAGGTCAAAGCCACGAAGGCATTTGAACAAGACAAATGAGAATTTTAAAATTGAAATGCTGGTGGACCAGAAGCCAATGTAGGCCAGCGAGCACAGGAATGATGGGTGAGCAGGACTTGGTACAGATTAAGATATGGGCAACAAAGTTCGAAAAGAACTCCACAGAGGGTGGAAGATGCACAGAGGAAAACACTGGAATGAGAGTCTGGAGTTAACAAAAGCATGGATGAGGGTTTCAGCAGCTGAGGCAGGGTTGGACTATGAGCAATGTCACGGAAGGAAAAGTTGGCAGTCTTTGTGATGAAGATATTGCATCAGAAGCTCAATTTATGGTCAAATAGGTTGCGAAGAGTCTGACCCAGCCTGAGTTGCCAGGGAATGGGATTTTTAAAAAATTCTTTATAGGATGTGAGCATTGCTGCCCACCTCCAACTATCCTCGAGATGATGGCGGTAAGTCATCTTCTCGAACCGCTGCAGTCCATGTGCTATAGGTACGTCCACAGTGCTGTTAGAGAGGAAGTTCCAGGTTTTTAGCCCAACGACAATGGAGACATAACAATGTAGTTCTAAAACAGGATGGTGTGTGGCTTGGAGGTGGTGATGTTCCCATGCGTCTGCTGCCCTTTCCTTCCAGGTGGTGGTAGAAGTCACAGATTTGGAAGGTGCTGTCGAAGCAGGCTTGGTGAGTTTCTGAAGTGCATCTTGCACTGCTGCCACTGTGCATCAGTGGTAGAAGGAGTGAATGTTTAAAGGTGGTGCATGGGGTATGATGGTGCCAGGGACAAAAGACAACGCCTTCGCAATTTCTAATCTTTAACTGAAGGAAGTTGCGGCTCATCCAGGAATGGCAGTAAAACAAACCAGATGCAAAAGGGATAGGAGGAGTTGAGAGGTGGTGATGGAACAGCGAGCTGTGTGCTTGCCAGTGTATATGTGGAACTTGATGTCATGTATTCCGTTCTCCTTCTCTGGTCTCCTTGTCTCGAGAGACAATGGGTAAGTGCCAAGAGGTGGTCAGTGGTTTGTGAAGCAGCGCCTGGAGTGGCTATAAAGGCCAATTCTAGAGTGACAGACTCTTCCACAGATGCTGCAGATAAAATTGGTTGTCGGGGCTGTTATACAATTGGCTCTCCCCGAGCACTTCTGTCTTTTTTCCTGCCAACTGCTAAGTCTCTTCGACTCACCACACTTCAGTCCCGCCTTTATGGCTGCCTGCCAGCTCTGGCGATCGCTGGCAACTGACTCCCACGACTTGTGATCAAAGTCACAGGACTTCACGTTGCGTTTGCAGACGTCTTTAAAGCGGAGACATGGACAGCCGGTGGGTCTGATACTAGCGACGAGCTCGCTGTACAATGTGTCCTTGGGGATCCTGCCATCTTCCATGCGGCTCACAAGGCCAAGCCATCTCGAGCGCCGCTGGCTTAGTCGGGCGTATATGCTGGGGATGTTGGCTGCCTCAAGGGTTTCTGTGTTGGAGATACGGTCCTGCCACCTGATACCAAGGATTCTCTGGAGGCAGCGAAGATGGAATGAATTGAGACGTCGCTCTTGGCTGACATACGTTGTCCAGGCCTCACCTTTCATATTGTCATGGAATGAGGTGATGATACTTAGTAGCTTTGGTGAACATCCGATCTTTTCTAGTAGTCTGAAGAGACCACTTCTGCTGACGAGGTCAAAGGCTTTGGTGAGATCAATGAAAGCAACGTAGAGGAGCATCTGTTGTTCATGGCATTTCTCCTGCAGCTGGCGAAGGGAGAACAGCATGTCAATGGTGGATCTCTCTGCTCGAAAGCCACACTGTGCCCGAAAGCCACACTGTGCCTCAGGGTAGACATGCTCAGCCAGCTTCTGAGCCTGTTTAAAGCTACGGTTTAAAGTATGTATTACGTTAATGTTGCCAAAAGGGAGCATGTAGATGAGAAACAGGAGTATGCCAAGGATAGAGCCTTGGCTAACACTATTGGTCATGGTGCAGAGATAAGGAAAGTAGTTGTTGCAGGAGAACCTCTGGAACCAAGCAAGGGCAGTCTCACTCAGTTGGACAACTGAAAAAGGACATTCGAGAAGGATGACGTGGTCAACCGTTCTGAAGTGCTGCAGAGGGGTAAAGATAGGGATAACGCACCATAATCTGAGTCAGAGACTGTCATGTAGGCTGTTCCAGTGCTGTAGCGGGGCAAATACCTGATTGCAGAGACTCAAAAATTGAGTTGCAGGTAAGGTGGACGAGTTTGGGAAGTGCCAATATGTTTATGGACTTCAAAAAGGTTATGGGAGATTGGAGATGGTGTGACAGTTTGCAAGATCAGTGGAGTCAACATAGTGGGTTTCATTTGAGGAGAGGTGACGACTGCAAATCTGAAAGGGAGGGGGGCACCTTTTGAGAGATAACATTTACAATATCAAGCAGGAGGGCCAGGCAGGGAATTTGGGTGGTCAGCAATTTAGTGGGAATAGGGTCGACAAAGCACGATGAGATGTGCTTGAGAGGGCATGAGGGAAGATGAGAGAGAAATTAGAGGAAGATACAAGGTCACGGCAAAGCAGTGAGAACATCAGCTTGGTGGGTAAGAGGAAGGGAGCAATAAGGCATTGAGAGCTAATGGATGGTCTCAATTTTAGTGACAAGAAGTCCATGAACTCCTCAGATTTCTTGTTGAATGGGACTGTTGAAATTGCTGCCCGTCAGGAGACAGCGGTGAATGTCTCAATGGGTCTTTCAGAGAATGTCAAGAGAAGCAGAGTGCGAGGGACTACGGACTTGTCCAATATAAAGTCAAGCCACAGATAGCAGCAGAGAATAGGAAGGCAGATGAGTAATGATGGTTTTGTGTAGAGAATTGGGGGAGCATGGAAAGTAGAGATACAAAGTACCTGAATTAGAAATAAGTCAAGGTATGACAGGAAGTGAGGACACAGGAAAGGGCCCAAGATCCAAAAGGCAAAAGTAATATTTTTGGGCCTGGAACAGCAGTTAAAATGTGCACATATACAGAGGAGATTCAGGTTACAAAGGCATGGCAAAGATTAGGACAAATATGTCCCAGTTGCAAATGAAGACTGGGAGCAGACAACAACAAAGTACAAAGCTAAAAATATCAATTCTATGGTGGGTCGAAGCTAACTTACAGATAAACAGGACCCTGAGCTTCCGGTTGCTTGCCATTTCAACACTCCCCCCTGCTCTCATGCTCACATCTCTGTCCTGGGATTGCTGCAGTGTTCCAGTGAACATCAACGCAAGCTCGAGGAACAGCATCTCATCTACCGATTAGGCACACTACAGCCTGCCGGACTGAACATTGAGTTCAATAATTTCAGAGCATGACAGCCCCCCACTTTACTTTCATTTTTAGTCATTTTTAGTTATTTTTTCTTCCTTTTTTTTGCATTCCTTTTTACATTTTTTGCATTTATTTCATTTCATCTTAGTTTGTTCAGTTTGCTTACCCACTGTTTTTTTCAGGTTGTTTTTCTTCAGGTTTGCACTTGCTGATGTTCTATATTCAGTATATTCACACCTAATCTGTACTAATGCTTTGTCTTTCAAAACACCATTAACATATTGTTTGCCTTTGCTCCGTGACCTTTTGGTCAGCTATGTGGCCTGGTCCAATCTGCACCTTCTCCTTTGTTATCTCTTGCCCAACCCCCACCTCACTTGTTTATAATCTGTGACTTTTCTAATATTTGTCAGTTCCGAAGAAGGGTCACTGACCCGAAACGTTAACTCTGCTTCTCTTTCCACAGATGCTGCCAGACCTGCTGAGTGAATCCAGCATTTCTTGTTTTTGTTACAGATAAGTGGAATCAATTTAAAGCACTGCCAAATAATGTCCATATTCAGAGACAAGCATGCAATGTTGATAGCAAAATGCTGCAAATGCTGGAAATCTGAAAGAAGAAATAATGCTGGAAACACTCAGCAGATCTGGCAGCATCTGTGGAGAGAGAAGCAGAGTTAATGTTTCAGGTCAGTGACCCTTCTTCACAACTGGCAAATATTACAAATGTAAAAGGTTATAAAAGGAGGAGATGTAGATAGGACAAGGTCACAGAATAGCTGACCAGAAGGTCATGGAGCAAAGATATGTTAATGGCGTGTTGAAAGACAAAGCATTAGTACAGAAAGGGTGTTAACGGACTGAAAATTGAACAGCCCCAAGTACAAACATGGAAAAAAAAACAGTGGGTAAGCAAACTGAACAAACGAAGATGAAATAAAATAAAATATAAACCAAAAAAAATTACAAAAAGGAAAAAGAAAAAATAACTAAAAATCAAAGTAAAATGGGGGCCCGTCATGCTCTGAAATTATTGAACTCAATGTTCAGTCCGGCAGGCTGTAGCGTGCCTAATCGGTAAATCACATGCTGTTCCTCAAGCATACGTTGATGTTCACTGGAACACTGCAGCAATCCCAGGACAGAGATGTGAGCCTGAGAGCAGTGGGGAGCATCAAAATGGGAAGCAACCGGAAGCTCAGGGTCCTGCTTACGACTGAGCGGAAGTGCTTCGCAAAGCGGTCACCCAGTCGGCGTTTGGTCTCCCCAACATAGAGGAGACAACATTGTGAGCAGCGAATACAGTATACTACATTCAAAGAAGTACAAGTAAATCGCTGCTTCACCTGAAAGGAGTATTTGGGGCCTGGGATAGTGAGGAGAGGGGAGGTAAATGGGCAGGTATTACACCTCCTAGGATTGCAAGGGAAAGTGCCTTGGGAAGGGGACGAGGTGGTGCGAGTAATGGAGGAGTGGACCTGGGTGTCACGGAGTGAACAATCCCTTTGGAATGCTGACAGGGGAAGGGAGGGGACGATGTCTTTGGTAGTGGCATCACGCTGGAGGTGGCGGAAATGGCAGAGGATGATCCTTTGGATATGGAGGCTGATGGGGTGTAAAGTGAGGACAAGGGGAACCTTGTCACGGTTCTGGGAGGGAGGGGATGGGGTGAGGGTAGAGGTGCGGGAAGTGGGCCGGACACTGTTGAGGGCCCTGTCAACCACAGTGGGGGGGAAATCCTTGGTTGAGGAAAAAGGAAGACATATCAGAAGCGCTGTCATGGAAAGTTGCATCATCAAAGCAAATGTGTCGGCGATGGAGAAACTGGGAGAATGGAATGGAGTCCTTATAGGAGGCAGGGTGTGAAGTGTAGTCGAGGTAGCTGTGGGAGTCGATGGGTTTATAATGGATATTAATTGACAGCCTATCCCCAGAGATGGAGACAGAGAAGTGGAGGAAGGGAAGGGAAGTGTTGGAGATGGACTGTGTAAAGGTGAGGGAAGGGTGGAAATTAGAAGCAAAATTGATAGTTTTCCAGTTCGGGGCGGGAGCAGGAAACGGCACCGATACAGTCATCAATGTACCGTAAAAACAGTTGGGCGAGGGGGCCTGAGTAGGACTGGAGCAAGGAATGTTCGACATATCTCACAAAAAGACAGGCATAACTAGGACCCATGCAGGTACCCATAGCAACACCTTTTACTTGAAGGAAGTGAGTGGAGTTGAAGGAGAAGTTGTTCAATGTGACAACAGGTTCAGCCAGGCGGAGGAGGGTGGTGGTGGATGGGGACTGGTTGGGCCTCTGTTCAAGGGAGAAGCGGAGAGCCCTCAAACCGTCCTGGTGGGGGATGGAGGTGTAGAGAGATTGGACGTCCATAGTGAAGAGGCGGTTGGGGCGAGGAAACTGGAAATTGTCAAAATGACGGGCGTCAGAAGAGTCAAGGATGTAGGTGGGAAGAGCCTGGACCAGCGGAGAAAGGTTAGAGTCAAGATATGAAGAAATAAGTTCAGTGGGACAGGAGCAGGCTGACACAATGGGTCTGCCGGGACAGTCCTGTTTGTGGATTTTGGAAAGGAGGTAGAAGCAGGCTGTCCGGGGTTGCGGGACTATGAGGTTGGAAGCTGTAGAGGGAAGATCTCCAGAGGATCGGAAGTCAGTGACAGTCCTGTTGACAATGTGGTCTCCTCTACATTGGGGAGACCAAACACAGACTGGGTGACCACTTTGCGAAACACCTCCACTCAGTCCACAAGCAGGACCCTGAGCTTCCGGTTGCTTGCCATTTCAACACTCCCCCCTGCTCTCATGCTCACATCTCTGTCCTGGGATTGCTGCAGTGTTCCAGTGAACATCAACGCAAGCTCGAGGAACAGCATGTCATTTACCGATTAGGCACGCTACAGCCTGCCGGACTGAACATTGAGTTCAATAATTTCAGAGCATGACGGGCCCCCATTTTACTTCAATTTTTGGTTATTTTTTTCTTTTTCCTTCTTAAAATTTTTTGTGTGTTTATTTTATTTCATCTTAGTTTGTTCAGTTTGCTTACCCACTTTTTTTTCATGCTTGTACTGCGGCTGTTGAATTTTCAGTCCGTTAACACCCTTTCTGTACTAATGCTTTGTCTTTCAACACACCATTAACATATCTTTGCTCCATGACCTTCTGGTCAGCTATTCTGTGACCTTGTCCTATCTACTCCTCCTCCTTTGTTACCTCTTGCCACACCCCCACTTTACTTGCTTATAACCTTTCACATTTCTAATATTTGCCAGTTGTGAAGGGTCACTGACCTGAAACGTTAGCATCTGTAGAGAGAGAAGCAGAGTTGAGTGCCAGACCTGCTGAGTGTTTCCAGCATTTCTTGTTTTTATTTATGCAGTGTTGATAGTTCCAGGAGCAGTCTGAGGGAGAGTATTACTGGATGCGCTGCTAGATTTCCCATAGAAAATGGAAGAGTCGAGGAGGAAGGACTACAATCATAGGTTTATCCAGAGCTAGCAGAAGTGATCAGTATTGCATATTCATGGATTCAGTGAGGAAGCAGGTAATAAGGGGCAGAGCATGTGTCCTTCTGTGGCACTAGAGCAGAATCCACAGCAGGATTTGAACCAGCAGGGACAGATCAGCAATAGCACAGCACAGTGAAAAATTCCCAGCAGAGGAGCAGAAAACTGAGGACACAGGAGCAGGGCGGATACTAGAATCGAAACAGCCCAGCAGAGAATACAGTCTCCGAAGAAAACAGCATCAATGTTGAAGGTCATTATGAGGTCCCAAAACAGAGAATGTACTTCCCAGCAGAAAGTGGATTTCTGTCTAGGACACAAGTAGCAGAGAAATAAAGCCGAGAACCAGCAGTTCACTGAAGTATAGTCAGAACCTCAGCAGGTAACAGGTGAGGGATGAGCTATAGGCTAAAAAAAAATCTTAAACTTGTATTGACTGAAGTAGCAGAGCAGTCAGAGCTGCTGATTCTTATAGCGTAGCCTTGATGGCAGAGGAATCCAGAAGTTGTCAAGTCAAATTTGAGCAAAATTTCAGCTGTTGGGGTGGGTGGGGGGGGGGGGGGAAACAGTATAGAAGAATGAGAGTCAGGTGATGGGCAATGGACTCTGCAGAGCTAGCTTTCATACTATAGCTTGAACTGGTGGTTTGAGCTAAAATATACTGCTGTTTAGAGCCATGGTAGTTTAAGCAATGTAAGGGAGATGAGGGGGTTGGGGGAAGAAAGAGGAAATGATGGCTATGGCTGGCAGAGGACATAGTTGCAGAGGTGAGGGGCTCAATAAGGGTCTCGGGTGTCCATTTATACGGATCACTAAAGGCTAGTGCATAGGTACAAAAGGTAATTGAAAATGGCTAATGGAATGGTGATCTTTATTTCAAAATGGTTGCAATTTAGAAGTGAGCAAGTGATGCTTCAATTGCACACAGCCATCGTCAAACCACATCTAGAATACGGCATTCAATTTTGGGCACCAAATCTCAGGAGGGATATATTTGGCATGAATGGGATAAAGAGCAGATTCACCAGAATGGCACCAGCGCTTAAAGGGTTAAATTTTGAGGACTGAATAAAACTGACTTGTTTTCCCTTAAGTTTAGAAGTTTGAGGGGCAATCGAATTGAGGTATTTAAAAGGGATTCAACAGGTTAGATAGAAACTAGATACAGGAAACTCTGGTGGAGGAATCCAGAACAGAACAAGAGTGCATAATCTTAAATCTAGAGTTAGGCCATTTAGGAGTGAAACCAGAAAGCATTTTTTCCACAAAAGGTTGTGGAATTCTGGATCTCTCTCAGGTAAACAGAGTTGAGGTGCAGATCAGCCATGACCAAACGGAATAGCCCAACAGGTTCCTAAGGCTGAATGGCCTACTTCTATTCACATGCTCTTTGACAACTTCCTACAGAAAACTGCTGATATGCTTTTTTTGAATTTATTGGAACCCCTGCATTTTTAAAAATAAACTGCAGGCACAGAATGAACTGAATCTGTTAAAATGGATGATTGATTGGAGCGAACTGAACTCTAATAATGCAAGGGCTCTAAGGAAAAGCACAAGAAATCTAGGTTACCAGTTAGGCCAATAACAAAAAGAAAACAATTCAAGGTCAAGCTCAATGTTATAAAGCCACAGGCATGCACTTGTAAAAAAAAAAGTGTAACATTCTTGCATCATTACTATGAATATCTTTTGCATCTCCTAATAAGTGACAATTCATTTTAGCCTTAAATCATTCTAATGCTTATTCTGGAATTATTTTGGTGCAGCTAGTTTTGTGTTCTTAATTCAGTAGTTACAATGCTGTAAAAACACTAATTCAAGGGATACAATATACTAAGTGAAAATGTTATCAAACCCTGAAAGGTTACAATGCAATACTGTAACTGTAATGCCTGCTTACTTGATACTTCACCTTGATTCTGAGTCGTACTTTTTACCTTACCCAATTTATATTCTCGGTTTAGTTATTTTTATTGTAGTGGTTTATGGGTTACAGCACACAGTCATGCATTAAAAACCAATAACTTGAACATCACTAGAGTAACGTGGCATGTGAGCAACCCTGGAACTGAATGAGAACTGGTAGTTTTAGGGTTCACGAGATGCACTGACAGGGTGAATTAAAGAAAAAGCCATGGATGTAGTGGGCTGAATCTGTTCAATTATATGATGGATGTATTTTTTTTTCTTTTGATACCACTGCACATTGATACCTAGCACATCAAATTACCACATCAACCATTTACATCCCCTTTATTTTTCGAAGTGTATTTTTTTTTTTAAGTAAATCTAAACTCATGGAGGTTGGAACCTATATTTTCCTTCATTTTAATTATTTGAAAACAAGCAAAATTTAGTGCTCAACAAATCTTATGTTCTACAATTGTCAGCAAACTGATCATCTTTGGACAAAACACCATAAGAATTTTGAACACAGTAAAACACTCCACGTGCTGCAAATCAGTTAGAAGAACAAAAGTAGTAACTCTAAAAACGATAGGCAGCATGTGTGTAGATAACGGTTAGCATTTTGGGTGTAGACCCTTGGTCAAAAAGGGTTTGAAATTCTGCCCACAAAACCCAAGAGTCTTGTCAATCTCAAACAAATCAAAGCATTTATCCTGCAACTGTTTCACTGGTGGCAAGACCAAAGAATGTAATAGGAAGTTACTTTGACTTTAGAAACTCACTGACAATTTACATTAAGAAATGTGACTTAGATTTGCAAATATATACACAGTTTCCAAAGAGCACAAATTCCACATTCAGGACTCTGATAGCTTGGCTTTAGCTTACGTTGAAACTGGCGTTGCCATTAGGTAACACGCTTGTCCCTCTCCTTGTTTGACCACAACAGGATTTATTTCTTTTAAACATATGGATATGCTTCCCAATTCAGTGAGTGTTTAACCCTTTTAGGTGCTATGATAAAAGAAACAAACGGAGAGGTTTTCTTGAGTTTAAGCAAGAAACAGGTTAGTTTATTATACTTGAACTCAAAACCCGATCTAAGTAAAATAATAAACTAAGCTTCAATGTTCACGTGCGTGCGCACACACACACAATCAGACAAATCGGTTACAGGAGTGAAGAATAGATTGCTTGGATTAGAGTCCAGAACAAAAAGAATATACAGTCTGTGGAGTCTGGTAATTCAGCTGTCTTCCGGCTGAACTCGTGGTCCTGAAGTTTTTGGCTGGTCAGCTGGTTTAGGTTTTTCTTGGGCACACAGTGATGTAGATGGTTTTCTGCGCAGGGATCTCTGTCTGCAGCAATGATAGACTTGGATGTATGGCAGCTCACAGGCAGGGCTCCAACTTATAGCGTTGTCTGGAAAGAGAGCCAGTGAGAACGAGACACTCCCACCTGGGTTCTGCACTGGTCAAACTCAAGTGCTCGACTGCTTGTCCTGTGCATTCTCTCTTTTGCATCTTTGTTTGTTCAAGCCTTAAGAAATCCAATCTCTCTCTTGGGTCCCATTGTTTCAGTGTTTACCCTTTGAGGTTCGTCTCCACCAGGAATAACGTTCCAATATGGCTTTGAATGTCTTGTTAATGGAGGTGAGGCAGGTAGCTGATTCAAAATTCATAAGCTATTGTTCTGGTGGGAGGTTAACCAGACATTCGTCTCCACCTCAATACCTTGGTATGTGAGGTATTTCAATACAAATTGCGGTGGCCATTTAGCTGCTTTCTTTTTGAAAGTTTAATTCAGGTTCTTTGTCTCCTGCTTTCTTTTTGAAAGTTTAATTCAGGTTTCCAAACGATGGATTATCATTCAGCACAGCACATATTCATGCCACTGGATATCCTCCGAAATAAAAAGGGAAAACTTGCACTAATCTACAGAGGTCTTTGTACAAATAAAAGGTTTTATTAATTACATAAGCTAGAGGTTTACAAGCAAGGGTCCATGGCCAGGTAACAAACTTTCCAATTTATCACATTTTAGTTGACCTGGAAACTGATTTTTTTTTTAAACTTGCCAGCATATTATTTCTGGTCCTGTATACAAATATATCTAAGCAGAAGACACTGTCTATTGGAAGTTTGGACTATTGATATTTACTGGAAAAATATTAAGTAATCAATTTCAAACACTATTGACTTAGATAAGTCAGGAATATTTGATTATGTCAGGCAAGCCCCCCACCTGCCATGAATGAGGAAAACTAATTTTGCCACATGAACATTGATTTTAAACTGATGAAGAAAGAACATGCTTTAAAAAACAATTGGAGACTTTGGCTGGACAGAGCTATTAGCAAATCAACAGACAAGTACTTGAAATAGACAAAGGAGCTATTCCCTGCCCCAATTTAAATCCACTATGGACTTTTGATTATCAGATGTTTAAGCATTCCAAGTTAACTACTAAGATGGCTAAATACACAGATGTAGTCAGGCCAGTTTTGTCATATGACCGACAGATAAAAGTTTTTTGAATTTCAGCTTCCAACAGAATTTTGAACTCAGAAGGCTGTTTTTCTCCTGGACTGAACACCTCTCTCCAATCTGCTCTCATTCGCGCTCACCAGCTTCGGAAACCACTGAAGACCCATGAACCCCAAGAAAGAAAAGTCGCCTAGTGAACAAGGTTTAAGAATACTGAGCCCTAATGAAAAGTAGAGCTGTCTACAATCAAGGACTCTACAGCGAGCTGGAAACACAAACAGCAACAAGAAAGCCCCTTTAGAGACTGCCTCAAACCTATCCATTTTATTTTTCCTTTTGCTCTTTTCTGTCCCTATTTGCATGTGTGTAGCACGTGTGCGTGCTAGCATGGGTGCGTCATATATCCGTATGCGTTAATCATATTAAGTTGAAGTTTAAGTTTTAAAAAATTTCACTTTTCTTCTTTAAACCTAAAGAAATCCTAGCGTGCTCATTGCTTTGCCTTATAATTGGAAAGCTGTGAACAAGGAATAAGGGGGAGCTCAAAACAGTATTTAAAAATCAAACCCTGTTACAATCTCCTTCTCCTTCTTTGGTCTCCTTGTCTCGAGAGACAATGGGGAAGCGCCTGGAGGTGGTCAGTGGTTTGTGCAGCAGCGCTTGGAGTGGCTAGAAAGGCCAATTCTAGAGTGACAGGCTCTTCCACAGGTGCTGCAGAAAAATTGGTTGTCGGGGCTGTTACACAGTTGGCTCTCTCCTTGCGCTCCTGTCTTTTTTCCTGCCAACTGCTAAGTCTCTTCAACTCGCCACGCTTTAGCCCCACCTTTATGGTTGTCCACCAGCTCTGGTGATCACTGGCAACTGACTCCCACGACTTGTGATCAATGTCACAGGATTTCATGTCGCGTTTGCACACGTCTTTAAAGCGGAGACGTGGATGGCCAGTGGGTCAGATACCAGTGACGAGCTCGCTGTACAATGTGTCTTTGGGGATCTTGCCATCTTCCATGCGGCTCACATGGCCAAGCCATCGCAGGCACCGCTGGCTTAGTAGGGTGGAAATGCTGGGGATGTTGTCTGCCTTGAGGACTTCTGTGTTGGAGGTACGGTCCTGCCACCTGATGCCAAAGATTTTCCGGAGGCAGCGAAGATGGAATGAATTGAGACGCCGCTCTTGGCTGACCTACGTTGTCCAGACCTCGCTGCCGTAGAGCAAAGTACTGAGGAATCAGGCTTGATACACTCGGACTTTTGTGTTCTGTGTCAATGCGCCATTTTCCCACACTCTCTTGGCCAGTTAGGACTTAGCAGAGGAAGCCTTTCCCATGCACTTGTTTAATTCTGCATCGAGACACAGGTTACTGGTGATAGTTGAGCCTAGGTAGGTGAACTCGAACTACTTCCAGAGTGTGGTCACCAATATTGATAGATGGGGCATTTTTGACGTCCTGTCCCATGATGTTCGTTTTCTTGAGGCTGATGGTTAGGCCAAACTCATTGCAGGCAGCCGCAAACCTGTCGATGAGTCTCTGCAGTGAGAGAAGTTAATGCAGCATCGTCAGCAAAGAGGAGTTCCCTGATGAGGACTTTCTGTACTTTGGTCTTCGCTTTTAGACGGGCAAGGTTGAACAACCTGCCACCTGATCTTGTGTGGAGGAAAACTCCTTCTTCAGAAGACTTGAACACATGTGAAAGCAGCAGGGAGAAGAAAATCCCAAAAAGTGTGGGTGCGAGAACACAGCCCTGTTTCACGCCACTCAGGATAGGAAAGGGGTCTGATGAGGTGCCGCCATGTTGAATTGTGCCTTTCATATTGTCATGGAATGAGGTGATGATACTTAGTAGCTTTGGTGAACATCCGATCTTTTCTAGTAGTCTGAAGAGACCACTTCTGCTGACGAGGTCAAAGGCTTTGGTGAGATCAATGAAAGCAACGTAGAGGAGTATCTGTTGTTCATGGCATTTCTCCTGTCGCTGGCGAAGGGAGAACAGCATGTCAATGGTGGAACAAAAACAAGAAATGCTGGAATCACTCAGCAGGTCTGGCAGCATCTGTGGAAAGAGAAGCAGAGTTAACGTTTCGAAACGTTAACTCTGCTTCTCTTTCCACAGATGCTGCCAGACCTGCTGAGTGATTCCAGCATTTCTTGTTTTTGTTTCAGATTTCCAGCATCCACAGTATTTTGCTTTTATGTCAATGGTGGATCTCTCTGCTCGAAAGCCACACTGTGCCTCAGGGTAGACGTGCCTCAGGGTAGACATGCTCAGCCAGCTTCTGGAGCCTGTTTAAAGCGATACGAGCAAAGACTTTCACCACTATGCAGAGCAGGGAGATTCCACGGTCGTTGTTGCAGTCACCGCGGTCACCCTTGTTCTTACAGAGAGTGATGATATTGGCATCACGCATGTCCTGTGGTACTGCTCCCTCATCCCAGCACAGGCAAAGCAGTTCGTGCAGAGCTGAAAGCATAGCAGGCTTGGCACTCTTGATTATTTCAGGGGTAATGCAGTCCTTCCCAGGGGCTTTTCCGCTGGCTAGAGAATCAATGGCATCACTGAGTTCCGATTTTGTTGGCTGTACGTCCAGCTCATCCATGACTGGCAGAGACAGGGTTGCATTGAGGGCAGTCTCAGTGACCACTTTTTCCCTGGAGTACAGTTCTAGTTAGTGTTCCACCCAGCGGTCCATTTGCTTGCGTTGGTTGATTGCTCCCCCTCAAATCTAAATCAGGGGACACACACAATCTTATTGACGGTTGGCCCAAAAGCTCTCTTAATGCCATCATACATCCCTCTGATATTTCCTGTGTCAGAGGCCAGCTGAATATGACTGCATAGGTGTTGCCAGTAGTCATTTGCGCAGCGCTTCTGGCAGCTTTAAGTGCTACGGATGTTAACTCGCTGGGGGCTTTCTTGTCGTTCAGCAGTGCAATGTGCTTAATGGCTCTGACAGGTTCCAGCTCTTCAATGTGAGATTGAAACCAGTCTGCATTCCGCTTCACACAATTGCCATAGGTGGTCATTGCTGAGTCATAGATGGCGTCTCTGATGTGGGCCCACTTGGTCCCTGCATCCCCTGTGGGAGTGTTTTGGAGAGCTCTTTCAAGTGAATTTAGAAACTTGCGTAACAACTGTGGATGCGAAATTCTGCTCGTGTTGATGCACGGGCGGCCCTTCTGCTTGGAGTGATGCAGCTTCTTTGGTTTGAGGCTAACCTTGCTGCACACCAGGCAGTGGTCGGTGTCACACTCCACACTGTGGAAGCTGTGTGTGATTTGAACACTGTTTAAAGAGGCTCGCCTTGTGACGATGATGAGGTCCAGCTGGTGCTGACATGATCTTGGGTGCCTCCAAGAAACCTGGTGACATGGTTTAGTGTGAAAGTATGAGTTGGTGATGCAGAGGTTATGAAAGGTACACAACTCAAGCAGCCTCTGTCCATTCTCATTCATCGTTCCAATGCCATAGCGCCCAAGGCAAGGCGGACATGAGTCATGGTCAGCCCCAACCCTGGCATTAAAGTCCTCCAGCAGGAATAGTTGTTCGGTGTTGGGGATGCTACTAATGATACTATGGAGTTCCTCATTGAAATGGTCTTTAACTTCAGGTGGGGAGCAGAGTGTTGGAGCACAGATGCTGAGGTGGTGTACTAAACCAGAGGCGGTGAACAGACGATGGACAGTATGCATTCCAAGCCATTTGAGGATGACTCGATCATGCTGAGCAAAGAGTTTCTGATGGCGAAGCCCACTCCGTGCTGTCTTGGTTCTTCAGGATCCCTACCCTGCCAGAAAAAGGTGTAGTCTTGCTCTCTTAGAGATCCACTCGAGGGGAAGTGTGTCTCCTGAAGTGCTGCAATGTCTACATTGAGTCTACTGAGCTCATTGTCGATGATGGCGGTCTTCAGAGAATCGTTGATTTGTGTAAAGTCTTCCGACAGGCCAGGACACATAGTTCAGATGTTCCAGCTTGCAAAACGAAGGGCTGGTACCTTCTTTCCTTTTTTGGTCGTGCTGTTTGGTGCGGTGTTACAGTCCACTTATCGGGCAATGACCCTGAGGTCCAAGCACCCATTGAAGCAAGTGGACTGTGGCCGGACAGAACCTTTCTGACCAGGGGCTGCCCAGTTTGAGGCTGGCGGTAGCTGTCCAGTGAGATGCGATGACCTCTCCCACAACAAAGGCAACCCGTGGTGCCCAATCTCTACGCCAATTGAGCTGGACTTATAACCCGTAACTGCTGCCTTCCATGTTGATTTGGTCGCTGTGAGGCGAGTATGGAGTGACCTCTCCATAGCGCATGCCTGGGCGGATGTATGGAGGTTGTGAGTTGCCCAAGTGTCAAAACCCCCCTCTTGGCCTTCCTGGCGAGGTCCAAAGGCATGCAGAACACGACATTTGGCACCAGTATGGCTGCAGGAACTGCTGGAAACATGCCAAAGGTGACACATGATCGCCTTCGGGGTTCCGCTCCGGATTTTCTGTTAGGGTTTACTCCCTTAGCCTTGGTCCCTCCCGAGACACCCACAAGGCTGTGGGGTTGTTGGGGCCCCTACACAGGGGTAGGTGGATGCCGGTGCGAGGAGGAGGAGGAGTGCAGTGGGAAGGGGTGGAGGGAAGGGGGTGCAGGGGGTAGGAGAGAGGGGTGCTGCAGGGGGTAGGAGAGAGGGGTGCTGCAGGGGGAGGGGGTGCGAGGGCAAGATGGTGCAAGGGGGGGAGGGGGCGGAAGTGGTAAAACAATGCATCAGCTCCCACCATTGTCCCTTTTACAATGGCGTACTACTACTGGGATCGGAATCCAGGAACCGAGCCAGAGTTGAGGGAAAGTTTGTGTGGAAGCAGCGCGGAGTTGCCGAGTGAGCGGGAGCCGCTGCCGGGACCATGTGGTCGCTCTTCCTCCTGATAGTCGCCGTGGACGGGCTCCCCGAACACAGCCAAGTGGCCTTCCAAGCTTGGCCACAACTGGCCAATGCATATTAGTCTGCGGCTTTTCAGTCAGATGATTAGAGGTCCATAGTATGTAAATATTCTTCAATTATGGTTTTATTTCTGTTGTGTATTTGCCTTTTGTGGTACATTTAAGTCTCACATCCTAGAATGTGCAAAATTAAGAATTACAGGGATTACAAGAATAGGAAAAATTACAATAAGACCAGGTGAAGACTGTAAAAGATCCCTACACACCTTTCTCACCTGGTCGTAACAGTTATTAAAACAAATTTTAGCATACATTACTTCTTATTTTTTGCCAATGCAAAACCCTTGTCATCATGTAAATCTGATGCAAATAGCCCACAGCATGTTTAAAATAGCACCAACTGCATGCACAAAATCTACGCACACAAACTTCCTGAAAAATATCCACTGCACAATATAAGTAAGTGAAAGAAAATACTATTCCTCCAACGGTAAGTTTCCTTTACAAACATCTTCAGTGGGGGCTTCCATGTAATAGACATCATCTGTGTCTTCGTGGGACAAAACTATCAAATAGTGCGAATAAAAACAGTGCTGGAAATACTCAACAGGTTTGGCAGCATCTGTGGGGAGAGAAGCAGTGTTAACGTTTTCAATCAGATAGGACTTCTTTTCTGAAGAGTCATAAATTCTAATGCTAATTCTAAAAAAATCTGACTCGAAACATTAACTCTGTTTCTCTCCCCACAGATGTTGCCAGACTGCTGAGCGTTTCCAACACTGTTTTTATTTCAGATTTCCAGCATCAACAGCATTTTGCTTTTATCAAATAATAGTTGTGTTCATATGTATATACATACGCACACACTTGTATACACCTCTTTCAATGAATTCAAAGTCCTACATATAGCACACATCAGAGACTTACTGCAATATTATTTGGCAAAACTTGTGCGTCACTGTTAAATCACAGGCAAGTTTTACCCAACACATTTGATTAGGCTATTCTTTCCAAATAATTAAATCCAGTCATGGTCCCCCAAAACCTTGGGCTGGATTTTACCGAGCCCATGATGTTGGGCTGCATGGCCTAACCAGGGGGGGGGGCGGGGTGGAATATGGGTCCGGCAGTGGCCTGCCACGGAGGCCGATGCTAAGAGGGCCTGGCCCGATCCTCCCAGCAACGGCAAGGCTCCATGACAGCCACCCCTGCATCTCCACTCCCGGGCAATGGGACCCGAATTTCCATCTTTAAATAAATAAAAATACTGTGAAATAAACTTAGCTTCCATCTTCCAGGTCAGCCGCGATCCTCAGTGCGGCGACCATCACTCCGGCGCCTTGAATTCCCCGTCTGGGAAAGGAGTTTTTTTGGGGGGGGGGGGGGGGTGTGAGAGGCAAGATTCTGAGCGTGGATTGGAAGGGGAAAATGGGGTCAATTAAAGTAATGGGTGTAGGGGTGGTGGGAAGGGGTGAAATTTAAACTTTGTGCAGCTTGGGGGGGGGGGGGGCAAGATCATATTTAAAGGGCAAGTGTTTTGGGGGAAGGGGAGGACAAATAGTTAATGTAATTGTTATTGGGGGGTTGGGAAGGGGCTTTAGAAATGAGAACTTTTGGGAGGGTGTAGCTTTAAAAATGTTAATCTGCTGGCAGGGCTGGCTGACGTTTAAAAATTTAAATCTGCCAATAAGCAGCTGACACATTGCCGGGTGATGGACAGCCTGCGCCCCTCCACTTGTTTGGGGGCGGGGCTTGGCCGCCGCG
Source organism: Heterodontus francisci (assembly GCF_036365525.1). NCBI lineage: Eukaryota > Metazoa > Chordata > Chondrichthyes > Heterodontiformes > Heterodontidae > Heterodontus > Heterodontus francisci. Next base: position 14,159,876 of record NC_090406.1, read on the forward strand.
GCTATTTATACGAGCTGCCGCGCGGGAGATTGCGGCAGCTCTCTGATGTGCAGCAGTCACATTTTTGGAGCTCGCCACCGAAGGGGCTCTTAAAACTTGGCCCCTTATTTCAATTTTCTCAAAGCATGCAGCAGGCCAGAAAAGTAACTTAAAATAAACCAAGAGCAATGACACAGCTCCATACGCGCGCACGCGCGCACCCGGGGTGGGAGGAGTGCACTTTTTATTCTAGTCCCACTTCACAGGTGACAACATATATTTACATTTTCTCAATGACCAATATTGTCAATCATATACTCTATTTTCCCCAGAATAAAACACAAACAAATTCATCAGATTATAAACAAGTCTTAACCAGTAATAAAGTAAAGCATAAACACAGATTGAAATATTACAGTTCCCTTTTCATCTTAGACAGACACACATACATGTTAACCTGAAAAATAAAAAAGGGATTGTTTAGAGGACTATTACAAGAGGTGACAAAAAAAAAAACACTTCGGCTAAATACTTGCGCATTCTTGGAAAATTGAACAGGTGAGATATAGTGTGTTCCAAAACTGGCATTCAGGCTAGCCTCTGAGCACACAAAGATGGGTCACTTGGATCTTTTAGAACAATTCTTTTCAGGGGACTTTGAGAATTAATTTAGCAGGCTTTTCTTCAAAGACAGGAGATGAGATGAGTTGACATGGTGGGCTTCTCAGGGTCTTTCAAGAGGTGATGGAAAGCTGAGCTGGGTTGTGGTCTTCTCTCCTTCCTTGGGAGTTTTCTTCTTCTGCAGGCTTGACTCTCTAAACATTCAGTAAGAATCTGGTCTATTCCTCCATGACACTTCAGCAGCAGGCACCAACTTTATCTCATTCCAGAAGGTAAACACTGACACTACAAACAAAAGCTTGCGATTTTTCTGCTCTCAGGTGAGCGCAGCTGCTCCCGGGCTTGTCCTGTCAAGGGGCCTGCGACTGTCACTTCTCTGCCCACATCTTCCCCAGTTTACAGGGTTTCTGCACTATTTTTAACTTGAGTCATGTGACAAGCAGTCAACATTGTGGACTTTTCATGATCTTTTAGAGAGGTGTTGGAAAGCTGAACTGGGTTGTGATCTTCTCTCATTCTTTGGGAATTCTCTTATCCTTCTGCAGGCTTTTTAAAGAGATAGAACAGGCTGGGCTGAGGAGGGGTTCGGTCCTTCAGTTTTATTTTTTAAAAACTCCAACCCCTTTTAAACAGCTCATTCCCAACTCCAAAACAATTCAAAAGTGCAACCTGACACAGAAAGTCTACCTTCTGACCTGTCACTTGTCTGCACACATCCTCCCTCCAGTTGCCAGCATTTTCTATTTTTAATTTTTCATATAACAACCAGTACATGTCGATGCAAGAACAAGTCCTTTTAAGTGTTCTCTTGATGACCCTCTTGATAAAAAAAAAAATGGTCCAACACGTCTTCAGTTTGACTATGAATTCCTCAAAAAATATTTAATTTTTTCAGACTTTATGTAAAGAAAATGTTTAAAATTAACTTTTTGCTTTCAATTTTGTGTCAGCAAAATGAATCGTGACGATGAGTGCTGGTAACTGGGGGGAGGATGTGTGCAGAGAAGTGACACGTCAGAAGGTAGACTTTCTGCGTCAGATTGCACTTTTGAATTGTTCTGGAGTTGGGAATGAGCTGTTTAAAAAAAAAATCATATATATATATATATATATATATATATATACATACACATACATACATACATACATGTGTGTACATACACACACACGAAACAATATATTCAATGTATTCTTGGAAATATCTGTAAAATTTGGATTTATGTAGCACTCTTTGGGGTCACGTGATGTCCCAAAGCACTTTAATGGCGACGTCAGGGACATTGGAAGGTATGATTCCATGAGCATGACTGCATCACGTTGTTGCTTGAGGAGCCTGTGGGACAGCTCTTCCAATTTTGGCACAAACCCCCAGATGTTAGTAAGAATGTCACTCTCCATCTTGATGAAGAATTCTATCATATTATGGTCGCTCATCCCCAAGGGGTCTCGCACCACTAGATTGTCAATTATTCCTCTCTCATTACACAATACACAGTCTAGGATGGCCTGCTCTCTAGTTGGTTCCTCAACGTATTGGTCCAGAAAACTATCCTGTATACACTCCAAGAATTCCTCCTCTACGGTATTGTGACTAATTTGATTTGCCCATTATATATGCAGATTAAAATCACCCATAATTACATATGTTCCTTTATCTCATGCATCTCTAACTTCCTGTTTAATGCCATTCCCAACATCACCACTACAGTTTGGGAGTCTATATACAACCCCCACTAATGTTTTTTGCCCCTTAGTGTTTCTCAGCCCTACTCAAAGATTCCACATTGTCAGAGCTAATATCTTTCCTCACTATTGCATTAATTTCCTCTTTAACCAGCAATGCAACTCCACCGCCTTTTGCTTTTTGTCGGTCCTTCCTAAATACCCCTGCATGTTCATTTCCCATCCCTGGTCACCTTGCAGCCATGTCTCCATAATCCCGACCATATCATATCCATTTACATCTATTTGCGTGATTAATTCACCCACTTTATTGCGAATGTTCCGTGCCTAAGGCACAAAGCCTTAAGGCTTGTTTTTTTTTAAACATTACTTGTCCCCTTCCCACTATTTTTCACTGTGGCCCTGTTTGATTCTGGCCCTTAATTTCTCTGCCTATCACTTTTCTTATCCCCCTTACTGTCTTCTGTTCTGGTCTCTGATCCACCATCCTCTGACTCCTTGCAAAGGTTCCCATTCCCCTACCATTTTAGTTTAAAACCTCCCCAACCACTCGAGCAAATCCTCCCCCTAGGACATCAGTCCCAGTCCTGCCCAGGTGTCTGGGTAGCCTTTTTAAAATTGATCCATTCACCTTCAACACAGAAGGTAAGATCTGTGTGCCATACTGCAATTTAACCATCTGTTTGCTAATATATCCCAGACAGGTATTCAGGATTTTTGGACTAGCCAAAATGCTGATCCTGCTTAACAAATTTTTTTTATAATTTGGATTTTTTGCAAATTGTTTTAATTGAATAACACCCACTTGGATAAACTTCCTGACAGACATTTAGTTTCTCTTTTTGGGGAGGCAACCAAGTTGATAACAAGTATAGCAGAGACCTATCAGAAATTTGCATGGTTGTGGATAACATAACGTCATGTTAAATTATATCTGTAATCAAAAATATAACTTGCTTGCAAAATATACTCAAACTAAGTGAAAACAGCGAGCACTAATACAATCAACAGCACAATATGTTTCACAGGAAAACCACAAACATCGGAAATGAAACGGTGGTTTTTCAATGGGTCAATACATACTTCCTTATTGTACCATTACTGAAAACCACATATTTAATAGGAGCATTTCAGCAACCCTACTACTGAAGCTAATCAATGGGGGGAAAAATCATTAACAAAATCATCTGAATTAGTGCAGCATGCATTACTTTCAGCGAGTAATAAATGGGAAAAGTCTTCAAAGATTTTTGCTCAGCTATTTTAGTTAATCACACGCAGTTGTCCATCGTACAAAACACTTGCAGATCACAAGGAATTTTCTGTTCTTATGCAGGAATAAAGCAACAAGTATTCCATTCTCACCCGCTAACCTGTTCTGCCATTGAATTAGATTCTGTATCTCAATTCCATCTGTCCTAATATTCAATAACTTCACTAAGTTTGAGTAGGTTTTGCAACAGAATTAACATTTTTGATCACAGATATAATTAATATTGCATTATATTCCCCCCAACCCAGAAATTTTCTGCTAGGTTTCTCTTAGCTCCACATCCCTAGACACCCTTACTGAATAAAAATCCATTGATCTCAGTCTTGGAGATTCTAAATGACCCAGCATCCACAGCCGTTGGGAAAGTTCTAGATCACTACTACCTCACTGAGTGAAAAGTGCTTCCTAATTTCACTCCTAAATACTCACTCTAATTTTATTATACCCTTTGTTCTAGATGATGATGATCATTCATGAGGAAGTAGTTTCACTGTACTTACCCTTTTGAATTCCTTTATGATTTTCAAGATCACAATTTGATCATCCCTTAATCTTTGAATTTTGAAATTGGTACAACCTTTAAGACCTGGTATAATTCTGGTCTGTTATAGCCCCCTCCAAGGTCTTAACATGTAAATTTATACCAATTTAGATAGATCTACCCCCTCAAAGAAAATAAAACTTCAAAACACTTCAACAATATTCTATCAACTCCAATAGCTTCAGTACGAACAGCTCATACTAGTCACCAATAGTTAGAACAGTTGCACAGTTTTCACACCACTTTCCTATCTTGTCAGGGTAGCATTTTTGTTATTCACAGTTTTGATGGAGCCTTTACCACATGAAGCTCGCTACCTGTTTAGTTGACCATCTGCCAAGGTCTTTGCTTCCTTTGTGTGCTGTTGTTCTGGCTACAATTTGTTTAATATAGACTGGGTAGGTAACTCCACTTTAGGTTGTACAATGTGTAACCAAATAATGACTTCTCTGCAAGTGCTTTGTCATGATCCTGTTTTTTTCTCCTCGGGAAATATGCAGTGTGCCTTTAAGGCTGTAAGAGAGAGTACTTCAAGGCAGCCAGCTTTCGAAGTTACCAAGTGAAGGTGCATCTTTGTTGCCTGGATACAACCAACCATACAGAGAGGGACAACAGGACATACAATGTTGCCAATTGCCTTTTGAAAAAATGGCTGTTTTGTTCAGACAGGCACGTTGTGCCAGAATGTACTCAAGGAAATAGGAGAGCTCTATCAGTCTATTTAAACCCTATTTATGATACTCTCAACATTTTTAACAAGCTTCAAGCCACATTAATTTCTTAAGAAAATAACCAATTACTGAACTGCTGAATTCCCACTGGAAAAAGAAATTAATACTTCAACTACTGAACTGCAATTGCTATGTTCATCGCTAGAAAGAGTTTGATGCTTCAAATGCTGAACGGAACTACCAAATTCCTATCTTCGGATCCCATCGGACAACTGCGAAGACTTCAAGCAAACTTGGACTGTGTCTACATTGAAGATTCCATTTTGTAAGCAACGTGAACCAAAGACTTGGTTATCTCTATGTTTCGGGCATCTAATTAAAACACCAAACGACCGATAGTTTGGGTATATGAATGCGGAAGTTAGATTATTTAAATAAGTTATAAAGGTCTTCAGATATTGGTTTATCTTAGTAGTGTTTAAGATTTGAGTTTTTTGTTTAAATAAAAAATTAATTTATTGATATCTAAAGATACCATGCTTGGTTCGCCTCATTCAGGGACTACTAGATTAGTTCAATTTAAGAAATGTATGATGCAGCCTGTGGAGCAGCAGGACAGATTTGACAGTGCGTTGCTCCCACTGCAATCAGAATTATATATATTGATTGGGGGCTTTGTCCTGAGCGGTCATGCCTTAACAGTTGCCACTTCTACTTCATCATTCCTTTTCCCATTCTTGAACTGGAGGATCTGATGATAAACCATTGCTGTTGCACTTGTGTTTGCATTTATTTCCTCTTAGTTGAATTTTGAAATCTTTCCCTTTAAGCTCAAGTTCTCTGGTATCTCTGTTGCAAAACTCAAGTTGCAGCTTCTCTTTTACTTCATTTACTGGCCTCCATTTCAGAGGTCAACTTACTGTAGTGTCTTTATTGCTTTGCCAAATAAGTCTTTGATCAGATAAGCTGTCCATAATTTCAAATCAATTTTTAAGCCTCTTACGCATTAAGTCTTGGTTCAAATCACACCGGTTTATCTTGCTGCCTTTGGGGAGAGCAGCCAAAGCCGAAACAGTGGCACTCTCCTGTTCAGGAGTTAAGCTTCAGAAACCATGAGTGGGCACGTGACACGAGAGCACACAAGTGATAGGCCTCACACAACTTGGTAGTCTGATAGTTGAGAAAAGAGAGATAAAAGTCTTGTGCTTGTTCTAAGAGGGTGTAACAGCATACTGTGACTTACTGACCAGAATTTTTTGCCCCACCGCAGGAGTGGGCTGGGGCTGAGGGGTGCGGGGGTCTAAAATTGTGTGGGAGGCGGGGGGATGCCATTCCCATCACCTTCCTACTCAGGCTTCAATTCTACAATCGACAGGGGAAGTGACAAACGCCTGTCCACCCTTGGCCAATTAATTGCCACTTAAGAGCCTCCTCCCACCACTGCTGGTACATTACTGGCAGCGGTCAGGTACTTAGCAGTGAAAGTTGCCCAGTAATACCTGGTGGCCTCCTTGCAAGTCTGAAATGGGGGCATTCCTGGTCGGGCACCCTGCTCCAACCACCCCTGCTGGTGCATCTCCCCCTGCCCTCCTGATCAACTCCCAACCCCCTCACCAGGGCCCAGCCCTCTCATACCATTTTTGGCACAGGCATCCATGACTCTCCTGAAGCTGGGTGCAGTCCCAGTAGGGACCACCACTCCCAGTGAGGCTGCGGCGACTGAGGAGCTGCTGGCCCACAGGTTGGCTGGCAGTTCCTGGAGGTGGGACTAACTGCCTCAGAGGGGTGTAAGTCCTGCCCAAGGCCAATTAAGTTCCTGGGCCATGTAAATTCCAGGCTTCCAGGCCCAGTGCAAGCGGGCTTACCCCTGACCTTTAATCCAGTTGGCAGGGCCTCCGCCTCAACGTAAAATGCTGGCCATTATTTCACTGTGGAAAGCTTAGCCAGCTGGTGACATGAGTGAATTCATATGGTTGCACGAACTGCTACAATTTCTTTGACTTCAAATTGTGATGCAAGTATGTGACATAGAAACAGGAGTAGGCCAGTCACTCGAGCCAGTTCCACTGTATTTAGATCATGGCTGATCTGTATTTAAACTTCATTTATCCATTTGCCTTCGCTCCATGCCCCTTAGTAGCCAGATTTTACAAAACTATCGCGCTCAAACTTGAAAATTTCAATTGACACAGAATCTACAGCCTTTTGGAGGAAAAGAGTTCCAGATTTCCGCTGTACTGTATGGAAAAACTGCTGCCAGATTTCATTCCTGAAAGGCCTAGTTCCACAGTTAAGTTTGTGCCACCTTGTTCTGGAATCCCCCATTAGAGGAAATATAGTTCCCCTGCATCAACCTGTACCTGGCCCAAGTGGCTGTTCTTTTGTGATTCAATCTGTTTGACATCTGTACCTAAACCTGTCCTCATTTAAAGCAAAGAATTTGTACACTCTACAGCCCTTTACAACCAATGCATTCCCCCGAAACATAAATCCACAGTCATGCATTAAAACAGCAGCCAATTTGCACACAGCAAGCTCATCTTTGAGACAAGTGACCAATAAATTTGTTTTGTCATTGCTCATTATATAAGCCACCAGGCTAACTCCTTGGCTCTACTCCAAATAGTGCCATACGATCTTTTATATCCACCTGAACAAACAGGGCCTCAGTTAAACATCTCATTTTGCACTAGAATGCAAAAATCAGCTTTCATGTTGGATATAAATTTATTAGTATCTATTATATGAAAATTAGAATAATAGAAGCAAGATAGTTTTTTTCACAGCCCCTTTAACAGATCATGTCCCATGTTCTCCCAGAACCTTTTTGCTGCTTGGTAGCCAACAAGTAGTTCCTTTGGCTGTTTTGCCTGAAACTGCTTACCTAAATGACATTATTCAAAGGTCAGTAAACTAGTTGTCTGAAGACAACCTTTAGATTCCAACGTGGTTTGAGTAAACTCTATAACTGATCTAATCTCTCATACAAACTGCTACAACTATTTGATGAGTCTCTCCTGTATAGAGTTCTTCTGCAATGTTGAAATACACAATGAGATGGAATTTCTCTTCAAGGCCATTCTTGGTTTAGTATCATTCTCAACAGTTTCAGATAATTTACTCTAGTCACTTGCTGAACCTTGAGCATTTCATCTTCAGATAGGAGTCAATATTGCAACACATTGAGGGATTTATTTTTCTGTCTCATACTTCAATTGAGATGAGTTCCCTTTGCTCAATTTTTCTGATCATGTAAGGTAGAAACTCTGTTCAGCTTGTTAGTAAAAATCATTTCCTCGCCTCTCATGTAGAAAGAGGAAATACATATTTTTGAAGACATAACCTTATTGTCTGGAACCTTCCTGGTGCAGTATGACTAGTTTCAAGCTATTTTTAATCATCTTCCACAGAGATTTTCTTCCCATTCAAGTTTTTCTATATCAAAATCAATGGCTGAGTTCTTATTTAATCTGAGATTTATCTGTTTCAGATAGAATCTTAAAGCATAAGCCACAGGTTGGCCTTCTTGCAGGCGACGCAGTAACAGTCTTCCTAGAAATGTTTTTATATTGTAGAAGTGCATCCTTAATGATGTCAAAAGTATTTTCATGCTTGCCCTTGAGAGGTGATGACCTTGCCTGGATGAGTGCAGCTCCAACACTACTCAGGGGAGCGAAGATGGTGGTGTAATGGATTGCCTGGACCAGTAATCTAGCGGCCTGGGTTAATACCCTGGGGGCAACGGTTCAAACCCCATCACGGCAGCTGGTGGAATTTGAACTCAATAAATTAATTGAAGTCTGGAATTGAAAGTTTCATAGCACCATTACGGAGACAAGCTATCATCAATTGTGGTAAAAAACACATCTGGTTCACTCATGTCCTTTCAATAAGGAAATCTGCCATCCTTAGCTGGTCTGGTCTATATGAGACTCCAGACGCACAGCCATGCGGTTGACTCTTACATGCCCTCTGAAATGGCCCAGCAAGCCACTCAGTTGTCAAGGGCAATTAGGGATAGGCAACAAATGCTGGCCTTGCCAATGATGTCCACATCCCATGAAAGAGCAAAAAAAAACTCAAGCAGCTTGGCAACATCCAAGACAAAGTAGCCTGTTTGACTGGCACCCCATCTACCACTTTAAACATTTGCTCCCTCCACCACTGGCACACAGTGGCAGTCGCGTGCATCATCTACAAGATGCATTGCAGCAACTCGCTAAGGCCCCAATAGTATCTTCCAAACCCACGATCTTACCAGCTAAAGGGATAAGGGCAGCAGAAGCATGGGAACACCGGCAACTGCAAGTTCCCCTCCAAGCCACACACCATCCTGACTTAGAAACATAGAAAATAGGAGTAGTAGGCCATTCGGCTCTTCGAGCCTGCTCCACCATTCATTATGATCATGGCTGATCACCCAACTCAGTAACCTGCTCCCGGTTTCGCCCCATACCCTTTGATCCCTTTAGACCCAAGAGCAATATCTAACTCCTTCTTGAAAACATAATGTTTTGGCCTCAACTGCTTTCTGTGGTAGCGAATTCCACAGGCTCACCACTCTCTGGGTGAAGAAATTTCTCATCTCAGTCCTGAAAGGTTTACCCCGTATCCTTAGATTATGACCCCTAGTTCTGGACGCCCCCACCATCAGAAACATCCTCCCTGCATCTACCCTGTCAAGTCACAGAGTCATTGAGAGATACAGCACTGAAACAGACCCTTCGGCCCACCGAGTCTGTGCTGACCATCAACCACCCATTTATACTAATCCTACATTAACCCCATATTCCCTACCATTCTCCTACCTAGTCCTGTTAGAATTTTATAGGTTTCTTTGAGATCCCCCCTCACTCTTCTGAACGCCAGCGAATATAATCCTAACCGACTCAATCTCTCCTCATATGTCAGTCCCACCATCTCATGAATCAGTCTGGTAAACCTTCGCTGCACTCTCTCTATAGCATGAACATCCTTCCTCAGATAAGGAGACCAAAACTGCACACATTATTCCAGGTTGTGGCCTCACCAAAGCCCTGTATAACTGCAGCAACACATCCCTCCTCCTGCACTTGAATCCTCTCGCTATGAAGGCCAACATATCATTTGCCTTTTTTAACCGCCTGTTGCGCCTGCATGCTAACCTTCAGCGACTGGTGTACGAGAACACCTTGGTCTTGCTGCATATCCCCCTCTCTGTTTATAGCCAGATAATCTGCCTTACTGTTTTTGCTACCCAAGTGGATAACCTCACATTTTACTGCATCTGCCATGCATTTGCCCACTCACTCAACTTGTCCAAATCACCCTGAAGCCTCTCTGCATCCCCCTCACAACTCATCCTCCCACCCAGTTTTGTGTCATCTGCAAATTTGGAGATATTACATTTAGTTCCCTCATCTAAAATCATTAATATATATTGTGAATAGCTGGGGTCCGAGCACAGATCCCTGCGGTACCCCACTAGTCACCGCCTGCCATTCAGAAAAGGGCCGATTTGTCCCTACTTTTTGTTACCTGTCTGCCAACCAATTTTCTATCCATCGCAATACACTACCCCCAATCCCATGCGCTTTAATTTTACATGCTAATCTCTTGTGGGACTTTGTTGAAAGCCTTCTGAAAGTCCAAATAAACCACATCCACTACATCCTCAAAGAATTCTAGTAGATTGGTCAAGCAAACCTTTCGTCAATCCATGCTGCCTCTGTCCAATTTTCTCTAAGTGCTCTGCTATAAAATCTTTGATAATGGACTCTGGAATTTTCCCCACTACAGACTGGTCTATAGTTCCCTGCTTTCTCGCTACCTCCCTTTTTAAATAGTGGGGTTACATTAGCTACCCTCCAATCTGTAGGAACTGTTCCAGAGTCTGTAGAATCTTGGATGATGACCAGCAATGCATCCACTATTTCTAGGGCCACTTCCTTAAGTACTCTGGGATGCATACCATCAGGCCCTGGTGATTTATCCGCCTTCAATCCCATCAATTTCCCCAACACCATTTCTCTACTAATACTGATTTCCTTCCATTCCCCTCTCTCACTAGGCCCCGTGTTCCCCAACATTTCTGGTATGATATTTGCGTCCTCCTTTGTGAAGACAGAACCAAAGTGTGCATTTAGTTGGTCAGCCATTTCTTTGCTCCCCATAATAAATTTCCCTGTTTGACTGTAAGGGACCTACATTTGTCTTCACCAATCTTTTTCTCTTCACATACCTATAGAAACTTTTACAGTCAGTTTTTATGTTCCCCGCAAGCTTGCTCTCGTACTCTATTTCCCCCTTATTAAATCAATCCCTTGGTCCTCCTTTGCTGATATCTAAACTGCTCCCAATCCTCAGGTGTGTTTTTTCTGGCAAATTTATATGCCTCTTCCTTGGAGCTAATGCTATCTCTAATTTCCCTTGTAAGCCATGGAACTATATTGCCATTTCTCACTGGCGCTGGGTCAAAATTCTGGAACTTCCTCCCCAACAGCACTGAGAGTGCACATACACCACATGGACTGCAGCAGTTCAAGGCAGCAGCTCACCACCACCTTCTCAAGAGCAATAAATGCCTTGCCAACGATGCTCACATCCCAAGAACTAGCAAAAATAAATCCGGACAGCGTCGCAAAGAATGATCATGATAACTTGGGAATAGTTCTGTAGCTGATTTTACCAAGAAATTTCTTGATACCTTGTTTGACTGAGAGAAGACATCTTAAAAACATCACTTCAGCTAAATGTAGTCAGTGACTGATATATACTTTCTGACTCCTCGAACTTCATTTTGTCCTTGTTGAGTTTGATACCTTTTCGTTGGCATCACTTCAACAAGGCTTCTGGCATCTGATCATTGTCCTGTTATCTTTAACACTGACTAAAATGCCATCCACCTCAGCAACAATTCTTCCAGATTTTCAAGTGCCTCTTGAAATCCTCTAAAATTCAGGGGTTGGTGATTTGAAAAAGCAAGCACTACAATCTGCACCTTGCACATAGTGCTGAAAAGGTACTCAAGACTTGGTTCTTCATCTAGCCAAGAGTAATAAATAATTTTGCATTTTCTGGATCTGTAAGAGTACCTTCTATAGTTTGAAGTTGGTAGTGATTATATTTGAGGGCTGTGTTAAGTGGCTTTGGGTCAACATAAATGCAAGGTTGAAAAATTCCTTTGATTACCAACGCTGAAGAGACCCAGTAAATTGGGATACTACGTGATGCAGGGCCTTTGACATGAACAAGCTCATTCATATGCTTCTTGATAAATTATTTTACAGGTAAAGGTTGTTTCCTATCTAGCATGTGTGTAGGGGAGAACCTGGAATCCATTTGCAAATGGAGAAGGCCTTCTAACTTAGCTCTGCTTTAAAGATATCTTGCTACTTGACAATTATGTCTTGTTTTGAGAGTTTAGATCAATGCTGCATCATTAAATATTCTTGCGATTCAGTTCCAAGTTGCATCTGTGACTAGTACCTAGAACAGGTCTACATCACTTAGAATTATTTAAAACTCAGTTGTATTTTTTTGCTGTTCTCACATTTTTAAACACTGATGGTTCTTTACCTTGATCATATTTACATAGGATATCATTTGTGACTTTGGTGACTGTGGCTTTGGTAATGTAGCAAAGGCAGAAACCAGATTTGAAGGATTCAAAATTGGAATCCCAGGAAAGCTGGGCATGGATTTGGGAGGCGACATGGTCAAGGATTTGAGAGAGGAAAAGGAGGTTGGACAGGGAGTGGTAATTTGCAAGGACGTGGGGGTGGGCAAGGGTTGCTTTTTTTTGTTGAAGAGAGGGTGATGAAGGCAGATTTGAAGGGGAGGGAGACAAGACCTGAAGAGAAGAAACCATTAACAGTATTAGTTAACATGGGGGCCAGGAAAGGAAGTTGGGTGGTCAGCACTTTAGTGGGAATGAGATCGAAGAATCAGGAGATGGGTCTCATGAACAACATAAGCTCAGACAGGGCATAACTGAGATAGGAGAAAATCTAGAGAAAGAAGCGAATGGAGGGTTCAGGCAGGAGGGAACTTCAGAGGAAATTTGGCCCGTTTGACTGCTGAGGGGAGGGACAGGGACATCTGATTGGACGGTTTCAAACTTAGTGGCAAAAAAGGCCATTAGTTCCTCAAACTTACTGTTGGAGGTGAGGGTAGAGGAAAAAGGAAGAGGGGTTTAGAACAACAAAGAAGAACAGTACAGCACAGGAACAGGCCATTCGGCCCTCCAGGCCTGCGCCGATCCTGATGCCTGCCGAAACTAACACCTTCTGCACTTACGGGGCCCGTATCCCTCTATTCCCTTCCTATTCATATATTTGTCAAGATGTCTCTTAAACGTTGCTATCGTATCTGCTTCCACCACCTCCCCTGGCAGCAAGTTCCAGGCACTCACCACCCTCTGTGTAAAAACACTTGCCTCGCACATCCTCTCTCAACTTTGCCCCTCGCACCTTAAACCTATGTCTCCTAGTAACTGACTCTTCCACCCTGGGAAAAAGCTTCTGACTATCCACTCTGTCCATGCCGCTCATAACTTTGTAAACCTCCATCATGTCGCCCTTCCACCTCCATCGTTCTAGTGAAAACAATCCGAGTTTTTCCAACCTCCCCTCATAGCTAATGCTCTCCAGACCAGGCAACATCCTGGTAAACCTCTGCTGTACCCTCTCCAAAGCCTCCACGTGCTTCTGGTAGTGTGGCGACCAGAATTGCACACAATATTCTAAGTGTGGCCTAACTAAGGTTCTGTACAGCTGCAACATGACTTGCCAATTTTTATACTCTATGCCCCGACCGATGAAGGCAAGCATGCCGTATGCCTTCTTAACTACCTTATCCACATGCGTTGCCACTTTCAGTGACCTGTGGACCTGTACGCCCAGATCTCTCTGCCTGTCAATACTCCTAAGGGTTCTGCCATTTACTGTATACCTCCCACCTGCATTAGACCTTCCAAAATGCATTACCTCACATTTGTCCGGATTAAACTCCATCTGCCATTTCTCCGCCCAAGTCTCCAACCGATCTATATCCTGCTGTATCCTCATCATTATCCGCAACTCCACCAACCTTTGCGTCGTCCGCAAACTTACTAATCAGACCAGCTACATTTTCCTCCAAATCATTTATATATACTACAAAGAGCAAAGGTCCCAGCACTGATCCCTGTGGAACACCACTAGTCACATCCCTCCATTCAGAAAAACACCCACCCACTGTTACCCTCTGTCTTTTGTGACTGAGCCAGTTCTGTATCCATCTTGCCAGTTCACCTCTGATCCCGTGTGACTTCACCTTTTGCACCAGTCTGTCATGCGGGACCTTGTCAAAGGCTCTACTAAAGTCCATATAGACATCATCAACCGCCCTTCCCTCATCAATCATGTTCGTCACTTCCTCAAAAAACTCCATCAAATTAGTAAGACACGACTTCCCCTTCACAAAACCATGCCGTCACAAATGGGAGTAAATCCTGTCTCGAAGAATCCTCTAATAGTTTCCCTACCACTGACGAAAGGCTCACCGGCCTATAATTTCCTGGATTATCCTTACCACCCTTCTTAAACAAAGGAACAACATTGGATGGTTTGCAATACAGAAAAGAAGCCGGGGTTAACTTGGCATTTTAGGAGGAGCCTGGAATCGCGAGCAGTTTTAGCAGACAAAAACAGTACACAATAATACTTTATGTGGTCCAGCCAGATTTAACAGTGAACAGCTAAGTCAGTTATCCACCATATCAAGGGGAACAGTCTGGGAGAGATGGTAGTTTTATTGGGGGCTATGGCATTAAAGGCAGAAGTAAGGGTGTGGTTGAGCAAATCAGCAGCTGCAGGAATATCACTGAATGGGGAGCCAAAAGCAAAACAGCTGGGATTTTGAAAGCGCAACAGTAAGTGAATTGGGGGATAGCTTCTTTTCGCAGGCGCAAACACAGAAGTAGTTGGGGTTGGGATGTAGAGGAGCACGTTGGAATAAAGTGACATAATGAAGTGAAGCCTTGTGTGATATTAATATGATGGGAGTAGTGAGGGCACGTGAAAAGGCAAGGTCAAGGGGCTGGCCGTGAATATGGGTTGGGGAATTTACATGGATTAAATGAGGATAAGAGGGCAGTGAACTCAGGAGGACAGAGAGCATGATGAGCTGAGAAGGAGGTTGAAATCACCAAAGATCAGAAGTCATTCAGTGCAGAGGCTAAGGGAGAAAAACAGGTCAGATATAGAACATAGAACATTACAGCGCAGTACAGGCCCTTCAGCCCTCGATGTTGCGCCGACCTGTGAAACCATCTGACCTACACTATTCCATTTATAGAACATAGAACATTACAGACAAGAAAACTGTTATTGCACTTTGGTGGGCAGTCAAGGAAGCTTTTAAATGAGGCGAGAGAGGTGAAACAAGCCAGGATGCTCAAAAGGAGATGATGATGTTTGAGGAGTAGGGAGTTAGGCCAAGGTGCGATTTGGTGAAAAGAGCCACACTGCCACTGCAACAGTCTTGATGGGACAGGTGGAGTGGGGTATGGTCAGGCAGAGGTGGTGTAATTCGCCCCTCAACCAGGTATTCGCCAAGGCCATGTTGATGCAATCATCCACAATAAGTTCATGAATGTCGAGGGCCTTGTTCACAAGTGAATGGATATTCTAGTGCGAAATGTGGGAATTGATGGTGATAGCTGATCCATTGACAGAATCCACATGGTCAGCAGTGGGAGGGGTGAGTGGGAGGATGAGAATTATAACTGAGGCACTGGAAGTCAATGTAAATCACTGAAAACAGCAGTGATAGGCGAGTCAATCTTGCTATGGGGCAAGGATGCAGGCCACAAAGCTTTTCATGAGTTACAGTTTACAGACGATGGAGGATGGCAATAGTTGAGATTGCACGTGACTAAGGAGTTGCTGAGGGCTTAAGCGGAAGACGAGTTGATGTGATGTTAAAGGGGGAACTAGATGGTCTTTGACATTATCACAGAATAGTTGAAGACTGACTTGTTTGGTGCATACCAATATGGCATACTGGTCTTCTACACACCCAACTTCAAGTCAGAGAAAGCAACTTTCATCTGAGTCACAAGCAGATTAATGTGCAGTATGTAGCTAGTTTCCTTCTGTTCCATTTTCTGAACTTTGAACACTTAGCTTAGAATTAGTTCTGTTCTCTTAAATTTCTGACCCCGAACAGCACAGACTTCTTTCTAGCTTCAAATATTTTCTTGCCCCTCTCTTCGCCACTTCTACATTTCTCTACCTCCTTTTAAAGCTGTTGTATAAAAAGAATCTGACTAGCCACAAGTGTGACAACTACAGCTTTTTAGTAGAAAATGCCTTATGGACACTTACACAGTACAGTTAAATGTACTTCACGTGTATATTTACTGAACATCGACCAAATTGAGATGGAGGTTGAAGTCACCAAAGATCAGAAGTCATTCAGTGCAGAGGCCGAGGGAGAAAAACAGGGAAGATAACTCAAGTGAGTAAACTGTTAATGCACTTTGGCGGGCAGTAGAGGAGGGTTTTAAATGAGACGTGAGAGGGGTGGAATAAGGCACGATGCTCAAAAGATGATACTAGAAGAGCAGGGAGTTAGGCCAAGGTGTGATTTGGTGACAAGAGCTGCACTGCCACTGCAACGGTCTTGGCAGGGCAGGTGCAGGGAGGTATTGTCAGGCAGAGAAGGTGTCATTCTCCCCTCAACCAGGTATTCGTCAAGGCTATGATGTTGATGCGACAACAGAAACCAAGTAAAGCACTCAATTCAGAGTGCTGAATTCAGAAACGAAGTAAAGCACTCAAGGATGCAAAATACCCTTGCAAACTGTTTTCTGTCTTCCCATTTTACCAACAAATGCACAAAAAAGGTTAAAGTACACAAGCACATACTGTATAAATGAGTATTGAGATCATATGCCCAATGACAGCATCTATTACTTATTTTTTATTTATTCATCAGAAATGCAATTAGTCACATCTGGATTCCCAGGTGGCTGGTAGCTAACACACTGGACAACACTTAAAACATTCTGGTAAATTCAGTTATTTTTAACTGATAGTATGTAGCATCTATTGAATTCAGTCAGTAATAAACTAGAAAGACTTCAGAGCTTGCAAACATATTCTTTATTGCTCAGTCATTTCAAATAACTATATGCAGCTACAAATTGGACAAAACCTTCTAGGTGAGAGAAAAGAGGCAGAGAACATCCGAAACTTGACCATGGACAGAAACTTACACTTGTACCAATACAGCTATACACACAGAAAGAAGCACTCCACAAATCTGGCATTCAATGCTCCCAATAGGCAAAAAGTTACCATGACAGTACATAATGGACAAACGCCCAGACATGTTCAGCTTTCAAGCATCAACCTCGGCTACACTCTCACTCATTTCAAGGCCTCATGTTGGAATAATTATGTAATTCTTTAATCTGTTTGACATTTAAAATCTCTAAAAAAGATACTAGTAAATTATTTAAAAGATGAAAACATTTAAAACAAAACACATTTTAAAAAAAAATCGAACTTCAGTGCTACTAAACCGGTCCCAATCCAGTTTGCCATTTTGGAGTGAGTCCGTAATATAATCCCAGCAGAAAGATCAGTAATGCAAAGTAGTGCCTCCTTTTTCCCCTTAAAGGCAGGAAGGAACCAGATCTCACAATCTTCGAGTCATAGAGAGATACAGCACTGAAACAGGCCCTTCGGCCCACCATCAACCACCCATTTATACTAATCCTACATTAATCCATATTCCCTAGCACATCCCCTCATACATTAACCCCATATTCCCTACCATTCTCCTACCTAGGGGCAATTTACAATGGCCAATTTACCTATCAACCTTCAACACTTTGGCAGTGGGAGGAAACCGGAGCACCTGGCGGAAACCTACGCGGTCACAGGATGAACTTGCAAACTCCACACATACAGTACCCAGAACTGAACCCGGGTCACTGGAGCTGTCAGGCTGCGATGCTAACCACTGCGCCACTATGCCAACCCAAAAATGTGAACGACAACCTTTTTATCGTCCTTCAGCTTAAAGTGTAAAGTCCTCAGGTAGACTTTACAACTATCAAAGGTTGAATAAATACCTGGAGCACCCTTTAGCTCAAAATAATGTCCCTAAAAATATTCACTATGTAGAATACAATTATAAAGGTGGTCAGTTGGAACAGTCTATTAAAAATATGCAGCATTTTTTAAAACTTGCTTTGTCGAATCAGTGCAAAATGAACTTGAGTTTAAGCTTTGAAAGCACCAGAGTAGAATTGCATGCAGATACGAATGTTTCTGCATTTATAAACCGAAGCACATGGTCTGAAAATTTAATCAATTTCCTGGAAGTACGGTAGTGATTAACAAGTACAAATAGTTCTAATGCTAAAATAAAATACTAATCACTTTATTTGCACTTGGAAACTTAGGCTCTTATTTTCCATTCAGTATCCAAGTGCACCAGTTTTGGACAGCATGCATGTACAAACCTATTCCTTCAATCCATCTTTCTTAGTATACAAATTGGTTTCCATTTATTTTTTGCCCTCTGCTTAGATGGAAAGATCCACATAAGTGGGTATTTCTTACCTACGAAATAAAGCTCAATGCCACAACAAAGAACACCATAAATAATTTTCTATACAAGTGTCTTGCCTCTTACAGAAACCACAAATACGTTCCCAACAGTGCCTTTCATTTTAGACAGTGATTCAATTATAAAACCAGAAGTAGACTGAGGCTCTTCAAAATGAAATCCCAAAACAAAACCCATTGAACAAATTCAGCAAAATATAAGTCAGTGTCTTACTGAAAAAAAGCAACTGAAGCACCACATCGGAACACAACGCTTTATAATCACGAGTTACATATTCCACAAAACAGTGACTAGCCTAGAAAAAGTAAGTTAGTGAGCACATAGCAAAGCGCAACCAACATAAGTTCAAATGAATGGACAGTCAACCTATTTTTGGTGATATTAAAGGAACAAAGTCAGCCCATGCCTCAGGCAGTGTGACCCATGAAACACAATCTCATCCAAAACAACTTAAAAACTCATGGCCTGGATTTTGCAATTGTAATGATAACAAAACTATCAGCATTCGCTTTCAGTTTCACAGCTGTAATGAAGGCCATTTCTGGCATGCACACATGCAGAAATCCACAAGTTGCTGTCGGTGATTCCCTGCTCCTCCAGAGGGCGTGCTGTGGAATTTCCCAACGGAAATATTTTGAAATCACTTGAATTGATGTGAACTTCCACTTTTTCACCTTTAATCTTGGAGTTACGCTTTGTCAAATGAGATGCAACTGGGCTTTTAACAGCGTATTAAGTCATATGACTGCTGAACAAACCGTATAGCCCAGAAAAACTAAATTTGTGAACTTTCAAGTTTTACCATTCTGACAAAATTCCACAGGTGAATCAGATTTTTAAAAATGTTTATATTTCATTTTACCGTAATCCCATGACTATGTCCAAATCTGTATTTCACTCTCTGTAAAATGATTAAAAACTGAAGGACAATCAGTGTTTTTTGCTGCCTGATGCGTTGTGAGAGAATTGCTGTCAGCTCAGCTAGGTGATATCATTGTTGCTGAATGCAGGAAATTCCCTACAGTTGGCACCAGAATCAAATTAACACTGGGGAAAAAAGACATAGCTCTTGCTACTCTGCCCAAACCTCAAAGTTTTAGTGCCTCAAATTTACCAGTTTCCTCTGAGAGATTGCCAATGAGAGGAAAATTAGGGACAGTTTTGTGCTGTAGGCCCATACCCAGCAGGAAGCATACTTCAAACTACACTGGGGAGATGGTGGCATCATGGTAATATCACTGGACTAGTAATCCAGAGGCCCAGGAAAATGCATTGCAGACACTGGTTCAAATCCAACCACAGCAGCTGGTGGATTTAGGAATTAATAAATTCAATTAATTAATAAAAACCGCAATTGAAAGTTAGCGAACGCTAGTATTGATGTGAGGAAACTATCGATGGTCATAAAAACCCATCAGGTTCACTAATGTCCTTTAGGGAAGGAAATCTGCTATCCTCACCTGGTCCAGCCTACATGTGACTCCTGACCCACAGCCAAGTGGCTAATGCTCAAATCCCCTCTGAAATGGCCTAGAAACTCAACCAAACCACTACAGAACGGTCTGTGTGGAGTTTGCAAGTTCTCCCTGGGTCTGCGTGGGTTTCCTCCGGGTGCTCCGGTTTCCTCCCACATGCCAAAAGACTTGCAGGTTGATAGGTAAATTGGCCATTAGAAATTGCCCCTAGTATTGGTAGGTGGTAGGGAAATATAGGGACAGGTGGGGATGTGGTAGGAATATGGGATTAGTGTAGGATTAGTATAAATGGGTGGTTGATGGTCGGCACAGACTCGGTGGGCCGAAGGGCCTGTTTCAGTGCTGTATCTCTAAACTAAACTAAACAGGAATAAAACCGGACAAGATTATGAGGGAATTGATAGGTTAGATAGGAAGAAACCTTTTCCTTAGCAGAGATAGATTTAGGGTAAGGGGCAGGAGGTTTAGAGGGGATTTGAGGAAAACATGTTTCACCCAGCAGGTGGTTGGAATCTGGAACGCACTGCCTGAAGAGGTGGTGGAGGCAGAAATCCTCAACTTTTAAGAAGTATTTAGATGAGCACTTGAAAACGCCTTAGCATACAAGGCTATGGGCCAAGTACAGGAAAATGGGATTAGAATATTTGGGTGCAGGATGGCTGGCACAGGCACGATGGGCCCGTTTCTGTGCTGTATAACTCTGACTCTATGAGACCTCTTGGCATCGACTTCGGCACCGGAAACGACAACAGCTGACACAACACTGCCAAGTCTTCCTTACTAACATCTGGGGGCTTGTGCCAAAATTGGGAAAGCTGTCCCACAGACTAGTCTAGCAACAGCCTGACAGTCAGTCATACTCTCAGAATCATACCTTACAGACCAAGTCCCGGACACCACCATCACCTGCCCTGGGTCTGTCCTTCTGACAACACGGTGGTATACAGTCGGGAGGGAGTTGCCCTGGGAGTCCTCAATATTGACTCTGGATGCCATGAACTCTCATGCCATCAGGTCAAACATGGGCAAGGAAACCTCCTGCGATTACCACCAAGCACCCTCCATCAGCTGATGGTTCAGTACTCCTCCATATTGAACACCACTTGGAGAAAGCACTGAGGGCGACAAGGGCACAGAATGTACTCTGGGGGACTTAATAATCCATCATAAAGAGTGGCTCAGTAGCACCACTACTGACTGAGATGGTGAGTCCTGCAGGGCATACCTGCCAGATTGGGCCTGTGGCAGATCTGTAACAGAGGGAAAAGCCTACTAGAGCTTGTCCTCACCAATCTGTTACAGATGCATCTGTCCAAGACAGAATAGGTAGGAGTGCCCAACGCACATTGTGAAGACAAAGTCCTGTCTTCACACTGAGCATACCCACTATCATGTTGTGTGGCACTACCACCGTGCTAAATGGGATAGATTCATAACAGATCCACAAGGTGCTGTGGGCCACAGCAGCAGCAAAATTGGATTCAAACACAATCTGTAATCTCATGGCCCAGCATATCCATCACTCTACCATTACCATCAAGCCAAGGGACCAACCCAGGTTCAATAAAGAGTGGTGGGCATGCCAGGACCAGCACCAGACATACCAAAATTGAGGTATCAACCTGGTGAAGCTACAACTCAAGGACTACTTGCATGCCAAGTAGCAAAAGCAGCAGGCAATAGACATAGCTAAGCGATCCCACAACTGATGGATCAGATCAAAGCTCTGCAATCCTGCCGCATCCACTAGTGACTGGTGGTAGACAATTAGGCAACTAACAGCAGCAAGGCAGGGCGGAGAAGGAGTCTCCACAAATATTCCCATTCTCTAGGATAGGGGAGCCCAGCACATCACTGCAAAAGATAAAGCTGAAGCATTTGCAACCATCTTCAGCCAGAAGTGCTGAGTGAATGATCCAACTTGGCCTCCTAAGGTCCCCAGCATCACAGATGCCAGTCTTCAGCCAATCCAATTCATTCCATGTGATCAAGAAATGGCTGACGGCTCTAGATACTGCAAAGGTCATGGGGCCCTGACAACATCCCGGCAATGGGACTGTAGACTTGTGCTCCAGAACTAGCCACTCCCCCAGCCAAGCTGTTCCAGTACAGCTACAACACTGGCATCTACCCAACAATGGGCAAAACTGCCCAGTTATGTCCCAAGTCACAAAAATCAGGACAAATCCAACTTTGTCAATTGCCACCCCATTAGCTTCCCCTTGATCATCAGCGAAGTGATGGAAGGAGTCATCGACCTTGCTATCAAGCGGCACTTAAAACAGCAACCTGCACGTTGATTTTCAGTTTTGGTTCTGCTAGAGCCACTCGGCTCCTGACCTCATTACAGCTTTGGTCCAAACATGGACAAAAGAGCTGAACTCAAGAGGAGCAGCGAGAGTGACAGCTCTTAACATCAAGGCAGTATTTGTCCGAGCGTGGCAAGGAGCCCTGGAAAATTAGTCAATGGGATTCGGAGGAAAAGTCTCTGCTGGTCGGAGTCACACCTAGCATAAAGGAAGATGGCAGTGGTTGTTGGAAGTCTATAATATGAGCTCCAGAACATCACTGCAGGAGCTCTCAAGGTAGTGTCCTTGGCCCAACCATCTTAAGCTGCTTCATCAATGACCTTCCCTCCATCATAAGGTCAGAAGTGGGGATGTTTGCTGATGATTGCACAATGTTCAGTACCATTCGCAACGCCTCCGATACTGAAGCAGTCCATGTCCATATGCAGCAAGATCTGGACAATATTGAAGTTTGGACTGATAAGTGGCAAGTAACATACATGCCACAGAAGTGCCAGGCAATGATCAACAAGACAGAATCTAACCATCTCCCTTCAGAACAGCACTGTGGGAGTACCCACACCAGATGGGACGCTAGCCACTCAAGGGTGATTAGGGATGGGCAACAGATGCTTTCCTTGGCTGCCACACCCACATCTCATGCAAAAAGATCCTTACCATCTGCTGAAAAAGCAGACTTTCAAGGGATCAGTCTGGGCTGAATCCAGATAATAGAGGTCAAAGTTCAGTGTGCAATCCATTTTCCCTTTTCCAGATTTTGGTTGACCTTGGTCATTTCTTGGAAAGCAGATGAAGAAAAACATTGTTTGGTTAACCCACAGCCTTCTGATCAATCAGATTTTCATAGTTTATGCGTGTTTGTGTTATAGGGCAGTGCTGAAAGTCACATAGATCTGTGTTAGTACATCTGCCTAATATAATTATAGGACCAGTCTGATATTTGCAAGGTAACAGATGCCAAAACCTGACTTAAAAATAGGTCCTAAACGACATGCATTAGAGCAAAGAAAAGATATTTCTATTTTGAATGTGGAACAAAATTGTATTTATGAAGTATAAGAATTTTTAAAATTTCAAAAAGGGATTGAGCATCCCTGGCACGACCAGCATTTGTTACCCATCCCTAAATGCCCTCAAGAAGGTTGTGAGCCACCTTCTTGAACTGCTCCAGTCCACATGGTGTAGATACACCCAGAGTGCTGTTAGGAAGGGAGTCCCAGGTTTTTGACCCAGCGAGTGAAGGAATGGCAATATCGTTCCAAATCAGGATAGTGTGTTGCTTGGAGAACTTGTGGTGGTGGTATCATGCATCTCTTTCCCTCAATCCTTCCAGGTGGTAGAGGGCCTTGGTTTGGGAGATGCTGTCTAAGGCAGCTTGGCAAGACACTGGAGATGATACACACTGAGTCAATGTTTAAAGGTGGTAGATGGTGTGCCGATCAAGATGGCTGCTTTGTCCTGGATGGTGGTGAGCTGCTCGAGTGTTGTTGGAGCTGCACTCATCCAGACAAGAGGAGACTATTCCATTACACTCCTGACTTGTGCTTTGTCGATGGTGAACAAGCTTTGTGTAGTCAAGAGGCGAGTTACTCGCTGCAGAATTCCCAGCTTCTGACCAGCTCTTGTAGCCACAGTCTTGTGTTGAATTCACTACAAAACCAGAGTCAAATAAATCTGTTCAATTTTTAGTTACGTCCCAATTTGTTTGTAATTGTACATATATCCATTATGCACAAGCCTACAGTGTACAAGTAAGGTTATCAATTGAACATGTATCAGTGGATGCTACTTCATAGGCTAGATAGCAAAATTTCATTCAAATCTCTCCTATGCCAGATTTTGTCAGGCCACTTTTCTTATAGCTGCCTAGACCAGTAGACAATGATCACTAAACTGCGTACACAGATCTCTGATCTTTAGCACATTTCATGTATTGCGTAATACGAAGTAACACTGACAACCCAGTTTCTTCTCAAAGATCAATACATCTTTTGACTACAACATATCGCTGAGTGCCAATAAAGCTTAATCTTAAAAGGCAACTCAGAGCTAAAGACTTGCACCCTGGCCCTGGCAAATGTATCCTTGTTTAAAATTGTCCTTAAAGAACACTTAATACTTAGTTGTGCAAACATTATACCCCTAACCATCCTCTAGACTTCCTGCACGAGAACACAAATGGGAGTAAGGCCAGAAGGGGAGATTTGCATTCTTCTCACTGTGGACAGGATTTAAACTCAGGACCTAGAGGTTAAAGGACAGTTGCTAAGGTGATGCATCACCCAGGTCTCCCCTTATACAGGAGTCTCAATTTTTTTTTAATATTCATTCATGGGATGGAGGCGTCGCTTACCAGGCCAGCATTTATTGCCCATCACTAATTGCCCTCGAAATGGTGATGGTGAGCTGCCTTCTTGAACCGCGGCAGTCCATGTGGGGTAGGTACACTCATAGTTCTGTTAGGAAGGGAGTTCCAGGATTTTGACCCAGTGAAAGTGAAGCAACAGCGATATAGTTCCAAGTCAGGATGGTGTGTGGCTTGGAGGGGAACTTACAGATGCTGGCGTTTTGCTGCCCTTCTCCTAGTTGGTAGAGGTCGAGGGTTTGGAAGGTGCTGTCTAAGGAGCCTTGGTGCATTGCTGCAGTGCATCTTGTAGATGGTACACACTGCTGCCACTGTGCATCGGTGGTGGAGGCAGTGAACGTTTGTGGATGGGATGCCAATCAAGCGGGCTGTTTTGTCCTGGATGGTGTCGAGCTTCTGGAGCGTTGTTGGAGCTGCACCCATCCAGGCAAGAAGAGTATTCCATCATGCTCCTGACTTGTGCCTTGTAGATGCTGGACAGGCTTTGCATTCCTAGCCTCTGACCTGCTTTTGTAGCCACGGTATTTATATGGCTACTCCAGTTCAGTTTCTGGTCAATGGTAGCCCCTAGAAAGTTGATAGTGGGGGATTCAGCTATGGTCATGCCATTGAATGTCAAGGGGTGATGATTAGATTTTCTCTTGTTGAACATGATCGTTACCTGGCACTTAGGTGGCAAGTAACATTCGCGCCACACATCGACCCAAGCCTGGATATGGTCCAGGTCTTGCTGCATTTCTACACGGACTGCTTCGGTATCTGAAGAATCGAGAATGGTGCTGAACATTGTGCAATCAGCGTACATCCCCACTTCTGACCTAATGTTTGAAGGAAGGTCATTGATGAAGCAGCTGATGGTTGGGCCTAGGACACTATCCTGAGGAACTCCTGCAGTGATGCCCTGGAGCTCAGATGATTGACCTCCAACAACCACAACCAACTTCCTTTGCTCTAGGTAGGACTCCGACCAGTGGAGAGTTTTCCCCCAATCCTCAGCAACTTCAGTTTTGCTAGAGCTCCTTGATGCCATACTCAAACACTGCCTTGATGTCAAGGGCAGTCACTCTCACCTCACCTCTTGAGTTCAGCTGTTTTGTCCATGTTTGAACCAAGGCTGTAATGAGGTCAGGAGCTGGGTGGCCCTGGCAGAACCCAAACTGAACGTCACGGAGCAGGTCATTGCTAAGCAAGTGCCGCTTGATGGCACTGTTGATGACACCTTCCATCACTTTACTCATGATTCAGAGCAGACTGATGGGGCGGTAATTGGCCGGTTTGGACATGCCCTGCTTTTTGTGGACAGGACATAACTGGGCAATTTTCCTCATTGCTGGGTAGATGCCAGTGTCGTAACTGGACTGCAACTGCTTGGCTAGGGGCGCAAGTTCTGGAGCACAGGACTTCAATACTATTGCCGGAATATTGCCCAGGGCCAGTAGCCTTTGCAGTATCCAGTGCCTTCAGTCGTTTCTTGATATCACAGAGTGAATCGAATTAGCTTAAGCTGGCATCTGTGATACTGGGGACTTCAGGAGGAGGCAGAGATGGATCAACTCGGCACTTCTGGCTGAATATTGTTGCAAATGTTTCAGCCTCGTCTTTCGCACTGATGTGCTGGGCTCCCCCATTATTGAGAATGGGGATATTTGTGGAACCACCTCCTCCAGTTAGTTGTTTAATTGTCCACCACCATTCACAACTGGATGTGGCAGGACTGCAGAGCTTAGATCTGATCCGTTGGTTATGGGATCGCTTAGCTCTGTCTATCGCATGCTGCTTACACAGTTTAGCATGCAAGTAGTCCTGGGTTGTAGCTTCACCAGGTTGACACCTCATTTTGAGGTATGCCTGGTGCTGAACCTGGCCTGCCCTCCTGCACTCTTCATTGAACCAGGGTTGGTCTCCTGGCTTGATGATAATGGTACAGAGAGGAATATGCCTGGCTATGAGGTTACAGATTGTGGTTGAGTACAACTCCACTGCTGCTGATGGCCCACAGCACCTCATGGATACCCAGTTTTGCATTGCCAAATCTGTTCAAAATCTATCCTATTTAGCATGGTGGTAGTGCCACACAATGCGATGGAGGGTATCGTCAATGTGAAGGCGGGACTTCATCTCCACAAGGACTGTGCGATGGTCACTCCTAGCAATACTGTCATCGACAGATGCATCTGCGGCAGGCAGGTTTGTGAGAACGGGGACAAGTATGTTTTTCCCTCTTGTTGCTTCCCTCGCCACCTGCAGCACACCCAGTCTAGTAGCTAGGTCCTTTAGGACTCAGCCAGCTGAGTCAGTAGTGGTTCTACTGAGGCACTCTTGGTGATGGACATTGAAGTCCCCCACCCAGAGTACATTCTGCACCCTTGCCACCGTCAGTGATTCCTCCAAGTGGTGTTCAACAGCTCAGGGAGGGCGGTAGGTGGTAATCAGCAGGAGGTTTCCTTGCCCATGTTTGACCTGATGCCATGAGACTTCATGGGGTCGAGAGTCGATGTTGAGGCCTCCCAGGGCAACTCCCTCCCGACTGTATACCACTGTGCCACCATCTCTGCTAGGTCTGTCCTGCCAGTGTGACAGGACATACCCGGGGATGGTGACGGCAGTGTCTGGGACATTGTCTGTAAGTTATGATATGTAAATATGAAGCTGCTCTTGATTTCATGGAGCACTCTGGCAGTTTTAATGGGAAGATAGTTATAAACAAGTATCCCTGGCAAATATTATAGCCAAGCAAAATATTTCAAAATGAAAAGCTTAATATTGCTACTTTTATTAATATTTATTCCCAAAGGACTGCAACAACAGAGCCCATCAGTTTAAAGTTCAGTCCACCATAATTTTTTTTCTTGGAAAAACCAGATCACAAGTCATAATGGTATATAAAATCACTTACCTATATTGAGGCCATAAATCAGCTCAAGTTTTTTATGGTAAATAAAATATTAATATTTACATACTTAAATGTGAATTAGTTATGGACAGGGATTTTACATTCCAGGTTTTCTCAAGTTTGTGCTGCTAAAACCGGAGACAGACAACAGCGATGAAAATGCACTTTCCAAAACAGAGTGTCAACAGGATCTGAGCCAACTTGAAAGTTTCACTCTTTAAAAGTGTGAAGCACAAGGTACATCCACAATAATTACAGCTACAAAGCACATTTAAAAAAAAATGCTCTGATAGAGTTCTTTCAAAATTCTACAGATTCTGAAATGGTTCCTGCAGACTGCAAAGTAGCAAATGTTTAAGAAGGGAGTGAGAGAGAAAACAGAGAACTACAGACCTGTTAGTTTGACGTCAGTAGTAGGGAAAATGTTAGAATCTAATATAAAGGATGTGACAACTGGACACTTGGAAAATAATATGATTGGGAAGAGTCAACATGGATTTATGAAAGAGAAATCATGTTTGATAAACCTGTTGGAGTTTTTTTTGAGGATGTTACTTGTAGCATAAAGGAGAACCAGTGGATGTCATATTTGAATTTTCAAGGAAGCAGCAGACAGCCCTCAAACCATCCTGGTGGGGGATGGAGGTGTAGAGATATTTGGACATCAATAGTGAAGAGGCGGCGGTTGGGGCCAGGAAACTTGAAATTGTCAAAATGCGTAGGGCGTCAGAAGAGTCATGGATGTACGTGGGAAGAGACTGGACCAAGGGAGAAAAGATAGTCAAGTTAGGAAGAAATAGGTTCAGTGGGGCAGGAGCAGGCTGACGCAATGGTTCTGCCGGGACAGTCCCGTTTGTGGATTTTAGGAAGGAGGTAGAAGCGGGCTGTCCGGAGTTGTAGGACTATGAGGTTGGAAGCTGTAGAGGGAAGATCTCCAGAGGAGATGAGGTCAGTGACAGTCCTGTGGACAGCAGCTTGATGTTCGGTGGTGGGGTCATGGTCCAGAGGGAGGTAAGAAGTGTCTGAGAGTTGGCGCTGAGCCTCTGCAAGGTAGAGGTCGGTAAGCCATACAAAAACAGTATCATCCTTGTCTGCAGGTTTGATGATCATGTCGGGGTTAGATCTGAGAGAACGGAGTGTCTCAAGTTCAGAGGGAGAAAGGCTAGAGTGAGGGGGGCAGAGAAATTGAGATGACTAATATCTCGCCGTCATTGGATATGGATTGAGAATTGGTTAACAGACAGAAAGCAAAATAAACGGGTCATTCTCAGGATGGCAGGCTGTTACTAGTGGGGTACCGCAGGGATCAGTGCTTGGCCAATAGCTGTTCACAATCTGCATGCATGATTTGGATGTGTGGACCAAATGAAACATTTTCAAATTTGCAGATGACAAACTAGGTGGGAATGGAAGTTGTGAGGAGGATGCAAAGAGGCGTCATGGGGACTTGGACAGGCTAAATGAACAGGCAAGAAAATGGCAGATGGAATATGTGAATAAGTGAGGTAACTTTGTCGTGTAACTTTGGTAAAATTTTATCGATTTCTGTCTTGAACATGCTTAATGATTGAGCTTCCAGAGCCCTCTGGGGTAGAGAATTCCACAGATTCACCACCCTCTGAGTAAAGAAATTCCTCCTCACCTCAGTCTTAAATGGCCCTGATTCTAGACTCACCAGTCAGAGGAAGCATCCTATCTACATCTACCCTGTCATACACTGTAAGAATTTTGTAAGTTTCAAGAGATCACCTCTCATTCTTCGAAACTCTCGAGAATACAGGCCCAGTTTGTGCAGTCTTTCCTCGTAAGACAATCCCGATAAGGAAAGTTTTAGCCTATCAACTGAAAAAGTCTAATATTGTATAGGATGCCTCCCAGCTAACTGTAACTTCATCACTTAACTACATGCCCCAGCACTATTTGACGAATCCACCTCCAGTAAGTTAGCAGTAGCAATGTCAAACTGTGGGGCTTTATTTGTCTATGGTTCCTAAGCTTCCTCCAACAAACAAGCTCAAATGCACTGCTGTTGACAGCCCACATCATAGAATCAGAATGATACAGCAGAGGAGGCCTCCATTCAGCCCACTCTGCATATGCTGGCTCTTTAATAGGGCTATCCAATTAGACCCACTGCTCTGTTCTTCGCTGTAAACTGTTTCCCTTCAAGTACTTAGCAATTCCCTTTTGATGATCAACAATATGATTCCTCCACCCATAATAACTCTCATCACAACAATTTACTGTTTAAAAAAAAAGTTCATGTTGCCTCAGGTTCTTTTGCCAATCACCTTAAATCTGTAACCCTATAATTCTGCCAATGGAAAGTTTTCTCCTTATCTCATGATTTTAAACAGCTCCAATAAATCTCTTCTTAACCTGCTCTGCTCCAACCAGTTTTTCCAGTCTCTCCACATAACTGAAGTTCTGCATCCATGATACTATTGTGGTACATTTTTTCTGCACTCTTTCCAAGGTCTTCATATCCTTTCTAAAGCGGTGCCCAGAATTGAACACAGAACTCAAGCGAGGTCTAACCAGTATTCTATAAAGAATTAGCATAACTTCCTTTATTTTGTACTCTCTGGTTCTATTGATAAAGCCCAGGCTCGCATATAAAAAGCCATCTTAAACTTGTCCTGTCACCTTCACAGATTCAACTGTTCATTTGGAAGATAATCAACATGACCTAATGGCTGTTGCTGCATTGTAATTTTTATGTAATTCAATGCAGTAAATTGAACCAAGTCTCACTGATCAGGAGTTCCAAAGTTCAACTTGTAATTTGTGCTGAATGCTTCTCAACTAGGGCATTCCTAGACTTGAGAAAGGGAGGGAGGAGGGGGGCACTGAGATGCTTTGCCATAACTGCACAGGCATTCTACCAAGTGACATAGGATCATGGTCAGTGGTGACTGTCGCATTAACTGAATACCACTATTCACTGTCTAATTTCACACAACAGGTAAGGTATTGGAAGACTGTTAGCAGTGGAATCACATGTTGGTATAGATAGCCACCAAAAGAGGAAGGGCACGGGGAATAAACTGGAGGATTTAAAGATTTAAAAAACAAATGCGCTCAAATGTTTTTTTAAATGGCTCAGTCGACAAATTGCAAGGAAATATTAGAGGCATATGTTTACATTTTAAACACACTTTCAATCTGGTCCTTGTCCATACACCAGCGCTTAAATTTAGGTTTCCTGCAATCTGTCTCAGATACAATTATTGTATAAATAAAAATGTTGCACAGTTATCTGAAATTATACCTAGGATAAAATAATCTGTTGCGACAAGTGATTTATTGCTCAAAGCCTCTCATTTAAGCATTTTTACTGCTCCTGGGAACGTTACGGCATAATCATAGTGGTTAAGTAGTGGAGTGCATGACATACTTCTAATGTAGTTGTTGGTGTACTTTATAAAATCACTTGACTAATACGAACTTACAGATAACATTATACAGCTGGTCTCGATGATCATTTACTTGAGAATAACTCTGAAATAAGCACATTTTTTTTAATCTCTTCAAATCATGGAAGCACATCCATTGATAGTATGTTTTCAAAGCTGTTCTCTCGAACATTTTCTATATTACTGTTCATAGAGTCAGAGGTATACCGCATCGAAACAGGCCCTTCGGCCATTGTGCCAATGCTGGCCATCAAGCACCTCACTATTCTAACCCCATTTTCCAGCACTTGGCCCGTAGCCTTGTATGCTATGGCATCTCAAGTGCTCCTCTAGATATTTCTTAAATGATGTGACGGTTCCTGGCTCCAACATCCCTTCAGGCAGTGTGTTCCAGATTCCAACCACCCTCTGAGTGAAAATGTTTTCCTCAAATCCCCTCAAACCTCCTACCCCTTAGCTTAAATCTATGCCCAATGGTTATTGACACCTTTGCTAAAGGAAAAAAAGTTTCTTCCTATCTATGCCCCTCAATTTTGAATACCTCAATCAGGTCCCCCCTCAGCCTTCTCTGCTCCAAGGAAAATAACCCTAGCCTATCCAGTCTCTCTTCATAGCTGAAATGCTCCAGCCCAGGCAACATCCTGGTGAATCTCCTTTGCACCCTCTCCAGTGAAATCACATCCTTCCTATAGCGTGGTGACCAGAACTGTACACAGGCTGTGGCCTGACTAGCCTTTTATACAGCTCCATCATAACCTCCCTGCTCTTATATTCTATGCTACAGCTAATAAAGGCAAGTATCCCATATGCCTTCCTAATCACCTTATCTACCTGTGCCGCTACCTTCACTGACCTTTGGACAAGTACACCAAGGCCCCTATGACCCTCTATACTTCCTAGGGTCCTACCATCCATTGTATATTCCCTGGCCTGGTTAGTCCTCCCAAAATGCATCACCTCTCACTTTTCCGGATTAATTTCCATTTGCAACTGCTCCGCCCATCTTACCAGCCCATCAATATCATCCTGTAATCTAAGGCTTTCCTCCTCACTATTGACATCACCAATTTTCATGTCATCTGCGAATTTACTGATCATACCTCCTATATTCACGTCTAAATCATTAATGCACTGTTACTGAACTTTACTGTGTATTTCTTGGAAGATTATTGTAATACCAACATGAAGACTTTGCCCATTATTCTCTACTGCTCCACAATATGGATGGTAGCTCACTTTCTGACCAACTGTCACATGACCACTGCTAACATCATGGAGCATACATCAGTTTCTTATACTAGCAAGAGTTCTCAGAACACAATAGTGATCTTTTTCCAGATTTTTAAAAATAAAACAATTATACACTAAGTTGGTATACAGAAACTGTATACCAACTTAAGATATCTAACAGGACGCGCAGTTACAGCAAAATAAACTATCTGCCCTTTGAGCTTGGGAGTTAGGCAATTAATCTTAATTTTCTTCTGTAAAACACCAAACTCCATCATGTGTCTTAGATATCTAATATCATGCCAAAAATAATATTCTGAACTCAGTGCACAATAATACGTGATACTGAAAAAATCTAAAGGTCTGTAAGGAATGCAGTGTAAGACTAAGAAAAACTAAGAGCAAACTATAAACCAGTGTCTGATGAAAAAATGTACAGACAGGAGTATGCTATTTAGTTTATTTTCTACAGAGCTTGTTAATTCTTAAATATAACTATGAATCACCCCTTACTCTCCAATAAAAATATGAAGTAAATTGTTTTGAAAGCCATTAACTCAAGTAACAGGAACACAAATTCACTTGATTTAATCTGCAAACAATGCAACAGAAGCTTTACAAATCAGTAAATCCTTTTTTCTTTTAAATTCATTCACTTTGGAAACTTTTATATTGGAGGAAGTGGAGCAAATAAAAATCTATTTCTAATGTTGAAGAATTTGGCTCAAAATATCCAATAAAGGCAAAAGTTTAACCCCAAAATTACCAAATGTGAAAAACCATAGCCCAAGAAATGATTATTTAAAACCAATGCAGTTTAAATTTTATGGTATGGCATTCTTCAGTTTAAGTCTTACTTTGTGCTGGCAGCAGCTGACATTGACAATACTAACTGATATGTTCTGCCTCACTGACAAGAGACATTCACACTGCAAATTTAATGAGCATGGCATCAATAGTCAGTGTCATATAGATTAGGAGATCCTGCATTGGAATTGCAATCTCTTACGTTGACAGTTGAGCAAATATTGAAGATTTTAATCACACAGTTAAAAAAAAACAAATAGAAGCCATGTCACCACACAAAAGCCATGTGCTCTTTTCTACCTCATCCAAACATCCTGAGAAGCAGAAAACAAAGCACAGAAAATAGCCCGGGATTTTTTGAGACATGGAAAAATTGGGTAAATTGTACAGTATGTGCTGCCCGAATCTATTCTCCTTTGAGTTAAATAAATAACCACATTTGATGCCAGCCTTGGCTCAGTTGTAGCACTCTCACCTCGGAGTCAGAAGATTTTGACTTTGAGACGCACTGCAAGACTTTTTTTTTTATATTCATTCATGGGATGTAGGCATCACTGGCCAGACCAGCATTTATTGCCCATCCCTAATTGCCCTCGAGAAGGTGGTGGTGAGCTGCCTTCCTGAACAGCTGCAGTCCATGAAAGGTTGGTACACCCACAGTGCTGTTAGGAAGGGAGTTCCAGGATTTTGACCCAGCGACAGTGAAGGAACAGCGAATATAGTTCCAAGTCAGGATGGTGTGTGACTTGGACAGGAACTTGCAGGTGGTGGTATTCCCATGTATTTGCTGCCCTTGACCTTCTAGTTGGTAGAGGTCGCGGGTTTGGAAGGTGCTGTCTAAGGAGCCTTGGTACATTGCTGCAGTGCATCTTGTAGATGGTGCACATTGCTGCCACTGTGCGTCGGTGGTGGATGGAGTGAATGTTTGTAGATGGGGTGCCAATCAAGCAGGATGCTTTGCCCTGGATGGTGTCGAGCTTCTTGAGTGTAGTTGGAGCTGCACCCATCCAGGCAAGTATTCCATCACACTCCTGATTTGTGCCTTGTAGATGGTGGACAGGCTTTGGGGAGTCAGGAGAGGAGTTACTCGCCTGAGGTTTCCTAGCCTCTGACCTGCTTTTGTAGCCACGGTATTTATATGGCTACTCCAGTTCAGCTTCTGGTCAATGGTAACCCCTTGGATGTTGATAGTGGGGGATTCAGCGATGGTAATGCCGTTGAATGTCAAGGGGAGATGGTTAGATTCTCTCTTGTTGGAGATGGTCATTGCCTGGCACTTGCGTGGCACGAATGTTACTTGCCACTTATCAGCCCAAGCCTGAATATTGTCCAGGTCTTGCTGCATTTCTACACAGACTGCTTCAGTATCTGAGGAGTCACGAATGGTGCTGAAAATCGTGCAATCAGCGAACATCCCCACTTCTGACCTTATGATTGAAGGAAGGTCATTGATGAAGCAGCTGAAGATGGTTGGGCCTAGGACACTACCCTGCAGTGATGTCCCGGAGCTCAGATGATTGACCTCCAACAACCACAACCATCTTCCTTTGCTCTAGGTATGACTCCAGCCAGCAGAGGGTTTTCCCCCAATTCCCATTGACTTCAGTTTTGCTTGGGCTCCTTGATGCCATACTCGGTCAAATGCTGCCTTGATGTCAAGAGCAGTCACTCTCACCTCACCTCTTGAGTTCAGCTCTTTTGTCCATGTCTGAACCAAGGCTGTAATGAGGTCAGGAGCTGAGTGGCCCTGGCAGAACCCAAACTGAGAATCACTGAGCAGGTTATTGCTAAGCAAGTGCTGCTTAATGGCACTGTTGATGACACCTTCCATCACTTTACTGATGATTGAGAGTAGGCTGATGGGGCGGTAATTGACGGGGTTGGACTTGTCCTGCGTTGTGTGTACAGGACATACCTGGGCAATTTTCCACATTGCATGGTGGATTCCAGTGTTGTAGCTGTACTGGAACAGCTTGGCTAGGGGCGCGGCAAGTTCTGGAGCACAGGTCTTCAGTACTATTGCCGGAATATTGTCAGGGCCCATAGCTTTTGCAGTATCCAGTCCCTTCAGTCGTTTCTTGATTTCATGCGGAGTGAATCGAATTGGCTGAAGTCTGGCATCTGTGATGCTGGGGACTTCAGGAGGAGGCCGAAATGGATCATCAACTCGGCACTTCTGGCTGCAGATTGTTGCAAATGCTTCAGCCTTATCTTGCGCACTGATGTGCTGGGCTCCCCCATCTTTGAGGATGAGGATATGGAGAAAGGGAATGGGTGACCAAAAGGCAGAGAAAGAGCAGGAAGGCAGTGCAGGTGTCCCCTGCTGTCATCTCCCTCCAAAACAGGTATACCGTTTTGGATACTGTTGAGGGAGATGGCTCCAGGGGAAGGCAGCAGTTGCCAGGTTCATGGCACAGTGGCTGGCTCTGCTGTTCGGAAGGGTGGGAAAAAGAGTGGAAGGGCTATAGTCATAGGGGATTCGATTGTAAGGGGAGTAGACAGGCGGTTCTGTGGTCGAAAACGAGACTCCCGAATGGTATGTTGCCTCCCAGGGTCAGCGATGTCTCAGATCGGCTGCAGAACATAGGCACCAATGATATAGGTAAAAAAACAGGATGAGGTCCTACAAGCAGAATTTAGGGAGTTAGGAGCCAAGTTAAAAAGTAGGACCTCAGAGGTAGTAATCTCAGGATTGCTACCAGTGCCACATGATAGTCAGAGTAGAAATGAAAAAATAGTCAGGATGAATGCGTGGCTTGAGAGATGGTGCAGGAGGGAGGGGTTCAGATTTTTGGGACATTGGGACTGGTTCTGGGGGAGGTGGGGCTATTACAAATTGGACGGTCTACACCTGGGCTGGACTGGAACCAATGTCCTTGGGGGTGCTTTTGCTAACGCTGTTGGGGAGGGTTTAAACTAATGTGGCAGGGAGATGGGAACCAAATGAGGAGGTCAGTGGACAGCAAGGAGGTAGTAACTAAAGCCTGGAAGGAACTAGATAATGAAGTCAGCGTGACTAAGGGAAAGAGTAGACAGGGAGCAGATGATGAACACAAAGGGACTGGTGGTCTGAGGTGCATTTGTTTTAATGCAAGAAGTGTAGTAGGTAAGGCAGATGAACTTAGGGCTTGGATTAGTACCTGGGAGTATGATGTTATTGCTATTACTGAGACTTGGTTGAGGGAAGGGCATGATTGGCAACTAAATATCCCAGGATATCGATGCTTCAGGAGGGATAGAGGGGGAGGTAAAAGGGGTGGAGGAGTTGCATTACTGGTCAAAGAGGATACCACAGCTGTGCTGAAGGAGGGCACTATGGAGGACTCAAGCAGTGAGGCAATATGGGCAGAACTCAGAAATAGGAAGGGTGCGGTAACAATGTTGGGGCTGTACTACAGGCCTCCCAACAGCGAGCGTGAGATAGAGGTACAAATATGTAAACAGATTATGGAAAGATGTAGGAGCAACAGGGTGGTGGTGATAGGAGATTTTAATTTTCCCAACATTGACTGGGATTCACTTAGTGTTAGAGGTCAAGATGGAGCAGAATTTGTAAGGAGCATCCAGGAGGGTTTTCTAGAGCAGTATGTAAATAGTCCAACTCGGGAAGGGGCCATACTGGACCTGGTGTTGGGGAATGAGCCCGGCCAGGTGGTTGAAGTTTCAGTAGGGGGCTACTTTGGGAATAGTGATCACAATTCCGTAAGTTTTAGAATACTCATGGACAGAGACGAGTGGTCCTAAAGGAAGAGTGCTAAATTGGGGGAAGGCCAACGAGACCAAATTTCGGCAGGAGCTGGGGAATGTAGATTGGGAACAGCTGTTTGAAGGTAAATCCACATTTGATATGTGGGAAGCTTTTAAAGAGAGGTTGATTAGCGTGCAGGAGAGACATGGTCCTGTGAAAATGAGGGATAGAAATGGCAAGATTAGGGAACCATGGATGACTGGTGAAATTGTGAGACTAGCTAAGAGGAAAAAGAAGCATACATAAGGTCTAGGCGGCTGAAGAAAGACTGAGCTTTGAAAGAATATTGGGAATGTAGGACCAATCTGAAACCAGGAATTAAGAGGGCTAAAAGGGGTCATGAAATATCTTTAGCAAACAGGGTTAAGGAAAATCCCAAAGCCTTTTATTCATATATAAGGAGCAAGAGGGTAACGAGAGAAAGGATTGGCCCACTCAAGGACAAAGGAGGAACGTTATGCGTGGAGTCAGAGAAAATGGGTGAGATTCTAAACGAGTACTTTGCATCGGTATTCACCGAGGAGAGGGGCATGACGGATGTTGAGGTTAGGGACAGATGTTTGATTACTCTAGGTCAAGTCGGCATAAGGAGGGAGGAAGTGTTGGGTATTCTAAAAGGCATTAAGGTGGACAAGTCCCCAGGTCCGGATGGGATCTATCCCAGATTACTGTGGGAAGCGAGAGAGGAAATAGCTGGGGCCTTAACAGATATCTTTGCAGCATCCTTAAACACGGGTGAAGTCCTGGAGGACTGGAGAATTGCTAATGTTGTCCCCTTGTTTAAGAAGGGTAGCAGGGATAATCCAGGTAATTATAGACCGGTGAGCCTGACGTCAGTGGTAGGGAAGCTGCTGGAGAAGATACTGAGGGATAGGATCTATTCCCATTTGGAAGAAAATGGGCTTATCAGTGATAGGCAACATGGTTTTGTGCAGGGAAGGTCATGTCTTACCAACTTAATAGAATTCTTTGAGGAAGTGACAAAGTTGATTGATGAGGGAAGGGCTTCAGTAAGGCGTTTGATAAGGTTCCCCACGGTAGGCTGATGGAGAAAGTGAAGTCGCATGGGGTCCAAGGTGTACTAGCTAGATGGATACAGAACTGGCTGGGCAACAGGTGACAGAGTAGCAGTGGAAGGGAGTTTCTCAAAATGGAGACGTGTGACTAGTGGTGTTCCACAGGGATCCGTGCTGGGACCACTGTTGTTTGTGATATACATAAATGATTTGGAGGAAAGTATAGGTGGTCTGATTAGTAAGTTTGCAGACGACACTAAGATTGGTGGAGTAGCAGATAGTGAAGGGGACTGTCAGAGAATACAGCAGAATATAGATAGATTGGAGAGTTGGGCAGAGAAATGGCAGATGGAGTTCAATCAGGGCAAATGCGAGGTGATGCATTTTGGAAGATCCAATTCAAGAGTGAACTATACAGTAAATGGAAAAGTCCTGGGGAAAATTGATGTACAGAGAGATTTGGGTGTTCAGGTCCATTGTTCCCTGAAGGTGACAACGCAGGTCAATAGAGTGGTCAAGGCGGCATACGGCATGCTTTCCTTCATCCGACGGGGTACTGAGTACAAGGGTTGGCAGGTCATGTTACAGTTGTATAAGACTTTGGTTCGGCCACATTTGGAATACTGCGTGCAGTTCTGGTCGCCACATTACCAAAAGGATGTAGATGCTTTGGAGAGGGTGCAGAGGAGGTTCACCAGGATGTTGCCTGGTATGGAGGGCGCTAGCTATGAAGTGAGGTTGAGTAGATTAGGATTATTTTCATTAGAAAGACGGAGGTTGATAGGGGACCTGATTGAGGTGTACAAAATCATGAGAGGTATAGACAGGGTGGATAGCAAGAAGCTTTTTTCCCCCCCCAGAGTGGGGGATTCAATTACGAGGGGTCACGAGTTCAAAGTGAGAGGGGAAAAGTTTAGGGGGGATATGCGTGGAAAGTTCTTTACGCAGAGGGTGGTGGGTGCCTGGAACGCGTTGCCAGCAGAGGTGGTAGACGCGGGCACGATAGTGTCTTTTAAGATGTATCTAGACAGATACATGAATGGGCAGGAAGCAAAGAGATACAGACCCTTAGAAAATAGGCGACATGTTTAGATAGAGGATCTGGATCGGCGCAGGCTTGGAGGGCCAAAGGACCTGTTCCTGTGCTGTAATTTTCTTTGTTCTTTCTTTGTGGAGCCACCTCCTCCAGTTAGTTGTTTAATTGCCCACCACCATTCACGGTTGGATGCGGCAGGACGGCAGAGCTTAGATCTGATCCGTTGGTTATGGGATCGCTTAGCTCTGTCTATTGCATGCTGCTTACGCAGTTTGGCATGCAAGTAGTCCTGGGTTGTAGCTTCACCAGGTTGACACATCATTTTGAGGTATGCGGTGGGCGGCTCCTGGCATGCCCTCCTGCACTCTTTATTGAACTAGGGTTGCTTTCCTGTCTTGATGGTAATGGTGGAGTGGGGGATATGACAGGCCATGAGCTTACAGATTGTGGTTGAGTACAATTCTGCTGCTGCTGATGCCCCACAGCGCCTCATGGATGCCCAGTTTTGCATTGCTAAATCTGTTCGAAATCTATCCCAATTAGCAGAGCGATAGTGCCACACAACATGATGAACGGTATCCTCAATGTGAAGGCGGGACTTCGTCTCCACAAGGACTCCTACCAATACGGTCATGGACAGAAGCATCTGCAGCAGGCAGATTGAGGACGAGGTCAAGCATGTTGAGTACATAATCTAGGCTGACACTCCAGTGCAGTACCAAGGATGTGCTACACGGGTAGAGGGGTTGTCTTTCAGGTCAACAAAAGGAACTAGAGGCACTATTCATAGTGCAGGGGAACTCCCTGCACCCTGGCCAATATTCATCCCTCAACCAACACTGCTAAAATAGATCATATGGTTATTCAACTCATTGCTATTTAAAAGACCATGCCATACACAAATTGGCACTGATAACATTTCAAAAGCACTGCATCAACCATGAAGCACTTTTGGATGTCTCAAGGATGAAAGAGTCAAATCTTTTACATGCTCTCACTCAGTTTTCCTTTCATCATGATAATTTCAAACACACAGGAAAACAATGAAATCTTTAACAAAACTGCACGTTTGATAAAGCTACATAACAGGTGAAGTACAGCTGAATTCCTGAACATGTCTAAATCAGTCTCACTTTTAGTCTGTCCCCCTTTTAAAAAAAGTTGTCAAGAATTACAATTGTTAAAAATCCTTATGCTTTATTCTGTATCCGTTAATTAAATTTTTTGTGTGATCTGCGCATGCAGATGACACCGTGTGAACTGGCTGGAATGAGTTAATAACCACAGAGGTGCAAGGGCACTCAACTGATAGAATGCTGAAATGCCATAACCAGTGAGCACTCTGGTTAATGAGCAGACCTAATATTAAACTATTTTCCTCATTTTTTTCTCAAATCGCACAATATGTTGTACTAGTTCCTTTATTTAAAATTGTATTCGTTTTTTCAAAAAAGAAAATGTGCATCAGGGTAAGAATATTTGCAACAGGTGTCCCAAAATTCAATAACAATGTACTTGTTATGAAAAGTACTTGCATGGGGAAAAACTACATACAGATTTTAATGAATAGATCTGGCGTACAGGATTCTCAATCCAACAACATGCTTAACAAATTTGTCACATTCTACAAGCAAATCACAAAATACTTATACAAAAGAAATACAGTTCATTGCGTATATTTACACTTGCAAAAAGCATCAAGAAACTGCCCCACAGGAAATTTAAGAGCATCGTCCATAGTATTCAAGAATAAGTGTCAGCATGCATGAAGGACAGAAAGCAGACAGCCAACAAATTAATTGATCCAATTATGGGAATGAGAACAGAGAGTGAAAATATACCCTAAAAGATAATATACACACACACACACAGTTTCTCTAAAAACAATACTGCAGATGGAAGAAAATAAAACAGGATTCTGGGTTTTATTTTTTAATTGCTTTGAACACAAAAGCAAAGAAATCATGATAAATCTGTACAAAACACTGGTAAGCATCCAACTGGACTTTTGGCCAACCCAACATAAAAAAAACTAGAGCCAAAGATAAATGAAATGTAGGTTCATACTTCCACTGGTCAGTGCATCTATAACAAGGCAGTATGAACGAAAATAAAAACAGAAAATGCTGGAAATACACAGATATGGCAGCATCTGTGGAGGGAAAAACAGAGTTAATGTTTCAGGTCAATGATCTTTCAGAAGTTCTGCATTTTCAATTTTTTGTGTTTTTATTTCAAATGTCCATCATCTACAGTCTATACTCTTGAGTATGAACTCAAGATTAAAGGGTAGGAATTAGAGGGATATTGCACCACCCAAGTTATTGGGATATGGCACAAATGGGGATATTTAAGCTAGGTCAATCACAACTCCTCAGATAACGAAGCAGCCCGTGTCCAGATGAAGCAAGACCTGGACAATATCCAGGCTTGGGCTGATAAGTGACGAGCAACGTTCATGTCACACAAGTGCCAGGCAATGATTATCTCAAACAAGAGAGAGAATCTAACGATCTCCCCTGGACTTTCAATGGCATTACAAATCGCTGAATCCCTCACTAACATCCTGGGGGTTACCATTGACCAGAAATTGAACTGGAATAGCCACATAATTACAGTGACTCCAAGAGCAGGTCACAGGTTGGGAATTCTGCTGCAAGTAACTTGCCTCCTGACTCCCCAATGCCTGTCCACCATCTACAAGGCACAAGCCAGGAGCGTGATGAAATACTCGCCACTTGCTTTGATGCAGCTCCAACAACACTCAAGAATCTCAACACTATTCACGACAAAGCAGCCTGCTTGATTGGCACCCCATCTACAAATATTCACTCCCTCCACCACTGATGCACAGTGGCAGCAGTGTGTACCATCTACAAGATGCACTGCAGCAACACACCAAGACTCCTTTAACAGCACCTTCCAAACCCGCGAACTCTACAACGTGGAAAGTGAAAGGCAACGGCAGCAAAGGCATGGGAACACCACCATCTGCAAGTTCCCCTCCCAAGCCACACGCCATCCTGACTTGGAACTGTATCAGCATTCCTTCACCATCACTGGGTCCCCAAGGACTGCAGCGGTTTTTGAAGGCAGCTCACCACCACCTGCTCAATGGTAATTAGGGAAGGGCAATAAATGGTGACCGAGCCAGCGATGCCCACATCCCATGAACGAATGAAAATAAAGCATTGAGAGAGAAATGCTCAGACTACAGGAAAAGAGCAAAGTAACGGGAATGGCGAGATTTGGTGGGGAAATGCCAGCACTGACAATGACTCAAGTAAGTTCCTGCAATATTTCTGATTCTTTACACAGTGAATTGCCCTCTTAACAAGACAGCCATGGTTTAACACATTTTCACACTCATTTCAAAGTCACAGAATCAAAGAACTTTTACAGCACAAGAGGTGGCCAATCGGCCCATTATGTCTACACCGGCTCTCCAAATAAGCAATTCGCCTAGTGCCATACCCCCGCCTTCTCCCTGTAACCCTGCACATTCTTACTTTTCAGCTAACAGTCCAATTCCTTTTTGAATACCTCGATTGAACCTGCCTACACCAAACTCTCAGGCAGTGCATTCCAGACCTTATCCACTCACTGCGTGAAAAAGTTTCTCATGTCGCTTTTGCTTCTTTTGCCAATTACTTTAAATCTGTGCCCTCTTGTTCGCAATCCTTTTACAAGTAGGAACAGTTTTTCCCTATCTACTCTGTCCAGACCCAATATCTTGAATACCTCCATCAAATCATCTCTCAGCCTTCCCTTCTCCAATCTATTATTGCAAGTGAAGTTCCTCATCCCTGGAACCATGCTCGTGAATCTTTTCTGCACTCTCTCCAATGCCTTCCCATTTTCCTGAAGTACAACATCCCGAACTGGATGCAATACTCCAGCTGAGGTCGAACTATTGTCTTAGATAAGTTCAACTTACCATCCTTGTTCTTGTGCTCTATGCCATTAATAAAACCTAGGATATTATATGTTTTTATTAATCGCTCTCAACTTGTCCTGCCACCTTCAAATACTTATACACATAAACCCCCAGGTCCCTCTGCTCCTGCACCCCCTTTAGAAATGTACCCTTTATTTTATATTGTCTCTCCATGTTCTTCTTACCAAAATGAATCACGACACACTTCTCTGCATTGAACTTCATCTGACACTTAGTCGTCCATTCCACCAACTTGTCTATGTCCTTTTGAAGTGCTACACTATCCTCCTTACAGTTCCCGATTGTTCAAAAGTTTTGCATCATGCACAAATTTTGAAATTGTGCCCTGAACACCAAGGCCTAAATTATTCATATATATCAGGAAGAGCAAGGGTCCCAACACTGACCCCTGGAGAACTCCACTAAAATAAAAGCAAAATACTGCGGATGCTGGAAATCTGAAATAAAAAGAAGAAATGCTGGAACCACTCAGCAGGTCTGGCAGCATCTGTGGAAAGAGAAGCAGAGTTAACGTTTCGGGTCAGTGACCCGAAGAAGGGTCACTGACCCAAAACGTTAACTCTGCTTCTCTTTCCACAGATGCTGCCAGACCTGCTGAGTGGTTCCAGCATTTCTTCTTTTTATTTCAGATTTCCACTAAAACCTTCCTCCAGCCCGAAAAGCAACTATTAATAACTGCACACAGCCAATTTAAAACCCATGCTGCTACTATCCCTTTTAGTCTCTGAGTTATAACTTGGCTCACAGGTCTCTTGTGCAGCACTGTATCAAACGCCTTTCGGAACTCCATGTACACCACATCAACAGTATTGCCCTCATCAACCCGCTTACCTCTTCAAAAAACTCCAGCAAGTTAGTTAAACACAATTTCCCCTGAAC
This sequence comes from Heterodontus francisci, assembly GCF_036365525.1. Taxonomy (NCBI): domain Eukaryota; kingdom Metazoa; phylum Chordata; class Chondrichthyes; order Heterodontiformes; family Heterodontidae; genus Heterodontus; species Heterodontus francisci. Next base: position 14,203,381 of record NC_090406.1, read on the forward strand.
AAATCCATGCTGGCTTTCCTTAATTAGCCCGCATTTGTCCCTGTGCCTATTAATGTTGTCCCAAATTATTGTTTCTAGAAGTTTCCCCACCACCGAAGTTAAACTTACTGGCCTGTAGTTGCTAGACTCGCCAAATTATACTTACAATTTTCAGAACAGTTGGAGATATTGTCAGCTTGCCATCATAATCATATACAGCTAAGAACTCTTGAAACTAGTTAAAGTGCATAATACACTTGAAGAAATACTGGTTCACCATCAGCAGCCAAGCAATACTCAAATAATCAGTGACGCTCCAACTTCATCCAAAAATCAAAGTACCACTGCACATGTACTGGCAAATACATACAAAAATCACACACTAGCTCTGAGATTCAGAACATGCTAAAATATGGCAAAAACATTATTGTGCAGATCCCACTTTACATGGCTGTGGCCTGCAAAGGGAATTACCTTATCAATTTTATTACCAATGCACTGTGGCATTATTCTATCCAACTTGTACAGAATTCAAGCCTGTATTGCAGCAAATTCACACCAAATTGGCAATAGCAATATTTTACACAGACAACTAAGAACTTGGGTAGTTTGATACAGAGCAGCAGAAATTCATTTTTACATACCAACTACATATTAGGAGCATGAGTAGACCACTCAGCCCCTCGAGACTGCTCCACCATTCAACAAGATCATGGCTGAACTGATTGTATCAATTCCACATTCCTGCCAACCCCCAATAACCTTTCACCCCTATGCTCATCAAGAATCTATTTATCTCTGCCTTAAAAGTATTGAAAGACTGTTACCACCGCCTTTTGAGAAAGTGAGTTCCAAAGACTCACCATCCTGAGAGAAAGTTTCTAATTTCTGTCTTAAATGGGCGACCCCTTATTTATAAATAGTGACCCCTAGCTCTAGATTCTCCCACAAGAGGAAACATCCTTTCCACATCCACCCTGTCAACACCCCTCAGGACATTGTATGTTTCAATCAAGTCGCCTCTTAGTCTCCTAAATTCCAACAGATATAAGCCTAGCCTGTCCAACCTTTCCTCATAAGATAGCCTGCCCATTCTAGGTATTAGTCTAGTAAACCTTCTCTGAACTGCTTCCAACACATTTATATCCTTCCTCAAATAAGGAGACCAATATTGTACACAGTACTCCAGATGTGGTCTCATAAATGACTGGTATAACTAAAGCACAAACTCCCTACTTTTGGATTCAATTCCCCTCGCAGTAAACAATAACATTCCATTAGCTTTCCTAATTACTTGCTATGCCTACATACTAACCTTTTGCGATTCATGGCACTAGGACACCCAGATGTCTCTGCATTTCACAGCTCTGCAACTCTCACCAGTTAGATAATATACTTTTTTATTCTTCCTGCCAAAATGGACAATTTCACATTTTCCCACATTATTCTCCATTTGCTAGATCTTGGCCTACTCACTTTGTCTACATCCCTTTGTAGCCTCCTTATGTCCTCTTCACAAATTACTTCCCTACCTATCTTTGTGTCATCAGCAAATTTAGCAACCATACCTCTTCAGTCCCTTCATCCAAGTCATTTATATAAACTGTAAATGTTGAGGCCCCAGCACTGATCCCTGTGGCACACCACTCGTTACATCTTGCCAACCAGAAAATGACCCACTTATGCCTACTGTTTCCTGTTAGCTAGCCAATCTTCTAACCATGCCAAAATGTTACCCCCGAAACCATAAGCTTTTATTTTCCACAAAAAACTTTGATGTGGTACCTTATCAAATGCTTTCTGGAAATTAGCATTATTTTCTTCTGTTGGGTTTGGATTTTTTTTTCTTTTTCTTCTTTGTTAACATTGACGGTGTGGGCTTGAAGGAGTTTTAATTTGAATTTTTAAACAAGGTCTTCAGTTATTGATTTAAACTATTTATGTCTGATAATTTATGTTAAATTCTACACAGCATCAACTACGTAAATATATTAGAAACTTTGCAAATCATAGGCAGGATTTACTTGTGAAAGTAGAATATGAAAATATTCAAATTTAACATTTAGTATTCCATGCAAACGTCATTTCGTTGTAATACTACAAATAGGAAAGCAGAAAATCAGTATACTGTACAGAATACCGGTCATCTACTTGCTGCTTACAAACATTGCCTCAAGAAACCAGACAGTAAATGACAATCATGAGACAGACCACTACTGTGATTAGAACTTGAGCACCATGGCTACCGATGTTCTGTCAGAAATCAAGTCTGTGGGGACTATCTTGTAAGAATTTTAGGAACTTCTGTACAGGTAGCAAATCCTACTTTGATTCTTCTCATGAGAATAACAGTTATACAACTCGGATACAGGTGGCACAAGGAATGAGGTGTCCTAAAATTAACATTCCAAGATGTAGTTAATATCTAATCATCTTTCTAAAAAAAAAATCAAACAGCAAAAAATATTTGAACATTTACATATTTTTATTTCATTCTGCCCAAAGTAAATGACACTACTGGACAAAGCGAAATTCACATTACTGCTGAATCAATCATTCGGCTTGTGACTACATTTATCTCAATTCAACTTCCTCAGTCAGGCTCATTAACTCCTTCAAGTCCGCACCTTCAATGTTAAAAGATGAAAATAAAAAAAATCCAAACCCAACAAAAGAAAATGTGCATAATTTTCATGCATTTGATTTCTAAACTGCATTGTCACACAGATATCCTCTTCAATTAACGAATGAGGGAATTCAGACATAACCACAACTTAATATGGCAGAAATAGAATTGAAAATGAAATCGATTTTCTTTGGACCAAACAGCAACCATTTGAAAAAAATACACTGGATACTTCTGCATAAATCATATGGTGGGAATCCAATCAAGGGGTTCATAAAATGATGTAAAACACAAGGTAAAAGCTAACACAATTTCACACCATCTGAACCACAAGATCTGTTTACTATTTTAAACTTACAATGTAAAGAAATGTTAGTTTTTTTTAAAAAAGCCGTCGCAACATAATTATTCCCCATGTCTCAGCAATGATTTGTAATTTCAAGCACAATTCACTGACAGGCTGCATCAGTGTTTTGGAAGTTTGGGGTAGGGGGAAGTGAGGAAGAGAATGAAAGTTGTTCATAAAAAAGTTGTTTGAATTATTATTTCGCAACACGATGTAGAAAGTTTTGTTCCTAGGTCTGCACAGAGTGATGACTGTCAGCTTGATTCCAAATAAATGCAAGAATCAATGGCAAGTCCTGCAAAGAAGGAACATCAGTGATTGTGTTGCATCTCCCATGTTACTATTAATACCTTTCAGGTCAGGGATCTTGATACTGCCAGACCAGCTGAGTATTTCCAGCACCTTCTGTTTTTATTTCAGATTTCCAGCATCTGCAGTATTTTGATTTCATTGCAGTACTTTTAATACCACCATTTTAATTTTTCTGCAATTCACCATCATACATCATTCAAAGCAGACCATATAATTTTGCTGTTGCCCTGATGAAAAATACCACAAGAAAACTAACTGGTCATTCAGCTCACACCTGTTTGCGAGATCTACACACTCAACTAAATAAGTGACTACATTTCAAAAAGCTTTACCTGAAGTGGTTTCAGACATTGGAAAAACGCAATGGAGTGCTAGTTAAATGAAAGTCTCTCTTTCACCCCCCCCCCCCCCCCCACCCCCATTTATACTTAATTAGAACTGTAACCTCACAAATAATTAAAACTGGGATGATTCAATTATATCAAGCTGCTACAGAAGCACAATCTCATGCTGTTTGAACAGATGAATTTGGGCCTCTCATTTAGAAACGCTTCTGTTGTATTTCAATATAATTCAACCATTAGACAAACCCTTTCAAGATCTCGACGCAAAAAAAGGCAAAATAGGATTTGTTGTGCAACATCCATATTTTAAAAAAAGCACCCATGGCCTAATTTTAAATGAGAATTTGCAACAGGTTTTAACATGTATTTTCCATCTATTCCTCTATACTAAAAATGAATATTGAACACAATTAGGCATTTGAATGTTTTCTCTACAAAAAATGCATCCTAAAACAGCTTTGTTAGGGCACTTTTAGGAGCAGTAGCTTGCATTGTTTGAAAATGTCCAGTGGGCTTCAAATAGTTGATGTTGTACAGCAAGTACTCATGCTTAAATGGTTAAACAAAATTTATATATATTTTGGTACATTATACTAGAATTATTTAGCACAATCTATGTATTACGTTTTCATTTCAAGTCAGCATACAGGGATTACAGCAAGATTACTTCTAAATCAATAAAATGAATCCAGGAAATAAACAGCCCAAAGAATAAAATCTTCTAGTTTTCTTAATTTTAACAAAGTTATTCTAATTTTTAAAGGTATATTTATATTGGCCAACAGAACAAGTGACTACAGTTGAAAAGTAATTAATTGGCTGGGTGACTCTGGGACACTGAGGACAGTAAACCATAGAAACATTACAGCACAGGAGAAGGCCATTTAGTCCATCATGTCTGTGCCGGCTGAAAAAACTAGCCGCCCAATCTAATCCCACCTTCCAGCAATTGGTCCATAGCCTTGCAGGTTACAGCACTTCAGGTGCATGTCCAAGTACCTTTTAAAAGAATTGAGGGTTTCTGCCTCCATCACTGTTCTTGGCAGTGAATTCCAGATACCCATCACCTTCTAGGTGAAAAAGGTTTTCCGCATGTCCCCTCTAATCCTATCAACTTAAATCTGTGCCCCCTGTTAATTCAACTCTCCGCTAGGGGAAACAGGTCCTTCCTGTCTCCTCTATCTACGCCCCTCATAATTTTGTATACCTCAATTAAGTCACCCTCAGCCTCCTCTGTTCTAAGGAAAACAACCCTAGACTATCCAATCTTTCCTCATAACTGCAAATTTCAAGCCCTGACAACATTCCTGTAAATATTCTCAGTACTCTCTCCAAAGCAATATGTCCTTCCTGTAATGCGGTGACCAGAACTGTATGCAATACTCTAGCTGTGGCCTAACCAGCATTTCACAGTTGCAGCATTACATCCCTGCTTTTGTATTCTATACCTTGGCCAATAAGGAAAAGCATTCGATATGCCTTCTTCACCACTCTATCAACCTGTCCTGCCACCTTCAGGGACCTGTGGACATGCATTCCAAGGTCTCTCACTTAGAGTCAGAGTGTCAGTCATTTACAGAACAGAACGAGGCCATTTGGCCCATATCAGCTCTCCACGTCTTCTACCCCTCTCAATATCCTCCCATTTATTATGTATTCCCTTGCTTTGTTTGACTTCCCCAAATACATTACCTCACACTCTTCTGGATTGAATTCCATTTGCCACTTTTCCACCCATTCCACCAAACCACTGATATTCTGGAGTCGATAGCCATCCTCTTCACTATTAACTACACAGCCAAATTTTTGTGTCATCAGCAAATTTCCCAATCATGCCTCTCACATTTAGATCTAAATCATTAATATATACCACAAACAGCAAGGGATCCAACACTGAGCCTTGCGGAATGCCAAGGGAAACTGCTTTCCATTTGCAAAAACATCCATCAACTACTACCCTTGATTTCCTGTCACAGAGCCAATTTTGGATCCAACCTATCATTTTACTCTCCAGTCTGCCATGTGGGACCTTGTCAAATGCCTTACTAAAATCCACGCAGACCACATTCACTGCACTACCCTTTTCACCTCTCTTTGTTACTTCCTCAAAACTCTCAATCAAGTTGGTAAGACATGACTTTCCTTTAACAAATCCATGCCGACTATCCCTGATTACTCCATGTCTTTTTAAGTGGCTGTTTATACAGTGCCTCAGAATTGATTTTAATAACTTACCCACCATCGAAGTCAGACTGACCAATCTATAATTATTTGGCCTACCCCTGACACCCTTTTTAAACAATAAAACATTTTCAGACCTCCAATCGTCCAGTACCTCGCTAGTATCTAGTGAGGATTTGATGATGATCTTCAGAGCATCCACTATTTCCTCCTTGACTTCCTTTAACAACCTGGGACACAATCCATACGGCCCTGGCAATTTATCCGCTGACAAGGATGTCAGACCCTCTCGTACTTCCTCTCTCATTATACTCATCGTATCTGATATTTCACACTCCTCCTCCAACTACAATGTCTGCATCAACTCTCTCCTTTGCGGTGATAGAGACAAAAAACTCATTCAGAACCCTGCATACCTCTTCTGCATCCACGCACAAGTTCCCTGGTACATTTGATAGGCCCCACCCTTTCCACAGTTATCCTCTTGCTCTTAATGAACAGTTAAAGCATCTTTGGATTGTCCTTGATTTTACCTGCCAATAATTGCTCATGTCCTCTTTGCTTTTCTAATTTCCTTTTTTTACTTCACCACTGCACTTTCTATACTCCTCTAGGCTTTCTAAGGTAGTAAGTTTTTTGTGATCGTCATAAGCTTTCTTTTTCTGCTTTAACTTATCCTGTAAGCTTCTAAATAACCAGGGGGCTCCAGATTTGGTAGTACCACCCTTTGTGGTGGACATGCCTAAACTGTGCCTGTAGTTTTTTCTTTATTTCCAAAATATACTTTCATAAAAAACTAAAAAAAAAATACATTACAAAACAGTTCCAAAAAGCACAAAGTCAAACAATACAAAGAGTGCAAAAGAGATCAGTTTCCCTCAATACAGGAGCGAGTTGCCTCACAACCCTTTCATTTCATTTTACATGCCGTGTACATTTTACAGCCAAAAAATATTTTCTGGATACAGTTGAGGGGTTTCCCATGGATCCAGCCCCTCAGTTCAGCTTGGTGGGGGGGACCTTACACTGTGGTCTTTCCCCATTGAGCCTTTGCCGCGGCTGCCCCTAGCTTTAGTGCGTCCCTCAGCATGCAGTCCTGGACCTTGGAATGCGCCAGTCCGCAACATTCAGTCGCGGACAACTCTTTGCGCTGGAAGACCAGCAATTTTCAGGCAGACCAAAGGGCACGTTTTAATGCCTCCCACTGGTTTGCCACCGATTTTCCTTCAAGTAGCTGTATCCAGTCCACTTTTGCCAAGTCACCTCTCAGTTTTGTAAAATTTGCCTTCCCCCAATTTAGAAATTTTACTCCCATTTTATCTTTGTCCTTTTCCATGATTATGCTAAAACTAATTGTATTATGGTCACCATCTCCAAAATGGTCACCCACTGTTAGTTCATCCACTTGCCCTGCTTCAATACTGAAGACTAAATCTAGAAATGCACCCCCTCTCATTGGAATTGTAACGTGCTGGCTAAAAAAGTTCTCTTGAATGCAGTTCAAGAATTTTGTGCCCTTCAGACCATTGTATGCCAGTTGATACTGGGATAGTTGAAATCCCCAACTATTATTGCCTATAGTTTTTGTACTCAGAAATTTGCCAACATATTTGTTCTTCTATCTCCTATATAACTTGCACTTCTTTCTCGTAATACATAATGGCTCAAAGTCCAATGTATTGCACTGATAGGACTCTCAGGTGAGTCAGCACTTATTTTATATATTAATGAATAAAAATATCGAGATGCCCCAGTGCTGGCCATGAGCAGTTTATTACTGAACACGACAATTAATAGTTGTGCACCACTATATTACAGTAAATTTACTGAGGTTAAACCTTTTATGACTGACTAGAGGTGAAACAAATTACGTAATGTACTGATATGGAAAGATACAGGCCTAGCAAATATATTTTTTAAACTATTTACATACTACTGAACAAAATTTATTTTCTCCAAAATAACATACCAATTATTCAAATATATTTTTTGCTCTACTTCATATTAGATTTGCAGCTTTTGCTGAAGATACAAAAGGCCAGAAATTGATGGGAAGCAGACTTGTTAAAACGATGCAGTGATGGAGTTTGTCATTATTAATTTGTAAAAAAAAAAATTCAGGAACTACTAAGAGATACTTCACAAATTGCTGGATGATTTAAGCTGCTCTGCCATTAACATCGCCAAAGCTGATAAGGATCCCTTCCTGCCGTGAGGCCCCGCCCCCTTCCCCCATTGAACTTACTGATTGTGAAATGGCTGGATTTACAACATTATTACCAATTATTCTTGCTGCAGCTATATAGGGCTAGCAATTAATGCCAGAGAGGACCCCGTAACGACATAATTTATCGCCCTAGCACAAAACTCAATCTCGAAGGCCCAGAAAGGAATAATGAAGCTGTGCAGTCCCATTCCGCAGTAAGTGAACTGTTCCTAGATTTAAAAAAAAAATTAAACACATTATCTGTATTGCTGTATTTTTGTGGCAGCCTTGCCATCCAGACTCTGTTAGTGTCGGAAGGCAATAACTTTCAGGACACAAAGCTCTCGACACATGAAAGAGGGTCATTCAAAAATCAGATCTTACTGCATAACATGTGGCAGGCCTCATTTTCCTCCAGGTTGCAATTTCAAACTTTATGCCCAATTTGAATTATTTGACATTTATTTCAGTTCCGCGACTGATTGATGCACATTAGTTTTGATTCTGTAATGCTGAGCTTTTCGCCTCTAAAATTGGGGCAAATGTACCATCTTTTCCTGTAATTATAAATTAAATATTTTTAGTGTGTGAATAATATGCATACTATAAAACAGCAGGGCCTCCAGCCCATCCTGAGCAAAGCCACAGAAGATCCATTCCATACAAGTTATATATATTTGCATGGTTTACAATGGCTTGAGGCCAAGATACTACATAAAAGCAATGAACTGTACATGTACTGAAAATGTATTACACAGTATATTAAAATACTCTAGTCTGCTTTGAGCATATTATTTAAGTGTACAGATTTGAAAGGATGCTATCTCCCTTTTATTTCTACAGATACCCATTTACAACAATTAAGAACTAACGCCAAAGCGTACTCTTCTGAAAAGTTTAAATTTAAGTCAACAAGAACAGCTTTAATGAAGGGTTGTATTCAAAGCATGAAACCCTCTTGATCTCACAGATGCTAATCAATAATGTTTTTCGAACATTTCTGTTTTTACTTTAGATTTGCACATCCCTGAGTTATGACCTGTTCCACCAGCAGGACATATCCACCAGAGGTGGCAGCACAATGGTACACGGTTGTCAAGGAGTGGCTCTGGATGTTCTCAACACTGACGCTGTGTCCCATGACACCATATCAAACATTGGCAAGGAAACTCCCCGCTGATTACCAGCTATTATCCTCTCTCAGCTGACCAATCGGTACTCCTCCACATTGAACACAACTTGGAAAAAGCACAAAGGGCAGCAAGGACACAAAGCTACAATGCAGGACCACATGAATGCAACAGTGGAAACAGCATGCCACTGACAGAATAAAGTGTCCCACAACCAATGGATCAGATCAATGTGCGCAGCAGGACTGCAGGGCTGTCGTGAATGGTAGTGGACAATTAACTAATTGGTTCCATGAACATTCCCATCCTGGACGATAGTGGAGCCCAGTATGAGTGCAAAGACAAGGCTGAAGCAGCTGCAACCATCTTCAGCCAGAAGTTCCAAGTGGATGATCCATCTTGACTGCCATCTGAGGCCCCCACCATCACTGATGCCAGTCCTCAGCCAATTCAAATCACTCCATCCAATATCAAGAAATAGCTAAGCACATTGGATACGCCAAAGGCTATGGGCCCCAATAATATCTCGCCTGCAGTACTGAAGACCTATTTCAAAACTCGCCACACTGTTTCAGTGCAGCAATATCACCTACCCAATAAAGTAGAAAATCGTCCAAGTATGTCCTGTGCACAAAAAAAACAGAACAATTACCAAGCCATCAGCCTACTCCCAATTATCAGCAGATTGATGGAAGGTGTTGTTGACAGTGCTATCAAGAATCCCAAAAACTGACCAGTCGGAGTTCTGCCAGGATCACTCGGCTCCAGACCTCATTACAGTCTTAGTCCAAACATGGGCAAAAGAACTGAATTCCAGAGGCGAGGTGAGAATGCCTGCCCTTGACGTCAAGACAGCATTTGACCGTGTGCGGCATCAAGGAGCAAAATTGAAGTCAACAGGATTAAGGGGAAAATTCTCCACTGGTTGGAGTCACACCTAGCACAAAAGGAAGATGGTTGTGGTTGTTGGAGGCCAATCACGAGTCCCAGGACATTGATGCAGGAGTTCGTCAGGGTAGTATCATAGGCCCAGCCATCTTCAGCTGCTTCATCAATGACCTTCCCTCCATCATGTCAGAAGTGGGAATGTTCACTTACGATTGCACAATAGTCAGCACCATTTGTGACTCCTCAGATACTGAAGCAGTCTGTGTAGAAATGCAACAAGATCTGGACAATATCCAGGCTTGGGCAAGTAACATTCGTGCCACACAAGGACCATCTCCAACAGAAGAGAATCTAGCCATCTCCCCTTGACTTTCAGAAGCAAAGGCATTACCATCACTGAATGGCCCACTATTAACATCTTTGCAGGGAGGGGGAGAAAGAGTTACCATTGACCAGAAACTTAACTGGACCAGCCATATAAATACTGTGGCTACAAGAGCAGGTCAGAGGGCGAGAATTCTTCAGCAAGTAACTCACTTCCCAACTCCCAAAGCCTGTCCACCATCTGCAAGGCACAAGTCTGCAGTGCTTTGGAATACTCTCCACTTGCCTGGAAGAGTGCAGCTCCAACAACACTCAACACCATCCAAGACCAAGCAGCCTGCTTTATTAGCATCCCATCCACCACCAGCACACAGTGGCAGCAGTGTGTACCATCTACAAGATGCACTGCAGCAACTTGCCAAGTCTCCTTCAACAGCACCTTCCAACCAGTGACCTCTACCACCCAGAAGGACAAGGGCAGCAGACACATGGCACCACCACCTGCAAGCTCCCCCTCCAAGCCACATACCATCCTGACTTGGATCGATAATCACACTTCCTTCACAATTGCTGTGTCAAAAACCTGGAATTCCATTCCGAAAAAGCACTGTGGGCGCACCTACACTAGATGGACTGCAGCGGTTCAAGGTGGTTCACCACCACATTCTCAAGAGCAATTAGGGAAATGCAAAAAAATGCTGGCCTTGCCAGTGATGCTCACATCCCATGAAATAAAAATAAAAGTACTTCAACCTGCCTGTACTCTATTCCATTCTGCAGTACACCAAATTGTCTATTGACATTTGCTCAAAACAAAACTTGTGCATATAAAAATCCCATAAATTTAACTTTTCTGATGTTCCAACACCTTAATCGAGGGATATCTCCAGTACTCGTCTATATTTAAACATACTGGAAAGTGCAGCACATAGATCATCCATGGCGTCAAGTTTGTTTGGCTATGATTGCACCAGCTTGCATTGATGGAGCCCTTTTGAAACAAAAAATGTTGCAAGTAACTTTAGAGATGAATGCAAAAATATCTTGTTTGAACAAACAGCCGTGCAGTGCAGACTTGTACAGCTCATTTATAAAATATTGTAATCAATTCTTACCTTTGCAAAACACCCAGTTGTTAAATGCTCATCTAAATGGGTCAGTTAACATATTATTCAATGAGTACAATACCACATTGCAGCCTATGAATACTTTTAACATCTAAATGATCTTGAATTTTCTGCCAATTTTCATTCCTTCTATCCAGAAGGCATCAACTGTTTGCTGGGAAATGGTTACACAAGCACTCGTCATTCGCCAGGTGGCCTTTGTGAGCCTACAACATGAACACAAGTTCTCTTACAGTCCAGAGAGTACATAGCAGCTAGTCTGATTCTGTACTCGCTTTCACACTTCTAATCATTGGATAGCAAGCAGGTGTGAGAATTCTAAGATTTCTTACCCAACTCAGGGGCACTGAGGACTACTGTAGTATCTCAAGCACTACTACAGATCGGGTAAAGCAGCGCAGACTGGGAATCAACCTGTATCCTTTCTGGTCTGTATGGATTAGCTACTCACTGCCAAAACTGAGCCAGGACGACAGCAATTTTGACTATTTTTAAGCAGGCTAATACAACAACTGTAACATGCAGAATTATTGTTTCCTTTCTCAGTACTTGAAGCATACTGCACTTTTAGGCCTGGGTCACACTGATTTCTCATATCAAATGCATAAGTACAGTATAGCACAACCAGTATGAGCCCAACCTCAACCATAGCGATCTTCTGCCAAAATCAACTCTTATTCACAGTATATACCTTTGGTTAAAAGTATTTAAAAATGAGGAATTAAGATCACTTATGATGTATGGTACAACCACAAATCACACTGCTATCACACTTCTCTATCCAAACAGCAAATGATTGCACTCCAGTGAACACCAATGTCACGTCGCCATCTATATTTAAGATTTCAATCCCTTATGTCGTCAGAATAAGGAATTCAAGAGATTAAAAGCCATTGTCTTGTCTCCTCCCCCACCCACACCCCCCCCCAAGAAATTCAGATTAATAGCACAAACCATAACAAAACTTGAAGCGAACCATCTGAGCCCATAGATTAGATTGCCTTGAAATTATTCCCTGATATCTTAATTGAGAATTATAGTCTGAACAATATGGGGCATGGTGTGGAGGAACTATTCTGTTTGTACCAGCAGCTGTGATGCGTTACATGCTCTCGATGTGTGCAATGATTGAGCACTGAAACACTGTTTACTTAAGGTATATTCAGAAACAATCCAATTGATTACCAGGAAATTGTAGAGTAGGTGTATTCTTATTAACAGTGTGGTACCAGCAACATGACTATTTTCCATCTTGAAGTTAATCAAGTGGCCACATATTTAAAAAACAGTTGTTGTCATTCTTCATCCAAACTTTGCAGTCAAAATACTTTTAAGACACAAACACTAAAATGCTAAGAAATTAATGTGCGAAACAAAAAGCCCTGACAAAATAAGAAAAATATTCATCTCCATACCAGTGTCTGATACTCTTCCTGCCCAATAGCCCTTTTCTTTCTCGATCAGATTGTTTGCTTTCATTTTTGGGGCCTTCTGTCTTTCAATTTCTCTGCCCTCCCCTCTCTACTACTGTAGTGGTTTTAAATTTCTCATTCATATAATTCTATGTTCTGAGTACCAATTCCACTAGCAGCAAAACAAGCAGAAAACACACAAAAAATAGGTTCTCAGGAGCATGACACCAAGTTTCAACATTACATTTTGTTGTTTATTTCCTTCCTGAGGAAATAAACCCTTTCTAATTAAACGTTCCAGAGCCATCTTTAGCATCAATATTAGTTAAGTACTGAAAGCTTTTAGAACTGCCTACATTCAGAGAATTTGCAAGTGTTGAATGCATTAATATCACCTTGGAATAAACAGGTTTTCCTTGTATCCTTCCACTTTCCCACCTCCAGAGCATCGCCCACCTATGTACCATTCTCACTCCCATTGCTACTGAAACATTCATCCATATCATCACCACCTGAAGGCTCAATTTCTCCACTACTATCGCAATCAGCCTCCTCCATTTCACCTTATACAAGTCCCAATTCAATCAGAAAGCTGCAGCCCATATCCCATCCCACACATCAACCCCTCGGCACCAACTTCCAGTTTCCCTGGCTGTCGGTACAATAATTTTAAGATCTGCATCCTTGCCTCAAATCCCTCCACCAACTTGTACCATTCTATCGCTGCAATTTTATCTAGCCCGACAGATCACGATCTTTCATGATTCCAATTTGCATTTAATGCATTATTGCATTATTAAACTGTTACTATAGCCAATATGACAAAGATTGGCCGTGTGGTAGATAGCGAGGAGGACAGTTATAAGCTGCAGGAAGATACTGATGGTGTGGTCAGATCAGTAGAAAACTGGCAAATGGAATTCAACTTGGAGGAGAAGTGCGAGGTGATGCATTTGGGGAGGTCAAACAAGGCAAAGGAATACACGATTAAATGGGAAAATACTGAGAGGTGTAGAGGAAGTGAGGGACCTTGGAATGTCCACAGATCCCTGAAGGTAGCAGGACAGGTCGATAAGGTGGTTAAGGCGGCATATGGAATCCTTTCCTTTATCAGCCGAGGTATAGAATATAAGAGCAGGGAGGTCATGCTGGAACTGTATAACTCATTGGTTAGGCCACAACTTGAGTACTGTGTGCAGTTCTGGTCACCTCATTACAGAAAGGATGTAATTGCAGTAGAGAGGGTACAGAGGAGATTTACACGGATGTTGCCAAGACTGGAAAAATGCAGTTATGAGGAGAGGTTGGACAGGCTGGGGTTATTCTCCTTGGAACAGAAAAGGCTGAGGGGAGATCTAATTGAAACGTACAAAATTTTGAGGGGCCTGGATAGAGTGGAGGTGAAGGGTCTATTCACCTTATCAGAGAGGTCAGTGGCGAGGGGGCACAGGTATAAGGTGATTGGTAGAAAAATTTGAGGAGTGATGAGGAAAATCTTTTTCACCCAGGAGGGTGGTGGGGGTCTGGAACTCACTGCCTGAAAGGGTAGTTGAGGCAGAAACCCTCAACTCATTCAAAAGGAGGCTGGATATGCACTTCAAATGCCTTAATCTGCAGGGCTACGGACCAATGCTGGTAGGTGGGATTAGAATAGGTGGATTGTTTTTCGGCTGGCACAGACATGATGGGCCAAGTGACCACTTTCTGTGCCTTAAATTTTCTATGATTCTATTCTAGATGTATAGTAATTACATAATTATATCTAAATCCAAATCACAATATCATAAGCAATCCCTCTCAATCCTTCTATTCTACTTTCTTACAAAGCAACTGGAAAATTTATAAACCATTAATATTGAATGCAAAGAAATAAGAAGGGGAAAGGGCCATTTGTGTATTACAGGACCAGGGTACTTGTTTACACATTATTAAACTGTTACTATGCCCAATATGTATATTAAAAGACAATTAGATCTAAATTCAATCAAGATGTACACTACGAGGTATTAAGCTCAACCACAATATTGTGCCTCCTGGATCACATCATACTTTGGCTTTTCTTGGTTAGCAAGAGGTCGAGGTGCTGGTTTTCTTCCCTCCAAAATGTATAACATTTAACCTCATAATAATGTAGTTCAATTATTATATGAAAGCCATTTTCTTCTCCACAAAATATCCTAGTAATGCTTATCAGAATGTTTATTAGCAACAGAGCGACGTTTCTGTGGTCGCAGATGTGATTCCAGGATGGTAAGTTCTCTCCCTGGTGCAAGGGTCATGGATATTACAGAGCCTTCTGGAGGGTGAAGGTGCACAGCCAGAGGTCGTGGTCCACTTTGGTACCAACAATATAGGTAGAAAAAGGGATGAGGTCCTGCAGGCTGAGTTTAGGGAGTTAGGAAAGAGATTAGGAAGCATGATCTCAAAAATAGTAATCTCCGGATTACTCCCAAGACCACGTGCTAGTGAGTACAGAAATAGGAAAAAACACCAGATGAATGAGTGACTGGAGAGCTGGTGCAGGAGTGAGGGCTTCAGATTTCTGAGGCATTAGGACTGGTTCTGGGGAAGGTACAAGCCGGACGGTCTACACCTGAACAGGACCGGGACGACTATCCTTGCAGTAAAGTTTGCTAGTGCTGTTGGGGATGGTTTAAACTAGATTGGCAGGGGGATTGGAACCTGAGGACAGTTTCCGATCGGACAAATTCAGAGCAGGAAACAGGAAACAGAAAATTAGCGAGTAACTCTGAAAGACAGAAGCAAAGGTTAAAAGATGTACAGCACAGGAATTTGGTAGTGTTAAAGGGTATTTATTTAAATGCAAAGAGTATAGTAAATAAAGCCAGTGAGCCAAGGGCACAAATAGACACATGACAGCATAATATCATTGCTGTAACGGAAACTTGGCTTAAAGATGGGCAAAAATGGCAACTCAACATCCCAGATATAGCGTTTTCAGGCAGGATAGAGAGGGCGATAAAAAACAAGGAGGGGGTGTAGCATTATTGATTCTTTGGCCTCCTTGTCTCGAGAGACAATGGGTGAAGCAGCGCCTGGAGTGGCTATAAAGGCCAATTCTAGAGTGACAAACTCTTCCACAAGTGCTGCAGATAAAATCGGGGCTGTTACACAGTTGGCTCTCTCCTTGCACTTCAGTCTTTTTTCCTGCCAACTGCTAAGTCTCTTTGACTCACCACGCTTTAGCCCCGCCTTTATGGTTGCCCGCCATCTCTGGCGATCACTGGCAACTGACTCCCATGACTTGCGATCAATGTCACAGGACTTCAATTATTGATTAAAGCATTATTGATTAAAGAATCAATTACAGCTGTGAGGAGGGATGATATGCTAAATGAATCATCAAATGAGGCCATATGAGTTGAGCTCAGGAATTTTAAAAAGGGGCAGCCACACTATTACTAGTAGTGTACTATAGACCCCAAAATAGTGAGAGGGAGATAGAAGAATATGTAGACAAATTTTTGAGTGCAAAAAACAATCAGACAATAATAGCTCGGGATTTCAATTACCCTAAAATGGGATACAAACAGTACGAAGGGCACAGAGGGCACAAAATTCTTGAACTGCATTCAAGAGAACTTTTTTTAGCCAGCACATTAACAAGCCCAATGAGAGGGGGCACAATTCCAGATTTAATCTCATGAAATGATGCAAGTGGATGAAGTAGCAGTGGGTGACCATTTTGGAGACAGTGACCATAATACAATTAGATTTAGCATTATTATCTAAAAAGACAAACAGGAATAAAAGTTCTAAATTGGGAGAAGGCAAATTTTACAAAGTTGAGAGGTGATCTGGTGAAAGTGGACTGGATACAGCTACTTGAAGGAAAATCGGTGGCAAACCAACGGGAGGTATTCAAAAGTGAGATTCTACAGGCTTAGTGCAGACACGTCCCCACAAAGATAAAGGGTGGTACAGCCAAATCTGGAGTCCCCTGGTTATCTAGAAGCCTACAGGGCAAGATAACGCAGAAAAACAAAGCTTGTGACAATCACAAAAAACTTACTACTTTAGAAAGCTTTGAGTATAGAAAGTGCAGGGGTGAAGTAAAAAAGGAAATTATGAAAGCAAAGAAAGGACATGATAAAATATTGGCAGGTAAAATCAAGGATAACCCAAAGATGTTTTATCAGAGGATAACTATGGAAAGGGTAGGGCCTTTCAGAGATGTACAAGGGAACTTGTGCATGGATGCAGAAGATGCGGGCAGGGTTCTGAATGAATACTTTGTCTCTGTCTTCACAAAGGAGAGGGGTGATGCAAACATTGTAGTTAAAGAGGATATGATAAGCATAATGAGAGAAAGAGTACAAGAGGGTCCGACATCCTTGAAAGTGCATAAATGACCAGGGCTGAATGGATTGTATCCCAGGTTGTTAAAGGAAGCCAGGGAGGAAATAGCAGATGCTCTGAGCATCATCTTCAAATTCTCAATAGATACAGGCGCGGGACCAAAGGACTGGAGGTCAGCGAATGTTGCACCATTGTTTAAAAATGGCGTGAGGGATAGGTCAAATAATTATAAGCCAGTCAGTCTGACCTCAATGGTGAGAAAATTATTAAAATCAATTCTGAGGCACTGGATAAACTGTCACTTAGAAAGACACGAATTAATCAGGGATAGTCATAATGGATTTGTTAAGAGAAGGTTGCGTCTTACTAAACTGAATTTTTTGAGGAAGTTACAAGGAGGATTAATGAGGGTAGTGCAGTGGATGCGGTCTACATGGATTTTACTAAGGCATTTGACAAGGTCCCACATGGCAGACAAAAAAGTAAAAGCCCATGGGATACAGGGGAATGTGGCGAGTTGGATCCAAAATTGGCTCAGTGACAGGAAACCAAGGGTAATGGTCAATGGATGTTTTTTCAAATGTAAAGCAGTTTCCAGTGGCATTCCACAGGGCTTAGTGTTGGGTCCCTTGCTGCTTGTGGTATATATTAATGGATTTGGACTTAAATGTGGGAGGCATGATTGGGAAATTCGCTGATACAAAAATTGGCCGTGTAGTTGATAGCGAAGAGTATAGCTGTAGACTCCAGAATTATATCAATGGTTTGGTGGAGTGGGCGGAAAAGTGGCAAATGGAATTCAAACTGGAAAAGTGTGAGGTAATGCATTTGGGGAGGGTAAAAAAAGCAACAGAATACACAATAAATGCGAGGATATTGAGCGGGGTAGAAGAAGCAAGACCTTGCAATGCATGTCCACAGGTCCCTGAAGATGGCAGGACAGGTAGATAAAGTGGAGAAGGGATAAGGAATGCTTTCCTTTACTGGCCGAGGTATAGAATACAAAAGCAGGGATGTAATGCTGGAACTGCATACAATGCTGGTTAGGCCACGTCTGGAGTATTGCGTACAGTTCTGGTCACCGTATTATAGGAAGACATAATTGCTCTGGACAGAGTACAGAGGAGATTTTCAAGAATGCAGCCAGGGCTTGAAAATTGCAGTTATGAGGAAATATTGGATCAGCTAGGATTGTTTTCTTTAGAACAGAGGAGGCTGAAGGGTGACAATTGAGATGTACAAAATTATGAGGGGCCTAGATAGAGTAGACAGGAAGGACCGGTTTCCCCTAGTGGAGAGGTCAATTACCAGGGCGCACAGATTTAAGGTGATTGGTAGAAGGCTTAGAGAAGAGGACAATCTTCTTTGCCCAGAGGATGGTGGGTGTCTGGAATTCACTGCCAGGATCAGTGGTGGAGGCAGAAACCCTCAACCCATTTAAAAGGTACCCGGATCTGCACCAGCAATGTACGGACCAGGTGCTGGAAGGTGGGATTAGAACAGGCGGCTGGTTTTCTCAGCCGATGCAGATACGATGGCTGAATGGCCTCTTTCTGTGCTGTAACTTTTCAATGGTTCTATCACTGTTAGAGCAGAACAGTGGTGGATTAATTGTATTTGCAGGAAACCAGTTATTTAATAGGCAGATATATAGCTGTGGAATTTCAGTCTTCAGCTACACTAAGAGAAAGGCACAGTTAACTTCCACAAAGTTTCTTGTATTGAATTGCATAACTCTACAATTTCAGCCAACACTAACATTTTTCACAACAGAAAACCTTCTTTCTGGAATCTTCTATTTCCTATGCAAGGTTAGATAGTCTTAAGTCATGTTAGTTACCTGTGGGATAAGACAAGTAAAATTTCTTAAGTTAACTGTAGTTGGTACTAGCTGAAACAGCTCCAAAATTTAAAAATGCTGTTAGGAATGAAGCCTATCTGGAACTACCACATTTTGGAATCCAGTGTTCACTACAGAAACCAGATTCCCCAGTACAGGTCAAAGCTGACCTTATTAAAAACATTTGGCCTGGACCTGGGGTGGTTATCATAATACCATTTTGTTGCACAGTGCTATGCAACAGTGTAAGAGAAAGTTGCACATTCAAATCCTTAAAATGAGCTTACACAATCTCAAATTCAATTGGCAAAAGAAAGATTTGAGATACTTATCCAAACCAAAATGAGTTCACCATAATTTCTTGCATATTTTCAATTAAATAGATCAAATAATTGATAAATGCTTTCTTGCTGTGTTAGGAAATTATGCAGAGATCAGAAAGGACTTTACAAAATAGGTTTCATTCTATATGCGTAATCAAGAGAACTGGATCGATTGATTTATGACTCACTGAGTTTGGTTTGGGGGATAATTGTTATGGATTTGACATAGGAGAAAAAATGAAAAATTAGGAAATAGGAGATGGATATAACAGTTACATCTGGGACATAGGATAGAACTGATACAATTTTCTGGTCCCTATCCTGGTGTGATTTGATTCTCTTTCTCCATGCATTTTCTAGTTTTCTGGCAACCCTATACATATGCTAACTCAACTATGTTTTCCATTTGCTGGATCACATTATTAAATGCTGGCAGGAAATTTGAGTTGCAAAATATGATTGCCTTTTCTCATTGCAACATAGTTACTTACATTCACAAACATTGCACAGCTCCTGTTCAAAACACAACTCATGTCATTGATAGGTCTTACGGGAGACTACTGCTTTGGTGTATTATTCCACACTGCGAAAATAAACAAGTCTCGGTCTCAGCTCACGGTCACACTCAAGCTTCACTAAAATGGTACCAAATGACAGTCTCAAAGATAGCCACAGCAATGAGCGTAAAAAAAAGTTGACCTCAAAATCCACTTCATTAATGCTGCTCCCCACAGTGCAGCATTAATGAAGTTGTTCACAGTTGTGTAACTATCCTGTAAACTGATATACACAGTATGCAGTACAAATGCTCCCCAGAAAACTAGGATGACTATTTAAAAAATCAGTGAACAGAATATTATGCATTCACATCAGAAAATCTTTTCTATTCATTGTACAGTAACAAAAAGATTCATAAAAATACATATAAATGTTCACAATCTTATGGTAGGCTATTCAAGGGATAATATAGTTGAGGCAGAAAATAAGCCCATAAGCAGCATTTGGGGGAGGGAAAATAAATGAAATAAAGGGCACAAAAATTATGCCTAGGCTTTAAAACAAAAGATTAATAACATATATGAGTGAACCTGTTGAATTCTGTGCTAATCACAACAAACTGGAAAACTCACATCAAAGTCACAAATGAGAAGTAGGCATCTCCTCCACAGGTAGTACATATTCAGCCTACGCAGCATACTCTATTTGTACAGTGTACACATTTCAGTTTAATTTTTTTTACTTTTCAGTCGTGGAGCTTTAGTTCAACACAATAGCAGTGGGCTGTAAAACAGACATAGCAACAAGACATAGCGGATGCAGACAGCTAACGTGAAATCGCTTCGTTACTGCATTGTGCCAATAGTACAAAATAACCATGTCCAATGCTAATGGCACAAAAAGCTCATCGGTCCTAAGAGCAAGTACCCAGCTGCTTGAATTTTCCTTTCAACTTCCACTGACTCACCCAAGTTATTCCAATTATTAAAAGAAATTACAACACAGAAACAACCATTTGGCCTAACAGCTCCATATACGAACATACGAATTAGGAGCAGGAGTAGGCCACTCGGCCCTTGGAGCCTGCTCTGCCATTCAGTACGTTCATGGCTGAACTGATTGCTCCACATTCCCACCTACCCCCAATAACCTTCCACCCCCCGCTCATCAAGAATATATCTACCTCTGCCTTAAAAATATTCAAAAAGACCCTGCTTCCACCGCCTTTTAAGGAAGAGAATTCCAAAGACTCATGACCCTCAGAAAAAATTTTGTCATCTCTGTCTTAAATAGGCGACCCCCTTACTTTTAAACAATGATCCCGAGTTGTAGATTCTTTAAGGGGAAACATCCTTTCCGCATCCACCGTCAAGACCCCTCAAGATCTTACATGTTTCAATCAAGTCGCCTTTGCATCTTCTAAATTCCAGCGGATGCAAGCCTAGCCTGCCCATTAAGCTAACTGGCCTGTGGTTTCCTGCTTTCTTTCTTCCTCCCATTTTGAATAAAGAGGTTACATTCGCTATTTTCCAATCTAAATGGAACCTTCCCCGAATCCAGGGAATTTTGGAAAATTAAAACTAACACATCAACTATCTCACTAGCCACCTCTTTTAACACCCTAGGATGAAGTCCATCAGGACCATTTGTCAGCTCACAGTTCCAACAATTTGTTCAGTACCACTTCCCTGGTGATTGTAATTTTCTAGTGTTCCTCCCTCCCTTCCATTTCCTGATTTACAGCTAATACTGGGATGTTACTTGTATCCTCAGTAGTGAAGACTGGTGCAAAATATTTGTTCAATTCATCTGCCATCTCCTTATTATCCATTATTAATTCCCCAGACTCACTTTCCATAGGACCAACGCTCACTTTGTTGACTTTTTTAAAAATACCTATCAAAACTCTTACTATCTGTCTTCACATTTCTAGCTAGCTTTCTCTCGTACTCTAATTTTACCTGATCAATCTTTAGTCATTCTTTGCTGTTTTTACATTCTGACCAATCTTCTGACCTGCCTCCCATCTTTGCACAATTATAGGCTTTTTCTTTAAGTTTGATACTATCTTTAACAGTTTTAGTTAACCATGGATGATGGGTTCCACCGTTGGGATTTTTCTTTCTTGTTGAAATGCATCTATTCTGTGTATTCTGAAATATCCCCCTAAATATCTGCCACTGCATCTCTATTGACCAATCCGTTAACCTGATTTACCAGTTCACTTTAGCTAGCTCTGCTTTCATGCCCTCATAATTGCCCTCATTTAAGTTTGAAATACTCATCTTGGACCCACTCTTCTCTCCCTCAAACTGAACATAAAATTCAATCATATTATGTTCGCTACTACCTAAAACGCTTTAACTATGAGGTCATTAATTAATCCCATCTTGTTGCACAATACCAGTTCTACTGTAGCCTGCTCTCTGGTTGGCTCCAGAACATATTGTTCCAAGAAATTATCCTGAAAACATCCTATGTACTCCTCATCTAGGCTACCTCTGTCCATCTGATTTTCACAGTCTATATGTTAAAGTCCCCCATAATTATCACTGCACCTTCGACAAGCTGCCATTATTTCTTTCTTTATACCCAGTCCTACAGTGTGGTTAATGTTAGGTGGTCTGTACACCACTCCAACAAGTGACTTCCTGCCTTTATAATTTCTCATCTCTTCCCAAACTGCTTCTACATCCTGATCTCCTGAACTTGGATCATCTCTCTCTATTGCGCTAATGCCATCATTAGTTAACAGAGCTACCCCTCCACCTTTTCCTAGCTTCCTGTCCTTCCCAAATATACCCTTAAATATTCAGGCCCCAATCTATGTCATCCTGCAGCCATGCCTCTGTATTGGCTATCAGATCATATTTATTTCTATTTGCATTCTCAGTTCATCTGTTTTGTTTCGAATGCTACATGCATTCAGATAAAGAGCCTTTAGTTTTGTCCGTTGCCAGCATTCGCCAGAGCTGGCGGGCAGCCATAAAGACAGGGCTAAATTGTGGCGAGTCGAAGAGACTTAGTAGTTGGCAGGAAAAAAGACAGAGGCGCAAGGGGAGAGCCAACTGTGCAACAGCCCCAACAAACAAATTTCTCTGCAGCACCTGTGGAAGAGCCTGTCACTCCAGAATTGGCCTTTATAGCCACTCCAGGCGCTGCTTCACAAACCACTGACCACCTCCAGGCGCGTATCCATTGTCTCTCGAGATAAGGAGGCCCAAAAGAAAAAGAAAGAATTATTTTGGTAACCTCTGGCCTCACCTGTTGATTTACCCTTAGATGGATGCTCTGTCCCTTCCTGTCACAGTCATTTCCCATATTAATACCCTTCTCTCTTGCCTTGGCTCTACTCTTTGATTTACCTTATCTACCCAAATTTGATCCCTTGCCCCTACTATTTAGTTTAAAACCCTCTCTACTTCCCTAGTTATGCGGCTCGCTAGAACACCAGCCCCAGCACGGTTCAGGTGTAGACTGTCCCAAAAGTACAGCCACCACTTTCCCCAAGACTGGTCCAGTGCCTCACAAACTGGAACCACTTCTACCACACCAGTCTTTGAGCCACACATTAATTTCTCTAATCTTATTTGCCTTATGTCAATTTGCATGTGGTTCAGGTAATAAACCAGAGATCATTATCTAAGTTCCTCTCCAGCCCTGAGCAGATGTCCCGAACCCTGGCATCGGGCAGGCAACACAGCTGTCTGGACTCACGCTCTTTGCTGCAGAGAAGAGTGTCAATCCCCCTAACTATACTGTCCCCTAATACCACTACTTTCCTTTTTTCTCCCTCCACTTGAATGGCTTGCTGTACCATGGTGCCATGGTCAGGTTGCTCATCCATCCTGCACCCCCCACTCGAATCTAAACAAGCTGAAAGAACCTCAAACCTGTTGGACAATCACAAAGACTGAGGCTCCTGCCCTCCGGGTCCCCTTACCTGCCTCAGCTGCAGCCACACACTCCTGTCCCCAACCACTGACAAAATCAGAAGACCGTATCCTAAGGGGTGTGACCACCTCCTGGTACACAATGTCAAGGTAACTTTCCCCCTCCCTGATGTGTCACAGCGTCTGCAGCTCGGACTACAGTTCAATGACGCTGAGCCGAAGCTCTTCAAGCCGCAAACACTTACTGTAGATGTGTTTGCCCTGGATCACACTGGCATCCAGGAGCTCCCACAAGCTGCAGCCATGACACATCTCCTGACATACACCCACACAATTAATATACATGTTTAATTAAGCTTACCACTAGCTCCTTTACTATTTTAAACGTTAGGATTAGAATGGACCTTAATCACTTACCAGATACTCACCAAACAGGTAGTTTCTTCCCAAAACAATCACCAACCTGGTTGCCTGTGATGTTTGATGCTTTTTTGATTTAAATTAAAAACTTACCTGTATACTCAGCCCAGCGGCTCTCTGTTTCCCTGCTCTCACTGTTGATTGGGACGTCAATCTGATGTCACTTTTCTATTTTTTTCCTGCTCTGCTCACGCTGTGCTCCTCTCTCTCTCTCGCTCTGTCATTTGCCTCAGCTCATCTGCTGCTGAAAACCTCATCCACACCTTTGTTACCTCAAGACTTGACTAGCACTCCTGACTGGCCTTCCACCTTCAGTAAACCAAGTCAACCAATATTCTGCCCAGATCCCAACTCGCACTAAGTGCCATCCACCTAACAACTTTGTGCTCGCTCACCTACACTATCTCTCTGTTAAGCAACACCCTGATTTTAAAGTTTTCATCCTTGCTTTCAAATCCCTCCACGGCCTTACCCCTCCTGATCTCTAATGTTCTCCAACTCTACAACCAGATACCTACTCTCCTCCAATTCAAGTCTCAAGCGTCCACAATTTTAACTGCGTGGCCACTGGCGGCTGTGCCTTCAGCTGCCATGGCCCGAAGCTCTGGAATTTTCTCCAGCAACCTCTCTGCCTCCCTTTCCTCCTTTAAAACACTTCTTAAAACCTGGCCCTTTTACCAAACTCTTGGTCATCTGCCCGAATATCAATGTGAAGACCCACCGGCCGTCCATGTCTCCGTTATAAAGACGTCTGCAAACGCGACATGAAATCGTGTGACATTGATCACAAGTCGTGGGAGTCAGTTGCCAGCATTCGCCAGAGCTGGCGGGCAGCCATAAAGACAGGGCTAAATTGTGGCGAGTCGAAGAGACTTAGTAGTTGGCAGGAAAAAAGACAGAGGCGCAAGGGGAGAGCCAACTGTGCAACAGCCCCAACAAACAAATTTCTCTGCAGCACCTGTGGAAGAGCCTGTTACTCCAGAATTGGCCTTTATAGCCACTCCAGGCGCTGCTTCACAAACCACTGACCACCTCCAGGCGCGTATCCATTGTCTCTCGAGATAAGGAGGCCCAAAAGAAAAAAGAAAATCCATCTAACATGAAAATGTCAGTTTAAAACTCAAAAGTTTTAAGTTTTCAATAGTCATGCCACAATAAAATCTCCCAATGCCCGAAACTGTGCACATAACCACATTTCAAAAGATTGTTAAATCTAATGCAAACAATTAAACCAATTTTTTTAAATTACACATAATTAATTGTTCAAAGCGCCAGATTTATCTAACTCTATCAAACACTTAACCTCACCCAAAATGCAATCTTGTTTAGTCAGCTTCTGCCAACTGAAGATTTTTTTTGGAAAAGTTTGCTCAGATACCTAGCTCAACGTTGTTGCTCAGAATATTTAACATATATATCAATACACAACAAAAATAATTAAATCTAATATACTTTAATGTGTGCCAACACACACAATTCTTGCATGATACTTGTAATTTCTCACCTCAATCAATTCCACCGCAACCAACAACCAGTAACTATCCTTATTTCACCCTGTGTTTTACAGCTCAAAATGGTATCTCCAGACGCAACTCAAATTCGGAATTAAAAAAGTCCAAAAAAATTTCCAGAAAGGAGGCATAGTATTAGAATTTCCTGACAATGTAATGGAATGCAAGTTACAAAGCTGCCCATCAAAATAACAGCAGTGTTACACCACTACCATAGTTTTAAACTGTAAATTATTTAGTTTTTGTCTCTGCATTTTTTTCATTCAAGGTGGTAGATCAGGGAATGCACGATCCACTGGAGAGTCGAATTCCCTTTGCACAACCCAACAATATGCCTCAAATTCAACTCAGGTCACCTCAACATACTGATTTAAAATGCTTCCACTTCCCACACCAGCTATCCCTGTAGCTTAAGTGAGAGTGCCCATTTACAGAAACCTTGAGCAATGTGCCTCAAACAAAACTGCACTGAAACTGTCTAAACACATTTCACATAGAACCCTTACCATTTACCACATGTCTGGAACAGATTCAAAACTTGGTCCTAAGAATCTGAGTTAAAAGCAAAACACAGGCATTTCATAAATCACAATGTGAAAGTATCTCCCCACCTGCTTTCCATGGAGCCAAAAGCAGCACTTTACCTTTCAGTCATATTCCAAAATATATAATTGCAGTCACATTCTGAAATATATAGTTGCATACAACACAAACAATACCAGGTTGGTGTTGGATATATTCATCCACAGTTTACAATCTCCAAGTTATAACCACAAGTATATTTGTTCATTATACATTATTGTGTATTTTATCCAATTAGAATCCAAGATGTATCCTCTGTTTACCTGAATGATTGTTCGAACTAGAGAACTGTTACAAATGCCAGTGAATGTTTACAAAATACAAAAATCACAGCTATGTTACATAAAGTGGGCAAGTGCTGATAAGCAATTGTTAAATGCGGCATGTGAAATTAAATGGGAAGGAACTCCAACAATCTGTGCCAGAGACTGGTGGCTGCAGGTTCTCATTCAATTCCCTGCACGCTCATCTCATTCATGTCATTAGCTAGAGGACACTGAACATTTCCAGAAAGGGAGAAAAAAAAAATTCAGACAGATTCACTCCCACACGACTATAGTCTTGTGCACCTCAGGCTGCGCTGGCAGAAGCCTGAAGGCAAGTTGCACGCACATCCACTCTTTGGGGCAAATTGTATTGTACAATAAGACGTAAAAACAGGAAGGGAAGAAACAGAAAACAAAACCTAAAAAGGGGAATTTTGGACTGATATTTTTCAATTGTTAGCACAGGTCAATGCAGTATGGTATAACAAAGATAAGAAAATGTTTCTTATTCTTTGAAAGTATTTACTAATTTAAAATGTAATACCGTATTGAAATTATTGGGAAATAAAAGAATGGGCTTTGAAGTTTCAAAAATTTATATAAACTGCAATGCAGTACATGTGTATAATACTATATCTACCATGAGCATTTTGTAATGCTGCTAGTGGAGAACCATGCTTAAACTGTTCATTCAAATGGCTGTGGAGTTGAAGGAAGGCAGAATTTCTTACACACACTTTCAAATATCTATGCAGATTGCTGCTGACTGATCCCAGCTCAGGTCAATTTCCTCCTTCAGGCAGCTCCTTCCGATCACCAAAACCAGAAGGGCAGCCTGCTGTATTCGATATTTTCACATAAATGGCAAGTGTTTTGTGCAGCAGTTACAAAAATTAAAACAAAGATCTTCTCTTTGAAGCAGTCTTACTTAGCTGGTGCACTAAGAGATTTGAATTGCCCTTCTGGCACTAGTACATCAAAAATACTGGTGCAACAATAGTGCAGTGTATAGGGATCATCTGTATTATAAAAGCATCACTCTTCAGCTTCCTTTTACATTTTTCAAAAATTAGACTGGAACACTGGAAATAACACAAGTCTTATTTGAATTAACTGACTTAATTGCTGTAACTTTTAAGGTGCTGTGATAAATCAATAGTGGATAAGTTTAGTAAGACTATAACTGCATTATAGGCCAAAAATTTGACTTTTCCTTGAAAAAATAAACCACCTTTGTCCAGCCAAAAAGGACTAAGACGAAGTTTTCTTCAATCCATTAGTAGTTAGTTTCACAATAATGCAAACTTATAACATGGTTACCACAAAATCCCTAAGCGTCTAGAAAAGGCCTTCACCTATCAAATAAAATCAAATGCCAAATTGAATCAACTCAACATAATAACACCATGCAATGATGGAAGAAGTTCCACCCGGAAACCTTTCAATATCAAACAAAAAAAATCAGTGACACAACTCACCATCCAGAAGTCTACAAAAATTACATCCCATAGAACTGAAATACTGATTACCAAGAAATATCAGCCAAAAATATTTTTTCAGGCAAAAGAAAAATAACTTAGCCAAAATAATTAAACATTAAGCAGTCCAACTGGAATTCTTTTTTCCCCCAAAACACAATTTAGAAATGATGGGCAAAATAGATAGAAAACATAAATTTTAAAATATAATTTAACAACCTTAAAGCAAAACAAAACCGACCTGGCTAGCCAAAAACTGATTGCACTGCATACCCCAGGCCTTCCCTAGGCCTTAAGACTTGTTACCAATCTCCTCGCCTGCTGGAAGAGGGGAAACTCAGTGGCAAACGCCAAGATATGGTGAAAAGAAATGTGATGACAAAAAAAAACTTTTTTTTTGGGTAACCATGGAAAATGCACTTTTACTGATTTATCTTTTTGGCTGTCAAATTCCAAGCTGGAAAACGAAACGAGGGAGATGGTGGAGGGAAAAAAAATCATGGGCATAGCAAACAACAAACAAAAAAAAAAGATGCAATCCAACATGAAGGAATCAATGGTAATTTTTTTTTTTTAAAACGTTTCTCTTTGTAATACTCTCCCCTCATCCCCAACCTTTTTTTCCCCTCATGGCCTTTCTTACCCAAGAGCAGCAGTTTCAGCTCCCTGCGTGCATCCCGCTTATCCCTGCGCAGCTGCCTTTCTATCTCGGCGTTGATTCTCTTGGATTCTTTCGCCTCTTCACTAAGGCAGCACGCCATGATAGAGTCGAGAGTCATGAAGCCTGAGGTATTTTGGGGATGATTTTCTCCTCACAGAAAGGCGAACATGAAGTCAAGAGGGGAGGGGGGTGAGGAAATAGGGAGGCGGAAGAAAATAAAAAGACCCTACGAAGACCCCCCAGGTTATTTTTTCACTGTGGAGACATAATCCTCCTCCGACAAATATTCTTCCCTCTCAAACTCTTTACCACCTCCTCCTTCCCTTGATTTTTTTCCTCCTTCCGATTTAAAAATAACAATCGCGTTTTCTTCTTTTAATTATATATTTTTTTTAAAAAACAATAATAAAATGTCTCGCCTCCTCCTCACCGGACTCTTACACTCTCACTCTCTCTCTCTCTCTCTCACACACACATAATCACCCGAACCAACTTGACGGCCGGAAACGAAGGCTGAAGGAGGGGGAAGGGGAGAGAGAGTCGGGCGCAAGCGCGCCGGCGACCATGGAGCGGGAATGTGGGAGGAGAGGGTTCAACCGGGAGGGAGGAAAAAAATGTGGATTTGACTGACATCGGGCGACGGCCAATGGGACCGAGGGATCGGTACGGCCGAGCAACCAATAGAGAGAGAGCACTCGTGCGAGTAGGCGGAAACATCCGCTCGCGAGCTCGGATGTTGGCATGCACGCGAAGGCGCTGCTGTGTGCGCATGCGCCCGGGGCGGTGGTCTTCGTTGGCTTCTCATGAAGACGAGGAATGTCAGGGAGGTTGACCAGAGAAGCTGATGTGAAGATGGGTGCGAAGTCATACTATGGCTGATTCTTTATCTGGGTATATAATCTATTAAAAAACTCTTTGGATGGTCCAAGTTTGTCATGAGTATTCATTTCTTTCAAATTCTTAGTCACCGTTGTGCAAAAAAAAACAAAAATCTGGAAATCCGAGACATAAAACAGAAAATGCTGGAAGGATTCCGAAATCAGTCAGACGTTAATCGTTTGAGGTGTGGAAACGTTCATCAGAACTGCAGTTATGCCCACACCTGAGATATTAATTTGCCAGTTCTCTGCACTTAAGAGTCATAGAGTTTTACAGCACAGCAACAAGCCCTTTGGCCCAACGCGCCTGCGCCAACCATCAAGCACCCATCCAATTTAATCCCATTTTCCCGCACTTGGCCCATAGCCTTGTATGCTATGGCATTTCAAGTGCTCATCCAAATACTTCTTAAATGTTCTGAAGGTTCCTGCCTCTACCACCCCTTCAGGCAGTCTGTTCCAGATTCCAACCACCCTCTGGGGGTCAACTGTGACACCAAGGTTGCGAACAGATTGGCTTAATCTCAGACTGTTGCCAGGGAGAGGGATGGAGTTGGTAGCTTGGGAACGGAGTTTGGAGCGGGGACTGAAAACAATGACACTTGTGCTGACTGAATCGATTGAGTCTCCAGTCTTTCATTTTTCCTTTGGCTTTGCACCACCACCCCTTTGTCATTTAATCTGTTTTCTCTTCTACCCCATTACAGACCTTCCCTTTTGTTCTTTTTCCAACCCTCCCCCTTTCACTTGCTAAAAACCTGTTACATTTCTAACTTTTCCCATGTCTAATGAAAGATTATCAACCTGAAACAACTTTTTTCCTTCCACAGATGCTGCCTAACCTTCTGATTATGCCAGTATTTACTGTTTTTATTTTTGTCCCAATATTTCATGTCTTTGTTTCAAAGATCAGAAGTCCCTTCCACACATTTGCTTGATGTTGCTGTGTCTGGTCTGTGGCACAAGGAGTTTATGGAAAAAAATTTTGCAATGTTTTGTGTCTGAAAGATGTGGCTGTAGCTTTAACTGTAAGGTTAATCAACTGTAAGTAAGTTAATATGCATCAAAAATTAGGCAATGCCGATGGGTGCTGGGCAAGAAAAACTAAAAGAAACTAAGTATTTTGTCCAGAAAATAGGTTATGTTGTAAATGGCTGTTGCATACAATCCACCTTTTCCATGATGTCATTACATATGTTTTGATATATCTAGTGGCATTAGCTTAATCGAGATGAAGCAAAATGGAGTTGTAATCACAGTAGGCCAATCTGCATCTGTGACTTCCTTCAAATTGAAGAGGTCTCAGCCATGTTTGTCTTTTGGTAGGATATGTGGAACATAAGTACGTGCTCCAGTCTTCTAGCCCAACATTACATTGGAGCAAGAGCAGGAAGAAGGACAATCTGAGGAAGTTCATCAACTACGCTTCCCACTTACATTCATCCCCGTCCTTTACATGGTTAATCAGTGACACTTCCCCTCCCTTTCCTGAAATTCTTGTCCAGCTCTGGGATTAAGTTTTCAACAGGTATTTGTTTAGTGTACTCTGTAGCATTAAGGTTTGATAAGGTTCCCCACGGTAGGCTATTGCAGAAAATATGGAAGTATGGGGTTGAAGGTGATTTAGAGCTTTGGATCAGAAATTGGCTAGCTGAAAGAAGACAGAGTGTGGTGGTTGATGGCAAATGTTCATCCTGGAGTTTAGTTACTAGTGGTGTACCTGAAGGATCTGTTTTGGGGCCACTGCTGTTTGTCATTTTTATAAATGATCTGGAAGAGGGTGTAGAAGGGTGGGTTAGTAAATTTGCAGATGACACTAAGGTCGGTGGAGTTGTGGATAGTGCCGAAGGATGTTGTAGGGTACAGAGGGACATAGATAGGCTGCAGAGCTGGGCTGAGAGATGGCAAATGGAGTTTAATGCGGAAAAGTGTGAGGTGATTCACTTTGGAAGGAGTAACAGGAATGCAGAATACTGGGGTAATGGGAAGATTCTTGGTAGTGTAGATGAACAGAGAGATCTTGGTGTCCAGGTACATAAATCCCTGAAGGTTGCTACCCAGGTTAATAGGGCTGTTAAGAAGGCATATGGTGTGTTAGCTTTTATTAGTAGGGGGATCGAGTTTCGGAGCCACGAGGTCATGCTGCAGCTGTACAAAACTCTGGTGAGACCGCACCTGGAGTATTGCGTGCAGATCTGGTCACCGCATTATAGGAAGGATGTGGAAGCTTTGGAAAGGGTGCAGAGGAGATTTACTAGAATGTTGCCTGGTATGGAGGGAAGGTCTTACGAGGAAAGGCTGAGGGACTTGAGGTTGTTTTCGTTGGAGAGAAGGAGGAGGAGAGGTGACTTAATAGAGACATATAAGATAATCAGAGGGTTAGATAGGGTGGATAGTGAGAGTCTTTTTCCTCGGATGGTGATGGCAAACACGAGGGGACATAGCTTTAAGTTGAGGGGTGATAGATATAGGACAGATGTCAGAGGTAGTTTCTTTACTCAGAGAGTAGTAGGGGCATGGAACGCCCTGCCTGCAGCAGTAGTAGACTCGCCAATTTTAAGGGCATTTAAGTGGTCATTGGATAGACATATGGATGAAAATGGAATAGTGTAGGTCAGATGGTTTCACAGGTCGGCGCAACATTGAGGGCCGAAGGGCCTGTACTGCGCTGTAATGTTCTAATTCTAATTCTAATTCTAATTCTAAGAGTTGCACCTTTAGGAATCAACCACATCCCCAGTGGTTGAAATCCCATCTCTGGTTTCCTATGCTACATACAACTCTCACCTTTGACCCCTCATAGTCACTTATGTCCCGTGATGACCACATTCTTGGCAGTAGTGTTAGCTGACTTGCTAAACTTAGTAAAGTGTAGCTCTTCAACAGATGTCCTCGACTGATAGAGAGAAATCCATTTCCCTTTCTGGAACATGATTGTGTTGGACCCTGCAAGCCCAACAGATATGCTAATTTATCCAACTGCGAGGGTACAGTAGCAAAGCTGTGTGGATAGCTGAGGTTGCCTGCATGGATGCACCAGCTACCATTGGTACCATCCACAGGAGCTGAATTCGTCCCAAGCAGTCTTGATTCTGTCTTGCCACCAGTTCTAGCTGATGTTAACCAATAGATTGAGGCAGACTGCAAATCTTCCTCACTACAATCCAGTTGACAAAGATGTGCCATTTTCATCTCAGCCACAACACACCACCTCCCTTGGGCGGCACAGTGGCACAGTGGTTAGCACTGCAGCCTCACAGCTCCAGCGACCCGGGTTCGGTTCTGGGTACTGCCTGTGCAGAGTTTGCAAGTTCTCCCTGTGACCGCGTGGGTTTCCGCCGGGTGCTCTGGTTTCCTCCCACAGCAAAAGACTTGCAGGTTGATAGGTAAATTGGCCATTGTAAATTGCCCCTAGTGTAGGTCGGTGGTAGGAGAATTGAGTGAAGGTGGGGATGTGGTAGGGAATATGGGATTAATGTAGGATTAGTATAAAATGGGTGGTTGATGGTCGACACAGACTCAGTGGGCTGAAGGGCCTGTTTCAGTGCTGTATCTCTCTATGACTAGAACCCTGTGATGATGAACTAGCAGAAATGTTGAGAACACTACTGGACACTGAGTCCATAAGTAAATCTGAATGGAGAAATGTGCTGATCAGGTAGAGTACTCAGATGGTATAATGTTGACATCAATGTTCTCAGTAAAATTCCTTTAGCTGAAAGAGGTTGCTGAAGCATGTATTTTCTTCTGGATATGGTGCTCCAAAGAGGAACAGAGAAAAGCTAGAGTTGGCTTTGCTTTGAAATCCAACACAATACCTCTGCTTGAAAGTCTTCATGAAGAAGTTAGTGACCATCTGATGACTGTAAGACTTTGGTTGTCTCATAAGAGGTACACCACCATTACCTATACACCAACCATGACAAACTCTTCTGAAACAAAATACATTCTGTAATGATCTCAAGCATGTCATCTGACAGGTTCCTAGAAAGAACGTATTCATTATCATAGGAGCTTGATCACCAGTACTGGAAGTGAAACATTGGTATGCATGTCATAGCTGAGTACAACAGTAATGGAACACTACTCCTTACAACAACAACAACTTATATTTATATAACACCTTTAATGTAATTAAACTTCCCAAGGTGCCACAAAAAGAAATATTAGGTCAGATGACCAAATGCTTGGTCAAAGAGTTAGGTTTTAAGGAGTGTCTTAAAGGAGGAAAGCGAGCTGGAGGGGTATAGGCAGGGTATTCCAGAGCTTGGGGCCTAGGCAACTGAAGGTGCAGACACCAATGGGTGCAGCGATTAAAATTGGGAATGCACAAGAGGCTGGAATTAGAGGAACACTAATACCTTGGAGGGTTGTGGGGCTAGAGGAGATTACAGAGGTAGGGACAGGCAAGGCCATGATTTGAAAACAAGGATGAGAATTTTAAAATCAAGATGTTGCTTGACCGGGAGCCAATGTAGGTCAGCGAACCCAGGGATGATAGGCAATGGGAATTGGTGCACATTAAGACAGAGACAGCAGAGTTTTAGATGACTCAAAATTTACAAACAGTAAAATGTGGGAGACCAGCCAGGAATGCATTGGAATAGTCAAGTCAGCCTCACAGCTCCAACAACCCGGGTTCAGTTCTGGGTACTGCCTGTGTGGAGTTTGCAAGTTCTCTCTGTGACTGCGTGGGTTTCCATCGGGTGCTCCAGTTTCCTCCCACAGCCAAAGACATGCAGGTTGATAGGTAAATTGGCCATTGTAAATTGCCCCTAGTGTAGGTAGGTGGTAGGAGAATTGTGAGGATATGAGAGGGAATATGGGATTAATGTAGGATTAGTATAAATGGGTGGTTGATGGTCGGCACAGACTCGGTGGGCTGAAGGGCCTGTTTCAGTGCTGTATATCTCTATGAATCTATGAATCTCTAGAGGTAATGAAGGTATGAATGGGGGTTTCAGCAGCAGATGAGCTGAAACAGCGGCAGCTGGGCGATATTACAGAGGTAGAAATAGCTGATCTTAATGATGCCACGAGTATGAGGTCAGAAGGTCATCTCGGGGTCAAATGTGACACCAAGGTTTCGAACAGATTGGCTTAATCTCAGACTGTTGCCAGGGAGAGGGACGGAGTTGGTAGCTAGGGAAACAGAGTTTGGAGCGGGGATTGAAAACAATGGCTTCCGTTTTCCCGATATTCCCAATATATTGGAGGAAATTTCTGCTCATCCTATACTGGATGTCGGATAAGCAGTCTGATAATTTCCCAACAGCGAAGGAGTCAAGAGATGTGATGGTGAGGTAGGGCTGAGTATTATCAACATACATGTGAAAACTAACGCTATGCTTTCGGATGATGTCACCGAGGGGCAGTATGTAGATGAGAAAAAGGAGGGGGCCAAGGATAGATCCTTGGGGGACATCAGAGGTAACAGTGAGGGAGCAAGAAGAGAAGCCATTGTGAATGATTCTCTGTCTATGATTAGATAGATAAGAATGGAATCAGATGAGAGCAGTCCTACCCAGCTGAAAGACAGTGGAGAGATGTTGGAGGAGGATGGTGTGGTCAACCCTGTCGAATACCAGTCGAGAAGAATGAAGAGGGAAAGTTTACCTTTCTCACAGTCACGTAGGATGTCATTGTGACTTGAGCTGTTTCACTACTATGGCGGGCAGACAGCTGATTGGATGGATTCAAACATGGAGTTCCAGGAAAGATGGAAATGGATTTGGAAGGCGATAACATGTTCAAGGATTTTGGAGAGGAAAGGGAGGTTGGAGATTTGAGTGATTAGAGAACATTAGCGAACATCATCTCACCATGCCAAACATATTCTTCCAGGCTTCCAAACAAATGCAAAACTGCATGGATGCATCCTTATTCTAAACATTGACTACATGCTGGCATGCCAAGGATGTCAAAAATATTACGATGACACAAGTCATGAGGGGAAGCGAGTGTTGTATAGACCATAGACTCATTCAAGTAAAACTTGATCTCCAGATAGTTCCATTTTGATGACCTTGAGGTAAAAAGCAGATTAAATGTCGCCAAATCTAAAGCAGTAGGAGAAGAACATCATCTCAGCAGTGCCAACACAGTTTATAGCAACATTGAAATGGACTGGAAAAACCTTGGAGATGTCTTATACTTTGCAGGCAAGAAAACCTCGACTGGTTTTATGAGAATGACACATAGATCACTGAAATACTCTGTGAGAAACACACTCTTCATCAAGCATGGTTGAAAGACCTGTTGTCATCAAGGAAACCTGAATTGAACAGTAAATGTAGTGAGTTTCAAACAAAGCTGAGAGCTATGCAGGAAAAGTAGGAGTGACAAAGCTAGGGAAATCCGGATATGTGCTGCCATGCATCATATAAGAAGGTTCCATCTAGTACTGCAAACCACTTATGGTGCCCTCGTTGACTGCCAAGACCTATATCTTGGACAAATGGGCTAACCATTTTAAAGCCATCGAATCGCACGGCACAGAAGCAGGCAATCATCGAGTCTATGCCACCTCTTTCAAAAAACAATCCAAGTAGTTCCATTCCCCCATCATCACTTTTCCCCATATCCCTGCAATTGTTTCTCCTTCAAGTATGTATCCAGTTGGTCCAATGCTTGAGGTTATCATCAACAGCTCCCTTTCCTTCGGCTCCAATCCCCTGCCCTTTAATACAGCCGTCATTAACATGCTTAAAAGGCCTAGCCTTGATAGTTCCACTCTCTTGAACCACTGCTATGTTGCTAATTGCTTTTTCCTGTCTAGAGCTCTTGAACATGTCATCATAGAGTCATAGAGTCATCATCCAGTTGCACTCTTAGCTCTCTTGTTCCCCTTGTTCAAATCCTTATAGTTTGTTTTCTGATCCTCACAATGCACCATGATTGTGGTCAAAGTCACCAATGCCATTGTTTGTGACTATGAACCCAGTGTACTACCCCTTCTTATTCTCCTTGACCTCTTTGATGTTCAACAGAGTTGACTAGATCATCTTACTTGACTGCTTCTTCTATATTGTGCATCTTGTAAAGGAAGCCACACCTGCCAAAATGAGACATATTAATTTCGTCATATGGAACATTATTTTTGAACTGTTACTGGACTTGAAATATTTTTTTTAAAAAGACTACAACAGTGGCTGAAAACATGGCTGCACATTTGCATTCTAAAAGACAGTTGCCTGAAGAAGACAATGGAAGTGCCTCCCTGATTCAATTAGCCAGATGGATTTTGATCAAGAGACATTGAATGTGTAAAAGCCAGCATTTCACTGCAACCACCCCCCCCTCTCCCCCACAACTGAGAGTGCCTGCTAAGCTTGAAGGAATCCACAAAACCTCGCAGGAGAGGCTGTTCCAGATAAGGAACTAGTCACATGACTAACCTGCTGGCCATTCTGGGGGTTGTTTGAATTGTGTGTATCAAAAAGGAACAGACTGCTTTTTGAAGACCAAAGAGAAGCAAAGCCTCTCTCTCTCTCAAGCAAAGCTCCAGGGACCCACAGAAATAATGCAAGCCTCAAGACAGAAGACCAGCAAAACAAGTTTGAAAGTGTGCACTGGGGCCCTACGAGAACTGCAAGACTTGACTTCAATCAAAGACTTCACATCAAACCCAAAGCCAGTAACTGAACTTCAGCTATTACTTCAAATCTTTAATTATTTCTCTTCCTCTGTCTCTATTTGCATGTGTGTTTATCGCGTATGCATGCTAGCATGGCCGTGTTGCGTATTTTTAGTAGTTTTAACTGAATTAGAGTTTTAAGGTTAATAAACTTACACCTTTCTTGTTTAAATCTGAGAAAATCTGTCTGGTTGATTTCTTTGCCATTACAATGAGAGAATAGTGAGCTGAGAGGGAAGCTAAAACATGGTGTTTTAAAAGTTAAACCCTGTTACGGCCAAACCAGGAAGAGGCTGAGAGGGGGAGCCCTAGACCCCTTTCTCACCTGGTCGTAACAATATCTATTGACTGAACTTCTGTTTGCATTCTTACCTGTCCTAATGGAGCCAGCACAGCTTCTTTTAATGGCTTCTTCCTCCACCCTCACAGTCAACTCAGGAGTCTCCCAATGTATCACCCTTAGACCCCTCCTATTTCTCATCCATATGCTGTCCCTCAATGACATTATCTGTAGGCACAGAGTCAGTTTCTATATATAGATGATACTACCTCTCTCACCATCATTAACTCCACAACTAAGACTTGCTAGATTGCTTGTCTCATGTCATATGCATTAAGTTCAAAACCCCCATTCTCATTTTGGTTTAAGAATATTACAAACCAGAAGTACAGCATAGAAAATGAGCTCATAGGTCAACTACCTTTTTGTCCAATTATAGTGTCCCTTGCTGGAAAACTTTCATAGCCTTTATTGTCTCTGGCAAACAAGTCTCTCTCCATGGCAAGGCACTAGGTACCGAAGCCTTATTTGCTGAGATATCAAGCTGGAAAACACAAACCAGCTTATTTTTAGACTGAGCATTTCCAGCTAATGTGACGACAAAAACCCACCCCACAAAAGTATAGAGATGCACCCGTTATCTATTTATTCGAACACAAGGGCAATCATAGAGGAATTTCATATAATCACAGGGAAAATCTGTGCTCGGATCATAAATTGTTAAATCAAATATATAGCTGAGAAGTTCTTGCCTAATAGCCAGTGTGGATTCATAAAACACATTGATACTACTGGTATGATCGTTACTGTCAAACAACTTCTGGAAAAGTGTCAAAAACAAAATTTTACTGTGTCTTTGATCTCTCAGAGGTTTCAATACACCCAACAGATAGGGCCTCTGCAAAGTACTGGCTAAGGTTTACTGCCCCAAAAAGAGTCAAATGAGTTTGATGGCCGGAGTCATGGAAGATGGTGGTTTCTAATCTCTTGCTGATCTCCAATGGAATCAAACAGGATTGTATTGTAGCTCCCACCAAATTTTTATACTTGGTTTGCTTCTGTGTTTACTTACAACCTCAGGAACTTGGTTAAAGGAGTGTATATTTGCATCTGGAAGAATTGCAAATTATACATAATCTCCACCATTCATGGCACAACAAAACTTGAAGCAAGTTGTATCCAGCTAGCCAAATGAAAGACAGCCCAAAGAAAATCATGGAAAGATCAGCCCATACATCAATCTGACGTCTATATGGACTTGGGTCACAGTTTAGCCATTATGTCATTGAATGGCAGTACAGGCTCAAGGGGATAAATGGCCTACTCCTGTTCCTATGACAGCTGTTGTCCTGTGTGTGAGAACCATTACCTCATGAAAGTTAGGCTTTACAGTCATATGAGAATGCACATTAAATTGGAAATGAATCATAGGCTGTCATCAATGATTGACAAACTATTACAAGCCCACAGATGCAACTAAACAGTGTTGCTTCCCACCCTCCTTCCTCTCAAGCCTCAATGCCTTCCCTTAGTTGCTAAATTTCTGAAAAACTTTTTTGTTCTCCTGAGATTTCCTTTTGCCTGTGATTGGTATACTCCTCGGTTGCATCTACCTTATTTCCTGTTTCCCTGTTCTCTTTTTTTCTTTCAGATTAACATAGGATTCTTCTTATGCTCATCTTCCATCCAGCTAGTTTCTATGCATCACATTCCAGCAATTTTACCATCTACAAAGTGACCACAATCAAGTACATCTTCCTCTTACAATTTTCTGGAGATGCATTCACTTCAAACCACCTTATTTTATCTTCCATTCCAGTAGCTGCTTCCCAGTTACAGATGAAGATACAGCATATCACAATTGCTTCCAATCCACACAAATGCCTGGGGCCCCAAATACAATGTTTGTCTGCATTGCATACAGGTTCTCCAATATTCACTGTACATGGTGCAGACTTATATACTGGTGAGATTGAAAGCATCAAGTGATCTACAAGCATAATTCTGACTTCCCTGTGGCTTACCTTCCAGTTCCATTCCCATTACTAACTTTCCATCATTAGTTTGAACCACTTCTTTGAACCAAGTTCAACATAGACTTTTAACTGCAGTTATAAATATCAAGTTTCTAAGTCACAGCCTAAACACCATCTTTCTCCTGAGGGTGTTTAGTTTTTAGTTTAGTTTAGAGATATAGCACTGAAACAGGCCCTTCGGCCCACCGAGTCTGTGCCGACCATCAACCACCCATTTATACTAAGCCTACACTAATTCCATATTCCTACCACATCCTCACCTGTCCCTATATTTCTCTACCACCTACCTATACTAGGAGCAATTTATAATGGCCAATTAACCTATCAACCAGCAAGTCTTTGGCATGTGGGAGGAAACCGGAGCACCCGGAGGAAACCCACGCAGACACAGGGAGAACTTGCAAACTCCACACAGGCAGTACCCAGAATTGAACCTGGGTCGCTGGAGCTGTGAGGCTGCGGTGCTAACCACTGCGCCACTGTGCCGCCCTACTGCGCCACTGTGCTGCCCTACGGCGCCACTGTGCCGTACACACTGTGTTGTGTTTGAGCATTAACTTTATAGAAGTTTCATACATTACCTGTCTCTGGCATTTTCCTGGCAATTTCTCCCAGTAACTTTACCCTCAGCTGGCTCCTACTGGAATAGTTTTATTCATCTTTTGCCTTACTATTACCTTTTACCAGTCTGATTGAAATGAACTTTGCATAACATTCAGCACTTTTCAACTCTTTCCAGACTTTAAAAATTCTATGGGCGGATTATTAAATGCTTGGTTGGCACCCTTCTATCTATGAAAGATGATGGGCACACAGCAAGCAATACACTTAGGTGGGGTGTCTTCTCTTGGTGCACCTTTGTTGATAGCTTGAAGGCCAATCCTTGAGAGGCAGGTTCTGCCACAAGTGCTGCACGTGAAAGCCAAGTGATGCTGTGAGTTGTTGTTTTTGGCATTGGTGCCTGTTGCCAAGCTGCTGTAGCAACTGCTCCTCATGGTACTGCATACCAGTCCGCAGGATGTGTCGCCATTTCCATCTTTCACCAGGTAGTGACTCCCAAGTGCAATAGTCGACATTTAGTGCCTTCATGTCACACTTGCAAGCATCCTTGAAGCGGAGCTTTGGGCACCCCACTGGTCGTCTGGTCCCGACTACCTCGCCATACAGAAGGTCCTTGGGTATGCGACCGACTTCCATCCTGCGGACATGTCCGATCCACCTTGGGAGCTCTGCCTTTGAGAGGACGGCCACATTTGTGATTTTGTCCTGCCAGGTTATACCCATAAAGCTTCGCAGACAGCAAAGATGGAAATTATTGAGCTTTTTTTCCTGGTAGCTGTAAGTTGCCCATGTTTCACAGCAATACAGCAAGGTGCTGAGAACACAGGCCTTATAAAC
This sequence comes from Heterodontus francisci, assembly GCF_036365525.1. NCBI lineage: Eukaryota > Metazoa > Chordata > Chondrichthyes > Heterodontiformes > Heterodontidae > Heterodontus > Heterodontus francisci. Next base: position 14,244,276 of record NC_090406.1, read on the forward strand.
CATCAGCTTGATCCTAAGGATCAGCTTGGTGTTATCCCATGCATGTTTCACAAGTCAGCCAAAGGTGGTAGCTGCTTTCCCTACATGTGTATCGAGATTTGCATCAAGGGACAGATACACGAGGAGTGTAGGGAACAGAATATACCACTTTACTTTTGTAGATCTCACTAAGGCATTGGACACTATCAGCAGAATAGGGCTCTACAAGATTTTAGGAAAAATTGGCTGTCCACTGAAGCTCCTCAGTGTTATCTGCTCCTTCCATAACAACATGCACTGCATTATACAGTTTGGTGGCTCCACTTCTGACAGTTTTGGAGTGAAGAATGGAATGAAACAGGGTTGTGTCCAAGCCCCCACTCTGGCATCATCTTCTCCATACTCCTGACCTTTGCCTTCCCTACAGATATGGAAGGAGTCTACTTGCACACCAGGTCAGATGGCAAGCTCTACAATCTATCAAGGTTGAAAGTGAAGACAAAAACACATCACATCCTGATCTGAAAACTCCTCTACGCTGATGATGCTGCGCTAGTCGCTCACATGGAAACTCAGCTACAAAGACTTATGGATTGACTCTCCCATGCCTGTAACTTGTTCCCCTTAACGATAAGCGTCAAGAAAACTGTGGTCATGGGACAAGCTGTTGCATCTCTGCCCCTGATCACACTAAATAACACCCCACTGGAAGTGGTTAGCAAATTCTACTAGCTTGGGTCCACATTGACGGACAATCTGTCCCTTGATGCAGAGCTTGATTAAATGCTCATTTCTACCAATATTTGGAATATTTGACTTTGTGCTCTCCCCTGTTGATTTTTGTTGGTCCCATAAAGGGGGTTGTCTGCCTTTCTTTTACAGTTCTGGCAAAGGGTCTCTACTTAAAATGTTGAACAGTTGGTTTTCTTTTCAGATGCAAATGATCCTGTTGTATTTTTTTTTTGCAGCATTTGCTGTTTTCATGATACATGTTTTCTGCTAATTAGGAGAACAGTTGGTACCTTTTCAAAAACGTGTGGTTGGGGTGGTAGGCAACAGATCAGGATTGATTACCTGGCTCCCTGTTCAGAGAAGTCTTAATTTATCAATTAATATTTTCTTCAGTTTTTGAAAAGATTCATTTTTGTCCAGAATTTCAATCATTTTGAATTGAGATTCCCAGATCGCTATCTCTGAAATCTCTCAGTAATGCATTGACAGATCAAATGAACCCGGAGGGGACTGTGTTGATGTTTAGAAGGTAAAGGCGCGAGAGCAGATGAATGACAAACACTGGTCTGAGCTGGTTTGGAAACACCAATTTGATTTGTATGCAGTAAAAGTCAATTGCAGAAAAGTTGGACTTAATTTCTATAACTTTTATTCTAATTGTAAACTGAAAGAGATTCCCTCACACTGGAGCAATTGTTTTTCACAAATAGAATTGCTGGTGAACTTCAAGATGGGTATGTCCTGTAGAGTCATAGAATCATTTACGGCATAGAAGGAGGCCACTGGGTCTTCGAGTCCATGCAGGCTCTCCATAGAGGAATCCAATCATTCCCACTCCCCCACTCTATCCTGGTAGCCCTGCAAGTTTATTTCCTTCAAGTTCCCATCCAAATGTTTTTTGAAATCATTAGTTTTATTGTAGTTTTTATAAGGTATGCACTTTAAATATCTTATACTGAGTTTAATCCAATCAAGTCCCTAAAAATGATTTAGGTACAAGTTATCTGCCTCTAAATCATAGTTCAAATACAATTACTATTAATGCCACTCATTTTGATATTTAATCTCATCACTGCATTGTAATATATAATGTGCTACTCCATTTTCAATATGAAGTTTTACACAAAATAGAGTTCCCAGCCATAAAATTGTTTTCCTATTTTTGCTATACTTACAGAAATGTTTCTAATTTGCACAAGTTTTTCTCATTTCTAGATGAAACAAAATTCTTGCACTAATTTGCATTTTGGGTCAATTTATATTTAAGTCAACACCACACTATTGTGTATAACGTGACATCAATTGTCTTTTTAAATTGCATCTCGGCTGCAAAATAATTGCTTTATTAATCCTTTTTGAGTCATAAATGTTTTGTTCTGTGATGGCAGCATCATATCTTCTTTCAGTGTGCTAGCACTACTTTCAATAGTCATTAGGACTATTTTAATTTTATTGAGGATGTTACAAATGTGTGAATTTGCTTGTTTTATTTGAATTACAGTTCAGACAATCCCTCTGATCAACAGATCAAAAGTAGTTCTTTTCCTTGACCTGAATGTAGAAATGGATCTTTGATCCTGGATCAGATTGGTCCACTGATTTAAATTTCTAATGATGGAATTGATGTAAATAGCAAGTGTTTTCTGTAATCTGAACAAGCTATTTGTATGTCCGTTGTAAATGTCTGGTTACACCTCAGCTGGCAAATCCATTTGTCTTGAAATTTCTGAACTAAGCGAATCTCCGCAAATAAAAATGGATGACCTTGCTCTATTTAGTATGGATTTTATCTGGATTCACACATGCATAAATACAGTTATTCAGATGGGGCCCACAGAAGGAGCGTTCATGTTGTAATTCCTGTCAAGCTTCATCTAACCTGCAAATCCTTCTACAATGGTACACCCAACTTTCTGCCACTAAGATTGAGCCAGAGCCTGCGTGGAACAATGGGGAGGGAAGGTGCAGCAACACTACAAGAAGTTATTCAGATAGTTTTTTGGCAGCTGTTAGTATTTTGGGTGTTTTGTATTAGATATTGAACACTGGTCATTCCCATTAGAGAATTACACGTTCTTTACATGTTGGCACCTTTTACTGCCTCTCTTCTTTGGCCTCCTTATCTCGAGAGACAATGGGTAAGCGCCTGGAGGTGGTCAGTGGTGTGTGGAGCAGCGCCTGGAGTGGCTATAAAGGCCAATTCTAGAGTGACAGGCTCTTCCACAGGTGCTGCAGAAAAATTTGCTTGTCGGGGCTGTTACACAGTTGGCTCTCCCCTTGCGCCTCTGTCTTTTTTCCAGCCAACTGCTAAGTCTCTTCGACTCGCCCCGCCTTTATGGCTGCCCGCCAGCTCTGGCGAACGCTGGCGACTGACTCCCACGACTTGTGATCAATGTCACAGGACTTCATGTCGCGTTTGCACACGTCTTTAAAGCGGAGACATGGACAGCCGATGGGTCTGATACCAGTGGCGAGCTCGCTGTACAATGTGTCTTTGGGGATCCTGCCATCTTCCATGCGGCTCACATGGCCAAGCCATCTCAAGCGCCGCTGACTCAGTAGTGTGTATAAGCTGGGGATGTTGGCCGCCTCGAGGACTTCTGTGTTGGAGATACGGTCCTGCCACCTGATGCCAAGTATTCTCCGGAGGCAGCGAAGATGGAATGAATTGAGACGTCGCTCTTGGCTGACATATGTTGTCCAGGCCTCGCTGCCATAGAGCAAGGTACTGAGGACACAGGCTTGATACACTCGGACTTTTGTGTTCCATGTCAGTGTGCCATTTTCCCACACTCTCTTGGCCAGTCTGGACATAGCAGTGGAAGCCTTTCCCATGCGCCTAATATCTAGTTAAATGACAATATGACTTGGGGATCATAACACAATCCTAACTCCATATATGGTACTATTTCCATTTGTGAAAATTTGATTGGAAAGCATGCTATCAAGAAGATGGTCAGCTTCAAAACAATGACTGGTTTATTTTTAGATATATGCACTTTGTTTTTATTCTCAGGATGTGGGCAAGGCTGGATTTAATCCCCATTCCTAGCTGCCCAGAGATGGTTGGTGGCAGATTTACTTCTTGAACTGTGGTGGTCCTTGTGGTAATGGTATTCTCAAAATAGTGTTAGGTTAATGTCCTGAAATTCCCTGCATAACTATGATGAAGAAATTATGTTATGTATCCAAATCAAGGCAATGTGTCACTTGGAATGGAACTTGGAAGTGATGGCGTTCCCATGACACTTCTGCTTTTGTCCTGCTCTGCAGGTGAAGTTACAAGGGAAGGGAGGTGCTATATCAAAGTAAGCATAATAAGATGCTACAGTGCATCCTGTGGATCATAAAAACTGCAACCAGAATGTCCCAGTAATGTAGGAGGTGGATATTTAATCTAGTGACAAGAGGTTGATCAAGGGAACTGCTCAGTCCTGTTTGCTGTTAAACTTCTTAAGTACTTTAGATTAGATTAGAGATACAGCACTGAAACAGGCCCTTCGGCCCACCGAGTCTGTGCCGAACATCAACCACCCATTTATACTAATCCTACACTAATCCCATATTCCTACCAAACATCCCCACCTGTCCCTATATTTCCCTACCACCTACCTATACTAGTGACAATTTATAATGGCCAATTTACCTATCAACCTGCAAGTCTTTTGGCTTGTGGGAGGAAACCGGAGCACCCGGAGGAAACCCACGCAGACACAGGGAGAACTTGCAAACTCTACACAGGCAGTACGCGGAATCGAACCCGGGTCCCTGGAGCTGTGAGGCTGCGGTGCTAACCACTGCGCCACTGTGCCGCCCCTGTTACTGTTGCATTCATCCAAGACAAGTGGTAAGCAGTGTTCCCTGTAAGATTTCATTGTTGTGCACAGCCAGTTTTTTCAATATCCACTACCTTTAAATTTTTTTTGCACAGCCTCGCATGTGCGGTGTTCAACACAGAACGGGGCCTGTGTGGTACCTTCCAGGCTGTTGTGTGGCCAAGCATATGCGCAGCTTAGCAAGAACATTGGTGGCAAGTGTTTCATCAGACTTCTTAAGCTTTATACATGACGCAGAGGCTTTGAGGGAGTCAAGAGGTGAATCGTTTGTTCAGACTACCCAGTCTCTGCCCTGTTCACATAGCTGTGGTGTTGATATGGATGCCCCAGTTAAGCTTCTGGTCGAGTGACCCTTAAGATGTTGATGGGGGTGCGTGTTGCTAAATGGTGTCATTGAAGCACACCACTGGGCTTTCTCTCGTTCAAGATAGTCATTACCTGACGTTTATGTAGTGAATGTGAAAGCCTGCATGTTATCCAGATCTTGCATGAATACACATGAATAAGTAGCATGCAGTTTCGCAGTGAGAACTGCCAATTGCTGACAATCATTGGTCGCAAAAAAAGTTAAACTCTTTGATCATTGGCTCACTTGCCCTATTGAAGCTACTGAAACTAACTGGCATCGCTGTTTTGTTGTCTATTAGGATGCGGGTGTGTCTAATAGACTTCCCCATTGGATCTATGAGAATTGGAGCTTGGCTTATCAAAGTTACAGTCCTGGTGAAATATTGCCTCTCTCTAATGTGGGGCATGAAGCTCCTAAAAGCTCTAGCTATTCAAATGAACTGATGCCAGGCCTCTTCAGTGCTGCAAGGGAACATATCATCAATAAATAGAATGAAATGCTTCAGGTTATACACAATGATTATCCCTTTATTTACTTATTAACATTCCAAATCATGATTGCTTAAATGAGAACTGGGCACCTGGCCTAACATTAAGAAGATATGTTGCCTGTAGCCTAAGGCGTTAACCCCATATAAACTGAACCTAACATTACATAAATATGAATTTAGAAATTCAGTTCAGGCCATACAAGTAGAAAACAAATCATTAGACTATCATTGTCCATTATATTTAATATCATTAATTTGATCTGAAAATAATACTTTAATCCTTTAAATTTGGCAAGATAAAAATGCTTAATAGCAACACTGGAGTATTGCCTATACAATGTTGTTATCATACACCAAAAAGTGATAATCATTGGTAATGGTGATTGGTTATCAACGAGAACAATATGCAGAGTTAGTGCACGAGTAGCCTCAAGAGGAAAACTCTTCTGCAGGATGTTGTGAAATTTCAATTGCTTTGTTTTATTATAATTATCGCTCAGATGGTAGCTTCTGATCAAGAGTTCAAAAGAGATTTTTGATCCCAGGTCAGAGTGGCTTCTTCCTTCAATTCCAAAGTGTTTTGCTGTATTGATTGATTGACTGATTGAAGAGGAACTGCTAATCCAGCTTGCAACTCTGCAAACAAATTTGTGCAATGTTCTGATTAACTTCAGCTAAGCTCCCATTTGCAGAATGAATTTATTTGTATTTATATCAAGCCATGACCATTGTCAGTTATGCAATTGAATATATTACATTTGTCTGAACATCTCAACTTCAAAAGAATTAATAGTTAAAAGAGAGACTTTGCTGCAATTCAAGAATTCTTTTGAGTTTTAGTATATGATAAGAAGGATCACTTTTGCTTGGCCACACAAATTGTAAGATAATGAAAGTGCTATGAAGAAATCAACTGAGTTTGCATCGTTAGTAACCAGAACTTGGTGTTTCAAAGCTAATGAGCCTATTACAGGAAGAAGTTACTGAGGGCTATTAACCTCAACTTATTTGTTGCATATATACTTTTATATATTATGCTAGTTGCATCAGAGGAATGTATGATGGCATTAAGAGAGCTTTTGGGCCAACCATCAAGAAGATCGCCCCCCTCAAATCTAAATCAGGGGACATAATCACTGACCAACGCAAGCAAATGGACCGCTGGGTTGAGCACTACCTAGAACTGTACTCTAGGGAAAATGTTGTCACTGATACTGCCCTCAATACAGCCCGGCCTCTACCAGCCATGGATGAGCTGGACGTACAGCCAACAAAATCGGAACTCAGTGATGCCATTGATTCTCTAGCCAGCGGAAAAGCCCCTGGGAAGGACAGCATTACCCCTGAAATAATCAAGAGTGCCAAGCCTGCTATACTCTCAGCACTACATGAACTGCTTTGCCTGTGCTGGGACGAGGGAGCAGTACCTCAGGACATGCGCGATGCCAATATCATCACCCTCTATAAAAACAAAGGTGACCACGGTGACTGCAACAACTACCATGGAATCTCCCTGCTCAGCATAGTGAGGAAGGTCTTTACTCAAGTCGCTTTAAACAGGCTCCAGAAGCTGGCCGAGCACGTCTACCCTGAGGCACAGTGTGGCTTTCGTGCAGAGAGATCGACCATTGACATGCTGTTCTCCCTTCGTCAGATACAGGAGAAATGCCGCGAACAACAGATGCCCCTCTACATTGCTTTCATTGATCTCACCAAAGCCTTTGACCTCGTCAGCAGACGTGGTCTCTTCAGTCTACGAGAAAAGATTGGATGTCCACCAAAGCTACTAAGTATCATCACCTCATTCCATGACAATATGAAAGGCACAATTCAACATAGCGGCACCTCATCAGACCCCTTTCCGATCCTGAGTGGTGTGAAACAGGGCTGTGTTCTCGCACCCACACTTTTTGGGATTTTTTTCTCCCTGCTGCTTTCACATGCGTTCAAGTCCTCAGAAGAAGGGATTTTCCTCCACACAAGATCAGGGGGCAGGTTGTTCAACCTTGCCCGTCTCAGAGCGAAGTCCAAAGTACGGAAAGTCCTCATCAGGGAACTCCTCTTTGCTGACAATGCTGCTTTAACATCTCACACTGAAGAGTGTCTGCAGAGTCTCATCGACAGGTTTGCAGCTGCCTACAACGAATTTGGCCTAACCATCAGCCTCAAGAAAATGAACATCATGGGACAGGATGTCAGAAATGCTCCATCCATCAATATTGGCGACCACGCTCTGGAAGTGGTTCAAGAGTTCACCTACCTAGGCTCAACTATCACCAGTAACCTGTCCCTAGATGCAGAAATCAACAAGCGCATGGGAAAGGCTTCCACTGCTATGTCTAGACTGGCCAAGAGAGTGTGGGAAAATGACGCACTGACACGGAAGACAAAAGTCCGAGTGTATCAAGTCTGTGTCCTCAGTACCTTGCTCTATGGCAGCAAGGCCTGGACAACGTATGTCAGCCAAGAGCGAAGTCTCAATTCATTCCATCTTCGCTGCCTCCAGAGAATACTTGGCATCAGGTGGCAGGACCGTATCTCCAACATAGAAGTCCTCGAGACGGCCAACATCCCCAGCTTATACACACTACTGAGTCAGCGGCACTTGAGATGGCTTGGCCATGTGAGCCACATGGAAGATGGCAGGATCCCCAAAGACACATTGTACAGCGAGCTCGCCACTGGTATCAGACCCATCGGCTGTCCATGTCTCCGCTTTAAAGACGTGTGCAAACGCGACATGAAGTCCTGTGACATTGATCACAAGTCGTGGGAGTCAGTTGCCAGCGTTCGCCAGAGCTGGCGGGCAGCCATAAAGGCGGGGCTAAAGTGTGGCGAGTCGAAAAGACTTAGCAGTTGGCAGGAAAAAAGACAGAAGCGCAAGGGGAGAACCAACTGTGTAACAGTCCCGACAAACAAATTTTTCTGCAGCACCTGTGGAAGAGCCTGTCACTCTAGAATTGGCCTTTATAGCCACTCCAGGCGCTGCTCCACACACCACTGACCACCTCCAGGCGCTTACCCATTGTCTCTCGAGACAAGGAGGCCAAAGAAAGAAAGATTACACTAGTTGCATTTACTAAACCTTATGCTTTGTATTTCTGCTTAACTATGAATAAATATACAGGTTATTCTAGTCTGTAATACCTACTCTGAGTCCAATACCCACCATTCCTTGAGCTTAGTCACATAATTCAACAATGCCTTGAGTAGATTATGGTTACAGAACAAGGCTGTTGCATTTCAAGAGGTACCAATCTAACTCTACAGTGTTAATTAAAATATAAACATTTTAGTGTAAACACTCAGAAGTGTTGTATTCATTAGTGTACAGATGAGTAGAACATATATATTCTAGCAGATAAAGTAATCCATCAATAATACAACCACCCCCCCACCCAAGTTTCACTGAAAAACCCAAGACCCTCATAAATGGCAAGAGAGGTCAATGTTATAAAACTTTTATGAACAAAATAATCATATTCATTTTGACTGTCATCCATAATGCACTTTCCCATTTTCACTAGTACATTACTATCATCTGTCCTGCTCAATTCATCCTGGATTGTGATACTTACATTGAAATTTACCCTCCTGATGTCAGTCTTGCTTCCCTGAACTGATTTTAAATCCTGTCTCCCTATATCTATCCTGTGGAGCAGCTGCTAATTTTAATTGTGCAACAAAAGCTTGAAATCAAGTTGGGAGGAAAAGTTGCTATTTAAGTATCAACAAGAATGAGATGACAGCTGACATGAATATAGTCCACTCCTCCAGTACTCAGATATTTAATTGACAGCTTTCCCTCCCAAATCCCAACTATAGTCTATAATCCTAAGGCTGATTTAAAATCATAAACCGGCCATCATGTTGGATGTAGAGAAAGGAGATTTAAAATCTGTGAAGTTGTAATTTAGGAGTACAGTGTATCCCAAGCATCCTTTTCACCCATCACCCCTGTGCTCATTGACCTAGATTGATTGCCGATTAAGCAACACCTTGATTTTAAAGTTCTCTTCTTTATTTCAAATCCTTTGCATCGCCGCTCCCTATCTCTATCATCTCTTCCAGCCCTACAACTCTCCGAGATACCTGCAGTCCTCCAATTCTGGCCTTTGTAGATCCCTGTTTCTAAAAGCTCCACCATTGGCTGCTGTGCCTTCAGCTGCCAAGGCCATAAACTCTGGAATTCCTTCCCAAAACCTCTCTGTCTCTGTCTCTTTAAGATGCTCCTTAAAACCTACCTCTTTGACCAATCTTTTGGCCGTCTGCCCTAATGTTTCCTTATGTGGCTAAGAGTCAAATTTTGTTTTATAATGCTCCTGTAAAGCAGCTTTGGATGTTAACACTATAACTATATAAACACATGTTGTTCTAATCAATGGCCCGGATTTTGAGGTCAATGGCGAAGGAATGGTGTGCACCACTGATCGCAAAAAAACTTGCTCACAAAGTTTTAGCAGGTTCCAGACTACTTCTTTTCCTAAGTCAGTTTGAATTTTGCACCTCCTACAAGGGATTTGTTGGGGGTGTTAATAGAGTAGGCAGCAGAGATTGAAGAATTCTCACAGATGACAAAGCAGGAAGTAAATGGAAGGAAATGTAAATTACCTTTAAATCATTGTACCGAAAGTGAAATAAAGATTGCAACAGACAAATGGGTTTAAGGGAGAAACTTAAATAGTAAAACACAAACTAAAAAAATATCAAAATCTGCAACACTTCAATATTCTTCTGAAGGAATGAGACTCCACATTTAAAATAAATAATTTTTCAGGGCCACAGGATGTTGAACATTAATTATGGCTTAGTACATCATTAAAAACTCACTAATTCCTGATTGAACAAGGCTTAAGATTTTCCATCAGTCTTTAGAGCGAGAACAGTGGGTAATTAGTTTAATCTTCAATCACTCCTTGCAGGTGAAACAGCGATTTACTTGTTTCAAAAAAAGGTCAGTCAGACTAGTTCAAATCTGTTAAAGGCAAATCGTGTTTAACTAACTTGAGCCACCAAAGAGGGTTGATGAGGGTAATGCAGTTGATGTGGTGTACATGAACTTCCAAAAGGTGTTTGATAAAGTGCCACTAAATAGGCTAGCCAGCAAAATTGAAGTCCATGGAATAAGAAGGACAGTAGCAGAATGGATATGAAGTTGGCTGAGTAACAGGAAACAAAGACTAGTATTGAATGGTTGTATTTCAGACTGGAGGAAAGTATACAGTATGGTTCCCCAGGGATTGGTACTTGGGCCACTGCTTTTCTTGATACATATTGACTTAGACTTGGGTGTACAGGGCACAATTTCAAAATTTGCAGATGACATAAAACTTGGATGCATTGTGAACTGTGAAGAGAATAGTGATAGACTTAAAGAAAATATCGACAGCCTGGAGGATTAAGTGAATACATGGCAGATGAAATCTAATGCAGAGAAGTGTGAAGTGATATATTTTGGTAGAAGGAATGAGGCGAGGCAATGTAAAATTCTAAAGGGGGTGAAGAAGCAGAGAGACCTGGAGATATATGTGCACAGATCATTGAAGGTGGCAGGCCGGTTGAGAAAGTAGTTAAAAAGGCGTACGGGATCCTGGACTTTGTTAAAAGAGGCATAGAGTACAAAAGCAAGGAAGTTGTGGTGAACCTTTATAAAACACTGGTTCAGTTTCAACTGGAGTATTGTGTCCAATTCTGGTCATCACACTTGAGAAAGGATGAGAAGGCATTAGAGAGGGTGCAGAAAAGATTTACGAGAAAATTCCAGGGCTGAGGGACTTCAGTTACAAGATAGATTAAAGAAGCTAGAGTCGTTCTCCTTAGACAAGAGAAGGTTGAGAGGTAATTTGATGATGGTATTCAGTCATGAGGAGTCTGGACAGAAGTAATAGGGAAAAACGCTTCCCATTGCTGGATGGGTTGAGACCCAGAGGACAGCAATTTAGGGTGAACGGCAAAAGAACCAGTAGCGACATGAGGCAAAACTATTTTACACAGCAAGGATCTGGAATGCACTCCCTGAGAGTGTGATGGAGGCAGATTCAACCATGGCTTCCAAAAGAGAATTGGATAGGTACTTGAAGAGAGAAAATTGCAGGGCTACGGGAAGAGGGCAGCGGAATGGGACGAGCTGTGTTGTTCGAGCAGAGAGCCGGTGCAAACATAAGCTGAATGGCCTCCTTCTGTGCTGTAACCATTCTATGATTCTATATTCAAATTTAATTTAAACTTGATTTTGTATCAGACTTCTTTTGGGCCTCCTTATCTCGAGAGACAATGGATACGCGCCTGGAGGTGGTCAGTGGTTTGTGAAGCAGCGCCTGGAGTGGCTATAAAGGCCAATTCTGGAGTGACAGGCTCTTCCACAGGTGCTGCAGAGAAATTTGTTTGTTGGGGCTGTTGCACAGTTGGCTCTCCCCTTGCGCCTCTGTCTTTTTTCCTGCCAACTACTAAGTCTCTTCGACTCGCCACAATTTAGCCCTGTCTTTATGGCTGCCCGCCAGCTCTGGCGAATGCTGGCAACTGACTCCCACGACTTGTGATCAATGTCACACGATTTCATGTCGCGTTTGCAGACGTCTTTATAACGGAGACATGGACGGCCGGTGGGTCTGATACCAGTGGCGAGCTCGCTGTACAATGTGTCTTTGGGGATCCTGCCATCTTCCATGCGGCTCACATGGCCAAGCCATCTCAAGCGCCGCTGACTCAGTAGTGTGTATAAGCTGGGGATGTTGGCCGCTTCAAGGACTTCTGTGTTGGAGATATAGTCCTGCCACCTGATGCCAAGTATTCTCCGAAGGCAGCGAAGATGGAATGAATTGAGACGTCGCTCTTGGCTGGCATACGTTGTCCAGGCCTCGCTGCCGTAGAGCAAGGTACTGAGGACACAGGCCTGATACACTCGGACTTTTGTGTTCCGTGTCAGTGCGCCATTTTCCCACACTCTCTTGGCCAGTCTGAACATAGCAGTGGAAGCCTTACCCATGCGCTTGTTGATTTCTGCATCTAGAGACAGGTTACTGGTGATAGTTGAGCCTAGGTAGGTGAACTCTTGAACCACTTCCAGAGCGTGGTCGCCAATATTGATGGATGGAGCATTTCTGACATCCTGCCCCATGATGTTCGTTTTCTTGAGGCTGATGGTTAGGCCAAATTCATTGCAAGCAGACGCAAACCTGTCGATGAGACTCTGCAGGCATTCTTCAGTGTGAGATGTTAAAGCAGCATCGTCAGCAAAGAGGAGTTCTCTGATGAGGACTTTCCGTACTTTGGACTTCGCTCTTAGACGGGCAAGGTTGAACAACCTGCCAGGGGGCAGGTTGTATCAAACTACAACTTCACAAACCACTGACCACCTCCAGGCGCGTATCCATTGTCTCTCGAGATAAGGAGGCCCAAAAGAAGAAAACAATTTTACTGCAGACTATGAGACACCTAAGCAATGTAAAATTACCCTCTTGGCGTTAACTGGGGAGTTTGATCGCTGACCTGATATCTTAAGTTATTGGAAAAGCTTTATTTCAGTATCAATGCCACCTGCAAATCTATTGAGGGTGAATTTCCTCAAAGCATTTCCTGCTCCACCAGCATAACCGCAGCTGAAGTTCGGTGGAACCCTCCCATTACGTATTTAAACAGGGTTTCTGCCAGTGTTGCTGAGTACTATCTTACTAACAGACCAAAGCCCATTTTTTTTTTCCTACACATCTTAGCTGCTGTAGTGTGAGTCCAGCAGTGACTGCATAAACCCCCGATTCAGGGTAAACACGCAGCTGACTGCAACTGAAAGCAAACCTACTGGGTTTGCCAAGTGGCATGACTGGAAAGATCAAGTGAAGGTGGATTATCCTGACTTACTGATCTGAGTGAATCTCGGCATGTTTACTTCCAAATAGCAGCTGGCTGTGTGAGGCCTGTGTGTCAGAAGCTGGCGCCAGTAGCTCAAGCCTCAGTGCAATATGAAAGCAACTTTGCTCCCACCTGTATCCACCAAAAACATTTATTATTTGAAGGCGTAGAAATTGCTGTTCTGCAGGGGTTGAATTACTCTTGTCAATTACAATACTATGGGGAAGAAGAACAACTAACAGCCCCTGTGTGTATTAGAATACCACTGGTTTATGTGGTGTCATCGCCAGCATAAATCAACAGAAAGTGTAACCACAGCCAAACACCTGCCAGATCTTCTAGATACATAAAACGTGATGTTGGAATGCTTTTCAACACTATTTTTCTGTTTCTGTGCCAGAAATTCTTAACAGTGCCCATTCTTTGACAGATTGAAATAGATGTGAACTTCAGAAACATAAAGCTCCACCTGGAAAGCATTCCACAGCAAGGATGGATCCAGTAGTGATTGCATTATTCTCAGCAGGAACTACTCTTGCACATTCTTTGGAAATCTGTCAAGGTATTGTGTTAAAGAACATAAGAAAATAAGGAATAGGAGCTGGAGAAGGCTATCTAGCCTTCTCCACCAGACAACAAGATCATGGCTGATCTACCTCAACCCCACCTTCCTGCATTATCCCCATATCCCTTAATTCCCTTAGTATTCAAATATCTATCAACCTCTGTCTTTAATATACTCGATGACTGAGCATCCACAGCTCTCTGGGGTAGAGAATTTCAAAGATTCACAACCCTTCGAGTGAAGAAATTTCTCCTCATCTCAGTCCGAAATGGCCAACCCCTTATTCTGAGACTGACCTCGTGTTCTAGATTCCCCAGCCAGGGGAATGCCATGTAGGCCTTCTTTGGGTAAGGAGATCAAAACTACACATAGAACTCTAGGTATGGTCTCACCACTGCCCTGCATAATTGTAGTAAGACTTCTTTATTCTTATACTCCAATCCCTTTGTGAAAAAAGCTAACACACCATTTGCCTTCCTAATTGCTTGCTGTACCTGCATGTTAACTTTTTGTGATTCATGTTAAACACATGCTGGGCACTCTTAAAACTTAACTGGTAATTCAATATTGCTGGAAGACTGAAGATTTTTTATCACATGGAACTAAATAAAACAAACTTTCTTGTATCTACGTGCATTAGTGAGTCACCACTAAAACACTCAGAGTTGTTTTTAAGCACAGCAGTAAATTCCTTCCAATTGTATAAAGCAATGCTAACTTATCCAAGGGCTCCAGTCTCTGCTTTGTGTTTGATTAACATATCTCAGCAGTACTAGTAAGACTACAGTCTCAATGGCCCTGAAATTCTTCAACTGTTCTAACATACTCCTGCTTAATTTTGGTGGGAGTCCGCTGCCACAACAACTTGCATATATATTACACCTTTAATGTCGTAAAAACAAATTCCCAAGGTGCTTCACAGGAGAGTTATCAAACAAAATTTGACACCAAGCCACATAAGGAACCTTAGGGCAGGCGAACTAAAGCTTGGTCAAAGAGGTAGGTTCAAAAAGTATCTTGAAAGGAGGAGGGGGAGTGATATTGGGGAGGTTTAGGGAAGGATTTCCAAAGCTGAGGGCCTCGGCTGCCAATGATGGGTAAAGGAAATTGCAAATGCATTCTGGGCCAAAATTGGAGAAATGCAAAGTTCCTGGAGGGTTATGAGGATGGAAGAGGTTGTAGAGATAGGGAAGGGTGAGAGCATAAAGGGATACAAGCATGCGAATTTTAAATCTGGGACATTGCCATATTCATGGTAGGAAGTCTCCTGTGACTTTGATAAGAGTCGCTTCAGTGCTGTGATGGGACAGAAATCTAATTGGACAGGTTAAAACATGGAATTGTAGGAAAATGAGCATGGATTTTGGAAGTGACATGTTCGAGGATTTTGGAGAGGAAAGAGAGGTTGGGATGGCGTGGTGGTTTGCAAGCACAGATTGGCTAAGGGTGGGTCTATTGAACAGGAGTGTGACGATGGCAAAATTAAAAGGACAGTACCAGAGAAGAGGGAGCCATTAACAATATCAGCTAACATGGGGAGCCAGGAAGGGAAGTTGGATGTTCAGCAGTTTAGTAGGAACAGAATCAAGACAGCAGGAGGTGGACCCCTTGTGGCACAGCTGCTGTCATTGCTAGGCATATGAAGGGACTTCCCCGCTGATGCAACAAACTTTTGTCAGGATGAGAAGCAAATGTCGTGAGAAGTTGCATCTCGGCACTTATGCCAGGATGCTCCCCACTTGTGGATTTTCGGGCCCAATGCTTCTGTGTAAGAGAAGGGAAACATCAGCCAGGATGCTTCCTCCTGATTGCTTTGCAATGAACATTGTGGGAAGATGCATGTGTGGACATCGGTTAAGTACAGGATCAGACTCTGATGTGATGACTTCTGATTTTCACTGACTATGCTCACACTGGAAGAATGCTATTTGGAGAAGATAGTGGAGCACTGCAGAAAAAAGGAACCATGCCTCAGTAGGGATTCCAGGCCTTCAGGAGAGGAAGGTGGAGACAGGGCGGTACAGTGGTGCAGTGGAGGGCAGCACAGTGGCGCAGTGGTTAGCACCGCAGCCTCACAGTTCCAGTGACCCGCGTTCGGCTCTGGGTACTGCCTGTGCAGAGTTTGCAAGTTCGCCCTGTGACCACGTGGGGTTCCGCCGGGTGTGCGGTTTCCTGCCACAGCCAAAGACTTGCAGGTTGCTAGGTAAATTGGCCTTTGTAAATTTCCTCGTGTAGATAGGTGGTAGGAGAATTGAGGGAATGTGGGGATGTGGTAGGGAATATGGGGTTAATGTAGGATTAGTATAAATGGGTGGTTGTTGGTCGGCACAGACTCGGTGGGCCGAAGGGCCTGTTTCAGTGCTATATCTCTCTATGAGCAAAAGGTAGAGGGTAATTTGATAATTTGTAATAGATGACATAATCAGATAAAATGTACCAAGTTTGGTTGAAAAGTGTAAAGTATTTCCCAAGTTAACAGGCACTGCCAATTTCAATGTCTCTGCTTATAGCTCATTCAGTGATTTACTTGGCTTACAACTGTCTGACAATGACTCCAGTCACATGCATTCATTCTCCCAGGTATGCATGATTAACACATGGCCTCTGTTGTCTCCAGTGATTATGCCTGAAACTGAGTTCACGGTATTTAATTTCAATATGATATACACTGTATTTTATTGCTCTCATAGGGAGTGGACTTAATGTGAACCTGATATTGGTAATGGGAAACAGCTTTACCTTATACTAACACAATTCCTGACATCACCTGTATGTACTTCATTGGCAATCATCTGTTTCCAGTTACAATATACAAAACATAATAGGCTGTAGTTCTTTTTAACTTGTATAAGTAAGCTATTCAGTGAATTTTTAAAAGATTTTATTATGCATAGAGAATAATAGCTGTGTGACTGGGAAAGATTCAAATGACATTATGAAAGCCATTACTGGATTATGACTTATTTCATGGCTCAATGCATCCCCGAGGCACTGCACACTGTAACTTTTGTAAGGCCTGAAGCATTGTACTGTGCAACAGACAGTAGAAACCTGCCACAAAACATAATTGCTGCAAAAAGGCACATCTTGGGGTCAGAGGACAATTCCTCTTAGGCACATCCTGAGGCCAATTACAGGAAAACAAGAAAGAAATTTATCCAATTTGTATCTGAATGAATAAACACTTTCTACTTCCACCGTCTCCCTAGAAGTTTGTTCCATGGATTTACCACTCGCTCTCTGAAATAATGAAGGTAATTTTAAGCTCCCCACAACAGGTGGGAGAGAGTCGAGCAGGGGGTGATGGGGAGGAGGTGGTGTAGGGTTAAATTGGAAAAAATATGAAATCTGACCGCAATGGACCACAAATACGCCTATATCTGGTTTAACTGCAGTGGGTTTGGAGTCACCCAAATAACCTGCTCTGGAGTGGTGGGCTTGCAATTATATTATTTAAATGAGGCTCTTTGACTCAGATGTGAGGAGACACTTTGATTTAACTGCTGCAGACTGGATTTCCCAGGGCTCAGGAAACCTGGCAATTGAAGGGAGATGGGAGCTGGCAGGTCCAGCAGGTAAGTGCTTTTTCAGCACTGCTTCTGGGCTAAGAGGAGCAGAAATGCTTCCCCCGCTCCTCAAGCAAACCTATTGCACTCTCCCTTTCATGTGATCAGCTGACCCTGCCCCCCCACCCCAACTCAATCTCGGGCCCCCTCACAATCTCTCTCCCCACCACACGTTCACTTGCTCCCTCCCTAATCATTGCCATGCTCCGAGCCCCGTGCCACCAACCCCCAGTCTCAATTGGACCATCCCTAGCTGCTGCCTTGTCCTGCAGACTTTCTCAGCCGGCTACCAGGTAGGAAACGGAGTAAAACAAAATTCTAAATTCAGCTGGATCTCCACTTTCCCAGTATTTCCTTGTTTCCCATAAATATTGGGGTTAATGTTTCCACAGATCACACTTGAATTTACCCGCCTTCAGGTGCAGACCATGTTTTTTTTTAATTCTTTAATGGGATGTGAGCTTCACTGGCAAGGCCAGCATTTGTTGCCCATCCCTAATTGACCCTGAGAAGGTGGTGGTGAGCCGTTCTAGAGTCCTCAAGTTTTACTGTCTGGACAAAGTGAAATATCTTCTCATTGTCTAGCTTATTCAGTCCCTTTAGAATTTTAAAAATAACAATCATATCATCCTTAACATTCTCTTTTCCAGTGAACCTGCCCAATTTACATAATCGCCTTATAATCCAATCACTTCATCCCCTCAATCATTCTGGGGACCGATGGTGGTGGGGTGGTAATGTCACTGGACTAATAATACAGAGGCCCAGGCTAATGCCCTGGGGACATGGGTTCAAATCCCACCAAGTCATGTTAATTCAATTAATAAATAAAAAATCTGGAATTGAAATCTGTTCTCAGTAATGGTACCATCAATGGTCGTAAAAACCCATCTGGATCACTAATGTCCTTTCCGGAAGGGAATCTGCTGTTCTAACCTGATCTGGCCTACATGTGATTCCAGACCCACAGCAATGGCTCTAAACTGCCCTCTGAAATGGCCTAGCAAGCCACTCAGTTATCAATGGCAATTAGGGATGGGCAATGGCCTTGCCAATGGCACCCACATCCCATGAAAAAAAAATTCTGGTTGTTCTTTTCTGCTTCCTCTCAATAGCCACAATATCCTTTTTGTACCATGGCGACCAAAACTATACACAGAATTCTAAGTGCAATTGCACCAATAATTTATAAAGTGGTAGGATTACCTCATTATTTTGGCTCCATATTGACCTTTTAATACATTCCAATATCTGATTTGCTTTAAAAACAAGAAATGCTGGAACCACTCAACAGGTCTGGCAGCATCTGTGGAAAGAGAAGCAGAGTTAACGTTAGGGGTCAGTGACTTTACTCACTGTCATCAAGTATTATTGCGATAGTTTCAATTAATTGTTAATCAGGACTCCCAGATCCCATTCATCTTCATGCACGTTATTTTCTTTTCATTACATAATAGTCCCTTTGCGAACTTTTGGCCCCCAGGTGAAACAATTTCCATTTCTCTACATTGACTTTCATCTGCCACCTGCCTGCCCACTTCCCAAGTATGTTCAAGTCCTTCGATAGCTTAGCTCTGAAGAAGGGTCGCTGACCCAAAACGTTAACTCTGTTTCTCTTTCCACAGATGCTGCCAGACCTGCTGAGTATTTCCAGCATTTCTTGTTTTTATTTCAGATTTCCTGCATCCGCAGTATTTTGCTTTTATTATCCTTCGATAGCTTGTCCTGGAAGATAGTCACTGAACAAAGAACAAAGAGCAGTACAGCACAGGAACAGGCCATTCAGCCCTCCAAGACTGCGCCGATCTTGATGCCTGCCAAAACTAACACCTTCTGCACTTCCGGGGCTCATAGCCCTCTATTCCCTTCCTACTCATGTATTTGTCAAGATGTCTCTTAAACGTCGCTATCGTATCTGCTTCCACCACCTCCCCTGACAGCAAGTTCCAGGCACTCACCACCCTCTGTGTAAAAAACTTGCCTCGCACATCCCCTCTAAACTTTGACCCTCGCACCTTAAACCTATGACCCTAGTAACTGACTCTTCCACCCTGGGAAAAAGCTTCTGACTATCCACTCTGTCCATGCCGCTCATAACTTTGTAAACCTCTATCATGTCGCCCCTCCACCTCCGTCGTACTAGTGAAAACAATCCGGGTTTTCCCAACCTCTCCTCATAGCTGATGCCCTCCAGACCAGGCAACATCCTGGTAAACCTCCTCTGTACCCTCTCCAAAGCCTCCACGTCCTTCTGGTAGTGTGGCGACCAGAATTGCACGCAATATTCTAAGCGTGGCCTAACTAAGGTTCTGTACAGCTGCAACATGACTTGCCAATTTTTATACTCTATGCCCCGACCGATGAAGGCAAGCATGCCGTATGCCTTCTTGACTACCTTATCCACCTGCGTTGCCACATTCAGTGACCTGTGGACCTGTACGCCCAGATCTCTCTGCCTGTCAATACTCCTAAGGGTTCTGCCATTTACTGTATACCTCCCACCTGCATTAGACCTTCCAAAATGCATTACCTCACATTTGTCCGGATTAAACTCCATCTGCCATTTCTCCGCCCAAGTCTCCAACCGATCTATATCCTGCTGTATCCTCTGACAATCCTCATCATTATCCGCAACTCCACCAACCTTTGTGTCGTCCGCAAACTTACTAATCAGACCAGCTACATTTTCCTCCAAATCATTTATATATACTACAAAGAGCAAAGGTCCCAGCACTGATCCCTGCAGAGCACCACTAGTCACATCCCTCCATTCAGAAAAACACCCATCCACTGATACCCTCTGTCTTCTATGACCGAGCCAGTTCTGTATCCATCTTGCCAGCTCACCTCTGATCCCGTGTCACTTCACCTTTTGTACCACTCTGCCATGCGGGACCTTGTCAAAGGCGTTACTAAAGTCCATATAGATAACATCCACTGCCCTTCCTTCATCAATCATCTTCGTCACTTCCTCAAAAAACTCAATCAAATTAGTAAGACATGACCTCCCTTTCACAAAACCATGCTGTCTCTCGCTAATAAGTTCGTTTGTTTCCAAATGGGAGTAAATCCTGTCCCGAATAATCCTCTCGAATAGTTTCCCTACCACTGACGTAAGGCTCACCGGCCAAAACTTTCCTGGATTATCCTTGCCACCCTTCTTAAACAAAGGCACAACATTGGCTATTCTCCAGTCCTCTGGGACCTTACCTGTAGCCAATGAGGATGCAAAGATTTCTGTCAAGGCCCCAGCAATTTCTTCCCTTGCCTCCCTCAGTATTCTAGGGTAGATCCCATCAGGCCCTGGGGACTTATCTACCTTAATGCTTTGCAAGACACCCAACACCTCCTCCTTTTTGATAATGAGATGACTGAGACTATCTGCACTCCCTTCCCTAGGCTCATCATCCACCAAGTCCTTCTCTTTGGTGAATACTGATGCAAATACTCATTTAGCACCTCACCCATTTCCTCTGGGCTCCACACATAGATTCCCATCTCTGTCCTTGAGTGGGCCAACCCTTTCCCTGGTTACCCTCTTGCTCTTTATATATGTATATGTATAAAAAGCCTTGGGATTTTCCTTAATCCTGTTTGCCAATGACTTTCATGACCCCTTTTAGCCCTCCTAACTCCTTGCTTAAGTTCCTTACCTGGTTGCAGGTGTGGCTGTATGAGATGAGATCATTTAGAAATCATGTCCACAATTAGGTGCAGTCTCTGCAGACACCATTGCTAGCTGAAACCCTGGAAGGTAGGACATTTTCAGTACTCAAGCTACACTTAGTGGTGAGAAGTGGTGAAACTCCCAAGTCTTCGTCAACTCTTGTTCCTGCTCTTGTATTTTCAAAGTTCATTGCAAAGCCAGACTTGATTCCACACAATGCTACTTTGTTCAGTGAAAAACTCCTAAAGATAGCTCCTGCTCTGCTCATTCCTCAAATCTGACTGGTTCACTCAGGTGTTTCAATTCTGCCACAGTGACGCAAAGCAGGTAAATTTGTATATTTCCTGTTAATTGTTCATCAAAAGCACATAAAGAAACACTTGCATTTATTCACTAACTTATAATGCTTCTCCCTCTATGTTCCTGAGAAGCTCAACGGTATGAGTACGGCAAGACTCTTAAGCTTGTAGTCTGAACTCTGGATGGCCTAGCAGAACAGTTTCCTGCCAGCTTCTGTCAGTTCTGACGAAAGGTCGTCAACCTGAAATACCAACTCTGTTTCTCTCTTTTCAGATGCTGCCTGACCTGCCGAGTATTTACAGCATTTTCTGTTTTTATTTCAGTTTCCTGCCAGGCTTGTTTCCAAGGTAGTGCAAATCTATCTGCAGTAATGCTCTTGGCTTCCTTTATGAGGCTCACAATGACAGTGCAGCAGCAGGGAGTTCAGAGCAGCACAGCAGTCAGTATTATGATTAGTCATTATGATAAGCCAGATACGCCCTTTGTTTTTCAACTGCATTGAAAGACATCACTGGGAAACTTCAGACCACTGTCTGGCTACCCTCCTTAAGAGGGAGCTGCTTTTTTTCCTTATGACAAGGATGACTGCCACAGTTGGAGTGGCTGACAGCCTTTGCACTACAAGTGCCACAAATAGGATGTTGGCCACAAAGCCTGCAACCAAGTTTATGTAACTGCCAGGAGGAAAGATGCAATGACGCATGAATGCAGCCCAGAATTTTTTTTTTCACTGCAGCCAAAGTCAGCCATAAACAAAACTGAAGCTACAACCCATTAACTGCTCACCCACTAAGCAGGGTTATATTTAAGTAACTGCAAAAGGAAGCTTTTAGGCAAAAGCAGAGTGCTTAATGCAGTACTTGAAACCTCTTCAAAGCAGTTGAGAGCTGCTATGGATGTAGATTATGCTGCAGCGCGTTTTGAAATTAAGAGGGCCATTAAGAAGATAAAATGTTATCAGTGGGTTATATTCATCCGTAAGGGTGTGTAATTACGCAAAAATGATCCTAAATAATACTTCTGTAGGCTAAAATCTGTTATCAATCAAGGTTGAAATGGTTTCTCTGGGCAAATGCCAATGATTGACAACCCCAGTACTCTTAAACAACTTGTAGAAGATATTTTTGGGGTGTGAAGAAAACATTTCATTAAGTTGGCAATCGACCCAATGGATGACAGTATGGTTTCATTTGCATTGAGGTTGGTAAAGCCAATGGAATGTGCAGTGCTGAGCAAATAAAAGTTCTCAATGAACTAATTCACTGAGAAGAAATAGACATTCACACTGAATAACCAAGCTCATTGTAGGGGAGCAGGTGTAGATAGTGTTGATGCAAAATTCTCAAAAAATTGTTCCAACGTTGAGGAGAGGATTATTAATGCTTTTGCAGATTCAAGAGTAGAAATCCACCAAAGTACCTGGAGGGGGGAGTGAAAGTGAAGTGGGGCAAGACTTCTGGCCACTACTGTGACCAACCTCCATCCCAAATCCCACAGATGAGGAGATCACCTATCGTGGCACAGAAGGGTGACCTGGCTCAGGTAAGGAGGTATATGTTAGTGCAGCAAGGTGCTTTTTTAAGAACTGGAATCTGAGGCCCAAAAAGAACCAAAAGAAATACTGCAGAGATTTTTGAAACATTCAGTCTGGATGCATTGAGCAACTCAAAAATGGCAATTGGTCCTTTTAGGATCAGTTGACATCTTCTTCAGTTTAAACCTCATCTCAGGCTCACAATGGCACCAATATCTACTTTCAGCAGATTCAGACTGATCAGAAATGTCTAGATGGAATTTCTGAGATAAACCAGGAACATTTCAAGACATACAAACATACAAATTGGAAGCAGGAGTAGGCCACTCGGCCTTTCGAGCCTGCTCCACCATGCAATAAGATCATGGCTGAGCTGATTGTAACCACGGCTCCACATTCCCGCCTACCCTCGATAACCTTTCGCCCCACCTTGCTCATCAAGCATCTACTTCTGACATGTGGGAATCTGACATGTGGAAATCTTTCAGACGTCAGCTGATTAGAATCCAGGACACAGCATGTTCCTGTGAGGAAGAAAGACAAGTTTGGCAATTTTCGGGAAGCTTGGACAACACGGGATATTGTGAGCCTAGTCAAAAAGAAAAAGGAAGCATTTGTAAGGGCTGGAAGGCTAGGAACAGATGAAGCACTTGAGGAATATAAAGACAGTAGGAAGGAACTTAAGCAAGGAGTTAGGAGGGCTAAAAGGGGTCATGAAAAGTCATTGGCAAACAGGATTAAGGAAAATCCCAAGGCTTTTTATACATATATAAAGAGCAAGAGGGTAACCAGGGAAGGGTTGGCCCACTCAAGGACAGAGATGAGAATCTATGCGTGGAGCCAGAGGAAATGGGTGAGGTGCTAAATGAGTACTTTGCATCCGTATTCACCAAGGAGAAGGACTTGGTGGATGATGAGCCTAGGGAAGGGAGTGCAGATAGTCTCAGTCATCTCATTATCAAAAAGGAGGAGGTGTTGGGTGTCTTGCAGAGCATTAAGGTAGATAAGTCCCCAGGACCTGATGGGATCTACCCTAGAATACTGAGGGAGGCAAGGGAAGAAATTGCTGGGGCCTTGACAGAAATCTTTGTATCCTCATTGGCTACAGGTGAGGTCCCAGAGGACTGGAGAATAGCCAATGTTGTTCCTTTGTTTACGAAGGGTGGTAAGGATAATCCAGGAAATTATAGGCCGGTGAGCCTTACGTCAGTGGTAGGGAAACTATTAGAGAGGATTCTTCGGGACAGGATTTACTCCCATTTGGAAACAAATGAACTTATTAGCGAGAGACAGCATGGTTTTATGAAGGGGCGGTCGTCTCTTACTAACTTGATTGAGTTTTTTGAGGAAGTGACGAAGATGATTGATGAGGGAAGGATATTGTCTATATGGACTTCAGTAACGCCTTTGACAAGGTCCCGCATGGCAGACTGGTGCAAAAGGTGAAGTGACACGGGATCAGAGGTGAGCTGGCAAGATGGATACAGAACTGGCTCAGTCACAGAAGACAGAGGGTAACAGTGGATGGGTGTTTTTCTGAATGGAGGGATGTGACTAGTGGTGTTCCGCAGGGATCAGTGCTGGGACCTTTGCTCTTTGTAGTATATATAAATGATTTGGAGGAAAATGTAGCTGGTCTGATTAGTAAGTTTGCGGACGACACAAAGGTTGGTGGAGTTGCGGATAATGATGAGGATTGTCAGAGGATACAGCAGGATATAGATCGGTTGGAGACTTGGGCGGAGAAATGGCAGATGGAGTTTAATCCGGACAAATGTGAGGTAATGCATTTTGGAAGGTCTAATGCAGGTGGGAGGTATACAGTAAATGGCAGAACCCTTAGGAGTATTGACAGGCAGAGAGATCTGGGCGTACAGGTCCACAGGTCACCGAAAGTGGCAACGCAGGTGGATAAGGTAGTCAAGAAGGCATACGGCATGCTTGCTGTACCTGCATACTACCCTTTTGCGATTCATGCACTAGGACACCTAGATCCCTCTGCATCTCAGAGCTTTGCAATCTCTCACCATTTAGACAATATGCTTCCTTATTATTCTTCCTGCCAAAATGGACAATTTCACATTTTCCCACATTATACACCAATTGCCAGATCTTTGCCCACTCACTCAACCTATCTATTTCCCTCTATAGCCTCCTTATGTCCTCTTCACAAATTACTTTCCTACCTATCTTTATGGCAGCAGCAAATTTAGTAGCCATACCTTCAGTTCCTTCATCCAAGTTATTTATATAAATTGTAAAATGTTGAGACCCCAGCACAGATCCCTGTGGCACACCACTCATTACATCTTGCCAACCAGAAAATGACCCATGTATGCCTATACTCTGTTTCCCGTTAGCTAGTCAATCTTCTATCCATGCCAATATGTTACCCCCTACACTATGAGCTTTTATTTTCCATAATAACATTTGATGTGACACCTTATCAAATGCCTTCTGGAAATATAAGTAGAGTATATCCACCAGTTCCCCTTTATCCACATCACCTGTTACTTCTTCAAAGAACTCCAATAAATTGGTTAAACATGATTTTCCTTTCACAAAACCAGTTGACTCAGCCTGATTACCTTGAATTTTCTAAGTGCCCTGCTATAACGTCTTTAATACTAGCTTTTAACATTTTCCCTAAGACAGGTGTTAAACTAACTGGCCTGTAGTTTCCTGTTTTTTGTTTTCCTTTTTTGAATAAAGGAGTTACATTCATTATTTTACAATTTAATGGAATCTTCCCCAAATCTAGGGAATTTTGAAAAATTAAAACCAACGCATCAAATATCTCACTAGCCACTTCTTTTGGGACCCTAGGATGAAGTCCATCAGGACCCCTGAACTTGTCAGCCCGCAGCTCCAACAATTTGTTCAGTACCACTTCCCTGGTGATTGTAATTTTCTTGAGTTCCTTCCTCCTTTCCATTTCCTGATTTACAGCTATTTCTGGGATGTTACTTATATCCTCTATAGGGAAGACCGATGTAAAATACCTTTCAATTCATCCTTATTTTCCCTTATTAATTCCCCAGACTCACTTTCTATAGGTCCAGTGCTCACTTTGTTAACACTTATCTTTTTAAAATATCTATAGAAATTCTGACTATCTGTTCACCACTGACCACCTCCAGGTGCGTATCCATTGTCTCTCGAGATAAGGAGGCCCAAAAGAAAGAAAGAAAAAAAGAAATAGAAATTCTGACTATCTGTTTTTATATTTCTATCTAGCTTTCTCTTGTACTCTAATTTTTTCTTCCTTATCAATCTTTTAGTCATACTTTTCTGTTTTTTATATTCTGTCCAATCTTCTGACCTGCCTCCCATCTTTGTGCAATTATATGCTTTTTCTTTAAGTTTGATACTATCTTTAACTTTATTAGTTAACCACAGATAGTGGGTCCTTCCCTTGGAATTTTTCTTTCTCGTTGGAATGTATCTATTCTGTGTATTCTGAAATATTCCCTTAAATGTCTGCCACTGCATCTCTATTGCTCTATCCCTTAACCTGATTTACCAGTTAACTCTGCTTTCATGCCCTCATAATTGCATGTATTTAAGTTTAAAATCCTAGTCTTGGGTGCATTCTTCACTCCCTCAAACAGAATATAAAATTCAATCATATTATGATTGCTGCTACTTCAGGGTGCCTTCATCATGAGATCATCAATTAATCCCGTTGCACAATACCTGGTCTAGTATAGCCTGTTCTCTGGTTGGCTCCAGAATGTGCTGTTCTAAGAAACTATCCTGAAAACATTCTATGAACTCCTCATCACTTTTCCCCATCTGATTTTTCCAGTCTATATGTAGATTAAAATTCCCCATGATTATCGCCATACCTTTCAGACAATCTCCCATTATTTCTTCCTTTGTACTCTGTCCTCCCTTGTGGTTACTATTAGGAGGCCTGTACACCACTCCCACAAGTGACTTCTTGCCTTTATCTTTTCTCATCTCTACCCAAACCGCTTCTAAATCCTGGTTTCCTGAGCTTAGGTCATTCCTCTCTAATGTGCTAATACCATCATTAATTAACAGAACCACCCCTCTGCCTTTTCCTAGCTTCCTGTCCTTCCTAAATGTCATGTACCCTTCATTATTCAGGTCCCAATCTGTGTCATCCTGCAGCCATGTCCCTGTAATGGCTATCAGATCATATTCATTTATTTCTATTTGTGCTATCAGTTCATCTGTTTTGTTTTGAATGCTATGTGCATTCAGATATAGAGCCTGCAATTTTGTCCTTTTATTATTTTTGTAACCTTTAGCCTTGACTGCTGATTTACTCTCTGATTGTTGACTGCTCTTGACTGCTGATTTGTGCTCTCTATCCCTTCCTGTCATGGTCTGTTTATCATTTCCCATATTAATACCTTTCTCTCTTACCTTGTCTCTACTCTTTGATTTGTCACATCTTTCCAAATTTGATCCCTTGCCCCCACTATTTAGTTTAAAGCCCTCTCTACTTCCCTGGTTATGTGGCTCGCTCAAACACTAGCCCAGCACGGTTCAGGTGAAAACCATCCCAAGGGTACAGCCCCAACTTTCCCCAATACTGGTGCCAATGCCCCACAAATCAGAACCCACTTCTATCAAACCAATCTTTGAGCCATGCATTCATTTCTCCAATCTTATTTGCCCTATGCCAATTTGCACGTGGCTCAGGTAATAATCAGGAGATTATTACCTTTATGGTTCTGCTTCTTAATTTGGCGCCTAGCTCCTCATACTAACTATTGTTATGGTCAAGTGAGGAGGGGTCTAAGGGCTTCCCTCTTTTTCCTCTCCTTGTTTGACCACAACAGGTTTAATTCTGTTTTAAAGTGAATGTACTAGCCAATTCAGTAGGTGTTTGATTACTTACTTGCTATAATCATAACAAGAACCAATAGGATAGGTTTTCTTAAGTTACAAAGAAAGAGGTTAACTTTATTGTACCGAAACCAAACTAATAAAAATAATAAACGATGTGCCAACTTGCACTCACACACATATTCTGGAGGTTTACACACACACAAATAGTTTACAGAGTGGGGAAAGGTAGATTGGTTGAGTTAGAGTCCATATAAAAGGTATACAGTATGTGAAGTTTGGTGATTCGGCTGGCTTCTGGCTGAATTCAGTGGTCCTGAGGTTTTTACTTTGAAGAAGTGGATGACTGGTTCGGTGAGTCTTGTGGAAACAGTGATGCAGGTGGTTTCCTCCAATGGGGTTTCTGATTGTAGCCGTAGTATGCAAAAGTCAACAAGCAGGAGTTGAAAACTTTCAAGCTGGAATGGAGAGAGAGAGAGAGAGCGAGAGGGAGGGAACCCTAGTTAAGGTCTGCTCATGTCAGAGTCCAGTTTCTTCTCCTCTGCTGCAGAGAAAACACCAGCTTAAAACCACAGATGGGGAGGGCTTGTCACATGACTGTCACTTAGTCAGTTAAACATAGCAGTTAGTAGTATTTCTTTTTCTTGCTAAAAGAAAGAAAACAAACAGTTCCTTTAAACTTTCTGGGTCTTGGTTCTTGCTGGGGACTGAGCAGACATTTTGTCTCCTCTCCTCACAGTCCTTTGCAATGTAGCATACAATGTTGCAAACTAGGTGATCATCTTAAACTAAAAGGATGGCTTTGCTGGCAGCTTGTCTTTTAAAAATATCTTTAAAAAGAATATAAATTCAGATCTCCAGTCAGTGGATTAAAGAAAATTATCATTCAACAAAGCACATTGGCGTAACATAAAGTGTGGCTACCCTACCCGAACCCAACCAGACCCAACAACAAGTGTCAGGTTCGGGTCGGGTCTGGTCTCTCTTCCGGATCCAGCATTCGGGCTCGGGTCAGGTTGGGCTGGATGTGGACAGTGCTGCCTTGCTCCGGGAAGTCATCTGCACATGAACATTCAGGACGTCAAGGCAGGAAACATGCAGTCCGGACTCCGCACTCTGCAGTAAAGCCTGGCTACCCGACCAAACCCAACTACATGTGTCGGGTTCGGGTCGGGTTGGGTCGGACATTTAAAAAAATTAAAGGACTTGGGCCTGGGATGGGTTCGGGTTGGCTGTTGTCGGGTCGGGCCCTGGTCAGGTTTTAATTTTATACCCGAGCCATGCTTTAGTGTAACACAATGCAGAACCTCTTTTCTTGTCCTGCCTATGTTGTTGGTACCTACATGGACCACGATGACTTATCCTTCTCCTCCCACTGTAAATTCCTCTGCAGCCCTGAGCAGATGTCCCACCCCTGGCACCAAGCAGGCAACACAGCCTTCTGTACTCTCACTCTTTGCTGCAGAGAACAGTGTCAATTCCCCTTACTATATAGGCCCCTACTACCACTACATTCCTTTTTGCTCCCCCACTTGAATGATTTCCTGTACCACGGTGCCATGGTCAATTAGCTCATCCACACTGCAGCCCCCACTCTCATCCAAACTGAAAGAACCTCAAACCTGTTGGACTATCGCAAAGGCTGAGACTCCTGCCCTCTGGGCCCTCTTACCTGCCTCAGCTGTAGCCACACTCTCCTGTCCCTGACAACTGACCAAATCAGAAGACCCGATCCTAAGGGGTGTGACTGCCTCCTGGTACAAAGTGTCCAGGAATCATCTCCCAACCCCACCCCCGATGTGTCGCAGTGTCTGTAGCTTGGCCTCCAGCTCAATGACTCTGAGCTGAAGCAATTCGAGCTGCAAACACTTACTGCAGACGTGTTTACCCTGGATCACACTGGCATCCAGGAGCTCCCACATGCTGCAGCTGTGACACATCCCCTGTCCTGCTATCCTTCATGTGTTTTAATTAACTACTTAATTATTTTATTCAATTATTTATTTACCTTTTTTATATATTTTATTAACCTTACCACAAGTTCCTGTACTATTTTAAACCTTAGGAATAGTATAGACCCTAACCACTTCCCAGATACTCACCAAACAAGTAGCTTCTTTCCCTGTCATAGAATAAGAACCAAATCCTACAGGGGGAAAAAGTTAGAAAAAGCAAAGAAGCACCTGCTTCCCCAACTCACCGAACTCTCAGCACTCTGTTCAAGTCACACTCAGTGCTAAGTCACACTGAAATGCCTGCATTTATATGTTCTGAAACTAAAGAGATTAGCTGAGCCCCAGATACAGAAAAAACAATTCAAGCCAGTTTCCTTAATCAACTAACTACAGCTGCTCCCCAATGGATAGCTTGTATATTCCTGCTTAGGCCCCGGATGAAATTTATAATTTAAACAGTAACGTTCAGTTAAATATTAAATACAAACAAAATTAGATTTTTAGAAAGAGAGTAAGATTCCCTCAACTCACCGAACTCCCAGCACTCTGTTCAAGTTGCACTGCCAAAATTGTTCAATGACATAATGGGAGCAGACATAAGAAGTTGCCATCCCCACTGTCAGTATAATTTACCTCCTTCACTAGAACAGAAACCAGGAAGACCCATTGGAATTCTATCGCAAATTGCAGCTCCACCGCTAAAATCAGGTGCCCCCTCTTCTCCCCTTCACCCACCCCTTTTATGGGATTTCAAGAATCTCTGCAGATGCATATTCCCTTCCCTGGGCAAGAGGAACAGTTAGAAAAGGCTTCACAGGTATCAACCAACCTGGCGTAGAGCTGGTCAGTCAGTGGGTGATGTTGGCCTGCCTTCTGATTTTACTAATCTGTGGAGAAGCCAAAGAGTGGTTCATTGAGGTTATAACAGGCAATGTGAGGAACTGCACCACCATGACATCAATGAACACTAGATAGTTCTATACTTCATAGATATTTCCCAGTAGATTTACAAGAATGGTACCAGGATTTCGTGGTTATAATTATCAGGATAGACTGAATGGGTTGGGACATTTTTCTCTCGAAAAGAGAAGGTGACATAATCAAGCACTTTAAAATTGTGAAAGGTTTGATAGTGTAGGTATGGAGAAAATATTTCCACTTGTTGGGGAGTCCAAACTAGGATCATAAATATAAGATAGTCACTAATAAATCCCATAAAGAATTCAGGAGACTAGCACAGATGCATTTAAGGGGAAGCTGGATAAGCACATGAGGGAGAAAGGAAAAGAAGGATATGCTGATAGGGTTAGATGAAGTAGGGTGTGAGAAGGCTCGTGTGCAACATAAAGGCTGGCAAGGACCATTTGGGCTGAGTGGCCTGTTTCTGTGCTATAAATTCTATGTAGTTGTCAATACTTTTTATTCCCTTACAATATAAATTTTATGCTTTTGCTATATTTACTGTGGCCTCTCTTGAGCGCAGTTGTCAACTTAGTGTTAGTGTGCTTGGTATTTTGTGGGTAGACGACCACAAGGAATAAAGCCAGTCATGAGAGGAGACTCAGTTTGTGCTGGATTTGAACCGAGGATCTCAGGGGTAAAAAGGAAGTGTCTAACCTACTGTAGCACCCACCATTAGCAAACCATTTTACTCTTAAAGAGGAAGAAAAGGCATGTATCATTTTCATTACAGTGAAGTGACCTTCGAGTGATATGATTATGTATTTTGATGTGACTTACATCACCACGTTATGTTTATAAATAAATGGGAAATGGTTTGCCAAATTCCTATCCATGAAGACAATACCGCTTTAAATCCCAGTTCCCCCATGGCCCACCCGGCTGTCAGTTTCCAGCTGACAGCTGCTGACATCAGGAACAAGGGTTTCTGAACTTCGGACAGATTCGGGGTCTTCCCGAATCTGGGTTCTGACTTTTTTTTAAAAGCCCGCCGGAAAACCTCGAATCTATCCAAAATTCATAAACCGCTGTTCCCAATGTCAGCACCTGTCAGCTGTGAAATTGAGTGCAATTTTATTTTTAAAAAGAACTGACCAACACAAATCCAGATGGTGTTTCCAGTTACACTCTTAATCTGCTGTGCTGAGCACTCCTGCTCCCTGCAACTGTCAGAGAGATGGAGAGAGGGGGGTGGTGGTATGCAGAGAGATGGGGCAGAGAGAGAGAGCGGCAGAGAGAGAGAGAGAGAGAGGAGCGGGGTGGGCAAAGAGGGAGGGGGCAGAGGGAGGGGGGGTCAGAGAGGGAGGGGAACAGAGACAGAGGGAGAGGGGGAAACAGAGAGAGAGGGAGAGGGGGAACAGAGAGGGGGGAAACAGATAGATAGAGGGAGGGGGTACATAGACAGTGGGGGGGGGGGTGGAGAGAGACCAAGAGGTGCGCAGAGAGAGTGAGGACGACACAGAGATGGGGAGAACAGAGGGGTGGGGGGGGGGGGGGGGGATGCAGGGAAACAGAGAGAGCGACAGAGAGAGGGAGAGAGAGTGATCAAGATCAGTCCTGACAAATGGACATCGATCCTGACTACTCTGCATCGCTACAAGAAGTGTGCAGGCAAACATTAACTACTTATGCAAGCAAAAAAAACATGCCAGGTATCTCACTAAATCCGTGTCCAACATAGTGACAAGATATAAGTCAATAAATTAATTTTCTTACTTAAAGCTTCACAAAAGTGCCCATATGTTGTTGTTTTGATTAATAGTAAGATAAATTTTTAATGCCTTTATCTTTCCGAAATTGACTCACTGGCTCCCTATGTAAGACAAAAATTGTAACGTGGCCCTCCACGCAAAAATGTTGGACAACCCTGTATTATATCTAGACTGATATTCTTTTTCTAAACGATCTTGTCATCAGCCAGCTTGCCAAGAGACTAGTGTGCCAATGTATCACACCACTGAAAGCATAAAGCCATTCATCCAGTAGACTTGTACTCTGAGTGAGGAACATTTCATTCTAATTGACTTATAAGTTAACATTATATTACACACAATTTCCCCTAAACTGTGCGATATAAATAAGAAGCATGTTTGTATTTAGTGCTTTGCTGAGAAATTAAACGATCAATGAATCAGGCCAACATAATCACTCCGCCAAACAAACCAATCACTCTGGAGGGAATGAAGTGTGTGACTTAGACTGTGTATTTTCCGAGTTCTATGTTTATTGACATAACCACTGGTACAGACCGCAGTTCTGTATAGTTTAACTCGGTCTGATTAATATTTAATAACTGCATTAAATGAGGTTCTACTATGCTTATACCATGCCATAATTGCATTAGAACAGCGGGGAGGAAATGGCTGACAAATTACAGAAATGTTAAAGAAATAATTTCTTCCCAGTCACAGAGCAAAAAATAATTGTTAAAAAACATAAGATGCATTCAGACAAGGGTTTGTATATGTGCTATATATTTTCTTAAGTCCTTTAAATTTAAACTTAGTGGTGCTGTCTCACCACTTTTATGGCAAGACATGCTTGCAAAAGAGACATACAGGAGCCAAATCAGCAGTGCTGTCTAAAAGCGAATACAATTATGTTTTTGTTTTCACTTATACTGCTCAGCTCTTGCCAAAATGGAATGGTATCAGCAGAATGCAATGTTAATGTGGGCAACAGCAGGCACCTTTTCTTTTTTCTTTCCCCCATTTCTGCAGCATTCCCCCCGATAACTTCCACTGCACTTTATAATAAAATTGTCAATGCATTTGCAAACAATGCATTTATCTACTTGTTATAACGAGCATGAAGAAGAAAATATCAGACAGGGTCTCTTTTCATTCCTATCTCTTTTATCTGAGAATATCTGAAGTTTCAATATTAAACCTTAACCCTGTCAGAGAGATGATTTCCTCCTATCACTGTACCATCCTGCCCTTTTGGAACTACAACTTTTAATAAACCAGACGACTCGACAGACACAATTAAGACTGGAAATTTGAGACGTTGTCTTCCATTGCCCATTTCCCAGACTGTAGAACAACTGCACAATGTATAAGGGACAAGCTGTCAGTGTGGAGAATAAGAAGTTAGGGCAATGGAGGTTAATCGACCATACTTCATGTGAAAGTAATTCAGGAGCTATTCATTTAGTTTGCAGAATTGCTGCCCTTTAAAGCAATCCAGACCTCCTGAAAATTACATAAGGTCATTCAACAGAGTGCATGTGAATTTGTTCTCATATATCAAGGTACTGATGTAAAGAATACAATATACTAAAGGACATTCTCATCCAATATGTTTCTCATTTCAGTAATTTATCAGGCTAGCGTAATGACTAGTAAGACCAAGTTGGCTTATGGAATTGTACACTAAAATATTGGACAAGAAGTATAGAATAGACAATAGTTATGTAGACTTTATACAGTTGCATGTTGTTACAGAGAAGGTGGTGTAAAATTTAATATTTTTGTGGTACACAGAACATATGATTATTTTCCCAAAGTAGATTTAATGGGGGTAATTTTAAACCCCCACGTCTCCCTCGCAAGACATGTGGGAGAAGATCAGAAAGGGGTTAAATTGGCAAATTTGCAAAACCCAACCTCAACCTGCCACAAACCCGCCTACTTCCATTTTAATCACAGCAGGTTTCAGGGATTTAAGTAACCCGTTCTGTAGAGGTGGATCTGTCATTAGAATATACAAATAAAGCTCTATTCCTCATATTTTGGACGCTGGTTGGGTGGGGATCTCAGAGTTTAGGAGCAGCCGCATTCAGCAAGCAATTGCTTTTTATAATATTACTTATGGAGCAGGAATGCTCCTCCCCAGCCCCTCAAGCAAATCTGTCGCAATTGACCGACACCTCCCACTAAAACTACAATCTCGAGCTTGACCCCCTTTTCCTCCTGATTATAGGTTCTACACCACTGTCCTTCAACCTGCAATATTTCACAGCTCCTCTTTCCAACACTTACACCGTTGCAGAATAACATCCTTAACTCTCCCGACTACAGCCTTCTACCCTTGGCTTTGCTGGCCGGCAGCTGACCAGCCTCTCAATCTGACTGCGAGGGAAGTGGAGTAAAAGCATGATAATGAGGTCATTAAATTTCACAGAATCATTACAGTGCAGAAGGAGGCCATTCGGCCCATCATGTCCACACCGGCTCTCAGAAAAAACAATTCCCTCAGTTCCATTCCCCTGCCTTCTCCCCATAACCCTGCACATTCTTCCTTTTCATATAACTTCTAAGTCCCTTTTGAATGCTTCAATTGAACCTGCCTCCACCACATTTTCAGGCAGTACATTCCAGACCTTAACCACTTGCTGTGTGAAAGAGTTTTCCCTCATGTCGCTTTTGCTTCTCTTACCAAATACTTTAAATCTGTGCCCTCTCCTTCTTGATCCTTTCACGAGTGGGAACAGTTTCTCTCTATCTACTCTGTCCAGACCCTTCATGATTTTGAATACCTCGATCAAATCACTTCTCAGCCTTCTCCTCTCCAAGGAAAACAGTCCTAACTTCTCCAATCTATCTTCATAACTGAGATTCCTCATCCCTGGAACCATTCTTGTGAATCTTATCTGTATTCTCTCCAATGCCCTCACATCTTTCCTAAAGTACAGCACCCAGAACTGGATGCAATACTCCAGCAGAGGCCGAACAAGTGTCTTGCACAAGTTCAACATAACTTCCTTGCTCTTGTACTCTATGCCCCTATTAATAAAGCCCAGGATAGTATATGCTTTATTAACTGCTCTCTCAACCTGTCCTGCCACCTTCAATGATATGCACATATACACCTAGGTCCCTCTGCTCCTGCACCCCCTTTAGAATTGTACCCTTTATTCTATATTGTATCTCCATATTCTTCTGACCAAAATGAATCACCTCACATTTCTCTGCATTGAATTTCATCTGCCACCTTTCTGCCCATTCTACCAACTTGTCTCTGTCCTTTTGAAGTTCTACACTATCCTCCTCACATTTCGCAATGCTTCCAAGTTTTGTCTCATCTGCAAACTTTGAAATTGTACCCTATACACCAAGGTCTAGATCATTAATATATATCAGGAAAAGCAAGGGTCCCAACACTGATTCCTGAGAAACTCCACTACAAACCTTCCTCCAGCCCGAAAAACATCCATTAACTCTTCGTTTCCTGTCACTCAGCCAATTTTGTATCCATGTTGCTACCGTCCCTTTTATTCCATGAGCTTCAAGTTTGCTCACAAGTCTGTTGTGTGGCATTGTATCAAACGCCTTTTGAAAGTCCATGTACACCACATCAACAACATTGCCCTCATCAACCCTCTCTGTTACCTCCTCAAAAAACTCCAGCAAGTTAGTTAAACATGATTTTCCCTTAAGAAATCCATGCTGGCTTTCCTTAATTAACTCGCATTTGTCCATGTGACTATTGATTTTATCCTGAATTATTTTTTCTAAACGTTTTGCCACCACCAAAGTTAAACTGATTGGCTTGTAGTTGCTGGGCTTATCTTTACACCCTTTTTTGAACAAGGGTGTAACGTTAGCAATTCTCCAGTCCTCTGGCACCATGCCTGAGTCTAAGGAAGACTGAAAAATTATGGCCAGTGCCTCTGCGATTTCCAACTTTACTTCCCTCAGAATCTTTGGATGCATCTCATCTGGTCCTGGTGCTTTAACCACTTTAAGTACAGACAGCCCAGCTAATACTTCCTCTTTATCAATTTTAAACCCTCTAGTGTCTGATTTACCTCCTCTTTCAACATTTCTTGGGTTGCATCTTCTTCCTTGGTAAAGACAGATGAAAAGTATTCATTTAATGCCTCAGCAATGCCCTTTGCCTCCATGTGTAAATCCCCTTTCTGGTCCCTAATTGGCCCCTCTCCTCCTTTTACCACCCTTTTACTATCTATATGCCGATAGAAAACTTTGGGATTTCCTTTAATGCTAGCTGCCAGTCTCTTTTCATGCTTTCTCTTTGCTTCTCATATTTGCTCTTTCACTTCCCCTCTGCATCTTCTATATTCAGCCTGGTTTTCAATAGTATTTTCTACCTGGCATCTGTCATAAGCACACTTTTTCTTCTTTATCTTAATCTCTACATTTTTTGCCCTGGATTTGTTTGCCCTACTTTTCCCCTTTGAGGGAACATACCTTCACTGTGCCCGAACTATCTATTCTTTGAAGGTAGGCCATTGTTCATCTACCCGTTTACCTGCCAGATTTTGACTCCAATTTATTCACCCCAGCTCCATTCTTACCCCATTGAAGTTGGCCTTCCCCCAGTTAATTATTCTCACCCTGGATTGCTCTTTGTCCTTTTCCATAGTCAGCCTAAACCTTATGATATAATGATCACTATCCCTTAAATGCTTTCCTACTGATACTTGATCCACTTGGCTCACCTCATTCCCAAGAACCAGGTCTAGCAGTGCCTCCTTTCTCATTGGACTTGCAACATGCTGTTGTAGAAAATTTTCCTGAACACACTCTTGGAACTCTTGACCCTCACTGCCCTTTACACTGTTATCCCAGACTGTGTTTGGATAATTTATTAAAACATCCACCTTCCCAGCATTTCTGGGTTTCACCCTCCCCCGCAATCCACCCCACCCTGGTAAACACTCAAGCGCACAAAGGAAGATGGTTGTAGTTCTTGGAGGTCAATCATCTGAGCTCCAGGACATCACTGCAGGTGTTCCTTAGGGTAGTGTACTAGGCCCAACCATCTTCAGCTGCTTCATCAATGACCTTCCTTCAATCAGAAGTGGGGATGTTTGCTGATGATTGCACAATGTTCAGCACCATTCGCGACTCCTCAGATACTGAAGTAGACCGTGTAGAAATGCAGCAAGACTTGGACAATATCCAGGTTTGGGCTGATAAGTGGCAAATAACATTCCCGCCACAGAAGTGCCAAGCAATGGCCATCTCCAACAAGAGAGAATCTAACCATCTCCACTTGACATTCAATGACATTACCATCGCTGAATCCCCTGCTGTCAACATCCTAGGGGCTACCATTGACCAGAAACTGAATTAGAGTAGCCATATAAATACCATGGTTACAAGAGCAGGTCAGAGACTAGGAATCCTGCAGCGAGTAACTCACCTCCTGACTCCCCAAAGCCTGTCCACCATCTACAAGGCACAAGTCAGGAGTGTGATGGAATACTCTCCACTTGCCTGGATGGGTGCAGCTCCAACAACATCCAAGAAGCGCGACACCATCCAGGACAAAGCAGCCCGCTTGATTGGCACCCCATCCACAACATTCATTCCCTCCACCACCGATGCACAGTGGCAGCAGTGTGTACCATCTACAAGATGCACTGCAGCAATGCACCGAGGCTCCTTAGACAGCACCTTACAAAACCCACGACCTCTACCAACTAGAAGGACAAGGGCAGCAAATGCATGGGAACAGCACCAGCTGCAAGTTCCCCTCCAAGTCACACACCATCCTGACTTGGAACTATATCGCCATTCCTTCACTATCGCTGGGTCAAAATCTTGGAACTCCCTTCCTAACAGCACTGAGGGTATACCTACCCCACATGGACTGCAGCAGTTCAAGAAGGCAGCTCACCACCACCTTCTCAAGGGCAATTAGGGATGGGCAATAAATGCTGGCCTGACCAGCAACGCCCACATCCCATGAATGAATAAAAAAAACCCCGCTTCCCTGTAAATATCGGGGCCTGTGCTTTTCGTCTTGTTTTGAGATCCAAGGTGTTGGAATCCAGCACATTTAAAGCCTGAAGTTGTCAACAATTTCATTCTATGAACACTTAGCCTGCTTATATCAAATTTTTCTCTCTGCTATTTGAACAGTGGCATTAACACTACTTGTTGACATGGCCGAACCAAGATCAAGGGTCACTTTAAGATTCACCAATGGAGGTGGTACTCCAGGCTTTAAGGGCATGGAAGGAAGTCCTATTCCCTCAGGACAGCAAGAGGAGAGTAGCTTGCTAAACTAAGCAGGCCTGGATGGAGATAGCAAAGGAGGTCAGCAGCCATGGGGTTGTCTCCTATACCTGGCTGCAGTGCCGAAAGAGGGTCAATGACCTGCTGCGTTCTGCCAAGGTGAGCGTGCTGCATAATATTAAACTTTCATCCTTAAATGTGACTGAAGATGAATATGAGATAGGAGCAGGGGTTGCCCAACCAGTTCATGGAGATGCTCAGGCATCAGAATTTGGCTGCCCGATGCATGTTAACCTCTCTGTGGAGGACACCGGTTAGGGCAGAGGTGACTCCTGCACAGCCAATGTTGCTTGGCCGCATGCAGGAGGCACGCCTGAGGCACCGCGATGGGCAGTTATGCTGCCACCAACATAGGAGTAGAGCGTCTCCTTGATGGGTGAGTAACAGTGGGAATCTCTGTGCTTTCAGAAGGGAGCTCAATAAGGCAAGGGAAAGGTCAAGAACCACAGGCAGCAGCCCTACATGGCCATCCTCACACTAATGGAAGAAGAGGTGCTGGAGCTGGGAGGAATGGAGGCAGGCAAGGCAATCATTGATGGTGAGACCGATGTGGAGCCCCCAGAGAGTGAATGGCCTCATGGGTGGGTGCAAGAGACTCTCTACTGAGCGCAAAGTATAGTGCTCATGTGTGCACCACTGGTCATGTAGAGCTCCAGATGATGAGTAGTCAGAAGGATGTGTTGGAAAGCGCATTGTCCTCTCATCACTCTTCTCTCTGCTGCAGGTTATGGACATGAGCAGCCAGCTGCTGAGCATGAGCAACTCTGAGGAGGAGGAGGAGACCTCAGAGGGTGCACATTATTCCCCCACACCCTCCACCAGCGCAGATAATCTCGCGTCGGTGGGTAGTCATGTGCAATTCATAACAAGGTAACAATCTGGTGAGCACAGACGTGCCCGAGCAACTGACGGAGGCGGTGACAGTTGAGAACACTCGCACCCGGAGGACTGTGGGAGGGCCCGGTGATGCTCAGCTTCAGGCTGATGACATGCTTCTGGAGTTATCAACA
This sequence comes from Heterodontus francisci, assembly GCF_036365525.1. Classification (NCBI taxonomy): domain Eukaryota; kingdom Metazoa; phylum Chordata; class Chondrichthyes; order Heterodontiformes; family Heterodontidae; genus Heterodontus; species Heterodontus francisci. The sequence continues at coordinate 14,283,879 of NC_090406.1, forward strand.
AGGCGGCAGATGGTGGAGCTGCAGCGTGAGGTATGTGGACATCAGGCAGAGCTTCCAGAGGCTATGCGCACCCTGTTCAAATAATGGAGGAGTCCAACCAGGCCATGAGTGCACCCATAACTCTGCCGTGTGAAAGCACAGCTTACTCCATCGAGAGATTGGTGACCCGCATGAAGAGCCACATCCAGTGGATGCTGATGATGCATATGACCTGCATGCCATTGCCACTTCCATGACCTCTGTTGAGCAATGACTGGGTGAGAAGGGGACGAGATGCTTGGAGTTATTACCAGGTCCTCAGCCTCCTCAGGTAAGCATGGAGGGCCAAGTATGCCCTGAAAGGGAAAGGGAGCGGCTGTCTGAAGCATCTGGGGCTCCTCTCAAGGCACTCCTGGTGTGGACGGCAGATCTTTGCCCCCTGTGACGATGATGCTAGTGCCTCACAAAGCCACGGAGAGACAGGTTGCTCCTGCACCTGTGCCAGAGGCCCATAAGATGCTGGGGCCCCCAAGGCTTCAGTCATCGGTCACGAGAGGTATGGAGAAGAAAGGTCAGCAGCCTTCCTCCACCTCAGCTGCCAGCACCATGTAGGAGCACCCGCAAGCTCATGAAAAAGCCCACCTAGCTGTACTTAGGTTTCATGGGTTTATATCTTGATGTTAGATATCACCTTGCTGTGTATGTGTCTTCAATGAATTCTGAAATAGTGCACCACTGAAAGAATCCTTTACTTCTTTACACACTACTGGGCCATTAACAGCTCGATGGCTCCCACAAAGGGAAGGGCCACACCGGATGCAGTCAGTGCATTTCCCAAGCTGTTGCCTCATGTGATGATGGGTCCAGGGAAATGGTAAACGCGTTCAATGAAACAGCAACAGGTCTGCAGAAGGTGAAGGATTTATTGGATTGACTGGATGTGTAAGTAAGGCTCATGATAAATGTGCCTGTATTAGAGAGTCACGAGCCTCCCCTGTGTGTATCTCTTTGCGCCTTGCCTGCTGGCCCTTCATCTTTTTGCACCTGGTCACCATCCCCCTCCATAACCTGATCCTTGGAGGAGGCATTGTGCTCCAAGATGTCCTCTTTGTTCAAAGCTTCTCCCCTTTGTAGTGCTAGGCTGTGCAGAGCACAGCATACCACCATGATTCGCGTGACTCATGTTGGGGTATATTGAAGGACTCCACCAGATCTATCCAGGCATTGGAACTGCATCTTCAGAAGGCCAATAGCCTGCTCAATGGTCACTTGAGTTGTCCCGTGGCTGCTGTTGTATCTCTTTGCATCTGTGCTTGGGTTCCTCATAGGCGTCAGTAACTATCTCCTCACCCAGTATCCGCCCTTGAAGACACACAGTGGGTTGGGCACCTGAGACTGCCTTAGAATGTAGGCATTATGACAGCTTCCCAGAAACTTTGCACAGACCTGAATGATCCATTTGCGGTCATCACAGACCAATTGTACATTGAGCGAGTGGAAGCCCTTCCTGTTGATGAAGGCTGCTGCCTAGTCTGTGGCAGCCTTGATGGCCACATGCATGCAGCTGATGAATCCAGCGAAGGCCCAGAATCCTATAGCCCTCTCAGCCTGACTGCCAGATTGGTGTGAAAGCGCACCTATTGGCTGGTCCTCTTGAACATGGCATTCTTGGCCATCTTGATGCAGTGATGAGCTGCAGACTGGGAGATCCCACAGATATCTCCCGAAGATCCCTAGAATGATCCTGAGGCATAGAAATTCAGCGCCATGACAGCCTTCAATGTGACAGGCATTGGATGCCCGTCCCTTCCCATAGGGCTCAGCTCATCCTTCATGGCACTCCCTGGAGAGGCACAGTCTTCGGTGACACTGCTGCTCTGACATTTGCAGGTAGTTGAGCCTCCGACAGTAGACCCTTTCTGGTGGGCAGCATCGTCTGCATGCATGAGGCTGCTCTGCGTCCTCCTCATCCGTGCCGCTTCTAGCCTCATGATTCTGGTGTTCCTCTGGGTGCTGCGGCCCTGCTCTCTGTGGCTGTAGCTCTCTCCCTCTCTGATGCTCCTCCTCACTACAGCTCTCAAAGCCTGAGTGAATGAGGCCCAAGGCAAATAGCTGCTCGCAGTTCTTTGGGCCTCTCATCCTCCTTGCTCTGTACATACAAGTGTCAAGTCAAAGAGGACATTTAAGCAGAATGCCCCTGCTGTGCTAGCCAAATTTGTCTTTGCACCCGATTGTTCCAGCCTCTGTCTACTCAGTTTCATTCTTGCTACAAAGCCACACTCCCTCTTGCAATGGCTGCTGACTGCAGCTAACACTGACCTTCCGCTGAGCCTCTGTCCCGTTATAGCTAGCAAGGCTCTGAAGCTCCATTGTGCCCGTGCGTCCCTTGTAAAATGGGAAAAACCTAGTAAAATCGCAGTTAGTTGCCTGTTCAACAGGCTTAATTACTTTCCCGCTGTGTTCCAGCATGACCTCCTCCTACCAGCCCGGCTGCCTTTGGTAATATCCGCTTGTGACGTAAAGACTTTGGACTTCCCTTCTGATGCCATTTTACCACCCCTCCAGTCTTGCAGCCCATCTCCAAAGGGCTGGTAAAATTCCAGCTCTAATTTAGAACTTCAGACAAGAATTTGAGACAAGCTGCTAAGTGTTCAAAAACATCGCTTGCAATAATTCCAAGGCATCCTAGCTGATCAGAACACTTTTATTTTTCTTGATTAATTTTAATCGTATATTGATTTTTATCCTCCATTGAATATAGTACAGTCGTGATGAAATGTATTATGAAATAATACACTTGATATAAAAGCTTTCTGAACTGTTGCATAAACATTGCTGCATAAACACCTGTGGCCCTGGCATTTATCCAATAGTCAGCTTTTGTTAGCTTGTACATTATGTCAAGATGGGCTTTTTCATTTAGATAATGTAATCATTTTCCCAATACAAAGAAATAAAGGCCTGATTTCTTCTCTCTTTCTAGTTGTTAACAGCTTCTTGGTGGTAAACCCTGTGACTTATGGTGTGTCCCATAGTTGTTTTTTGCAGTAATATTACTGTTGGTAAGTTAAGTTGTCCAATTAAATATAATAATGCAAATTAACAAGCTGAAAATGAGCTACTTGACCTTTACAAATTAGTTCAGCCATGTTAACATTGAGAATAAACATAGGAAGATGGAAGGCACTGCTAAAAGACTTGAAAATGCCTGCTTCAGGGAAACAGGTTCATTTCGTTAAAGGTGAGACTCTGAATAACAGGAAACCATCTTTAACAGTTAATAGAACTCTTGGTTATTCAATTGAATTGCTGACAGTCAGTTCTGTGGAGATGTAGGGTTTTGTTTTTATTCGTTCATGGAGTGTGGGAGACACTGGCTAGGCCCTTGAACTGAGTGGCTTGCTAGGCCATTTCAGAGGACATTTAAGAGTCAATTACATTGCTGTGGGTCTGGAGTCACATGTAGGCCAGACCAGGTAAGGACAGCAGATTTCCTTCCCTAAAGGATTTTAGTGAACCAGATGGGAAGGCAACAGGAATGACACCCCTCACCTCCCACTCAATTTTACGACCCCCACCTCCAGCCCACTCCTGCTGGCGGGGGCGGGGGCATAAAATTCCGGCCATGGAGTTTAATGTGGAGAAGTGTGAGGTCATCCACTTTGGACCTGAGAAAGACAAATCAGAATGATGAGACACTAGGAACTGTGGAAGAACAAAATAATTTGAGAGTCCATCTATACGACACTAAAAGATAGTGCACAGGTACAAAATGTAATCAAAATGACTATTGGAAAGGAACTGGAATTTAAAAATGAGGAAGTGTTGCTGCAGTGGTACACAGCCTTGGCCAGATCACATATGGAATACAGTGTTAAGTATGGCCACTAAACTTTAGGAAATATATATTGTGCTTGGAAGGGATGCAATACAAATTCACCAGAATGATAGAGGGCTTAAAATGTTAAATTATGAGGAGAGTTTGCATAAACTTGTCTTGCATTCTCTTGAGTTTAGAAGATTGAGGAGTGATACTTGGGAAGGCAGGTGGCAGATGAAATTCACATGGGATAAAAAAATTTAGGAATGGGCTATTGTTTAAATAGAAAGAAAATAATGCCCATGGAAAATGAAAGATGTGCAGATCCTGAATGGCAATAAATTGAAGTTATCACAACAATGATCAGTGGCATTTTGTAAACAAATCAGATGTTGGGATGTATGAAAAAGTTAATATTGGGCCGGAATAGTGAGGTAATCCTATCACTTTATAAATCATTGATGCAGTTGCACTTGGAATGCTGTGTACAAAACTAGTCGCCTCAGTACAAATGCATATTGCAGCTAATGAGAGGATACAGAAAAGAGCAACCAGAATGATTGAGAGGATGGAGTGATTGGATGATGAAGCAATTATATAAATTGGGCATGTTCTCACTGGGAAGAGAGAAGGTTGAGAGGTGATATGATTGCTATTTTGAACATACTAAAGGGACTCAATAATATAGACTTCGCCGAGGTACTTCACCTTGTCCAGAACAGTCGGACTTGAGGACCTGGTCTGTGCTTGAGATAATAAATTCAAAACTAATCTGAGGAATATTATTTGTGAGAAATCTATGGAACACGTTCCCTTAGGGAGGTGGTGGAAGCAAATAGTATTAATTCATTCAAATGCAAGTTTGATACATTTCCCCAGAAAATAATATTTTGGCATACAGTATATGACTTATTTGATACATGACATGATAAGTACAGCAGACTCGAGAGGACCAGGTGACTTTGGATGTATGGTTGCTAAAGCTTTCCACCACTGGGATTTTCCTCTCCTTATGTTTGAATCTGTTGTAGACTAAGTGATGAAAATTCATTGCTATCATTAGTCAATAACTCCATTACTTTTGTATCATATAACTCCCAGGATGCCAGAAGATGAACTAGATGGAACTTTTTGTCCATTAATTCCTATATTCTTTTAAAAAATCACATTCATTGACAAGTATTTCCATTACTGGTAAGTCATATGAACTGTTCACATATTAACTTTCTCTTCCACCTCATGGCTATAGAGAGATAAATGTAATGATAAAAATTGTGGAAAATTTATTTTGCAGGCCAGGGAAACTAATCTGAGGTATTTGAAGTGCCACTCATTCTATACTGGCAATTCCATTTTGTTTTATTGGATTGAACAAGAGGATAGGAAGTATCACATTGTCTTGCCTACAGGGTAGGCTTGGTGTCCTTGTGTTGCAGAAACATCAATCATTGTGAGGTGGGGGAATGGATCAAATGGTGTGTGTACAGATTTCAAATTGCTCCTTGTTCAAGATTAACAATTGCCCTTTAAAATAATAGGATCACCAACGTAAACAGAACAAACGCTATCAATCTGTTGCTAAGTGGTAACTACTTGACTGACATCATTTTATTTATGTTGATCAGTTTAATTCTTGACCTTCCCCGTACATTCTTTAAAAAGGCTACATTGCTGAAACAACCAATGGGCAAAGAAATAAAAGTTCTTGTTAAAAACTGGTAATTATAAAATACAAGTTTGCCTTTGAGTGTTGAAATTAGGTGGTCACTATAGGTGGGTAAGGGCCAAATATTCAGCAAGAGTGTGGCAGAAAGGCCAGAAATTAGGCTGGGATCAGGATATGCTGATTCTCAACCTTCTCCACTAGTTTCCACAGTGCCTTGGGGCAGAGACTCTGAACTTCCCAAACAAGAGGGTAATGTCAGAGTGTCAGAGGCCATTCAGCATATCAAGTCTGCTCTATCCAAGCCTATGAATGATTAAACCAAGGTATTTTCAGATCTTCATTCTAACATTCTCAGTTATTTCAGGTCATGTACAGGTTGAGTTGACCACTAACCTACTTCCTTCCCTGAGTCCTAGATACAGTTCCCTATCATTCAGAGCTGCTCTGGGAAGTTTGATACAAGTCCTGTTTGTTATTGCTGCCTGGTAGAGAATAGAATTCTTGATGGCAGCAATACTGTGCTTGCTTGCTGCCAGTAGGTAAATTACACCCAGTAAATCAAAACAGATCTTAATCCAGCAACAGTATCCCCATTAAGTGTAGCACTTAATACACAACAGAGAAAGCACGACAAATCATAAATAATACAGCAACTTTAACACAGCTATCACAGTCGATCTTTTTAGAAAAAGTTTCCACATGAAACCATGATTATCTCCAATTATATTGTGTTTCCCACATAGTTCAAACATTTCAGTTAAAACCTGGTTTTTTCCAGGGTTATGTAGTGCTAAAAATCAGGCTTAGTTTTAAATAGAAGAAGAAATTCATCAGGGCTGAGGTACTGAAAAGTACACGGCAATGTAAATTCATTTGCAAGGTGTCCAAGACTAGCCTAATTTACTAGAAATTGTCGGGCTGCTGCTAATGGCAGGGTTATCCCTAAAGTGTTGATATTTTAAAGTAAGTAATAATGGCCTGGATTTTCCTGTGTGGAGGTGGTGAGGGATTACTGCTGGAGATATTTCCATTGCTTGGCCCCATTTTACAACTTAAATATTCTGTCATATTAATCCTGGGAAAAGGGAAAAAGGGAATAGAATTGGCAGAGTATTAAGTAATTATGTCCAAAGTCGAAACGAACTGCAGACTGAATAAGAAAGTACAAGTGCTCTTTAAACCCTTGATCCTCCTAAACATGCTGCGCAAACAAACAAGAACAGGCACTTGGATTTATACAGCACATTATCACATCTCTCTGAAATGTCTGTCATACACTTCAAAAACAATTAACTTCATTTGAGGTACAGTGACTATTATGTAGGCAAACATGGCAGCTTTTTCATATACAACAAGAAATCACAAACTGAAGTGGGACAAATTGACCAATACATTTGTTTTTATTTTAGACAGTGACATTGGTTAGGACACCAGGTAAATTCTTTGATCATTAAATAGTGACATTCTCCCAAAGAGGTAAAAAGGACTTTAATTTGACACATCATCTAAAGGTTGAGATCTTAACTACTACACAACTCCCTTGAACAATGGCAATACACTACCAAGAACTACACAGCTTCTTTAGTACTCCAGTCTAGAATATGTGCTTAAATGCTGTAATAGGTCTTGAACTCAAGACTTTGTGATTTTACAGGTGCGAGTGCTTGTAACTGAGCTAAATTGATACAACTATAGTCACTGCAAGGTAAGTGAGACACTTTTCAAATAATATATTCAGCATTATTTATTACCACTGACTGGGCACTAATTAACTTGATCTGTCATCTGATTATCATATGCTAACCACAATTACAGGAATTCTTCTTTTAACTTGAGAAACTAAGGTGAAGGTTTATGACCCATAGCACAATGCACTAACAAGGTTGTAAACAATAAAATAAGGCAGGATAAATGAGGAACAAGTGATTAAGTGATAATCTTGAGGCTTAAATGGCTGAAGATTGTAAAAGGAAGGAAAGACCAGGTGAGGTGAGTTTAAGGCACTGGGAAAGAATGAATTGGATTGTATGTTGTGTGATGAGCATTGGTTTGAACATAGCCATGATCCAAGGGGAAAGATGAACTCATTTTTAGCTTAGGAATGTTCAAAGAATCACAGACCACAGTAATATAGATGAAATAGAGAGGGATGAGAAAGAAGAAAAAGTAAGGGAAAGGGTTGTTCCTATCACATGAGACATTAGCAAAATCAAGCCATAAATGTACTTGTTGGGGGAATAACCAATCCAATGTCTTGCCACCGTTAGGTGAAAGGACGAGCGACGGCTAAAGGAGAACATTTAGGAGCTCAAAATTCCTTTGCACTATTTTTAGTACCCTGGTTAACTTGTGCATGGCAAATTCCTAGATGATCTATTTTAACTAAGTTATTAACCTACAGGATTACTGACTTCATTAAAACAGGGCAATCTGGAATTTGATGTGTTAACCAGCCAACTAAAAATAGCACATAGAGGACCTTCAAGCCCCAATGACAAAAAATTGACCAAACAAAGTTTCTTTACAAGCTTATTTAGAAAATCATTATTTTCCAGTGTGTTACAGGTTTCTAAGTTCTGACCTTTAATAGCACAGAAGGCACATTTTTGGGAATAACCCATTTAGTATAGTAGTTGGTTTCTGTTACAATTTAATTTATTAGTCCATCCTATCTGAAGAATCTGGCTTTAATTCAAAGAAAACACTTTGAAGCAGTCAGCTGAAAAGCTTTAGGCCACAACTTACTTTCATGGCATGACAAATCTCTCTTAAATATTTGTTTCGTCTATTCTGCTGTTTTATCTGTCTCACGCGATTAACTGTGCTGAGGCACCTACCACTATCCAGATCTATACTGTCTAGCTAACAAAACGTCTACCAGTTTGACAATTTGAATTCCGTTTAGAGAAGAAATCTGGAAATAAAAAGCTGGTATCAGTAAAAGTGACCATCAAGCTATCGGTCCGGTGTAAAAACACAACTGGTTCATTAATGTCCCCTAGGGAAAGAAACTTGCCCGTTTTATCTGGCTTAGCCCATATGTGACTCCACACAATCATGGTTGACTCTTAACTGCCCTCTGAAGTGGCTCAGCGTCCCATTCAGTTGTATGAAACCATGAGAGTGGTTCAAAAAGAAGGCCCACCACTACTTCTGAAAGCAGTTACAGATGGGGAAAAATATTGGCCTTGCCAGTAATGCCAACATCCTGAAATAGAATTTTTTTTTAAACTCTCAAATTTCCAGGACTTTGTACACTATTCCGTTCTCGCCCTTGACCTCTACTCTTTCCTTGTCCCAGTCCCAGTGAACCATCAGCCTCATAGACACCAGAAGCAGAACAATCTTAATGTTCTCTATTCAATTTTAAACTTCTGGCTGAGCAACCTTAGCTTTGTGAAATAGATCTCTTCAATGTTTGATTCCTCAGCAATCATTCCACGTCTTAATTCATCATCACCAAAATTATTGTGCCCGCATATTTGGCCTCTTACACAGTAAAAATTTACCTTCTGTTGCTCCAATCACTTTTTGTATTGCCCACTGACAGTGCGATATATTTCAATGGGCAGGCAGTAAATAATTACACACCTATTTATTTGTTGTGAATAGATTAATTTTATGATGTCACAAGGAAAGGCTATGGCCTTTAATTTGGAAAGATTTCCTCCAAATAATATTGCTGCACATATACAGGCAATTGCATTCTATCACACAGCACACTATCAATCGAACAATATCCAGGCTTGGGCTGATAAGTGGCAAGTAACATTCCCGCCACACAAGTGCCAGGCAATGACCATCTCCAACAAGAGAGAATCTAACCATCTCCCTTTGACATTCAATGACATTACCATCACTGAAACCCCCACTGTCAACATCCTAAGGGCTACCATTGACAGAAGCTGAACTGGAGTAGCCATATAAATACGGTGGTTACAGGAGCTGGTCAGAGGCTAGGAATCCTGCGGCAAGTAACTCATCTCCTGACTCCCCAAAGCCTGTCCACTATCTACTAGGCACAAGTCAGGAGTGTGATCGAATACTCTCCACTTGCCTGGATGGGTGCAGCTCCAACAATACTCAAGAAGCTCAACACCATCCAGGACAAAGCAGCCGGCTTGATTGGCACCCCATCCACTAACATTCACTCCCTCCACCACCAATGCACAGTGGCAGCAGTGTGTACCATCTACAAGATGCACTGCAGCAACACAGCAAGGCTCCTTAGACAGCACTTTCCAAATCTGCGACGTCTACCACCTAGAAGGAAAAGGAAGCAGATGCATGGGAACACCACCACCTGCAAGTTTCCCTCCAAGTCACACACCATCCTGACTTGGAACTATATCGCCATTCCTTCACTGTCGCTGGGTCAAAATCCTGGAACTCCCTTCCTAATAGCACTGAGGGTGTACCTACCCCACATGGATTGCAGCGGTTCAAGAAGGTAGCTCACCACTGCCTTCTCAAGGGCAATTAGGGATGGACAATAAATGCTGGCCTGGCCAGCGACACCCATATCCCATGAATGAATAAAAAAAAATCACATAGCAAGGCTTTGAGGTAGCATAATCATAAGAGCAAAGCTCAAATAGTTTATTAGTGTTATTGCAGCTCCAAAATGGAACACACTACAGTAGAGTAATCTGCAGAGCAAGCACAAATTTAACACTGCTTGTGTTTCGCCTATAGGGATGTCACAATAAACAGTAATGCATAATCGGTGATTGACCTGTCAGTTGAACATTGTAACACGTCATTTTAACAGCAGTGGTATTGCAATTTATGTTGTTGGCATTTTACACAGGAATGTCCTTCCCTTCACCGACGAACATAGTGTTCCATGAAATCTTGTCAACTAAAAGAAAATCACAAGGTGGTTTTGGCCAGCTCTTCCCTGAAAAAATGTGGGGTGGTTCCGCCTGATCCAATTGCTGCCCCTAGAAATGACTTCATATGGTAATTATTGTCACTAATTGTTGAGACTGCATCTATATTGGTGCTCAGGAATAGCGCCATGGAGTTGTTGAAACAGAGAAGTTCCCACAGCATCCATTAGCATTATTTTCTAACTATATGTTTAGTTTAGTTTAGTTTAGAGATACAGCACTGAAACAGGCCCTTCGGCCCACCGAGTCTGTGCCGACCATCAACCACCCATTTATACTAATCCTACACTAATCCCATATTCCTACCACATCCCCACCTGTCCCTATATTTCCCCACCACCTACCTATACTAGGGGCAATTTATAATGGCCAATTAACCTATCAACCTGCAAGTCTTTGGCACGTGGGAGGAAACCGGAGCACCCGGAGGAAACCCACGCACACACAGGGAGAACTTGCAAACTCCACACAGGCAGTACCCAGAATCGAACCCGGGTCCCTGGAGCTGTGAGGCTGCGGTGCTAACCATTGCGCCACTGTGCCGCCATATATATATGCTGAACTAAGGTTATTTGCAGTAAATTTCCTACCTTTCTAAAGAGCATGCACTAAGTAAATATGTGTGCATTCACACATCATTTTCTTAATTTTTTTCAAAACATGGAATATTTATTTTGGTTAACTGAGAAAAAGAAATGCAAACAGTTTCACATGATTACAAAAAAATCAGTGGAAATGATCCAGGATAATACAGGGTGGCAAAAAGATCATGTATTAGAGCATAAGAAAAAGGAACTGGAGTCGGTCAAATGGTCCCTTGATCCCTTCACCATTTCCTTAGGATCATGACTGATCTTGTTCCCTCAAATTCCCTTTCCTGCCATATCCCCAATTCTCTTGAATCTCTAGATGTCCAAAATGCATTGAACATTAGAACTAATACGCTAGTACTTGTCTTGATAGAGCATCAGTAAGGTTTGGAATCCATTAAGATTTGAGAGGGTCTAAATGAACCTGCTTATATTCTGGGTATACAAAGATTTCAAAAGAGGAAATACTATTTTGTGACTGTAATATTGTAACGAACCTGGATGGTGCATACAAGTGAGCTTTCATGGAAAGTCCTGGTATTGATCAATGGTAATAAGGTGGTACCAGAGGCCAACCAGAAGTTTTTTTTAAAGCATTTTTGGCACCATGATGATTCTCCACCTTGCCCATCTCCCTGCCCCCACCCCCTCCCCCCTACACCCCACAAAATCTCCCCCAAATTAATTCTCCACTTCGGGCATTTTATCCACTCTGGCTAGAGCTTGTGCCCATATGTACATAGGAAAATAAGGACAGGTAAAGACCAGCTTGGTGCATCAATATGTCCCATAATGTAATGGTACAACTTACCCACACCATGACTCCCATCCCCCACACAACAGCCAAGAAGCAGGAAAACAAACTGATCAAACAAATGGGCAGACAGATCTGCTGAACTTCCAGACCCTCAGCTCTGCTGCTTCTAAAAATGAAAACAGAAAAGTAATAGGATCAACTCTGAGGAATTAACTAATCTTGCCAGTCACAAAATTTCCCTAGTTCGAAGTATGTTGAATAGAGTGAAGGCTGTAGTCTCTTACTGTGTCAGGAACTATTATGGAGGAGGAAAATACAATCATCAAGCCACTTCCCTGCCCATAAAGGTAGAGTAATAAACCTAGCAAAAGCAGATATTGAACTCCTCTTCTTGCTTGACAGTATAAGATTTCACAAAATCTAATCTGCGTCTCTTACCCACTTACATAAACAGAATGAATAGATTATTCAAAGGGCTGAACTATTATTTTAATACAGATTATTTTCAAATACATGAAGTCAAATTCATGCATATCTTTTTTTATTCTTTGATGGGATGTGGGCATCGCTGGCTAGCCCAGCATTTATTGCCATCCCTAATTGCCCTTGAGAAGGTGGTGGTGAGCTGCCTTCTTGAACCGCTGCAGTCCATGTGGTGTTGGTACACCCACAGGCTGAAAGGAAGAGAGTTCCAGGATTTTGACCCAGCGACAGTGAAGGTACGGCAATATAGTTCCAAGTTAGCATGGTTTGCGGCTTGGAGGGGAACTTGCAGGTGGTGGTGTTCCCATGCATCTGCTGTCCTTGTCCTTCCAGGTGGTAGAGGTCATGGATTTGGAAGGTGCTGTCGAATATAGGAGCAGGAGTAGGCCATTCAACCCGTCGAGCTGCTCCGCCATTCAATTGGATCATGGTTGATCACCTACCTCAATGCCACTTTCCCATGTAATCCCCATATCTCTTGATGTCTGTTTTGAACATGCTCAATGATTGAGCTTCCACAGCCCTCTGTGGTAGAGAATTCCAAAGATTCTGTACCCACTGAGTGAAGAAATTCCTCCTCATCTCAGTATTAAATGGCCTACCCCTTATTCTGAGACTATGTCCCCTGGTTCTTGACTCACCAGCCAAGGGAAACATCCTATCCACATCTACCTGTCACGCCCTGTAAGAATTTTGTAAGTTTCAATGAGATGACCTCTCATTCTTCAAAACACTAGAGAATACAGGCCCAGTTTCCTGAATCTCTCCTAATAAGACAATCCCACCATCCCAGGAATTAGTCCGGTGAACCTCCGTTGACTCCCTCGATGGCAAATATATCCTTCCTTCGATGAGGAGACCAAAACTGTACACAATACTCCAGGTGTGGTCTCACTAAGACTCAATATAATTGCAGCAAGACTATTTTACTCCTGTACTCAAAACCCCTTGCAATGAAGGTCAACATACCTTTCGCTTTCCTAATCGCTTGCTGCACCTGCATGCTAGCTTTTAGTGACTCATGAACAAGGACACCCAGGTCCCTTTGGACATCAACACTTCCAAACCTCTCACCATTTAAGAAATACTCTGTCTTTCTGTTTTTTCTACCAAAGTGGATAACTTCACACTTATTCACATTATATTCCATCTGCCATGTTCTTGCCCATTCATTTAGCCTGTTCAAGTCCCCTTGAAGCCTCGTTACAACTTCCTCACAACTTACATTCCCACCTAGTTTTGTGTCATCTGCAAATTTGGAAATATTACATTTGGTCCGCACATCCAAATCATTTATATAGATTATGAACAGCTGGGGCCCCAGCACTGATCCTTCTGGTAACCCACTCATAACAGCCTGCCATCCTGAGAATAACCCATTTATTCCTATTCTGTTTTCTGTCTGTTAACCAATTCTTAATTCATACTAGCATATTGCCCCCAATCCCATGTGATCTAATTTTGTTTACTAACCTCCTGTGTGGGACCTTTATCAAAAGTCTTCTGAAAATTTAAATGCACGATATCCACTGGTTCTCCTTTATCTTTGCTTCAAGAAACATCTTCAAAAACTCCAACAGGTTTATCAAACATGATTTCTCTTTCATAAATCCATGTTGACTCTTTCCAATCATATCATTATTTTCTCAATATCTCGTTATCACATCCTTTATAATAGATTCTAACATTTTCCCTACTACTGACGTCAAACTAACAGGTCTGTATTTCCCCATTTTCTCTCTCCCTCCCTTCTTAAGTAGTGGGGTTACATTTGCTACTTTCCAGTCTGCAGGAACCTTTCCAGAATCTATAGAATTTTGAAAGATAACGACCAATGCAGTCGTTATCTCTATAGCCACCTCCTTCAACACTCTGGGGTGTAGCTCATCTGGTCCAGGGGATTTATGAACGTTCAATCCAGTTAATTTTTTGAGTACTCCCTCTTTATTAGTACTAATTTCTTTCAGTTCCTCTTTTTCACAAGTCCCTTGGTTCACTAGTATTTCTGGGAGATTTTCTGTATTTTCCTCCATGAAGACAAACACAAAGTAATTATTTAGTTTCTCTGCTACTGCCCTATTCTCCATTATAAATTCTCCTGTCTCTGCCTGTAATGGACCCACATTTGTCTTTGCTAATCTTTTCCTTTTCACATACTTAAAGAAGCTTTTGTAGTCCACCTTTATGCTCCTCACTAGCTTGCATTCATATTCTCTTTTCCCTTTCTTTAACTGGTTATTGGTCATCCTTTGCTGGATTCTAAATTGCCCTCAATCCTCTGGCTTACTACTTTTTCTGGCATCCTTATAAGCCACATCCTTTGATCTAAAGCAATCTTTAACTTCTTTTGTTCGCCATGGTTGATTCATCTTTCCTGTTGGGTTATTGTGTCTTAGCGGAATGTATATTTGTTGCAGACAATGTAATATTTCTTTAAATACTAGCCACTGCCTGTCTACCATCAAATCTTTGAGCGTATTTTCCCAATCCACCATAGCCAACCTGTCTCTCATCCCTTCATAGTTTCCTTTGTTAAGATTTAAGACCTTACTTTCAGAATGAACTAAATAACTTTCAAACTTACCATAAAATTCTATCATATTATGGTCGCTATTTCCCAAAGGCTCCTTTACAGCAAGGTTATTAATTAGCCCTTTCTCATTACTTAATATTAGATCTAAATTAGCCTGATCCCTAGTTGGTTCTTCAACGTACTGCTCCAAAACCCCACCTTGCACACACTCCAGGAATTCATCCTCCACCTGAACAGGTTTACCCAGTCTATATGTAAATTGAAGTTGCCGATTATTACTGTATTGCCCATGTTACATGCACCTCTAATTTCTTGATTTATACCATGCCCAAAATTACCACTACTGTTTGGTGGCCTATAAGCAACTCCCACCAATGTATACTGTCCCTTGTTGTTTCTTAGCTCCACTTAAATTGATTCTATATCTTTATCCTTCGAGAAAAGATCTACCCAGGTGTCTTTTGGGTGAGATGATGTGGAACAGAGGCTCCATCTACCTGCTCAAGTAGATGTAAAGTTTCCAGTAGCATAATTTGATGAACAGCAAGCTGTCCTGGCTAACATCTACTTTTACCGACATCACCAAAAACACATTATCTGGTTATTTGTTCATTTTGCTGGTATGCGACCTTGCTGCGTGCTAACTGGTTCCATATTTGCCTGCATTGCAGTCGTGACTGAACTTCAAAAGCAATCCATTGATTGTAAAGCACCTTGGGAGATCCTGACAGTATAAGATACTATGTATAAATGCAGATTCTTTTTCTTCATATAAATATTGAATTTCTCAATGATACATTATTCAGGAAGCTCATGGACTATCTTCTTTCTCATCTCATTTGTTGTGTCCATTTGTTGCATACATGAACAGCCAAACCACTGATGGCAGTGCCTTAGAATTTAGCTGCTAAAAGGCCCAAAGCTGCCCTTAAAAATATCATCTAGATTGCATGCCACAGTTCATAATTCTGAACCAGAGATCACACAAAAATGGTTTGCAATGCTAAAGCACCCTTCAATATTTGATTTGATTAAGTACTTCCATGGAAATAATTCCATATTTTGATGACTCTTTCCAACACTAGCGTAACCTTCAAAATCAGCAAGGAAACAAAATGCCTGTAATTCAGTTCTCATGATACATTCTGAGCTGTATTGATTCTATTTTACCCTGCCCCAGATAGGCAATAAATAATAGTTTGTCATCATATTTATGGATGTAAAAGGAATCTCAGAATGTTTCTATTTATATTGCCATGAAGCTAGTTTCAATCTATTTATACAGCATATAACACTGGGACTGATTGATAGCAACATCAACTTGATTCAACTGATCTTATCCTTTGTTTTCAACAACAACCTTCATTTATATACAGCCTTTAATGCCCAAAGGGCTTCACAGAGGCTAAATCAAAAAATAGACGCTAAGCCGAAGAGAAGATATTAAGAAGGGTGACCAATAGCTTGGTCAAAAAGGTGGGTTTTAAGAAGTGTCTTAAAGGAAGAATGAATGGTGGAGAGGAAACAGGGTGAGTGGGTTGGGAGTTTGCAGGAGGTTACATAGACAGAGGGAAGTGATGAAATTTAAACATAAGGATAAGAATTTTAAACTTGAGGCAGTGGGGTACTGTGAGCCAATGTAAGACAGGACTGATGGGTGAATGGGGTTTGGTGTAGAATATTATATGGATTGAAAATTTTTGGGTTAGTTCTAAGATTGTGGAGGGTGGAGTATGGGAGGTTGTCTAGAGGCGACAAAAGCATGGATGAGAGTTTCAGCAGCAACAGGAGATGTTAGGGAAGTTAAAGTAGTCAACCGTTATGATGGAGAGGATATGGGATCAGAAACTCAAATTGGAGTTGAATAGGATGCCAAGTTCAAGAACAGCCTAGTTCAGACTGAGACAGTGATTGGGAAGTGGGATAAAATTGGTGGCACAGTTACAGCATTTGCAGTAAGTTTGGATGAGGATGGCTTTAGTCTTCCTGACTTTTAGATGTGGGAAATTAGGGATCATCAAAACTTATTGTTGGACATGCAATCTGGCAACATGAGGCAGTGGGTGAATCATGAAAGATGGTGCAGAGGTAGAGCTGGGTATTGTTAGCGTATGTGTGGAAATTCGCCGTGAAAAATGTCATCAAGCGACAGCATGTAGATGAGAAAAAGGAGAGGGACAAGGATAAATTCTATGGGGGACTCTGGAGGTAACAGTACAAGAGTGGGAACAAAAAACATTGCTGATCATACTCTAGATGCAATTGGATAGGTCAGAGTGGAATCAAGTGAGAGAAGTCCCAATGAGCTAGGTAACAGAGGAGATGCACTGGAGGAGGATGTTGCAGTCAGGAAGAGATAATGCAGCACAGTCATATTCAGAGATAATGCAATGTCTGGTTAGGGCCATTTTGCTACCGCAGTAGGGGAAGAAGCCTGATTGGAGAGACTCAAATAGGATGTTGTGGGGGGAAAGGGCACAGATTTATGGTGTGACAACACATTCAAAAGCTTCCTAGAGCAAAGGAAGGTTGCAGATGAAGCAGTATTTTTCAAGGACACAGTTGTCAAGAGTTGGATTTTTGATGTGGGGGTGTGTGCAGGGGTGGGGCAGGTGGTTATGACAACAGTTTGGAAAGAGAGAGATACGATATCCGAGAAGAGGGAACCTCATGGCGGTCAGTAAAAGGAATTTGGGTAGTTAGCAGTTTAGTGGGAATTGGGTCAAGGGAACAGGAGGTGGATCTCCTGGACAAGATGACCTTTAAGAAGAAATGAAAGAGGATGTGAAAGAACCCAGTCAATTTGCAGGTTCAGGGTGAGGGAAGGAGGAGCTTGGGTGAGGGTTTGGCTTTGTGGGAGGTTTAGCTTGATGGGCAAGGAGAAGGGAAAGCCGAAGAGGCATGTTCTCAATCTTGATGATGAAGAACCCACAAGCTCCTCTATTGCTATTGGAGTGAGAGTGGAGCAATTCAGAGAGAGAGGTTTAAGGAGACACTTTATAGTGGGGAAAAGAAGCCAGGGGTTATCTTTGCTCTCCAGGCTGATCCTGGAGGAGTGAGCAGTTTTGGCAGAGGAGAATGGAATCAAAAGTAAAGTTGAGGGAACAATTGAGCAAATCAGTAGCTATAGAAATATAATGACGAATGAACAGGGCCAAAGGTCCAGACATTTGGAAATTTGAAAGTGACTTGAGGAAAGAGTTTTTTTTAAAGAGCTTGATTGTAATTTTTTTTAAAATCATGAAATGCAAAAACACAGTAAACCAAATATTATTCTAGCGCAATATCTGTGTTTGAACAAAGTGGCCTGTTTTGGTCTAAAATATTTATGATTTATATTATATTTTGCTGCCTGTATTCCTTGTTCAGTGTAGTAAACAGTACATGACATAGCCCACATCTAAAAATATTCATGGGTGAGGCTGTGTTCTTGAATAGCACAAATATTTTTAGACCCACAAAATTACCAGCTTTACATTGGTGTAAAAATTGTGAAAAGAGTTAGACAGCCTTCCGTTTGTTTCTGTTCATTTAATGTGATGCTTTAGTGCTGAATGATCTCCTCCATGCTTATTGTAGGCTCGCACTAAACCTTGTTGCAAGAGAAGATTATGTTACCTCTGTTTTTAAATTCCTGAAATTATGAGTTCAATTTTCATTCATATTGTCACAAAATTCAAGCTGTATTCTACCTCTTTTGGATATCAAAACCTGATTGGTAATTAAGGGCAGTTCAACTTGACTGAAAATTCCTTCATGAAATCCTATTGAGATATTATATTGGATCTCACCACAGCAGCTGGGATGGAGGAGGGCAGCAGGATGAGTCGAAAAAACTAGCATAGTATTTGACAAAGCGTCAGAAATTTGTGTTATCCAATAAATATTGGTGCACCGTTGTCCAACTTGTTGCGTAGAAGATCTAATTGCAACCTCAGATTGATATTCAAAATTGGCTACTTTCAATGGATGAATCTGGCAGCTTCTTTTTATAACTAAATGTCCCATCTTTATACATAAGGGAAAAAGTAGTTGAGGAGCCTGTCTCACAAAGCTTTCAGCTGGTCGCAGAGTAGCCCTAAGGTCTTATCCTCTCAGCCAAAGGAAGGGTTGCCTCACGGACAGGGAAAGAACATACACTGGAGTGACAAAGATCAAAATAAAAGATTTAAATAATTTTTTAAAAAAGAAGCTGGAATAAGAAAATCTTTACAACGACCATTTAATTGAAATTTACTTTGTATGTAAACTAAAGAAAGGCAAGAAGTGTAATAAACTCTTCCTTTGGTCTCTTCCTTTAATGATCTATCTCAACCTCAACCTGTTAAACAATTTCCATTTGCGTTCATTATTACACAATTAGAATAACCCATTTACTAATAGCCCTGTTTTTCAAACAGTTCTAGCACAGGCTGTAGAAAAGTATGGCCTGAACCAAATTGAATTGTACTCAAGCATGATTCACTGACTTCAGGAGCGAAGTTAATAAGGGTAAAAGGGCAAAGGAAAATTTTGAAGGGAAATTTAGTGCAAATCTGCCCCAGGTTCTCAACTTTGAACAGTCTTCAAACAGTATTTAGGGACAAATCGGTACTGAGTATGATTAAATCTAGAATTGGAGAGGTGGAGGATTCCAGTTTGGCCTTGTTCCATATAATACATATTCCAGAGGTCAAGCTGGCCATATGTTTCCATAAAATCAATGACATTGAAAATTGGAGGAGGTGTGGATGAATGAGAAAAGATAGAGGTCGAGCTCCAGTGCACTGTTGTTTCTTGACTGCACCCTTTCAGCTTTGCCTCATGGCAACACTCCTTGACCAAAGAAATGATATTCACAGCAACAAAGACACCAGGAGATCCCATCTCATCGACCAATAGAAACTATCTATCACCAGGTATGCTATCATAAGCCTTCATACAGCATTTACTGCTTCCCTGTCTGGAAAGCAAATTCTCCTAATCTCCATTTTCGCTTTAATTACTGTTTCCATACCTTGCTTTGATAAAATCTACTGTGAAAGAAATAAAAGGAAGGTTTAAAACAAAGGGTGCAAATGTGTGAATTAATATCATAAGTGTCTTCAGGAAACCCACAGATTATTTAAAGATACACATTCCATTCTATCTAGCCTTAGTTTTAAATATCCCATTAGGGTCAAGCTTCTGAAAAGCTGAAAATGTT
This sequence comes from Heterodontus francisci, assembly GCF_036365525.1. Classification (NCBI taxonomy): domain Eukaryota; kingdom Metazoa; phylum Chordata; class Chondrichthyes; order Heterodontiformes; family Heterodontidae; genus Heterodontus; species Heterodontus francisci. The sequence continues at coordinate 14,303,784 of NC_090406.1, forward strand.
ACAAGACTTTCTTGAATTAGAATATTCTACAGCTGGAAAGATGAAAAAGATGACCATTTGAGCAACATGAGATCTTCTGGACTCCAGGTTTCTCCGTTGTCCATGAGGCATAAGAAAGCATGGAACAACAACAACTTACATTTTCATAGCACATTTAATATAGTAAAAATGTTCCAAGGCACTTAACAAGAGTTAGATCAATAAAACATTTTTGACATTTTTTTACACTAAGCCACATGTTACAACCAGGTGAGGAAGGGGTATCGGGCTCCGCTTTTGCCCCTTTCCTGGTTTGGCCATAACAGGGTTTATCTTTTAAAACACAGTGATTTTAGCTTACCACCTCAGTGAGTCTTTGCTCACTGCTCTCAAATTGTAGTTTCAAATGAACCAATCAGACAAGTTTTCTGAGGTTTAAAGAAGAAAAATGTAAGCTTATTAGCCTTACCACTCTAACTCAGTTAAAATTACTAAACTGTGCGACACAACCATGCCAGCATGCATACGAGATAAACACACACACAAATAGATATAGAGGGGGAGAATGAATTGGGGAGGGGGGGGGGCGTTGAAGTAGGGTTGGCAACAAAAGGAAATCAGTTACTGTCTTTCATTTTTGATGTAAAGTTGAGTTGAAGTTGAGGTCTTGGAGTTCTCGCTGGGGCCCAGTGCACAATTTACGACTTTCTTCTCTGGTACCAGAAAGCTGAAGAGGTGCTCTGTCTTGAGACTTAAACTGTTACCATGGGTCCCTGGGACTTTGCTGAAGAGAGAGACAGAGAGAGAAGTCTTCTCCTTGGTGTTTAAATTTGCAGTCTCTTACCTTTCTGTGTAGCACAATTCAAACAATTCCCAGTCTGGCCAGCAGGTAAGTCATGTGACCATCTCTTTGTTTGAGACAGCATCTTCTGGGGGGTTTGTTGATTCTCAAAGCTCTCCAGTCACACTCAGTGGGGGATGGAGTTCTGGCTTTTACACAAACAAAGAATGTTGATTATCATGATTGCCCAGACCAATCTTGTTAATTGAATCAGAGAGCATTCCCATTGTCTGTCTATTCAACTGTCTCTCAGAATGCAAATGTGCAACCATGTTTTCAGCTGTTCAACTCTGTGGTCTTTTTTAATCACGTTATGTGCGATGTCCAGGAATAGAAAGCTTCAGTAGTATCCCATATGATGAAATTAATGTGTTTCCATTTGGCAGGTTTGGTTTCCTTCTCGCATAGAAAGAGAAATCAGAAAAGATAATCAAAATCTTGATCAAAAAGGTAGATTTTTAGGAGCACTGTCCAAGAGGAGAGAGAGGTAGAGAGGTAAAGTGGTTTAGGGAGAGAATTCCAAAGCGCAGGACCAAAGTAGCTGAAACATGGCTACCAATGGAGTTCTTAAACCAGGGATGCACAGGAGGCCAGAATTGGAGGAGCGCAGAGAGGCTTGTAGGGCTGGAGGAGGCTATGCAGTTAGGGAGGTGCAAGTCTACAGAGAGATTTGAAAACAAGGATGTGAATTTTAAAATTGAGGCGTTGTCAAACGGGGAGCTCATGAATATCAATAGGCACAGGGGTGATAGGTGAATGAAATTTGGAACAAGTTAAGATATGGGCAGCAGAATTTTGGATGAGTGCAAGTTTATGTAGAATGAAAGATGAAGGGCTGGTCAGGAAAGCACTGAAATAGTCATGTCTTGTGGTAACAAAGGCATGGACAAGGATTTCAGCAACAGTTGAGCTGAGGCAGGTTCAGAATTGAATGACATTACAAAGGTGGAAGTAGGCAGTCTTAGTGATGATGCGGATTTGTGGTCGGAAGCTCAACTCAGTGCCAGCTTAAGTTACCAGGGATGGAAATGATGGCAGAGAGTGGAGTTTGTGGTGGGGACTCACAAAAATGGCTCCAGTCTTCCAATAGTTAGTTGGAGGAAATGTCTGCTCATTCAGTATTGGATGCCAAACATGCAGTGTGATAAATCAGAGACAGTTGAGTGGTCCAAGTGAGATAGAGCTGACTATCGTCGTCATACATGTGGAACGTGATGTGTTTTCAGATGATATCTCCAAGGGGTAGCATGTAGATGAGAAATAAAAGGGGGCCAAGAGTAGATCCTTGGAGAACTCCAGATGAAACAGAGTGAAAGTGAGAGGAGAAGCCATTGCAGGTGATTCTCTGGCTACGATTAGATAGGTAAAAATGGAACCAAACTAGGGTAGTTCCACCCAACTGGATGATGGAGGGGCATTGGAGGAGGATGGTGTGGTCAACTGTGTTGAAAGATGCAGACGGGTTGAGAAGGGATAGTTTATCATGGCCACAGTCACAAAGGAATGAGGAAAGGCCATTTGATTTATCTAGCCCATTTCCTTCCACAGTCTGTATTGCAAAGATCTACTCACAGAGTAAACATTTATCCTACCCCACAAATGTAATGTCCCAGGAAGGTTCGACAGAAGTGTCTCTAATTCCCAAAAGTAATCAAGTGAAACTCCACAATATCTATCCATCCATCTTTCATCAGTGGTTGGGAAACTATTGGAAAAAATTCTGTGGGATAGGATTAATCTGCACTTGGAGACGCAGGGATTAATCAGGGATAGTCAACATGGCTTTGTCTAGGGGAGATCATGTCTAACTAACTTGATTGAATTTTTTGAGGTGGTGACTAGATGTGTAGATGAGGGTAAAGCAGTTGATGTAGTCTACATGGACTTCAGTAAGGCTTTTGATAAGGTCCCGCATGGGAGATTGGTCAAGAAGGTAAGAGCCCATGGGATCCAGGGCAATTTGGCAAATTGGATCCAAAATTGGCTTAGTGGCAGGAGGCAGAGGGTAATGGTCGAGGGTTGTTTTTGCAAGTGGAAGCCTGTGACCAGTAGTGTACCACAGGGATCAGTGCTGGGTCCCTTGCTGTTTGTAGTGTACATTAATGATTTAGACATGAATACTGAAGGTATGATCAGTAATTTTTCAGATGACATGAAAATTGGTGGTGTCGTAAATAGCGAGGAGGAAAGCCTTAGATTACAGGACGATATAGATGGGCTGCTAAGGTGGGCGGAGATATGGCAATGGGAATTTAATCCTGAGAAGTGTGAGGTGATGCATTTTGGGAGGACTAACAAGGCAAGGGAATATACAATGGATGGTAGGACCCTAGGAAGTAGAGGGTCAGAGGGACCTTGGTGTACTTGTCCATAGATCACTGAAGGCAGCAGCACAGGTAGATAAGGTGGTTAGGAAGGCATATGGGATACTTGCCTTTATTAGCCGAGGCATAGAACATAAGAGCAGGGAGGTTATGATGGAGCTGTATAAAATGCTAGTTAGGCCACAGCTGGAGTACTGTGTACAGTTCTGGGCCCCACACTATAGGAAGGATGTGCTTGCACTGGAGAGGGTGCAGAGTAGATTCACCAGGATGTTGCCTGGGCTGGAACATTTCAGCTATGAAGAGAGACTGAAAAGGCTAGGGTTGTTTTCCTTAGAACAGAGAAGGCTGACGGGAGATATGACTGAGGTATTCAAAATTATGAGGGGCATTGATAGGTTAGATAGGAAGAAACTTTTTCCTTAGCGGAGGGGTCAATAACCAGGGGGCATAGATTTAAGGTAAGGGGCAGGAGGGGATTTGAGGAAAAAATTTTCCACCCAGTGGGTGGTTGGGATCTGGAACACACTGTCTGAAGAGGTGGTAGAGGCAGGAACCCTCACAACATTTAAGAAGTATTTAGATGAGCACTTGAAATGCCATAGCATACAAGGCTACGGGCCAAGTGCTGGAAAATTGGATTCGAATAGTTAGGTGCTTGATGGCTGGCACAGACACGATGGGCCGAAGGGCCTGTTTCTGTGTTGTATAACTCTAGGATTCTATGACATCCCCAAATGGCAACTATTAAAACCTGGCAGGCTTACCAAACATCACAGGAAATATCATGCTCCATGGAATACTCAATTATCTCAATCTAAATTTATTCGATAATCCTAAATTCCATTCTTAACCAATTATTTAGCCTAGTCTTTTTGAAAGGAGCTAATCATAAAGTCATGGAGTTACGGAAGAGAAGCAGGCCATTTGGCTCATCAAATCTGTGATGGTGTTTTTCTTTATACGATCCATCTAATTTAATCCCATTCACCGAATCATACCCCATATACCCTTTAATCATCCTCTTTATCAAGTAACTATTTAATTCCATTTTTTAAAAAATGGACTCCGTTTCAGCAATGGTTTATGGCTGAGAATTTTATCCTCTGTTTAAAGGTAATTTATCTGACCTCCTTTAATTCTTAATGTGTGCCCATGTCCTCCTATTTCATTGACTAATAGAAACAATCTATCACTACTTACCCTATCATACGCCATTAACTGCTTTTACTAGGAAAACAAACACCTTGTTTCATTTTCATTACTAGTTTCATCCCTATGATAAAATCTGTTGTGAAAGAAACAAAAGGAGGGTTTAAAACAAAAGATGCAAATGCGTGGATTAGTACAAGTGCTTTCAGGAAGTCCACAGGTTATTGTTGGATTTAATGCTTTAAACTGGGGGCCGAGTTAAACACTCCATCAGCTAATCAAAAAATTCCACCTTACCCAACAAGACCAATATTACTACCTCTAAGCTCAACACTTCCTCCAAAGCCCAATAATACTTCATAGACTACTGTGACGGAAAACCACACCTGCCAAATGGAAGCATATTAATTTCGTCATGTGGAACATTATTGAATGTTTACTGGACATTGAAATAACTTGTTTAAAAAGACCACAAGGCTGAGTGGCTGAAAACATGGCTGCACATTTGCATTCTGAGAGACCGTTGCCGAGAGAGACATAGAAGTACTCCCTGATCCAATTAGCCAGATTGGGTTTTGTCAATAGTGATGATCAAGAGACATTGAGAGTCATTGAATGTGTAAGAGCCAGCATTCCACTGCTTCATCGATGGCCCACCTGATTAAGGCATTGAGTAGCTAAGCCAGATGGACCAGGAATTTCTCAGGTTCAATCGGTAGTCTGTGGTTTGTGCCAAGCTAGCTGATTTCAGCTGGGAGGACGGTAAGGATACTACAGTTGGCCTCAGTATCCCCTGAGCTACAGCAGAGAAAACAGACTGGAGATCTCACTCATGCCTGCTAAGAAAGAAATAATGTGCACTCAGGAGACCTCTGCCACAAGAGTATGTGTGTGTGTATGCGACAATGTGAATGACAGTGTGAATGTTGGGTAGTATCAGGCATGGCTCGTCAGTTTAATAGCCTGACAATATTAGTACCTATATCCATACATTAAAACTGACTACTTAAGTGGCCTAATAGAGGATACCCATGAACCTACATGAAGGCACCTTTAGGAGAGTGGGAAGAGGAATGGAGGGTTGGAGATTTGCAAAAAACATAGGAAGAAAAATGCTAGTCAGGCTTCATTAAAGATCTGGCAATGTGGAAAGCTACTGGACAGATTTTGCAAGATTACTTTACATCCTGTTGAACAGTAGCATGGGTCACAGATAAGTCACTTAACAGCTTAGGGTCACTTTTGCTAGCTGCACTCCCTTTGAGCAAGGGCTGCAATATTTAAGGGCTTAGAGTTTCCTTTGTCATTGCCCTAGCCAGAAAACATCTCTCAACCAACAGCACCAAAATCTGAATAATTAGTCATTTAACTCATTGCTGTTTATAGCATGATGCTGTGCACAAAATGGCTGCTGCATGTCCCTACACATCAGTTACTGCACTGCAAAATAATTTATTGGGGAAAATTTGACTTTGTGCAATTTTTGTTTCTATTGAAGTCAATGGAAATAAAATTCGGGAGAGATGTAAAAGCTGGTTTGCTATCAGCCATTTTACATTATCGCACAAAGTCAAATTTACTCTCGCTGCCTGTGAAATGCTTTAAGATTTATCTGAGGGACGTGGTAGGTCAATATATGAATGCAAACATTTCATATGATTTTGAATTGTATGTACAAAGGAGTAATTTGTGATGAGATCATTCTCGTGTCATGAGCAGATTCTCTTTGTGTGACCTTCGTGCGTGATGTAACGCGGACATTCTGTTGATCAAAATTAAATGGTAAAAATAAAATGAATCGTGTTGTGCCTTGAGGCCAAAAGACGGGTGGGTGTTCCATGCTGCACTGTTCTTAGCTGCCCTGTCAGCCTCTAATTCAGACTCTATAAAAAGCAGCACTGTGTACATGAAATAAGTATGAAACCCTTGTGGGAGTGCTACTTGTGTCCTTACCAATACCAATGTTCAGCTAATCTTGGTTTCATAATGACAGTTGGCAATGTTAGCATAAGGACCACCTAGCAATACAAGTCTGCCAAAACAGCAATATAAGGAATAACAAGCCAAGGTAGCATGACCATAGCCTACGATACAGTAACTCTACAGTCATGCAAAGCACCACAGCTCACCATGACTGACTCTCCCCAAACTAAGTGCCCATGATCACCTGCAAGCCAGTCCACCTCACTGTATCAAAGTCGACTGACCCAGTTCAGGGTCAGCTTGGCTCGGTTGGTAGCATTCTCAACTTGTCGGTTCAAGACGCATTCCAAAGCTAATGCAGCACATAACATAGGTTTCAGCTTCAGTGCAGTACTGAGGGAGTGCTGCTTTGCTGTAGGTGCTATCTTTAAGATGAGATGTTCAGCCTATTAGGAATGGAGATCGCGTTCTCCCAATTTTCTGACCAATCTTTATCCCTCAACTCACACCACTAAAAACAGATATACTGGCCATTCATCTCATTGCCACCTGTGGGATCTTGCTGTGTGTAAATTGGCTGCTGCTTTTGCTACATAAGAACAGTGACTGCATTTCAAAAGTTGTTCATTGGCTGTGAAGTGCTTTGGGATGTTCTGAGCAGCTCGCCACCACCTTCTCAAGGGCAATTAGGGATGGGCAATAAATGCTGTCCGAGCCAGCGATGCCCACATCCCATGAAACAATAAAAAAATGTGAAAATTGATACATAAATTATTTTTACACTGCAAACTAAGATTGTGCATGGTAATTAAAAATATTTGTAGTAAAGACGTTTTGGTATGTAACTAGATTGATAAGTCATTCCATGAAGGCAAAATGGCCAACGGGATTTTTCTCTTTGCTCTTGTGGAATATTTCAAAAAAGCACATCAACTCAATAAATAACTATGTAATGCTATGCTTTGTGAACCACTGCTTCTCAGTTATGAGTTTGTTCAGCCATCCACATAGCAGCTTATTCTGACAGATGTACGATACTAGCATAATGTAAAATAGCTACTTTATGCCATTCTTCCAATTCAGAATCCAAAAACTGATTCCTGAGGAGTTTACTACTGAGTTATGGAAAACGGATTTCACCACTTAAAAAGCAGGGGATGACTTATGGACTCATGGATCCTGCCATTCAAATTAAAAGAACGATATAAAAACAATCGATACAATCCATGTTTGATGGCTCAACATTGTTTTCAAGTAACTGAGGCATATAGATAAGGAAGATTTGATTCTCAGTCTACGTTGAGTTAGCTCATTCTGGCCAAGGTGGCGGTAAAGGCATGACAATATGCCTCAGCATCGTTGGGTTAGGAAAGGGGAAAAGGTTCCTTCTACTGTTGGTATCTAGTCATCTCTAATGGAAACATTTTTGGATATGGGGCTTGGATGTGAGGCTGCAATTTTTTGTTGATCAAATGGCCTGCCAATCGTGACTGTCAAAGTTCACAGAGAAACAGTGGCTACTTGGATTGGGTGTTACAACACTAGATTTGACCATTATCTCGGCCCTGTGATGGTAGATGTTATTTTGTCCGTTGCTCCGTAGTGACCAATACTGTTCTCACCTGTGCATGTTCTACCACGGAATCACCAGATAGTGATCAGAGCAGACAAACTGGCTGTTTTTCCTCACCTTAAGCCAACTGAAGCACTATATTGCTGCTCCGCTTGAGATTCGACAACTCAACATAGGCTAGGCTTGGAACCGTGCTCAACATCACTCTGGATGGTGTTTTAACCTCTGAAAAAGAAAGATTTGCATTTATATAGTGCCTTTCAAGGCCTTAGGATTTCCCAATGTCTTTTACAGCTGCCATTAGGCAGCTGGCATATTAGTTTCTCTACAAAAGGAAGTGTTTGCATTTAGATTGTACCTTTCACATCCTCATTCCCAAAATCCTTTACAGCCAATGAAAGACATTTGAATTTCTGATGAGAAGGTCACTGGCCTGAAACATTTGGCTGAATTTTGTGTCGGGCAGACGGGAGCTGTCCACCAAAGTAAAGGTCACTGGTGAACCCGGTTCCGCCTAGCCTGGGGATCCGATGGATCCATTAATTGGCAGCTTAAGTGGCCATTAATTGGCAGCTTAAGGGCCTTGATTGGCCTGGGGTGGGCAGCCCGTTTTTCACCCCCCCACCCCCCACTGCCCTACGTAAAATGGGGTGGGAGTGGGTCAGGAAGACCTCCCGGAGCCTCCTGCTCCATTTTACGCTACACACCACCCTCCCCCCCCCCCACCCCCACCACCATCCGGCTCGCTGGGGTGGCGTAAAATTCTGGCCATTATCTCCAGTTCTCTCTCCACAGATGCTGCCTGACATCATGGGGCGGCACAGTGGTGCAGTGGTTAGCACCGCAGCCTCACAGCTCCAGCAACCCGGGTTCAATTCTGGGTACTGCCTGTGTGGAGTTTGCAAGTTCTCCCTGTGTTTGCGTGGGTTTCCTCCGGGTGCTCCGGTTTCCTCCCACATACCAAAGACTTGCAGGTTGATAGGTAAATTGGCCATTAGCAATTGCCCCTAGTATAGGTAGGTGGGAGGGAAATATAGAGACATATGGGGAAGTGGTAGGAATATGGGATTAGTGTAGCATTAGTATAAATGGGTGGTTGATGGTCGGCACAGACTCGGTAGGCCGAAGATTTAGTGCTGTATCTCTAAACTAAACATGCAGAGTATTTCCAGCATTTTCTGTTTTTTTTATTTCAGATTTCCAGCATCCACAGTATTTTGCTTTTGTTTTATATCTGAAGTTTATTGACTGTTGTAATGCAGGGAGAACACTGCAGCCAATGTGCTTCCAGGATCATCCCACAAACAGCAAGTAAATGAATAACCAGCTCATTCGTCTTTGACAATGTTGGTTGAAGAAAGAATATTGGCCAGTGTTTCACTTTGCTTATCTTCAAATAGTGTGATGGGATCTATTACATCCACCATCAACAGACTGGAAGGATTTTGTTTATAACTGCATCTACAAGATGGCACCTCCCAACAGTACAGCACCCCTGCAGTGCCGCACTGCAGTGTCGACCATGGTTATGTGCTGTGCCTGATCCCAAAATCTTCTGCTTTGGAGAAAGGAGTGTTCCCAAACAAGCAAAATTGACACCATAAATTCTAACTTAAAGGCAGAGTGAAAATACCAATGATTTCATTTGAATAGCCTATCTTTTTATGGTCGCTCTTGACATAACTATCCAAACTGATGCAAAACAGTGAAGGAGTGTTTTCATCACTCAGTCCTGTAATCTACAGTAACCATCACTGCAGGTACTCTGGTAACAACATGCTGACAATAATACAAAGAGCTTTCATTCTCAGGCTCTATTGTCAATGTAATAGAGAGGGTAGAATTGTCATCTCACTGCACTGCTGCTGAGTTGTGACAATATCCAATTAATGCTATTTCCTAACCCTGCAAAAAGCAGCAGTATAAATTGCTCTTTAGAAGTAGGGATCAATTTCTCTGCTGCACCAGAGGGAGGGTGAAGGCGTCAGGAAATCCCAATTAACATGGTGTTGTAAATGGCCGGTACTTAGTCTGGTGGATGGGAGAGTGACCATGGATCTCAGTGCTGATAAAACCAGCTTGAAGCCAGTGTTTTGTTCAAATGCAGAACAAATCATAATACCCCTGACCGAGAAGAGTTCTGAAGTGATGACTTCCTGTACCATCTACATTATGTGCAAATTTTTCAACATACATGTGTCCGAGATCAGATTGTGCTGCAGCACGGCATCTAGGACGTGATTCAAAATGGCCTCATTGGTCAATAAGAACTCAGAAATGCCAAGGCCTTGTGTAAGTGGTCAAGTCAAGGGGGTAGCCTTGTGAGTAGAAATTAAAACCTAGGGTCAGATTGAGCAAGTACAGTGGGGCAGTGAGGTTGGAGGGGAGAGCTGTCGAAATTAGAGGAAGGTTAATAGAACATTACAGCGCAGTACAGGCCCTTCAGCCCTCGATGTTGCACCGACCTGTGAAACCATCTGACCTACACTATTCCATTTTCATCCATATGTCTATCCAATGACCACTTAAATGCCCTTAAAGTTGGCGAGTCTACTACCGTTGCAGGCAGGGCGTTCCATGCCCCTACTACTCTCTGTGTAAAGAAACTACCTCTGACATCTGTCCTATATCTATCACCCCTCAACTTAAAGCTTTGTCCCCTCGTGTTTGCCATCACCATCCGAGGAAAAAGGCTCTCACTATCCACCCTATCTAACCCTCTGATTATCTTATATGTCTCTATTAAGTCACCTCTCCTCCTCCTTCTCTCTAACGAAAACAACCTCAAGTCCCTCAGCCTTTCCTCGTAAGACCTTCCCTCCATACCAGGCAACATCCTAGTAAATCTCCTCTGCACCTTTTCCAAAGCTTCCACATCCTTCCTATAATGCGGTGACCAGAACTGCACGCAATACTCCAGGTGCGGCCGCACCAGAGTTCTGTACAGCTGCAGCATGACCTCGTGGCTCCTAAACTCGATCCCCCTACTAATAAAAGCTAACACACCATATGCCTTCTTAACAGCTCTATTAACCTGGGTGGCAACTTTCAGGGATTTATGTACCTGGACACCAAGATCTCTCTGCTCATCTACACTACCAAGAATCTTCCCATTAGCCCAGTATTCTGCAATCCTGTTACTCCTTCCGAAGTGAATCACCTCACACTTTTCCGCATTAAACTCCATTTGCCATCTCTCAGCCCAGCTCTGCAGCCTATCTATGTCCCTCTGTAACCTACAACATCCTTCGGCACTATCCACAACTCCACCGACCTTCGTGTCATCCGCAAATTTACTAACCCACCCTTCTACACCCTCATCCAGGTCATTTATAAAAATGACAAACAGCAGTGGTCCCAAAACAGATCCTTGCGGTACACCACTAGAAACTATACTCCAGGATGAACATTTACCATCAACCACCACCCTCTGTCTTCTTTCAGCTAGCCAATTTCTGATCCAAAGCTCTAATTCACCTTCAATCCCATACTTCTGTATTTTCTGCAATAGCCTACCGTGGGGAACCTTAGCAAACGCCTTACTGAAATCCATATAGACCACATCCACGGCTTTACCCTCATCCACCTGTTTGGTCACCTTGTCAAAAAACTCAATAAGGTTTGTGAGGCACGACCTACCCTTCACAAAACCGTGCTGACTATCTCTAATGAACTTATTCTTTTCAAGATGATTATAAATCCTATCTCTTATAACCTTTTCCAACATTTTACCCACAACCGAAGTAAGGCTCACAGGTCTATAATTACCAGGGCTGTCTCTACTCCCCTTCTTGAACAAGGGGACAACATTTGCTATCCTCCAGTCTTCCGGCACTATTCCTGTCGACAATGCCGACATAAAAATCAAGGACAAAGGCTCTGCAATCTCCTCCCTGGCTTCCCAGAGAATCCTAGGATAAATCCCATCTGGCCCAGGGGACTTATCTATTTTCACACTTTCCAAAATTGCTAACACCTCCTCCTTGTGAACCTCAATCCCATCTAGCCTAGTAGTCTGTATCTCAGTATTCTCCTCGACAACATTTTCTTTCTCCACTGTAAATACTGACGAAAAATATTCATTTAACACTTCCCCTATCTCCTCCGATTCCACACACAACTTCCCACTACTATCCTTGATTGGCCCTAATCTAACTCCAGTCATTCTTTTATTCCTGATATACCTATAGAAAGCCTTAGGGTTTTCCCTGATCCTATCCGCCAATGACTTCTCGTGTCCTCTCCTTGCTCTTCTTATCTCTCCCTTTAGATCCTTCCTGGCTAGCTTGTAACTCTCAAGCGCCCTAACTGAGCCTTCACATCTCATCCTAACATAAGCCTTCTTCTTCCTCTTGACAAGCTCTTCAACTTCTTTAGTAAACCACGGCTCCCTCGCTCGACAACTTCCTCCCTGCCTGACAGGTACATACTTATCAAGGACACGCAGTAGCTGCTCCTTGAATAAGCTCCACATTTCGATTGTTCCCATCCCCTGCAGTTTCCTTCCCCATCATACGCATCCTAAATCTTGCCTAATCGCATCATAATTTCCTTTCCCCCAGCTATAATTCTTGCCCTGCTGTATATGTCTGTCCCTGCCCATCGCTAAGGTAAACCTAACCGAATTGTGATCACTATCACCAAAGTGCTCACCAACTTCTAAATCTAACACCTGGCCGGGTTCATTACCCAGTACCAAATCCAATGTGGCATCGCCCCTGGTTGGCCTGTCTACATACTGTGTCAGAAAACCCTCCTGCACACACTGGACAAAAACAGACCCAACTAAAGTACTCGAACTATAGTATTTCCAGTCAATATTTGGAAAGTTAAAGTCCCCCATAACCACTACCCTGTTACTCTCGCTTCTGTCAAGAATCATCTTTGCTATCCTTTCCTCTACATCTCTGGAACTATTTGGAGGTCTATAGAAAACTCCCAACAGGTTGAAGTGACTGAGGACAGAGTTACTTGGTGCAGAGCCTAGTGGTAACCTAAATCTGGAATATAGAACCTTTAATTTGCAGCTGGCAGCAAGATTACTTCTCTCTAGAATTCCATAACTAACAATGGGAACAACACAGGGAAAGTCTGTTGGATGCTCCTACAGGTCAGAATTTACCTTTTGTCTGAGCTGGTGCTCAGCTTCACAATGATCAGAGGGTCACAGGATAGGATCTGATAAGGAGGGCCCTTCAGCTCATTTCAGCAGGATACAATGCCCTCCCCTTCCCATTACAGCATCCCGCTCGTGTACCTCGTGTGTATCGATGCCCTGGCCTCAACCACCATTCCCGGCAACTTGTTTGGGTCAGTGACTATCCTTCACGTGAAGCAGCGTTGTACAAGCTTTTTGACTTTGAGGCACGATCTCGGAGAACAGCCCTTTCCAAACCAGTTTTATTGAATTTCATGAGATTGGATAGGGCTGTTGATAATGCTATTGCCATGTTTGAGAATAAATCCAAGCTCAGAACATCTTGAGCTTGCGATGCATGCAAATTAAAATTTATGGGCTGAATTTTACCCGCCCCACTGATGTCAGAGGTCGTGGCTGGGGTGGGGGGCCCGGAAAATGCCTCCGGGAGAGGCCTGCCACAGGACGGCGACAGGACCATCATTTCAATATGTTAATTAATTAAAATTAAGAAATAATTATTTACCTCGTTGTGCCAGCCGTCCCGCTCCCATATTACAGTCGGTGGCTGGCACTCCCGTGCCGTCCGATCCTTGACCACTGAAGAATATCGGAACACTGGTGGGCAGGTGGGAGCAGGTAAGTTTTCAGGGTGGGGGTGGGGAGCAGGGTTAAAAGATTCTGATTGGTCGAGGGGGTGATGGGAAGGGGTAAAGGTAAAAGTTTCTGAACTTAGAGGGGAGGAAAGGTCAGGTACAGAAGGTAAGTATTTTGTGGGGCAAAGCTATTGGGGAGGCGGGGGATGGGAGAGGGGCAGAAAAGATTTTTTAAATTTTAATAATTTTAGATTAACTGTTTCTTTAAAAATGTAACTGGTCATTTAAAAATGGCACCGGCGCCAACATAGTGGCATCGCACATCGTTGCTGGGGATGGCGTGCTCGCCCCCTCCACGTCATCGGGGGAGCGGTCCGCCCTGGCCACTTAAATAAACCTCCGCAATGCAGACCGCCATTTTGGAATGCAGCCCTATATGTAGCTCAGGATGTTCCATGAGATGCACTAATCAGCCCGTACACACAAAGAACTTGGGTGCTCCTGGCCTGTTTAGTACCAGTAACTCACCAGAGAAGAGCAAAATTCACTTCTGTCGATTAGAATCGCTCTCGCTGATTAGTTAACTTTAAGTTGCTTTTGTGTATGGAGATCCAACGGGTGCCCACCCTCTACATAAAAAATGAATTAAGCACCTTTTTAACTTTGCAGAACACACCGTTAAACAAAAGAAAAACCCAGCCTGAAATGATTAAGTTCCAAATTGTTTAACTTCTCCCATGGGAGCGTTTCAGTGTAGATGTTTGTTCAGGTTTAGTTTAGTTTAGTTTAGAGATACAGCACTGAAACAGGCCCTTTGGCCTCCCGAGTCTGTGCCGACCATCAACCACCCATTTATATTAATCCTACACTAATCCCATATTCCTACCACATCCCCACCTGTCCCTATGTTTCCCTACCACCGAACTATACTAGGGACAATTTATAATGGCCAATTTACCTACCAACCTGCAAGTCTTTTGGCTTGTGGGAGGAAACCGGAGCACCCGGAGAAAACCCACGCAGACACAGGGAGAACTTGCAAACTCCACACAGGCAGTACCCAGAATTGAACCCGGGTCGCTGGAGCTGTGAGGCTGCAGTGCTAACCACTGCGCCACTGTGCGTATAAAGCCATGGAAATGGGAAAATCCTGCTTGATGGGCATGTTTTCTGTTTGAAGGAGCTTGCACCTGGAAGATTGGCCAAATTCCCTGGTGTTTTGGAGAGCGAGGAGTCGTTGCATAAAGTACAGTCCCACAGAGACTGTGTGGAGATAACCTTAACTAGATCACCCCTTAATATAGATGATTAATTGATGTGATTGATCATCTTCTCTTTGGCCTCCTTATCTCGAAAGACAATGGGTAATCGCCTGGAGATGGTCAGTGGTTTGTGGAGCAGCGCCTGGAGTGGCTATAAAGGCCAATTCTAGAGTGACAGGCTCTTCCACAGGTGCTGCAGAAAAATTTGTTTGTCGGGGCTGTTACACAGTTGGCTCTCCCCTTGCGCTTTTGTCTTTTTTCCTGCCAACTGCTAAGTCTCTTCGACTCGCCACACTTTAGCCCCGTCTTTATGGCTGCCCGCCAGCTCTGGCGAACGCTGGCAACTGACTCCCACGACTTGTGATCAATGTCACAGGATTTCATGTCGCGTTTGCAGACGTCTTTAAAGCGGAGACATGGACGGCCAATGGGTCTGATACCAGTGGCGAGCTCGCTGTACAATGTGTCTTTGGGGATCCTGCCATCTTCCATGCGGCTCACATGGCCAAGACATCTCAAGCGCCGCTGACTCAGTAGTGTGTATAAGCTGGGGATGTTTGCCGCCTCGAGGACTTCTGTGTTGGAGAAACGGTCCTGCCACCTGATGCCAAGTATTCTCCGGAGGCAGCGAAGATGGAATGAATTGAGACGTCGCTCTTGGCTGACATATGTTGTCCAGGCCTCGCTGCCATAGAGCAAGGTACTGAGGACACAGGCTTAATATACTCGGACTTTTGTGTTCCGTGTCAGTGCGCCATTTTCCCACACTCTCTTGGCCAGTTAGGACATAGCAGTGGAAGCCTTTCCCATGCGCTTGTTGATTTCTGCATCTAGAGACAGGTTACTGGTGATAGTTGAGCCTAGGTAGGTGAACTCTTGAACCACTTCCAGAGCGTGGTCGCCAATATTGATGGATGGAGCATTTCTGACGTCCTGCCCCATGATGTTCGTTTTCTTGAGGCTGATGGTTAGGCCAAATTCATTGCAGGCAGCCGCAAACCTGTCGATGAGACTCTGCAGGCACTCTTCAGTGTGAGATGTTAAAGCAGCATCGTCAGCAAAGAGGAGTTCCCTGATGAGGACTTTCCGTACTTTGGACTTCGCTCTTAGACGGGCAAGGTTGAACAACCTGCCCCCTGATCTTGTGTGGAGGAAAATTCCTTCTTCCGAGGACTTGAACGCATGTGAGAGCAGTAGGGAGAAAATAATCCCAAAAAGTTTGGGTGCGAGTTAGGTGATTAAAAATTGATGAGGTAAATGGAGAGAAACTATTTTCCCTGATGGGGGAGTCCAGAATGAGGAGGCATGACCTTAAAATTGTAAAATTAGAGCTGGGGCGTTCAGGGATAATGTCAGAGAGAATTTCTTTACACTAAGGGTAGTGGAAATCTCTCCTGCCCAAAAAGCTGTTGAGGCTGCGGGGGGGTCAATTGAAAATTTTAAAACTGAGATTGATAGATATTTGTTAGGTACGGCTATTAAGGGTTATGAAACCAAGGTGGAGTAAAAATACAGACCAGCCATGATCTAATTGAATGTCAGGACAGGCTCAAGGGGCTGAATGGCCTATCCAGGTGTTCAGGTGGAGCAGGAAAGGCATCACTGTCTGGCGTGGTACTGAGCCATGCAGACTAGACAGGTAACGTATCTGAATTGGAAGCGGCTGTGGGGATTTAAACATCTGGCCCTTGGTACCCCAGGGTTAAGGAAGTGACAAATCAGCCAGAGTTGTTGGTCATGATCTCTATAAAGTAAATTCTGATGTAAAGTGCATACACGTGGATGCAGTGCGAGGACAGTATTGGGCTCGGCTGTGATGCCCTACATGGTCCTGAAGCCTGCCAGCACTCACCATCGGGACTAAGGTATGATGAATGGTCACTAGGGGAAAGCAGTGGGAACTGTACCCGGAAGTGCTGCAGTTCTTTCAGATGAAGAAGGGTTAAAAGAGAAGAAAAATGAACAAACTAACTATTCAGGCCACCTTGCAGAGCTTTATGTTATCTGAAACCCACTGATAAGATCACTACATTGGAATCCCTCTAAATTACCTATTAGTCCTCACATAAACTGCCTGAACCCCTAAAACTGTTCTTATCCCTATTATTCTGTATATTACTATTATTAGACCTTAATTTATTGACTGAATATACTTAGAATTTAAATTTTCAATATTGTGCACATTTTATTTACAAATTTAACACTATGTTGTAAAAGCTGCAATCATGCTATAAATGACTATGGGTGCAAAGGGGACTGAAAGATGTAGTTTGCCAAAGGCTCCACTCTCAGGACAATAACTCCTCTGTTCTCTCCACAGAAGCTGCCTAACCTGCTGCGTGTATCCAGCCCTTTCTGTTTCTGAAACATGTTTAACAGCTGCAACTGAACCAAAACTAAAGCATGCCTGTAAGATCAAAGGTCATGTTCAGAATGCAGCATTTTCCAACGTGCGATGGTGAAAGATATGACAGGCATCAATATAGTTTAATGGATTTAATGACAGGCCAGCATAATAAAGATGTAACTTAGCCCAATGTGAACAAGGACATTGGATTTTCTATATAATACATCTATTCCATTCTCCCAGTTCCTCTGTCTCCATTACATTTTTCGAACAATGCAACCTTCCATACTGGCTCTTCCAATATGCTTTCCTTTTTCCTGAACAAAGGATTCCACCCTGCCTCCGCTCTACAGTCTGAGACTGTGTCCATTCTATTTCATGCACTTCTGCTCTCACCCCCTTCCCCTCCCTCCCAGAACCATGATAGGGTCCTCCTAGTCCTCACCTTCCACCCCAGCAGCCTCCGTATACGGTGAATCATCCTCCACCATTTCCGCCACCTCCAGCATGATGCCACCACCAAACACGTCTTCTCCTCCCCTTTCAGTATTCCAAAGG
Organism: Heterodontus francisci; assembly: GCF_036365525.1. NCBI lineage: Eukaryota > Metazoa > Chordata > Chondrichthyes > Heterodontiformes > Heterodontidae > Heterodontus > Heterodontus francisci. The sequence goes on from NC_090406.1 coordinate 14,321,476, forward strand.
GACCGTACCCTCCTGCTCCACTCCTCAGTCACCACTCCCCCACCCCCCCCACCCCCCACCCCCATCACCCCCTTCCTTTCTCATGGTACCTTTCCATGCAACCGCAGGAGATGCAACAGCTGCCCTTTCAGCTCCTCTCTCCTCACTGTTCCAGACCCCAAACTCTCCTCAGTGACACAGTGATTTACTTGTATTTCTTTTTAATCTATTATACTGTATTCATTGCTGACAATGCAGTCTCCTCTTCACCGGGGAGACCAAAAACAGACTGGGTGACTGCTCTGCGGCTCACCTCCACTTAGTCTGCAAACGTGACCCTCAGCTTCCAGTCACCTGTTAATTTAATTCTCCACCTTGCTTCCACTCTGACCATTCTGACCTCAGCCTCCTGCAGCGTTCCAATGAAGCTCAAAAAAAGTTCAAGGAGCAGCACCTCAACTTTCAGCTGGCACTTTATAGCCTTCTGGACTATATTGAGTTCAAGAAACTTTAGATAAAAACTCTGCACCCATTTTGTTTTGTGTTTTTTTTTGATGGTTTGTTTTTTTCTCTCTTAATCCCATTACTTTGCGTTCAGAAGGTTGCTATCCTGCCATTCACACCTCCTCTAGACACACCTTTTGTTTCTTTACTTGTCCCATTACCAATCCCTTTGGCTTTGCTCCATGAAACTTTTTAAATTTCTTCTCCTGCCCGCCACCCTATCACAGACCTTCCCATTTGTTCTTTTCCCCGCCCTCCCGCCTTTCACTTGCTCAAAACATATTACTTTTCTAACTTTTTCCAGTTCTGATGAAAAGTCACCAACCTGAAACATCAACTCTGTTTCTCTCTCCATAGATGCTGCCAGACTTGCCGAGTATTTCTGTTTTTATTACATTGGATTTTATGATATTTTGATTGTGCTTTATAAACACCAGTGATACTAACCACCAGCAAATGTTGCAGCCTAAAGAATATCATATTCCTAGAGGATCTTGTATGCTTGCATAATAGAAATGGAATGATGTTTGTATTTATTATTACGACCCTAAAGTTGTGGCCAGTAAAAGCAGGCCAGATAAAAAGAAATTTGTGGCCTTTGGTGACATCTGCTGGAATTTCTGTGTAACTTCCCATCCTATTATTTAAATTTACACAGTGCTGGTTTCGACATCCAGATTAATAATACAGGACTATATACACTGACCACCTCCAGGCGCGTATCCATTGTCTCTCGAGATAAGGAGGCCCAAAAGAAAGAAAGAAAGAATATATCTTTCCTCCCCCTGTTTTAATTTTAATGAGGATCTTTAAGTTTTTCGGAATCCTATCAAAGTCTGCAGGATCTAAGGTTATCTCGAAGGATAACCATGCACAGCGATCATCAGTTTGAATTCCATGTTCAGTTTTTTACACTTGTTAATTTATTACCGATGGTTTAGATGTAAAGATGTGAGCCATAAAGATGAAGGAAGCCCTAGCTTTGATCCCTAATCGGCATTGAGTTAGCTGATCTCAACTGGGAGAGTGGGAGCAGTGCCCTTGGGTTCGGGTTGAGGAAATCAACCGGGGTTCCCACTCTTGACTCCCATTCTGCCGGACAATGATGACCAAACAATGATGCTATCTTCTTTATACCGCAACAGTAGCTAAATTTAATTATTAAAAAGGCTTGCAAAGCAGTACCTGAGGGTGGTACTATTGCAAGCAGGAAAGTCAGGCACTGCTTAGCCTCCTGAGCTGCACTTCATGAAGTTTTCAGAGTCTGGTAAGTTTTGTACCTGACATTATGTTCACTGTCTAAAAAAACAAACCATTCATCAATTCTAACATGGATGTAAATAATGTCACCGATCAATAGACTGGGATACCAGTGTACCAGCATCTGATACACTTGCATGAATTCCTTCCTCTGCAATTTTAACAGAAATGTTAATCTCATTATTTCAAATACTATTATAATGCAATAGACCAGAGCAAAAGCAAAATATTACAGATGCTGGAAATCTGAAATAAAAACAGAAAATACCGGAAAGAGGTCTGGCGGCATCTGTGGAGAGAGAAACAGCGTTAACCTTTCAGGTCAATGACCTTCAATGAAAGGTTATCAATCTGAATCATTAACTCTGTTTTGCTCGTCACAGATGTTGCCAGAGCTGCTGAGTGTGTGCAGCATTTTCTGATTGTAATGAACCAGATATCTATTTTGTTTCAAAGGCCTAATGAGAAATTCCAGCAGGGGATGGGGATGAGCACTTCTTTCATTTGCTTTAATTTGAAGATTGTGCCTCCGTGTATCTGGATTCCCCTACGAGAGAAATTAGTTTTTCTCTAGCTATCCTACCAAAATCCTTTATCATTTAAAAGACCTCGATTAAATCACATCTCAACTGTCTTAGCACAGGGGAATACAAGGCAACCTGTCCTCATAATTTAACCCTATAAGCTCCAGTGTCATTCTGTGCCTGCACCAAGGCCAATATCTGTTTCCTGAGGTTCGGTGCCCAAAACCGAACACCGAGTACTCCAGATGTGGGCTGAACAAGGCTCTGCAAAACTGAAGCATCACTTCTTTAATTTTGATACCTTTGAGGTAAAGACCAATATCCAACAAACCTTTCTGGTGACTTTTTGTATCCATGCAGAGTGAAGAGGACCTCCCCTCAATTTTAGGATACGGACACCTCTTAAAATGAAAGCTATTCTCAGGGATACATTAGTGCAATAGATTAGCAGTTGTCTTTAAAGATCCCACCAATTACCTTGAGGCAAAAGAATAAAAGGCTCAGTATATTAAAAATGTTTTGATATTGCTTATCCTGTATACCTTCATAACTTAGGGACAATATATCTTTGCATACTTTCTACTAATAGGCGAGGCAGTTTGCTACGCAGTCTGGCTGGCCGTATCCACACTAATCCAAAACAAACCATTTAGCTCCTTGTAGGCTGTTGTCAGACAACTGTTTGCTATCCTGCATCTTGCCTTAGTTGAATGTCATCTTGCCTTAGTTGGTAGCACTTTCCCATCAGAAGGTTATGGGTTTACATTCCACTCCAGGACTTCAGTACATTATCTTGGTTGACTCCAGTGCAGTATTGAGAGAATGCTGCATTGACTGAAGTACCATCCTTCAGATGAGATCTTAAGTGGAGGCCTCTTCTGTCTGTGTTGATGTACAGTAAAGAACCCAAAGTGCCGTTTGAAGAGGAGTGGCGAGGTTTCCTGATGTCTTGGCCAACATTCCTCCCTTAACTAACACCACAAGAAATAAAATGATTGGTCAATCATCTAATTGGTGCTTGTGGGGCCTTGCAGCGTGCAAAATGGTTACTGCTTTGTCTATCTAACGACTGTCACCGTTTTTCAAAGTAATTCATTGTGTGTGAGCAATGTGTCGAGGCTGTTTCTGAGAGCTGTGATCAAATGTTATACAAATGCCAGTCTTTCCCTTTTCTAACCGCCATGATGGATTGTTGGAAAACATTAAGAGTTACCTTGAACAGAGGCTGATCCTTATGGCGAGTCATTGGGAGCAACTTTCATTTGATTACTGTTTTATTGAAGATTTGCTAAATAAAAAGTAATTTTCATCACTTTCTGCTTTCAGGCCACCTTTGCTCAATTCCAGATAACAGAAATAACAGAGTCTGGGGCAAGAAGCAACCAATCAGCCCATCAGACCTTCTTCACCCTATGTCGTATGTCTGACTGTACAATCATGGACTCTTCACACCACCTCCACCTCCTCCTGTCTTTCACCTCTCACCTCCACCTACCACTTGTTATTCACCTAAGGAACACTAAAGGCCTGAAGTTACTGCTTAGGATATGGTACTCAAACAAGTTAATGCCTCTATTCAAATAATGGACAGAGGAAATCGATGCATTTGCGTCATTTGTTTAACAATGATTTCTCATCTTAAATTCCGTCCCCTAAGTTTCTTTAAAGAAAATCAAACTATTGATAACTCTCAGTTTCCCTTCTCAAAAGATAAAAATGCGACTTCCTTCAGAAGTTATCAAGCGATGACCTTCCCTGGGAGTCAATCTCACAAATTGGGTATGTTGCCCATAAAGCCAATCAGGAATTTGCCCCTCCCCCTTCCCCTCCGCACCCCCACCGCTCCCCCCCCACCCCGCCCCGAGCTGCCAAGAATCAAATATTCCCAGCCCCAGCTGGCTACTGTGTAATTGTTTGTTTTGGATATTGTTGTCTGGGTTGCACTTGTCCTGCACCCAGAATAACAACAAAAATCGATGACACGAAAGATAAAATGGCTGCCAGCACTATGATATCCTGTAAAACAATCGCCCTGAAACTTATATCATCAGAGCAAATGAAAAGGAATTAAATGATTAGTATTGGGAGATACATATGATATATTAAACAGAAGTTGCCCAGAGCCTGGAATTTCCCTTTAAATAGAACACTTTTTCTCCATCTTCTGCCAATGTTATGCCTAGTTTCAGTTGGCATAGCAAAATTAGAATAAGAAATGGAAATTACATGCCAATGGCTATCTTTAATGTATGACAGACAAGTTGTCTTTGTCAGTCTCCAGTGCCCCAGGAAAAATCTTGGGCCCGTACAAATAAGTTGTAAAATATTATTACACGGTGCAAATGTCCCTCAGATCAATGATTCAAAAAAACAGATTGTTTGCAATAAAGTAAATGTTTGGAAGCTTGCTTCTGCTGAGTGCTATAGCAATGACCCCATATTACCTTGGCAAGCTGACAATGGAGCTGCCCTACCCACTGTTTGTTTCACAATCCTGCCCATTAGACTGTACAGGATCAGTGCTAAGCTTAAAGTGGTATTGCTTTTATGGTGAAGTGACTTTCTTGACATTTTAATGGGTAAAACAAAAATGGGATTGGTGATACAATGATGTCCTGTCACAGGTCGCACTGCTACTTAACCTTTTGGGGATTTTTCGCTTAAAGGTCATATAGTCATTTACGGCATAGATGGAGGCCATTCAGCCCATCGCATCCATGCTGGCTCTCCACGGAGCAATCCAATCAGTCTCACTACCCCGCTTAATCCCTGTAGCCCTGCAAGTTTATTTCCTTCAAGTGCCCATCCAATTTCCTTTTGAAATCATTGATTGTCTCCACTTCCATCACCCTCATGGGCAGCGAGTTCCAGGTCATTACCATTCACTGCGTTAAAAAGTTCTTCCTCACATTCGCCCTGCATTTCTTGCCCAAACCTTAAATATGTGTCCCCCTAGTCCTTGTACTATCAGTTAAAAGGCATGGTTTTTACTTGTCTAATTTATCCAAACCTGTCATAATCTCGTACGCCTCTATCAAACATCCCCTCAATCTCCTTTGCTCCGGGGAGAACAACCGCAGCTTCTCCAACATAGCCTTGACATCCCTGGTTCCATCCCTGGAACCATTCTGGTAAATCTCTCTCTCAAGGACCCTCACATCCTTCCGAAAGTATGGTGACCAGAGCTGAACTCAATACTCTAGTTGTGATCTAACCAGAGCTTTATAAGTGTTCAGCATGACTTTCCCTGCTTTTTACTCTATGCCTCTATTTATGAAGCCCAAGATCCCATCTGCTTTGCTAACCACTCTCTCAATATGTCCTGCCACCTTCAAAGATCGATGCATATGCAGCCCCAGGTCCCTCTTCCTGCACACTCTTTAGAACTGCGCCATTAAGTATATATTGCCTCTCCCTATCCCTTCTACCAAAATGCATCACCTCAGACTTGTCTGTATTAAATTCCATCTGCCTCTTGTCTGCCCATTCTGCTAGCCTTTTGATGTCCTGTCGCATTCGTATCATCCTCACCGTTTGCCACTCCTCCAAATTTGGTATCATCGGCAAATTTTGAATTCTACTCTGTATTTCAAGATCCAAGTCATTTATGTACAGCAAAAAAAGCAGTGCTCCTAGCAATGACCCTTGGGGAACACAACTGTCCACCATCCTCCAGTCTGAAAAACAACCATTTACCATGACTCGCTGTTTTCTGTCCTTAAGCCAATTTTTTTTATCCAGTTAGACACTGACCCTCCTATTCCATGAGCCTCAATTTTGTTAACCAGCCTTTTATGTGGTACTTTGTCAAATGCTTTCTTAAAATCCATATAGACAACATTCATCACATTCCCTTCATCAACCTTCTCTGTTACTTCATCAAAAAATTCAATTTGATTAGTTAAGCATGATCTGCCTTTTACAAATCTTTGCTGTCTATCCCTAATTAACTCAAATCTCTCCAAGTGCCTGTTGATTATTTCCCTGATTATTGTTTCTAAAACTTTACCCACCACTAATGTTAAACTAACTGACCTGCAATTACTGGGACTGTCCTTACACCCTTTCTTGAATCAAGGTGTCATATTTGCCACTCTCCAATCCACTGGCACCTCTCTCGTATCTAGGGAAGATTGAAAGATAATGGCAAGCCCTTCTGCTATCTCCACCCCCACTTCCTTTAGCAACCTGGGATGCCAGTCATCTGGACCAGGTGACTTATCTACCCTAAACATAGCCAGTCTTTCCAGTACCTCCTCACCCTCAATTTTTAATCTATCCATTACCTCTACCTTCTCCGCTTCTACTGATATTTTGCCAGATTCCTCTTCTTAGTGAACACCAATACAAAGTACTCATTAAGTATTCTAGCCTTGCCCTGTGCTTCTAAGAATATATTACCCTCTTTGTCCCTAATAGGCCCCACTCCACCTCTTGCTACCTGCTTACTATTTATATGGCGGTCGAGGATTTTTGCATTCCCTTTTATGTTGACTGCCATTCTGCTCTCATATTCTTTCTTTGCCAGCCTTATTTCTCGCTTCAACTGCCCTCTCAACTTATTGTATTTGGCCTGATACTCCCTTGAATAATTCACCTAGCATGCATCATACACCCTTTTGTTTCGTTTCACCAAGGAGCCCTGTTTTTGATTCTCTACCTTCCGCCCCTGATGGAATGTACCTAGCCTGTACCTGAAGCATCTCATCCTTAAAGATAACTCATTGTTCCATTACAGTTTTTCCTGTCAGTTTCTGGTTCCGTTTTATCCTGGCTAGTTCCCTTCCCATCGCACTGAAATTAGCCCTCTTCCAATCTAGCCGTTCTACCTTATATTGTCCCTTGCTTTTCTGCATTATGAGTCTAAACCTTATGATACGATGATCACTCTTACCCAAGTGCTCTCCATAAACTCTTTTTCCACTTGGTCCACCTCATTTCTCAGCGCCAGATCCAGCAATGCCTCCTTTCTAGTTGGGCTGAGAACATATTAAATTATATTAAATATTGACACAGATAATGTAAAAGCTGTGTGGCGAATGTTCACAATGCAGCAGGAGTAGACTTTTACATTGTGTGAGCTTTTCTGGGTGCTTAACATGTTTACAGCAGAATTCTCACTGTAATATTCCTGGGAACTTAGCTTGCCTTCAGACTCCTCGAATTCCCACAATGTCAATTTAATTTTGGGGATGCACGCAGTAGAAAAATGTAAGGTTCATATCTGGGAAATTCCAATAAAGGGAGCAAACATTACTGCTTCTCTAACTCAGCGACTCACTAACATTTTAATCTTTTTCTTACTCCTATCTATCAATGGAATTGTGCCAATTCAAAGAAACACACCCCATGTGGGGAAAAATAGTGATGCCAGGATAAAGTAATAAGAAACAAAGAAATATGGGTAAGAGCATAAGAAATAGGAGCAGGATTAGGCTATTCAACCCCTCAAGCCTGTTTCACCATTCTGATCTTCTGCTGATCTTCAAATGCAACTCCACTTTCCCTATATCCCTTGATTCCTACGATAGATAGATGGATAGAGAGATGAAAGAAAGATAAATGAAACAAAGAAACATAACTTGGTAGATAAAAACAAAGCAAGGTAGATGAAGTTGTATTCCTTGAAATTTAGAAAGTTAAGTGGTGATTTGATCGAAGCTTTCAAGATATTCAGGGGAACAGATAGGGTAGATAGAGAGAAACTACTTCCACTGGTCGGAGAGTCTAGAACTAGGGGGCAGAGTCTAAAAATTAGAGCTAAACTTTGCAGGAGTGAAATTAGGAAGCATCCTGCACACAAAGGGTGGTAGAAGTTCGGAACCCTCTTCTACACAAGGCAATTGTGCCAGATTAATTGTAAACGTTAAATCTGAGATCGATAGATTTTTGTTAATCCAAAGTATTAAAGGATATTGGGTGAAGGCAGGTATATAGAGTTAGGTTACAGATCAACCATGATCTCATTGAATGGTAGAATAGGTTTGAGGGGCTGAATGGCCTCCTCCTGTTCCTATTTTCCTATGGATGGATGATAGAGAGATGTAGCACGTTGATAAATTGGCAGATAAAGGAAGAATGATAAGTATATGAATGATAGATAGATGGATGGAAGGTAGATGAAACAGAGAAAGATGAAAGAAAAAGCAAGATTCTGGGCTGAATTTTATAAGCTCGCTGCCGAAAAATAGGGCCGCACGCCAAAAAGCTGTCACGATTCCAAGCATGGTGGCTCGTTTAAATAGCCAGGGCAGTGCTGCACCCCCACCCCACCCCGATCACGTGGAGGGGGTGGGCTGTCGATCCCTGGCAATGGTGTCAGCTGCCTGTGCCCAGGGGCTGACACCATTTTTAAAGGGCTGTTAGCCCTCCTGGGAAATTTAAATATATAAAGTTAACTGGAATTTAAAAAATACATCTCTTTTGCTCCTCTCCCATCACCCCAATAACAATTAAATTAATAATTTGCCCTTCCCCCCCCCCTCACAACACTTACCTTTACCCCCCCCCCACCCCCCGCCCCAGTTTTTCAGTGATGTTTCTGCAAATTTCCAAAATGTAAATCAGATACTCAAAGTATTTTTCTAATAAAAGCCCATTGTTTTTGAGTTTAATGTTGTGGAGGCATTCACTATCAATGTTGTTAACATTGACAGTGAACGTTCATTATCCATAAAGAAAATCTCAAAACACAAGCCATTATTCCACCCCTCATGAGTATCAACTCATATCCCAACTGTTATCCAGTTTTGGATTTGTACTTAATTGGATGTAAAATACTTCAGCATGTCCTGATGATATGAGTGGTGCACAAATACAAGTTCTTTCTTTGGCACAATGTAACAAGGTTGTGGTATTGTGGTAATGTCACTGGACTAGTCATCCAGAAACCCTGGTTAATGTTCTGGGGACATGGGTTCAAATCCCACCACGGCAGATGGTGAAATTCATCAATCTGGAATTAAAAGCCGTTCTAATGGTGAATAATGAATCAATTGTTGGAAAAGCCCATCTGGTTCACTAATGCCCTCGAGTGAAGGAAATCTGCCATCCTTACCTGGTCTGATCTACATGTGATTTAAGACCCACAGCAATGTGGTTGACTTTTAAATTCCTTCAGTGGACAATTAGGGATGGGCAATAAGTGACACCCACATCCTATGATTTGAAAAAAAGTCTAAAGGTGAAATGTTTCTTGGAAGGGATCCAACAACAGCAATAATTTCAGCTTCAATGGCCCTTTACTGTGATGAAGCTTCTTCCAATGGTATAGGGAATAACTATAATGTGCTTTGTCAATCTTACACACCTCAATTATATTACTCTTTAATTGGAGTTGGCTTGAATAGACACATGTGACAATGTGGGGATTGGTTGGAGGTCAGTGAGAAGAGGTTCGTGGAGGTGGACAATCAAAGAGGTTTTGAGGATGCTTTGAAGCTGAGGAGAGAGGTTTAGGAAAGGTGTCCAGGTTGAAGGCTGCTAAAGATTCAATCACAAATGGTGGAACAGAGGGACAGCAGGATGCTCAGTTGACCAAGATTGGAAGAGGAAATTGTTCTTGTTGAGATAGTAGAGGCTGGGTGGAGAAACAAGTAAACTGGCAAGCCTCATGTATTTCTTGGCAGTGCTAAGTAATGCTGGCAGGTGATGGTCCTGCCCTCTCACCTGGGCAAAGGTCAGTAACAGGAGAGGGAGAAAGTAGGAAATGGTAAAACTGCTTTTGTAATAAAATTTAACTACCAATCTGATCATACTATAACCATTAAATATATCTCCACAAGTCACCTTTCCTAATGGTAAAAGAAACCTAACGACTAGCTTGTATTGTGCTGTGACTTTACATTTGATATTTGCATGCGAACAAGTGTAATGAATGCAATGTAATAAAGTTATAAACAAATTAGGAACAAAACTGACAAAAATAAAGATGCAGGAAAGAAATCTAAGGAGTAGGAAATGAGGAAAATGCAAGAAAGATTAAACAGGTAACCTGTCAGCACAGTAAACTTAATTAGCACAAATAAATCACACTACCTTAGTTATTTTTACCCTTCCTTTTTGCCTCCGTTCCCATATTTATATTATCCTGGGCCAAGATGGTCCAGTTCATTGACATGTGCAAAGACTTAATGATCAACATCCCAGGTGATCTGTCCAAGAAGTCTATTCTTTGTTGCTTCCCTCTATCTCTCTATCCCTCAGACGATCCCCATTGGAGGTTAGTGGAGGATGTGATAGGTATTTCAAATTACGAAGAGGTTTGAGAGGGTAATTGTGAAAAATTACATCCTGGTTGGTAAATTGATCACAGAGCAAGATAAAGGGAAGATTAGCACTTGAAACATAATGAAGAAGGTCAGAATACATTTTATCAGACAGAGAATTATCAAAATATGGAAGCATTGTCACATATTCAAGCCAATTCAATGACATTTCAGAGGGAATTGGATAAATAATTGCATAAAGGAATTAAAGTTACAGGGAAATGGGATGAGATGAGATAGCACCTATGTGGATCTAGCATGGCACAGGTAGGTTGGACCAAATATGCTCCTTCTGTCCTGAAATTTCTATTATTCTGTGACTGGGTTGAGTAGCCCGAGGTACCAACTGCAGACTGTATGGCCTGCAGGATGCATTGCAACAGTTCTTCAAGCTAACTTTGACAGCAGCTCTGAGCCCCAAAACCTATACGACCAAGAAGGACAAAACCAGCAATGCCAACGATACATCATCGCCTCCAAGTTCTTCAAGTCACGTACCATCCTGACTTGGGTATACATTGCTGTTTCATGACCCAATACCATTGTGGCAGCAGCATCACCCCACAGACTGCAGCCAGTGAAGGAGAAGACCCACCATCACCCCTTACTGTGGAGAACCAGGGATGATCAATACATTCGGCCCCATTAACATTAGTTACATTCCAAGCACAAATAAAAAAGCATGCCTATCTCCCAGATCAAACTCTAATGCTATAGCTATAGGCTGCTTTACATTAAACTTTCTCTCTTTCCCCACTTCCATGATGCAACATCTGCAGTCTGAAGTCTAGGGCAGCCTAGACCATGGAAGTCTCTATCAGCACTATTCATATCACCTCTTATCAACTAATAGACAGCATGTTTTGCGAAGCAGAAAAAAAATCTCACTGTCAATCTCTGACCCTTTCCCTCCCCAAGAGGAAGCACTCTGCATGATGAGTTACCTGGCAGACAACTGACTAAAAACTTAGCCAGAGAGGGAGACTGAGCTGGAATGACAATCAAGGCTGGCATTTGAACCTCAGTGGTCAAGATGGACCCTCCAGTCTTGCAGCAGCACAGTTACATAGCCTGTACATCTCATTTTATATTACATTTTATAGACTCCATTCATCATTTCTGTGATAGGGAAAGAAAGGAACATTGTGTGAATGTTCCAACTGGAATTTTGCATTCGTTGCATTCCTGAAGAGGATTTTCCATAGCCTTTCAAAATAAGAAAACAGATTAAGATGCCACAAGTGTGCACACGTCACTTACTGCCCGGCTAATTTGCCAGCTAGGTGACAACACTGTCATAAAACCTTCAGCCTGCCTTTTGGAAGAAATGTGCTTGCATTTGATTATTAAAACAGAAAATAGCTCCAAGTTGAAAGACATTTATGGCTGGCAGAATCAGACAGCAGTTTGAAGAGTTGCCCTTTAGAGACTGACAGTGTGCTGGGTTGCTGATAGGTGCTGGGAGGGGATTGTGTATTCTACAGCAGTAGAATTATTTAACTCATTGGTTCCTGGAGGGATTCTGGGCAACACATAGAATCATAGAATGGTTATAGCACAGAAGAAGGCCATTTGACCCATCATGTCCATGCTGGCTTTCTGCAAGAGCAACTCATCCAGTCCCACTATCCAACCTTTTCCCCATAGCCCTGCAAATATTTTTCTTCAGATAATTATCCAATCCCCTTTACAAAGCCACAATTGAATCTACCTCCATCGCACTCTCAGGCAGTGCATTCCAGATCCTAACCACTTGCTGCGAGAAAAGGTTTTTCTTCATGTCACCGCTGCTTCTTTTGCCAATCACCTTAAATCTGGATTCTGAGATTCTCGTGAAGGAAGGAAAATATGTATCATGAACATTCAGTGTCATGTGCCATCAATTGTGTACGGATCTAGGACTGCAAAAAAATGCTTAAACATTTAGGTTTTCAGTTTTATAGAACTTTCGTGCAATGTGGGACATAGAAGTTTCTGCATTTCACAAATGTAGGACAGCTGCTGGCGAAGTTTTCTCCCTAGTCGTAGCTAGGGTGTTTTCCCAACGGACTAGGGGCCAGAGGATCCTGAGTGAAAGGCTTACTTGGCCTTCTGGATAAAACTAATATCACAGTGATATGGGAGAAGGTCAGAGGCAGCAGGAGTGTGTAGGGACTCTGTTCAGTCCTTGCTGCACATACACAGACACTGTTATCAGATACTGCAGACTCTCAGTAATAGAAACAAAGATCAGCACTGTCTCATGCTGCCATCTGGTGGTGATGAGAGAAATCTCTCTGCTTTTCTCAAGATGGTGACCCCGTGCTGGTGTACAATTTTAACAGCACTAGCATTCTCCGGCAGTTTTCCCAAGTGGCATTACGCAAGCCATGGCAGTAACTGTTGATAGACTTGTCATCCATGAAGAGCTTTCAGGCTAGTCTAGTTTTCCCCTCACACTATATTCTCATACATTTTCCAATGAGAGCCCAGTGGCGATGAGAAGCAAGAATCCTTTTTTTTAGTTCCCCTCCCCGCTCCCTACTGCCAGCCTGAAAGCAATTGTAGCATCTCCACCACCACTGCAAACCAGCTGTCATCATCTAAGTCAGGCCTGAGAATAAGCCTGACTTAACATAGCTCAATGTCAACCAGGCAATGTGCTTGCCCACTGAGCCATTGGCACAGCGTGACTCAACTTTTGTGTGATGTTTCACCACAATGTCAGACTCCTACAGAATGTCATCTTTATTTAGTTCAGTGGTTCTAAGTGTCACAAATTGTAAATTATCTGTTTACTGTGCATGTTGAACATAGATCAGGTTTAGCGACATCTTCATGCAATTAAAGGTACCACTAGCAGGTTCAGTCATGTAGTTTGGCCAGATTGAAACAAATATACATCAATTGCACAAAAACCCCTCTGTTGTATTTTAGAAGTACCATCTTAATCAGGGACTCTTAACATCACTAGCTGTTTAACTAAACTTCAGTTGTAAGATCACAGGATGGTCTTAGGCACAGAAGCCCATTCGATCTCACCTTTCCAGAACACCAAGGCTACCGTCTTCACATAACAGCATTCAACAACTTTTGAGTGAGCCCAGAGCCCTTGCCTCAGTCACCCTAGCTGGCAATCCATTCCAGTTTCTCAGCATCGTCAGATTAAAGAAATGCCAACTTTTTTCCCCCTAATTACCCTAATTTTTCCCTTCAAACCCTGAACCTGTGCTCTCTTTCCCTGCTGCCCTACTGTATCTCAAGTATAAATCTTAGCCACAGAGCAGAAGATTTGCATCTGGTTGGTGTTAAGGACACTGAACTTCCTAATATGATTATGTTCTAAAAATTGTGATTTTTTTGAATGTTCAAGATGGAGTCCAGAAGGTCAGGTGACCTCACATCCACTCTGTGAAAGGACAAGACACAAGTCTTGGTTACCAAGACAACAGAGAACACAGATCAAAGACTTTCTTTTGAAAAAAAAGAGAGACTGTCAGGCTAATACCTGAAGAACAATGTGTTCCGCCCTCCCAGACTTTCGGGTCGCAAAACAAGGAGTCTATAATTCAGAAGATGCAAATGTACCAGGCAACTGTTAACACCTGGGAACAACAGAAGGCCCAAGTGGCTCTATGAAACCAGACTTCTGGACTCTGCATATTGGAACAACACAATAAGCTATTGACTTTTGAGACCAGATAAATTTAACATACTTTCTGAAGGTAGACAGGCTGTAAGAAGGCAACTTAATGGTTTCAGCCTCACAGCAGGCTGTAAGACAGCCAGTAGTGGCAGCTCGAGAGAGAGCGAGGGGGGAGCTCTTGCTCTCAGAAACCAGATACAGCGAAAGGCTGCGAAGGCTTGAACCTGTTTCGAAAGTTGAAGCTTGCAGAGAAGTAGAAGACCAACAGGCTCACCAGGAAACACCTTATTCACAGACGTCCAGGTTGGACATGCGCACAGAAGTGAGCAAAAAGGTCATTGATTTTTGAAAAAGTCTGGGAGGAGTTTGGGACTTTTAACCACAAAGGATTTTTCCATCAAAAAGGACTGTGTAATTTATAAATATGGTGCGAGGTTTTCAAGTATTTTAATAAGTAAAGAAACTACCTTTCTTTGTAATTTGGGATATCAGCTACTTGCAAAGTACTATTCATTTAATTGGGGATTTCTTTTAGTTTACTTATAATAAAAGTCTTAAACATGAAATCTTGTCGTGTAATTCTTGAAATTGGTCTGGGCGTTCATATCTTGTATTTTTCACGTTAACGGTCTCACTGAGGTCATAATACTGGGGTGTAAACATGTGAGCCTCTTGCCATTTTCTGCAGGGAAGATAAACCTCAGTGTTTTCTTTTGTCAGGCCAGTAATTTAATACTGTCTGGTGTGCAAGTGGAATCAGGCCAGCTGTGAATATAAACCCTGGGAGATCAGATACAACTTGGATCAGAACACAGGCTCCATGGAGCTGTGGTGAAGCATAGCTTAACCCTTTCCTATCCAGACATATTTAAAATTTTCAAAATTGTTTTACCATGATGTGTACAGGTGTAATGAGGTGGATTTGAAACCATATGAGAAGGACAGTCTAAAAGATTATGATAAAATCTCACTGATAAAATATTTATCATGTCAGTAACAATGGTGCAGAGCAAGTAAATAAAATATTCATCTTTACCTGATGATAACAATGTATATGGAGCATTTAACATCGTAAAACTTCCCAAAGTGCTTAATTAATGGGAGATGATCATTTAGCTCCATACAATTACCTGGCCAGAGAATCATAGAACGATCCAATTAGTTCCACTCTCTGCTCTTTCCCCATAGCTCTGTAATTTATTTTCCCTTCACGTATTGATCCAATTTTTTGAAAGTTACTATTTACTCTGCTTCCACCAACCTTTCAGACAGTGCATTCCAGAACATTACAACTCGCGGTGTAAATAAACACTTCCTGACGTTGTCTTTGGTCCTTAAATCTGTGTCCTCCCATTACCAATCCTTCTGCCAATGAAAACAGTTTGCATCAGATTCACTCGATCAAAACCATTGATGATTTTGAACACTTTGATCAAATCCTCTCTTAACCTTCTCTGCTCTAAGGAGATTCTCCAGTCCTTCATCCCTAGTAAATTCAATCTCTTCTGCACCCTCTCCAAGGCCTTGACATCCTTCTTGAAGTGTGGTGCCCAGAACTGACCACAATATTCAAGCTGAGGCCTAACCAGTTTTATTGTTTAACCTTTTGATGACCACAGTGACAGTGCTGCACCAAAACATTAAAACTAACAGTGTATTGTTAAAAATAACTAAAGATTGTGTAGTTCTAATAATCATGGTAACAGATTTTTATAACAGAAGAGGTGGATGAAATTCTGAAAGTAATAATGTAAACACTGTAAATATATGAAGCAATTAAAAATATATAATTAGCTTTAATTCTATCCCATTAGAGCAAAAGCAATTGCAATGTTGTTTAGACTGTCATTATTCAATTTTATTTCACTAAGCAAGGATGTGGAAAACAGAAGCTATTTCCTCAAGTGCAACAACAACAACTTGGATTTATATACCACCTTTAACACAATGGGCTGGATTTTACCAGCCCCCTGGAGACAGGCAGGGAGGTGGGAGGTCTTGTAAAATGGCGACGGAAGGCGTCGGGAGGGGAGCCCGACGTCTTCCTGCAGCCACGGGATATTCTCAGAGGCGGGAAACTCAGCAGCAAGGTGCCCGCCAACCGGGGGTCAATTAAGGGCCAAATCCTGTCCCTGGTGGCATTTTACTGGTGTTGGGAGGGGCCGCCGTCGCATTTGGAAACCGCCAGGTAAACGCTGGCGCCCTCCTGGCAGAGGGACCCCACCTTTATGGCCGCTCCATGGCCCTTGGAGGCCCCCTCCCCCGCACGGCAATGGCCGCCCCCCCCATGGCTACGGTGCCGCCGGTGGAGGGTTTACCCCTCCAATCGCTGGGGGCTGTCCACGTAGACAAATCACGACACGCTTGTGCACAGGTACAAAATGTAATCAAAAAGACTAATGGAGTGCTGGTCTTTGCCTCAAGGGGAAAGGAATACCAAGTGAAGGAAGTGATGCTTCAGTTGTAGAAAGCCCTAGTTAGACCCCCATCTGGAGTACTGCATTCAATTTTGGGCAATGGACCTCGGGAAAGATATCTGAAAGGGGTACAGCACAAATTCACCAGAATTACACTGGGTGTTAAAGGGTTAAATTATGAGGACTGCTTTCACAAACGTGGCTTGTATTTTACTGAATTTCATTGTAAACTTCTAAAGCACCATTAGACAAACAAGTACAAAGACTTGTCGTAAGAATAACAAGGCCGGAACCCGATTGACAGACTGAACAATCGAACTTTCCATGGAAGGTGTCACATCTAACACCGTGTGGCCTTTCAATTTATTGAAAGCAATTAAGCTAGGCTACAGGAACATGTCACAGTAGCGTCTGTGCGGAGTGTCAATTGAGCTTAACTGGGTTAAAGAGACCAAGTGATGGTCAATATACTGATGGTGTTTAAAAGCAATTAGATTGTGGAGCAGCCACGAGGCAAGGAGAGAGGTAGATTTCCTCTCCCTCATCTTTTCCTCTCTTCGTGCTGGATATGGAAAAGATTGCATTTGTGGTTGTGCTGAAGAGTGATTCCCGCTAGACATTCTTTAATAGCTAATACAACCCTAAATATTGGTCCGTGCCAGTGAAAGTGTTAAAACTTGGACTCTTAACATGCAGAGAAGAAAATCCATTGCTTTGACCTATGCAGTACATTATGTCTCAGAAATAGGTTGTAAATTAGTCTCAGCAACAAATTAATTTTAAAAGAGGCTGACCCTTTTATAAAGCCCCTCTCAATATTAAAATGCAGACACTACCAGAATGGAGATTAACGATACTCAATCTTCATGGAAATGGACTGAGATTGGTGACAGTCAATCTTTTCCACTGGTATTTACAACTGCCATTATTTTATAATGAGATTTGTCCACAGGCTCTGCCTCCACATCAGTTCTTCCTTCTTGCTGTGGTTGGGGATTTGCATCGACATTTCTACTGCAGATGTATTGACCTCATTTGTGTCTGGCAGCTTAGATCAATGGCTTTTCCGCCCACAATCTCTTGTCCATTTGAGGCTTGTTCTGAAACTAGACACAGTGCTTTGCACTTCAGCAGATACCAGGAGGAGTCTTAGTGATTTTCTTCAAATGCTAATGTCACTTGAAGTTCATGTTTTTTTTAACCCTTTTGTGGATTACTTTGCAAATCATACCACAGTTTTTTCATCCGATTACGGTGCATATAGATGTACTATATTAATATAGTATATATTATATATATATCTTTTCTTTTGGGCCTCCTTATCTCGAGAGACAATGGATACGCGCCTGGAGGTGGTCAGTGGTTTGTGAAGCAGCGCCTGGAGTGGCTATAAAGGCCAATTCTGGAGTGACAGGCTCTTCCACAGGTGCTGCAGAGAAATTTGTTTGTTGGGGCTGTTGCACAGTTGGCTCTCCCCTTGCGCCTCTGTCTTTTTTCCTGCCAACTACTAAGTCTCTTCGACTCGCCACAATTTAGCCCTGTCTTTATGGCTGCCCGCCAGCTCTGGCGAATGCTGGCAACTGACTCCCACGACTTGTGATCAATGTCACACGATTTCATGTCGCGTTTGCAGACGTCTTTATAGCGGAGACATGGACGGCCGGTGGGTCTGATACCAGTGGCGAGCTCGCTGTACAATGTGTCTTTGGGGATCCTGCCATCTTCCATGCGGCTCACATGGCCAAGCCATCTCAAGCGCCGCTGACTCAGTAGTGTGTATATACTATATTAATATAGCATATAGATGTACTATATTAATCATATCAGCAATGTTTGTTTACCAGAGTGAGAGCTGGCAGACCAGAGAAATGGAGAAGAATCAAGGCTGATCATCAATAACCTACACTTATTTAGGCCTTTACGTAGTGCCAATGTCACAAAGAAAGGGGGGGGGAGGAGCTGACATATGTTTAATGCAAAGCAAGACCTCCTCCTATTATAAACAGGTCACAGATGAACAACTTTACTGCACTACTCAATGTCTCATTTAAATGCAAAGAATTGCTGATTAATGTTAGAACTGGAGAGGGCAGCTCTGTACCGCGGATTCATGATTGCAAATAGAATTAAGAATGCTCAATTTCATTTTGTTTCAGGAAATGTTTTCCGATTTGAATTAAAATGGAGCAAAACTGCCAATGTTCTTGAAGCTCTGAGAATTCCATTTGGAAAAAACAGTTTGATTTTATGGGGTTTTTAAAGATCCATTGGTGATGAGCTTCACAAACCACTGACCACCTCTAGGCACTTACCGATTGTCGCTCGAGACAAGGAGGCCAAAGAAGAAGAAAGTGGTGAGCCATGTCTTGCAAGAATCACCAAAGCAGGAAAGAGTGGGAGAGAAAGTTAGGTAAATGAAAAATTAATGATTGGATGACACTAAACTTGCATTTGAATAGCCTGTTGGTTGTGAGAGTTGGGAAGTCTGAGGGGCATCAGTAATTCTGCTGCTTTCAGGTCTTATGAAGGAGTGAGTAGGAGAAGATGTGATATGTTTTGATTTTGATACAGTGAGGATACAAGGATGAGGAAAAGCCTATTTGGGACTTAGAAGCAAAAGTGAAGACAATTCATTGAGTGAAGGGAGCATCAATTAAGTAGAGAGAAGCAAGTAAGTTTGTGGAGCGAGAGAGATTGGAGCCCAGGTGACAGAAGGATTTCCTATCAGTTGGCAAGCTATTTCTTGTATCGTACCCAAAGGACTGTGAACAGAGCATTTCCTAACAGTATTCAAGTTAAGTGAGAAGATTTGAAATCCAGGTTTGAATTTGGCTTCACACCACTTGAATCTCATTGAAGAAGAAACTGGCAATGAAGCTGATGCCAAAATTCAATCCAAATCCTTAATGCTTATCCCTATTTAGTTATTTTACCAGCCATGTGGGAACGCAGAGATTAACATCAGCTCTGCCCGGCTGGATTTGAATAAAGGATTCTGAAGGTTAAAAGTTCTAACACCATTGTTATGTTGATCATTTCTCTGAAGTTCAGAGCCATCTGAAATATATTTTTGGAAGACTGAATCTCTACAGCAGGTTGTTTGCTAATACATTATCATAAAATTCTCATATAAATCATATTTGTGTATAACTTGTTCTGGTTTGGACTAACTAGATCTTACAAAATTTGGCCAGTGATCACAGTAGACATATTTCGCAGCAATATGATTTTCACAAACATAATTTTTGATTTAAAAATACTTTAAAACCTGCATGGTTTCATCATTATAAATGCCTTCTTGACAAAATTGAGGAAGTTACTTTCTGGCAGCATAAAAAAGTAAGGTAAAGAATTAGAGAACATGATAGGCTGAACTATAAATAAATAAATGCGCACCTGAGCTTTTTGCAGACACTGGAGAAGAGCAGCCTCGAGAGGTGAAGTAGCCTTGTTAGTGGCATGATTGTTAACGTGACATGATTTCATTTAATGTCCATGGAGATTCTCACTGTGATATTAGTTTACCCTGAAGCAATTGGTGCCAGGCCTACATGGGCCTAATAAGCAATTCTGAAAGAGATTGCCTGTTCGGCAGAAGCCAACAAGTTAAGGCTTTAAAATATACTTACTTGAATGTGGAGCTGGGAGGAGCGCCCACATTCAAAGAAAGTGGGCTGCCCCTCCTAAACGGTTACCCTCCATCCCCCTCCCCACTTCATCACTTACCTGATGGCCATCCCTGATGTCACAGCGGCCCAATCTTCAAACCTGTTTCACCTGTTGCTGTCCATAACTCACTGGCCTGATTGGAATGAGGCCTGAGGCCCCACCATTCATGTGCTGAAATTAATAACACAAGCAGAGGGAGGTGGTGGCACAGTGGTAATGTCACTGGGCCAATAATTCAAAGCCTAGGCTAATGCTCTGGGGCCATGGGTTCAAATTCCACCATGTCAGCTAGTGAAATTTAAATTCAATTAATAAATGTGGAATTAAAAGGCCAGTCTAATGATAACTATGAAACCATTGTCAGTTGCTGTAAAAACCAGTCTGGTTCACTAATGTCCTTTACCTGGTCCAGCCTACATGTAAATGCCCTCTGGAATAGCCTAGCCAGCCACTCAGTTTCTCAAGGGCAATTAGGGATGGGCAATAAATGCTGGCCTAGCCAGCAATGCCCATATCCCTTGAACAAATAAGAAAAACTCACTGGGCCACTGTCTTCAATGTTAATTGCACAGGTTACAGGTCTTCTCTTACTGCTAACAGAAAATTCTAGCAATAGGATTGAATGTATGTTTTATTCCTCAACCTGCCCTGGCATTATGAGTGAGTCACAGCCTGATGATGTCCAGTCAGCATTCTATGCAACCCATTCTCCGGCCTGCTCATGATTTAAATAAAAATATAGGACAACTTATTAACTGGCCTTAGTCCCATAACAAATCACATTTTGTAAATCAGAAAGAAAATCTCTTGAAAACAAATTAAACACCTGTCAATATGCTGACAAAGATGGCTATGTAATATTTTTGAAAACATTTATAAAAAGGTATTTGAAAGGGTGTTATCGCCTTGCAGGGGAGGATGGTGAGGTGTAAAGTTTGGTGACAATGCAATACGATCTTTCAGCACTGACAGTGACTGACTATCATCCAATAATCACATTGCGAGTCTGGCACAAATCTTCCCCTATTGCTCTTTTTGGTGCTTTTATTATAGTGTAATGTAAATGTTGTTACCAGATAATCATAGTGTTTAGAACTACAAAATAAGTGGTCTGAGATTCATCATGAGCTTGAGGGGCAGCTGGAGTCACTGTGGGGCATCAGGGAGGATGAGAGTTTCCTGGATTGTATGATAGTAGATGGGAGGCTATACAGAAGTGTAGGAGGAGAAAGAAGGTGCAGGAGTCT
Source organism: Heterodontus francisci (assembly GCF_036365525.1). Lineage (NCBI taxonomy): Eukaryota > Metazoa > Chordata > Chondrichthyes > Heterodontiformes > Heterodontidae > Heterodontus > Heterodontus francisci. Next base: position 14,342,968 of record NC_090406.1, read on the forward strand.
TTCGGGTGTGTGCCACTCTCAAACCGGCACTCCACTTTGGAGACTCCTGGGAGTGACAACACCTTGAAGGAGTGCAGTCCAGACCATGGCACCAATGGGCAAGGGACTGCACAGGAGTGAACAAAAAAGAGTAGAAATGCAGCTGTTATAGGAGATTCCACAGTCTGGGGACAGACAGGCACTTCTGTAACTGTCATCATGAGATCCGCATGGTGCCAGAGTAAAGGACATCGTGGAGAGGGTGCAAAATATTCTGCGGGGGGAAGGGAGTAAGACAAAAGTTTTGGTGCACATTGGTACCAACGACATAGAGAAAGCAGGTATTGAGGTCCTACAGTTAGATTTTCAGGAGCTCAGATTGAGGTTAAAAAGTAGGACCTCAAAGGTAGTAAACCTTGGATTACTCCCAGTGCCACACACTAGCAAGAGTAGAAATAGGAAGATAGGGAGGATCAATGCGTGGCTTGAGGTATGATGCAGGAAGGAGGGCTTCAGATTCATGGGACATTGGGACCAGCTCTGGGGCAGGAGGCACGTATTCAGAAGGGACGGGTTGCACCTCAACAGGACTGGGACCAATATCCTCATGGGGTGGTTCATAAGTGTGGTTGGGGAGGGCAGCAGCACATAGAAGTAGAAAAGAAAAATAAGGTATCTAAAGGAGTGAGAGTGTTGGATAGTACTAGAGAAGGAAGTAGTACCATATTAGGTAGGAGCAGACTAAGAAGGACTAGAGGAATACAACGACAGGTTTACAATGCATGTATGTAAATGCACAAAGTGTTGTGAATAAGGTTGGTGAGCTACAAACGTTAGCCATGTGTAAGTATGATGTAATGGCAATAATGGAAATGTGGCTTACAACGGTGAGGACTGAGTGCTTAATATTCAAGAATACAAAGGGTTCAGAAAAGATAGGGAAGGTAAAAAGGGAGATGGGGTGGCAGTACTGATTAGCGAAGACATTCTAGTCTTGCAAAGCGAGGATGTCCTTGAGGGGTAAAGACAAAATCCATTTGATAGAAAGTTGAGAAGAAAAAGGGGTATGATTACACTACTGGGGGTATTTTATAGGCCTCCAAATAGTGAGAGAGCGAGAGAGAGAAGCAAATCTGCAGGGAAATCACAGAGATGTTCAATAACTATAGAGGGGTGATATTGGGGGACTTTAGTTACCCAAATGTCTATTAGGATAATGTTTGAATAAAGGGTAAGGAGAGGGAGGAATTTCTGAAATGTGTTCAGGAGAACTTCCTTGACCAGCATGTTCTTGGTCCAACAAGGGAGGAGGTACTGCTGGATCTGGTGCTGGAGAATGAGGTGGACCAAATGGACCAAGTGTCTGTCGGAGAACACCTGGGTAAGAGTGATCATCATATCATAAGGTTTAAGTTACTAATGGAGAATAGCAAGGAGCAATTTGAAATTGGAAGAGGGCTAACTTTAATGGGATGAGAGGGGATCAAACCAGGGTAAAATGGAACCAAAGATTGACATGGGAAAAAACTGTAATGGAACAATGTGTGATCTTGAAGGAGGAGATGTTTCAGGTACAGGCTTAGAACATATCAATTAGAGAAAAAGTTAAGGGAACCAAAGCCAGGGTTCATTGGAAGATAAGGGAGATAGAGAATGTGATGAAACAAAAAAAGAGGGTGTATGATGCATGTCAAGTGAATTATTTAAGCAAGAACCAGGCCAAATACAATTTAATACGGAGAAGCGTGAGGTGATGCTTTTTGGCAGAAAGGATAAATGTCACAGTTCCAAAGAGTGTACATGGACAGAAGGACCTGGTGATTGATATGCATAGATCTTTGAAGGTGACAGGACATATTGAGAGGGCAGTTAGCAAAGCATATGGGACCTTGGGCTTCATAAAAGAGGTATTGACTGCAAAAGCTGAATGTTTATAAAGCTCTGTTTTAGGCCACAACTAGAGTATTGCATCCAATTCTGATTACTACAAGTGAGGAAGGATGTGAGTCTCCTTGAGAGGGTGCAGAGGAGATTTACCAGATTGGTTCCTGGGATGAGGGATTGTAGCTACAAGGGAGAAGCTGGGGTTGTTCTCCTTGGAGCAAAAAAAGATTGAGGGGAGATTTGATGGAGGTGTAAAAGATTACAACAGGCTTAGATTAGGTAGACAAAGAAATGTTGTTCCCATTAGCTGATGATACAAAGTCCTGGGGACACAGATTGAAGTCTTTGGACAAGAAATGGAGGTGGGATGTGAGACAGAATTATTTTACGCAGTGAATGGTAATGGCATGGAACTCACTGCCTATGAGAGTGGACACAATGAATAATTTCAAAAGGAAATTGGATGGGCACTTGAGGGAAATAAACTTGCAGGGCTACAGGGAATGTGTGGGGAATGGGACTCATTGCAATGCTGTACAGAGGGCTGGCTTGGACACAATGGGCTGAATAGCCTCCTCTGTGTCGTGATGACTTTATGACTCTATGACAACTGACATATTGCCTGTTGGCCAATTTGATCATATTGCTAAATGTAATCAAATCATCTGACAACAGCCACAGCTGGGCCAGTCTCTGTTGTGGGATGACCTTAAGAGGACGACCTTATGAGGTGTAAGTGAAGATCACCAGAGGAAGAAATGTTGCATCACACATGATCAGGGAGTTGTGGGTGTAGCGCGACAAAGTAAGCTGTGTGTTGATGTGCTTCCTGCAGTAGTTATATATATATATATATACATATATAAGTTGTTATGAAAATGCTTCTGCTTTTGTAAAAAATATTTTTTGAGGATTCATAGTCAAACTGAAGAAATGTTGGACCACTTTTTTTTCAAGAGGACACTGAAAGGACTTGTTTGACAACATTATTTACTGGCTGTCACATGACTCAAGTTAAAAATAGAACAGAAACCCTGGTAACTGGGGAAGATGTGTGCAGAGAAGTGACAGAACCCCAGCTCAGCCCAGCCTGTTCCATCTCTTTAAAAAGTCTGCAGGAGAAGAAAAGAGGAGAGAACTTCCAAGGAGAGAAGAGAATTTCCAAGGAAGGAGAGAAGACCACAACCCAGTTCAGCTTTCCAGTAGCATCTAAAAAGACTCTGAGAAGTCCACTGTGTCAATTCATCTTGTCTCCTGTCTTTGAATAAAAGCCTGCTAAACTAATTCTCAATGCCACCCGAAAAGAACTGTTCTACAAAATCCCAAAGACCTGTCTATGTGTACTTGGAGGCCAGACTGTATGCCAGTTTTGGAACACAACATATCTCATCTGCTGTTTCTTCAAGAATGAGCAAGTATTCAGCCCAAGTTCTTTTTTTTGTCTGTAATAGAGCTCTAAAAAATCCCTCTATTTTTCTGGTTAACCTGTGTATGTGTGTGTGTGTGTGAATGTGAGGGACTAAGGCAAGAAGAGAACTTTAATAATTCAATCTGTGTTTTTATGCTTTATTTCATTACTGGTTAAGATGTCTTTTATAATAAACTGATAATTTTGTTGTTGGTTATTAAAGGAACCTGTTCGGTACGTTTTATTCTGGGATAGAAATAGAGACTATGATCGACTGTATAGGTAAGTGTGAAAACATTTAAATATATGTTGTGACCCCTGGAGAAATGGAACTAGAAAAACAGTGCACTCCTCCCATCTTGGTCATAACAATAAGTTCCAGTTAAGTTATAATAGAAACCCATGTTGTCTTTGAATATTACTCATTGTCTGGTGATTCTGACAATAGCTCACATACCAAAGGACAAGTAATATTACATGGTGGCAACGTTTGAGATATATTTTTCTGAAGACCACCGAATATTGCATTGTGGCAATGTTAGATTTTTTTTTCCTGAAGAACATACTAAGAGAGAACAAGGAAGAGTCAATTGCCTATCTGGAGTGTCTGAAGATCTGGCAGGGCAGCAATTGGCAGGAGACCCCACACTGCAAGGAGCTAGGACCACAGACAGGACCCTGGGAGGTGTTGAAACTCTATGAGTACAGTAGGCAATTTGCTAGGAGATTGGAGCTTTCAACTAATCTGGCAGTGGGTCGAAAAATTTGAACAGAAGTCATACAGCCATAACTGCTTTGGTTTTTTTAGGCTCCATATTTGTATGTGCAAAGGCACAAGCACCTATTTCAGATGTGGGCATTGCACACTTATAATTTGGCATTTATCAACATAGTGTGCAGTTTACAATTGGCTCATAATAAGCATGCATTCCCAACCTGCCAAATTAGAGACGTAGAAGGCAAGCTTGGCACCCAAAAAACAGGCACTGGGCAGCAGAATTTCTAGACCAGCAATTTATGGACTTATCAGAATATACGTGGGTTAATTTTAGGGTGAGTTTTTATTTGCTGCTTTTATTTCTAGACAATGTTTTGTGAAAGGACCTCTATCCAGCTTTGGAATGTACTCAAAGCTTGGACCCTTTCAGAAATTCTTACCACTATAGTTGAAGTTAGATGGAAAAATAGATCATAAAGGTAACCTTTATCATACATGACCAGCAGTGTGGGAGCAGTAGGTTTTATCTGAAAATATGTTTTAATGTACATATTCGTGGACAGCCCCTAGCGTTGCTCATAATAAGTCATTTGATATGCTGCTCCATAATGATCACTGTGATAAGGCGAATAATGTCCAATGAATTATTCTGCTGCCAAGGTGGAACTCTGGACTGTCCCTTTAAGGCTGTAACATTGAAATGTTATAAATAGGTGCATTCTCAGGTTGCTCAGAGGTTGTTTGCCGTTGCCGAGGGAGATGAGCAGATTAGCAAGCACTTGTAAATTCGCAGCTTCAGTTCAGCTGGAGAAATGACAGCCTTTCTTTTTTTAAGAAAATATTTTTGACATTTTGAAAGGTGGCGCCTGAAATGTGATGGGTGTGCGTCAGCCACAGAACTTTTAGAAATGCATTCATGGATTTTAGTTGTTTATTTTATTAAGAACTCGTATATATATCACCGTGAAAAAGAGTTCAGTGTTATAGTTCACAAGCTGCTTATCTGAATGGCATCGCACTTTGTGTTCTATTGGAATTTGTGTTCTCAGAGTGACAATCTGAACGTTAATCTACAACAACAACAGCTTGCATTTATGTAGCAGCTTTAATGTCGGAAAAAGTCTAACAGCGTTTAACGTGAAAGATATGGTGGAAAGCAATCCCTCCGTGTCCAGCCACTGCAAACAATTTCAGGATCGTAGCCCTTGTCTGAAAAAAGCAATCGGTTTTAGGTCAGGTTCTTGACCTGTGGGCGTTAGGACAGCTGCAGACTCATCAGGTCCACAAATGTCATCCCAGTGTTTTATCTCCCGGGACAGCTGTCTGCAGACCCTGTCACACACTCAAGTGGCTGACTGACAGCTCTGAAGATAAATACAACTTCCCATTAGAGGGAACCAAGGGATCATCTTTCTTCTTGTTCCAAAAATAAAGTTATTTTTGCAAAGTGCTTTTGAATGAAATGACAAAGATCATTGAGCACTGCGGCTTTGAGCAGTCCCAAGTACTCGGCTATATTTGCTCTGAGAATCTGCCTCTAATTTCCCCTCATCTGCCTCAGATTTAATGTCTGCCTTCGTATTTACCACACAGCTCAATCAGATTATCTGACTCAGGATTACTCCGCAGCTCTGTGTGTATAATCAAGTCATGTCTAGTGTGCACTTCCCAGATCCAGCATGCTGAATTACCCAAGGCGACATTTAATAACCTTGGACTGATGAAGAATTGTGACACTTGCATTATTTCACACACCTTGAATTACGCTGAGTTAGCACAGAATTTTAAAGAACACTATTTTTCTGGAGGAAGTGTTTAGTCAACCTCTGCAGCTTTGTCAACCTTCAATGACATGACACAATTGCACCAAAATACATCATTGCACCATGTTGAAAGTAGGACACAGCTCTTCTTCCTTGCACACACTCTCCTCCAAGAAACATTTGCCATGCAATTGCCCTAAAGGCACTGCCAACCATGCTCTCACATTGCAGATCCAACTAAAATAGCACAGAGCAGGGATCAAACCTTTCCAGTTAGTACTGCTCCGTGCCCTGCTACTCAGTGCATTTCCGACATTTTTCAAGGGCACCTGTTTTGTTTCTTTATTAAATGTTCAGTTTTTGGATTAAAATGAGTAAAGCTGCTTGTACACCTTTCTGTGTGAACATATTAATGTAAGAAATAAGAGCGAGAGTAGGCCACTCGGCCCCTTGAGCCAGCTCCACCATTCAATAAGATGATGGCTGATCTGATCTTGCCCTTAACTCTACTTTCCTACCTGTTCCCCATAAGCCTTGACTACCCTATAGTTCAAACATCTATCCATCTCAGCCTTGAATATATTCAATGATTCAGCTTCCAGAGCTCTCTGAGGTAGTGGATTCCAAAGATTCATGACCCTCTGAGAGAAAAAATTGCTCCTCGTGTGTTGAGTGCAGTGAACCTCCTGACATCCTGAAACATTACAATAAGATACGTTAAGATAGATAGGGGATTACTTTGAATCAGCCACTTTCTGAAGATATTGATTGTATTTGCATTATTTATTACTTGCTGGAGTTGGACCAATTTCTGTTACGAATTGGGAGATTTCTACTACAAAGTAACTCGACAATTTGTTCCATGCACGTTATGTGAAAGTTTAATTGATTTATCAGAAATTGCCTCATGCAAATTAAGTTCTAAACCAACTGTAGTGTTTGATTGATCTGGGTTTCATTATATTTCTCTGTTTACTGATCAGTGTTCACTGTGTGTGATTGCTTAAGCCTACGGGTGGAGCTGAAGAGTTGAAACTGAAACTAAAAAGAGACAAGACCAAGAATGTTCTAGTTACTATAAGTGTGTTCTGAGAAAGACATTGTACAGCGATCCTGTAATTGCAGGGATATTTTAAAGTGCTGTAAAATAAACCAGTTGGTGATTTAATACAAGTGCGATATCTGCATTGTTCTGAGATAAATCAGAAATATAATATCCAGCAACCCGGTGTAAACATAACAAAAATGTGGCAACAAGATGATTCAGCAAAATTTAATGTTAACAGCTCCACAGCCATTTCATTCAACACTAGGAAATCCTCCCTTGTGCTGGGATCGATGGATTTTGGGGTTCAAGACCTATTTGCTCGCTACGGGGATGGACAGCCCAGATATAGCAGTGAACCTTAAGAATGTGGTACTTGTACATTTTCTTGGAGCAGAAGGCCAGGTAGATTCAAGCAGTTCGCAGCAGATACATCTACGTTTGATACGGCGGTAAGCGCTCTCAAAAAATACTTTGGGTCGAAGAAAAGTGTGATGATAGAGCAATATGCATACTGCTGGAGATCCCAGAGACATGGTGAGCCAATTGAACAATATGTGGCAGCATTGCAGCTATTGGCATCTACATGTAAATTCAGCACAGTAACCAACAAACTAATTTGTGACCAATTAATTGAAAAGACTTCAATTCCACGAATTGGGGACCGTCTCCTCACGGAGGATGATGATTTAACCTTGGAAAAAGCCATAACCTTGGCAGTCCAAATCAAATCTGCCACGTTTGATTCAAAGAGGTTACACACACATGCACCCTTAGACTCAGGGTTGCAGTCACAGCTTGCCCAACTAGCTTCAGTGCAAGAGTTAAGGATAAGAAGACCTCAGCGGCATCATCAAAACGTGCCTCATCACAGTCAGTTACCTTTAGAACTGTGCCCAAATTGTGGAAATGCTCATCTAGTCACAATGCCATGTCCAGCTCGAGGAAAAATGTGCAACTCATGTTTAAAGTGGAACCAATTTGCGAAAATGTGCAGGTCTTTGACAAAAAATACTTCATTGGTTCGCCATGTGGGGGAGACTCTTCCTGAGAGTGAGGTACAACATGTATTTACCATCGCAGTAAGTAAAGCACCAGGTCATTTTAAGGAGTGCTCAGTCGAGATCGCAGGCATCTCAGTGTCACTTCTTATCGATGAAGGCGCAAAAGTATCTATTTTGAGTGACAAACTCTACCATCGGTATTTTTTGCAATTCTCTCTCACTCCTGCAACAGACACTCTTCAAGCTTATGCCAACACTATCATTCCAGTTTCAGGGACGATCACAGTTCCAGTAAGCTACAAAAATGTCACTTTAGACAGATTCACTTTCTATGTAGCTAAAGACCGAAGCCTAATGGGGGGTAAATCTTTTCAATAGGCTTGGATTCAAACGCACTGACCTCACCGGAGCCCACATTAATAGGATTGATGATGCAGATTATACACGCCAGTATCCTTCCTTATTTACTGGATTTGGGGAGATCAAGAGGTACTGTCCTGATCCCCGCACTGACACCTCAAGTCAACCAGTTTCACACAATTTGAGATGGCTGCCATTTGCAATCTGTGCTGAAGTGTCACAGGTGCTGAAACAACTAGAAGCAAACGGTATCATTGAGCGAATTAACTCATCACCATGGATATCAAATCTAGTCATTGCAAGATGGAAAAATGACTAGCTTAGACTATGCATTGACCTTAAGGCAGTCAACAAAGTTACCATTCCAGACAAGTATACACTTCCTACAATCCAAGAACTGTCAGCATCATTTCATGACTCCATAGTCTTCACAAAGCTTGATATACGACGGAGTTATCTCCAGATACTTCTAGTAGAACAAAGTCGATATCTTACAGCTTTTGTTATCCATGAAGGTGTGTTTCAGTACCGCAGAATGCCAAACGGATCAAGTTCAGCACCTAGTATATTCCAGAAGATTGTTTCTTCAGTCCTGTCGAATGTTGAGGGGACGCTCAACCTATTTGGTGAAGTTGTTGTCTACGGAAGTGACAAAGCTGAACATGATCAACAATTATCAGCAGTGCTCACTCGACTAGCAAAACATAATTTGATGCTAAACAAGGACAAAAGCACATTTGCGGCACCCGCGATTGACTTTCTAGGTTACTGCGTGACAGCAGCTGGAGTAAAGCCTTCACACTCTCTGACTGGAAAGATGTCAGCCAAACTTATGATAAGTTGTAATTTTCGCATGGCACTGGCCATTCTTAAGCCATCACTACCAGTTAACGAGAATGTCAGAGCAAAAGTAGATGAAATCACAAAACGACAAGGTAAAATTAAAGCATACTTTGACAAATGTACAGGAGCAAGAGAACCACAGTTTAAAGTTGGAGCTTGGGTTCAAGTCAAATGGCCAAATTGTGACCACAAACTTACTTCATCAGATTCAGGTCCAAAGCAGATTAAACGTTTGCTCGGTACCAACACTTAGCTGTTGGATGACAACACCAAGTGGAGTGCGAGACATTTGATACAGAGCAGACCAGGATATTTTGAGGATAGTGGTTATGAGAATACATTTCCTTTTGCTATGAGTGATATTAATAATCCGCCTCATCAAGCTGATCAAACAGATTCACAACCTCAAATTCATAAATCTAATCGCAGACCTAAGAGACCTTCCTATCGCAAAGACTATTTCTGTACTTAGAGAAAACAGACAAACTGAACACTAAGAAATAACTTGATATATATGTTTGATGTATCGAATACATTAATTAAAAATAATGTTTTTAGTCAAAAGGGGGAAAAATGTAGTGTTTGATCTGTATTTGATTGCATTAGTCTGCTTACTGATCAGTGTTCACTGTGTTTGATTGTTTAAGCTTATGGGTAGAGTTGAAAAGCTGAAACTGAAACTAAAAAGAGACAAGACAAGAGACAAGAATATTCTAGTAACTATAAATGTGTTCTGAGAAAGACATTGTTCAGAGATCTTGTAAGTGCAGGGATATTTTAAAATGCTGTAAATAAACCCAGTTGGCGATTTAATACAAGTGCGATAGCTGCATTGTTCTGAGATAAATCAGACATATAATATTCAGCAACCAGGTGGAAATATAACACCAAGTAAGGAATACAAAATGGATGCCATCTGTCTTGAATTCAAACCAATTTTCACCTGCATACAACAGTTGGTCCTGCTCTCTGTGGCTACTGCATTAAATTACATAGGATATAAGGCACAGAAAAAGGCCATTTGGCCCAACAAGTCCATGCCAGCATTTTTACTCCACTCTAGTCTCCTCCCATCTTTCCTCATATAAATCTTTCGGTAACCCTCTTTTTCCTTCTCCCTCATATGCTTGTCTAGCTTCCCCTTAAATGTGTCTATACTATTTGCTTCAACCACTCCCTGTGGTAGCCAGTTCCACATTCTCACCACTGTTTGGATAAAGAAGTTTCTTCTGAATTCCCTGTTGGATTTCTTGTTGACTGTCTTATATTGATGGCCTCTAGTTATGTTCTTCCCCACAAGTGGAAACACTCAGTATCCACTCTATCAAAACCTTTCATAATTTTAAAGACCTCCACTAGGTCTCCCCTCAGCCTTCTTTTTTGAACAGAAAAGAGACCCAGCCTCTTCATCATTTCCGCACATTTCAGGTATCATCCTTGTAAATCTTCTCTGCACCTTCTCCAGTTCCTCTGTATCCTTTTTATAATACGGTGGCCAAATTGCAAGCCATACTCTAAGTGTGGCCTAACCAAGGTTCGATACAGGTTTAGCGTAACCTCCCTACTTTTCAATTCTATCCCTCCAGAACTAAAGCCTAGTGCTTGGTTTACTTTTTTTTAATGACCTTGCTAACCTATGGCACAGCTTTTAGTGATTGATGTGGACAGGAGACCTGGGGCCTACAGCAGGTAGGTGAAGATAACATTTTAAATAATCAAAGGGCCAAGTGCTGGAGGAAGACCCACTCCAAGGAAATCGTTGGAGTCCCGGGGTCTGCAGCCCCTTCTGTGTTGCATAAAACCTTCCCCCCGGGCTGCTGCTGGGAGGCTGCCTCCATTTAGCTGGCGGCCTCCTCATACGACAGAGAATTGACCCACTGTCCGCAAAATGGCTCCTAATTGGGCCTTTAAGAATGGAAATTGGCAACCTGCCTCCAGTCTCACCGTTGGTAAAATGCCTTGATGACGGGACGGAGCTGGGGAGCTGAACCGATGTGGCTGCCCACGATTTTATCGGCCCTCTGCCTCCAAGCTGCCGGTAAAATGCAGCCCCTTGTTTTTGATTCCAAAGTTCAAATCGTTAATGTAAATTGTGAACAGCAGTGGTCCCAACACTGATCCCTATGGAACATCACTTCCTACCTCCTGCCACTCTGAATAACTACCCTTTACTCCCACTCTCTGCTTTCAGTCTTGAAGCCCAGCTAGCAATCCATTCCTCAAATCTGAGGAGATCTATGCAAGCACCGTCTGTATGAATGACGCAATTTAACTTCAAATTATAAAGCGTTTTGATAGACAGAACAGGAAAAGACTGAATTCTCTGGTTGGAGAGGGGATGGCACTAAGAAGGTGAGGAAAGCTGTTGGGAAAGAATTGTTTGCACAGAAGTTAGTTGGAGCATGGAATGATTTACTAAACTGAATGGTTGAGGCAGAGCCCAGTGCCTTCTTTAACAGAGGACTGAATAAATATTTGATCAGGGTTACTGGGAGAGAGCAGAGATTAGTATTGGAGTGCTCTAGCAAAGTTCTAGGATAAACATGGTGGGCAGAATGGTCTCATTTTGCTGTAAACTCCTATGGATCTATGAGCAGCCCAAATCCTAGAATCATGGAATGGACAGCACAGAAGGAGGCCATTCAGCCCATCGTGCCTGTGCTAGCTCTTTGATAGAGCTATCCAATTAATCCCAATCCCTTGCTCATTCTTCATAGCCTTGTAAATGTTTTCCATTTAAGTATGTATCCAATTCCCTTTCAAAAGTTCATACTGATCTGCTTCCACCAGTCTTTCAGGCAGTGTGGCGCAGTGGTTAGCATCGCAGCCTCACAGCTCCAGTGACCCGGGTTCAATTCTGGGTACTGCCTGTGTGGAGTTTGCAAGTTCTGCGTGGGTTTCCTCCGGGTGCTTTGGTTTCCTCCCACAGCCAAAGACTTGCAGGTTGATAGGTTAATTGGCTATTAGCAATTGCCCCTAGTATAGGTAGGTGGTAGGGAAATATAGGGACAGGTGGGGATGTGGTAAGAATATGGAATTACTGTAGGATTAGTATAAATGGGTGGTTGATAGTCGGCACAGACTCGGTGGGCCGAAGGGCCTGTTTCAGTGCTGTATCTCTTTAAAAAAAAATTACAACAACTCACTGTGTAAAAAAAAACTCCATCTTCCCTCTTGTTCTTTTGTCAATTACTTTAATTCTGTCTTCTCTGGTTAGCTATTCTTCTGTCACTGGAAGGGTGAAAGGTCACAGACCTGAATTGTTAACTCTGTTTCTCTCTCCACAGATGCTGCCAGACCAGCTGAGCATTTTCTGTTTTTACTTCTGTCACTGGAAACAGTTTCTCCTTATTTAGTTTTACAAAATAGTTCATGGTTTTGATCACCTCTATTAAATCTCCTTTCAATCTTCTTTGCTCTAGGGTGAACAACCCTAGATTCTCTAGTCTCTCCACAAAACTGAAATGTAGTCTAAGAGTCTGAAAGGGTTAATGTTTGAGACAGTGAGAGTAACACCTCCCATTGTGATGATGTAAGAGATCACGGGCTGGATTTTCGAGATCTGTGGTGGCTGGGTGGGGGGGGGGGGGGGGGTGGGGGGGGAGGTCCGGAAGATTGTACCGGCAGTGGCCCACCATGCCGGGAGTGCCGGGCCTGATCTTACCGGCGACAGCGAGGCTCCATGGCGCCCCCCCACCCCCCCCCCCCCCCCCGTCGCTGGGTGATGGGACTCGACTTTGAATATGTAAATTAAGAAAATGAATATATTTTAATAAAATTGTCAGCGATCTTACCTGCTGCCTGGGATCTTCCAAGTGGCGGCCAGCACTCATGCGCCTTCACTTTCCCATCCTGGGAAAGCTGGTGCCACTGAGATGGGGAAGGGGATACCTTAGAATTTTCAATGTAGTCGGGGGGGGTGGGGGGAAGCGTAATGGGGTGAAATGTGCATGAATAGTGTAGGGGAGGGGCTGAAGGGGTAACCTCTGCACTTTGAACAGATTGTGGGGGTGAGGGGGGAAGGTCAAGTCTTACATGTAAGTCTTTTCGTGGGGGAGAGAGGGCAATTATTATCTGTAAGTGTTATTGGGCGGGGAAGGGGCAATATTTTTTATTGCAGTGTAGTGGGGGGCGGGGGGGGGGGTACTGCTGGAGTCGCAGAACCTGGCACCACCATGTGATCGGGGGTGGGGAGTCGCCCGACCAGCGTATTATCTTGAGCCGCTGCATGGTAGATCGTGGAGGTATGGCAGCGCCATTTTTTTCAACCTGGTGGTGGGAGAATAAAATTCAACCCCACATGTGCAATGGGCTTGGGGAGAAGCAAGAAGCCTCATGCAGAGTCAGAGCTAGACAGGCTTAAGGAAAGTGCATATAGTCCATGTAAATATAATAAATGAGTTACTATTTAGCTTTACAACTTCAAAATCTCTGTAAACTAAGCTCAACCTAGTAGCTGAAATGCTAGCAACAATATACAATATGGTGGCAGGGGTGAACACACCCAAAAAATATTAAGAAGCCTAACGTGGTATAGTAGTGCCAAAAGACTGCAGATTTCATGCAGAGGCTGCAAAGAGCTCCACAGATGCTAAACTGATATGTATCTTGACACCTAGGAAGATACCACATCCATTGCCGAAGCAATTCCAAATATAGTTAGAGGAGATGACCAGGGATGGGAGTCATTTCTCCTGTCGCAAAACCAACAGAGTGGTGTTTGGGAATAGTTTCAGTTCCTTAACCAAACTGCACTTTTTGCATTTGTGTAGATGTAACTCAGCTCACTAAGGCTGTCACAAGGGAAATTCATTCAATGTCCTCAGCAGACGAAAGCTATCCAAAAGTATTATGTTCACGAAACTCGAGGTGAATAGTGGCTTTTAGCAAGTTCCATTGGGCGAGAAGTCAAGATCACTGACAACCTTCATCACTCCATTTGGAAGATTTTGTTTCAATTGTTTATCATTCGGTATAACATCAGCACCTGATATATTCCAAAGGACTATGTCAAACATTTTACAGGGCCTTAAAGGAGTAATATGCCATTTGGACGACATCTTAATCCATGGTGAATCCGTTGAAGAACATGACCTGAGAGTTAGAGAAGGTTTGAATTGTTTACAGGAAGAAGGCCTGACACTTAATGAAAACTGTGAATTCTCAAGAAAGTCTATTCATTTCTTAGGACACATTGTTAGTAGCAAGGACATATTGGCAGACCCGCAAAAGACGAGAGCTGTTAGCGAATTCCCAATTCCTACTTCTGTGCAAGATCTTCAACGATTCCTTGGAATGGTTAATCAGTTGGCAAAATATTTGCCCAATCTAATGCAAGTTATTGATCCCTTAAGACAACTCTTAAAGAAAGATCAAGCGGGTGTTGGAATGCACATCAAGAGCAGGCATTCGAAGGGTCAAGGAAATGCTGGTTTTGCCAGAGATCTTACTGCATTATAACCCTTCACTACCAACCACAATTGCAGCAGCCACCTCATCCACAGGGCTAGGGGCAGTCTTTTTTTCAGAACAGTCAAGTGGATGTAGAAGACAGATCTATTATCCGGCACGAGCATTGTCTGAGACTAAGACAAGGTACGCTGTGTTACAACTGAGGCAGGAGGAGTGCACTGTTAATTCAGTCCCACTTCTCCACAGGTCACAGCATATCAATAAATTTTCCCACTTACTGAAGCAGCCAATTAAATACTCTATTTGTCCCCAGAATAAAGCACACCAACCAGGTTTCTTTAATAAACAACAAAAATTATCCATTTATGATAAACCAAGTCTTAACCAATAATGAAGTAAATATATACATAAATTCACTTATTAAAGCTCCTTATTTTTCCCTAGCCCTCACGCACATGCACATACATCCAAAAACCGGTTAACCAGGAAAAAAAGGGATTTTTGTTTCCATCCGTTACAAAGAAATTGAAGGAATAAAAAAGAAACTTAGACTGCAATGATCTCGAAAGAAGTCCTTTGATTTGGGGAGGTGTCCCAAAGTTGAATAGTTGGATGCGACTCAAATTTTTCCAGGTGAGGTTGATGAACAATCTGTTTGGGCAGACATTCAAAGAAATTCAATGGCAGAAAGCTTCACATAGGTCTTCCATCAGGTGTGCAGCAGCAGGTGTCAGTTCTCACCCACATTCGATGCAAAAGGTCCTTTTAAAGATGCAAGGTTTCTGCAAATGTTCAGGGTTTCTTCAAAAATGTAGGAGGCGACAATACCATTTCATACAGGCTTTTGCTTTTTCAGAGCAGGAATTCTTTATAAAGAGGTAATACTTGTCTGCTTTTTCTTCTGATCTCCTGGCAGGTCTATATGCAGATTCCAACTGCTTGCTTTTAGTCCAAAAATCAGTATCTTTTAACAGTTCAAAGTGAAACTAAACTTTTCTAAGCAAGTCTCATGCTAAGTCATAAATTCTGTCTTGTCACAACAAAGGGTAGCTCTTAGGTTAAAAGCCCCCTGTGGTTTCCTTAAAATCACCTGATTTCCAGTATTTGTTTACTGGTCAAAACCAGGAACCTCTTGTTGACCTTATTTTTTTTTCTTTTAAAAGCATCCAAAAAGTTCAGCTATCTCCAGATGTTTCAATGTCCATGAAATCTTTTTTTAGCTTTTAAAAATATGGATTCCACGTTTTAACGAAAAATATGGACTCTTGTAACAGCTGTCATAGAGAAAGAAGCTCTCGCTGTCACATGGGCTTATGAAAAGTTCTCAGATTGTATTATTGGCTTGCTATTGAGACAGACCACAAACCCTTAGTTTCCTTATGAAAAGGAACTCGCTGGAATGCCTTCGAGAATTCAGAGATTCCGGTGGGGGCTAATGATTTTCACGTACAAAACGGTGTATATACAAGGCAAGATTCAAACTTCCGCAGATGCTTTATCTAGAGCTACTGTTGACCATCCTACACAACAGGATGTTAACTTCGTGGACCAGGTTGAGTTGTACTCAGAGTACACTGTGTCACAATGCCCGGCAAGTACACAAAACTCCAAGAAATTCATGAGGCTCAGAAGCGAGTTGAGGAATGCATCCAAATATACCAATATTGCACACGAGGTTGGCCACAGCAATGTCCCAGTGGTAAAGTGATGAAAATTTTCTTTGCATTCAGGAAGCAGTTCAGTATTGTGGATGATTTGCTGGTGTATAACGACAAGCTGGTGATTCTGGTCTCACTCCGGACGGATATATTGCAAAGATTACATCAGGGCCACATGGGTATCATGAAATGCAGAGCATGGCCTCAGTCATCCATCTGGTGGCCGGGAATATCCAGAGATATCGAACAAATGATCTCTAATTTCCAAGTATGCACAGTGCACACACCAGACCAGAGGGAACCCCTTCTATCGACACCATTTACAGCCAGACTGTGGGAACATCTAGGGATGGATCTATTTATGTTCCATGGGAAATCCCACATGATCGTGGCTGACTATTTTTAAAGAAGGACGAAGTGAAATAGTTGTATACAACGACTACCACATCTGTCATTTGCATTTTACAGGAGATCTTGGCAAGCATGGCATTCCTGATGATGTTGTGCCAGATAATGGACCACAATTTGCAAATGAATACTTCACACAATTTGTGGGAAAATGTGGATTCATACATCTAACAAGTTCCCCGAGATAGCCTCAATCTAATGGTGAAGCAGAAAGGCGGGTCAGAACTATTAAAGTGTTGCTGGAGAAAAACACAGACTTTCAAACGGCACTCTTAAACTACAGATCTACTCCATTGCTATGTGTAAGGTCCCCCCACCAAGCTGAACTGAGGGGCTGGATCCATGGGAAACCCCTCAAACTGTATCGGAGAAATTTTGTGTGCTGTAAATGTAAAAATGTATATGGCATGACAATGAAATGGAAGGGTTGTGAGGCAACTCATGATTGTATAGAAGGAAACTGATCACCTTTGCACTGTTTGTATTTTTTGACTTGATGCTGTTTTAAACTGTTTGGGAATGTAATTTTTACAGATTTTTATGAATAAAGTATATTTTGGAAATTAAAAAAAAAATCTACTCCATTGCTACGTGGATTAGCACCGTCCGAGTTGCTGATGGCGAGAAAGCTCAAAACCTAACTTACTACCTTATCCAAAAAACTACTTCCAAGGCTAGAGCTCCAGGATTATCGGAGAGTTTAAGACAGACAAGACCTATAGGAAGCAACCAAGTGCAGAATTACAATGTCGTACCAGAAACCTAACCAAGTTGATGGAAGGGCAAAAGGTATGGCTACAAGACTAAAGCAGAGAAGGAGGATTTAGCCAGCGAGATGAAACTCATAACAGATCTTATTTAGTACATTCTCCAGAAGGTACTATAAGACAAAATGGAGGAAACCCTTATTCTTATTCCTCAAAGACGTCAACCAGTCGTATATTTGGATGAACCAGATGTTGATCCTGAAGTTCAGAGAAAACTGAATACTACAAACATCAATGAAAGCCATCCAAGTCATCGACTAAGAGTTCTGAGAAAGACTACTGATCTTCCAAGTCCAACAAGAACATGATCAGGAAGAGTGGTTAAGCCTCCTGACAAATTGAATCTGGGATGTCAGAAACTTGGGGGTGGGGGGGGTTGCGGGGAGATGGGGTAGTAACTAAAGTAAAAATGAATGTATATATATTAGAAATGTATATGGACAAAGACTTGGGGGAGATGTAGTATAAGGGGTTGAAAGGGTTAATGTTTGGGACAGTGAGAGTAACACCTCCCACTGTGATGATAATGTAAAAGATTGCACGTGCAATGGGCTTGGGGAGAAGCAAGAAGCATCATGAAGAGTAAAAGCTAGATGGACTTATGGAAAGTGCATATCGTCTGTATAAATATAATAAATGAGTCTCAGTTTAGATTTACAACAACTCCGAGATCTCTGTAAATCAAGCTCAACCTAGCAACTGAAATGCTAGCAACAATATGCAACATGAAGTCCCTCAACTCATTCCAGTAAATCCCCTCTTCACCCTCTCTCAGGCCTTAACATGCTTCTTGAAGTGTGGTGGCCAGAATTGACCACAATATTCCAGCTGAGGCCTAATCGGTGTTTTATAAAGGTTCAGCCTAACTTCCTTGCTTTTGTACTCTCTTCCTCTATTGATAAATCCACGGATCCCATAAGCTTTTTGAACAGCCCTCTCAACTAGTTCTGCCACCTTCAAAGGTTTCTGTACACACACAAGCAGGTCTCTCTGTTCCTGCACAATCAGTCTAGCCAACATGCTATCCGACAGGAGTCTTAAGATTTTTGTTTGGTCTTGGAGTTAAGGGCTGACACTGCAATGATTTTCTTCTTCTATATCCTGAGGCGTGTTGAACTTGGACTGTTTGGAAACAATTCTAACTGAAATGATAATCTGCAGTTTCACAGGCCATAACACATGGGACAGCTGGTTACAGTGCCAAAATTACAACACATCTATTGTTCAATGAAGAGCCGATTCTTAGCGAAGTTCTTTAAACAGAATCAACATTTTTACAATGGTCATGTAAATGATTCACTTTCTATTTTTGCTAACAGGCAAACCTCGCTTTTCTGGGAAGAAAGAGAGAGACGACACTCCCAAATAAGTTTAAGTACCTTTGCTTTATTAATTATGGCTGTGTATGTATGGCTAGGGACCTCGGAGATATTTTCTACTTGAATTTTGTGTCCATCAAAGTAAACATGCGATTTTGTTTGCAACACTTCCAAAATCTAATACGTTACATTGTATTGGCTGTAGGTAGTAAGGGAGGCAAAGACATTCTTAGATTAGTGTGAGGCGGCCAATGTAAAATGGAGTATAGGTACCCACAGGGGGCAGAACTATACTTTACGGATGCTTATCAGAACAAATGAGATCCAAGGAAGGCTGAGGTGAATTGTATTGCCCTATGTCGGCTTCTACAAAATGTCTTTCTCTGATTGAAGGAAAAAGAAGGTAATATGCTTCCAAAGGTATGGGAACATGTTGACATAAAGGTTTAATAGAGTGGTAATTGAGAGTAAAGCTATAACAACATCAAGAGTTGCCGTTTGGTGCATAATTTCTGATCAGTCTACATTCTTTCCCACAGATGGTAACTTCTGTGTATTAAAGCATTCAATGTAGGTGTAACTATAATTAATGCTCTTATAAGTGTTAATGGGGAGGGTCTCACAAGGATCGGTGCTGGAACCACTGTTGTTCATAATTTACATTAACGATTTGGACTTTGAAATCAAAAGCACAAGTTCTATATTTGATGATGACACCAAATTGGGGGGAGCAGTCAATTCCTAGGAGGACTGCAACAAATTACAGGAGGACATTAATAAACTTGAAGAATGGGCAAGTAATTGGCAAATGAAATTCAACACAGATAAATGTGAGGTAGGACATTCTGGTAAGAAGAATTGGGAGGTTACTTATTACTTAAATCATAGAATGGTTACAGCACAGAAGGAGGCCATTTGGCCCGTCATGTCTGTGCCAGCTCTCTGCAAGAGCAATTCACCTAGTCCCTCTCTCCTGCCTTTCCCCTATAGCCCTGCAATTTTTAAAAAATCTTTTTGAATAATTATCTAGTTCTCTTTTGAAGGCCTCAATTGAATCTGTCCCCACCACACTCTCAGGCAATGCATTCCAGATCCTAACCACTCGGAAGGTGCGATTTTAGGTGGGGTAGAGGAACAAAAAGGATCTCAGAGTACAAATACATCAATCACTAAAAGTTGTGCCATAGGTTTGAGAGGCCATAAAAAAAGCAAACCAAGCACTAGGCTTTACTTCTAGAGGGATAGAATGAAAATTAAGGAAGTTATGCTAAATCTTTATTGAACCTTGGTTAGACCACACTTAGAGTACTGCAAGCACTTCTGGTTGCCATATTATAAAAAAGATATATAGAGACACACACCGGAGAGGGTGCAGAGAAGATTTACAAGGATGATACTGAAATGTGAGGGTTTACATATCAGGAAATGATGAAGAGGCTGGGTCTTTTTTCTCTTGAAAAAAGAAGGCTGACGGGTGACCCAATAGAGGTCTTTAAAATTATGAAAGGTTTTGATACAGAGAGAATGTTTCCACTTATGGGGAAGAGCAGAACTAGAGGCCGTCAAGATAAGATAGTCACCAAGAAATCCAATAGGGAATTTAGAAAAAACTTCTTTACCCAAAGAATGGTGAGAATGTGGAACTCACTACCACAGGGAGTGGTTGAAGCAAATAGTATAGATGCATTTAAGGGGAAGCTAGACAAGCATATGAAGGAGAAATGAATAGAGGGATATGATGATAGATTTAGATGAGGAAAGATGGAAGAAGACTTGAATTGAGCATAAATGCCAGCATGGATCGGTTGGGCCGAATGGCCTTTTTCTGTGCTATATATCCTATGTATGTAATTCTCTTCACCCCCGTAGTCAGAGCTGAGCTGGCATTTCTCACAGTGGAGATGAATCTGGACATGGCAGATTCTTGGAGATGGGAATCCAAGAGCACACAGGCATTCACAAGAGATACCCCAATTGAACTTACCACCTCTGCCACTTGAGGGGCAGCACTGTAGATGGCCTTAGTGTTTCTTTGTGCTCCATGGTGGACTACTACTCTGTTAAACAGGAATGAATGATTGTACTGATTGATGAAGCTAGACCTCTGTGTCTTACTGAACTTTTGAAAAGTGATTTTTTTTTTGCACCTGTTTTCTCAGCGATATCGCAAGCAATGATTAGCCTGCTTGTCTACTGACAAACATTTCCTCCATGCTCTGATGCAGAAAAGTAGGTAGAATCCATAAGGAGAAACCTAAATGAAGATGTTGTTGGCAGACTTTGCCTGGTGCATAGAGTAGGTGGGTCCGGCCATATGTAACACCAGCAGGCGCAAGATTGAAATGCAAGATTCCTCCAACAGAAAATTTAAGCTATTGACCCCAATTGATCCCTAAGTTTTCAGCAGGTCTGGCAGCATCTGTGGAGAGAAAAACAGAGTTAATGTTTCAGGTCTGAGACCTTTCATCAGAACTGTCAAAAGTTAGAAATGTAATAGGTTTTGAGCAAGTGAAAGGTGGGGTGGGGGGAGAAGAACAAAAGGGAAGGTCTCTGATATGGTGGAGGGCAGGAGAGATTAAATGACAAAAGGTTTCATGGTACAAAGCTAAAGGGAGTGGTAATGGGACAAATAAAGAATGTGTCTAGAGGAGGTGTGAATGGCAGGATAGCAAACAACATTCGCACCATGCAAGTGCCAGGCAATAACCATCTCCAATAAAGAGAGAATCTAACCACCTCCACTTGACATTCAATGGCATTATCATCACTGAACCCACTGCCCGCTCCCCAACCCCGTCACCACTATCAATATCCTGGGGGTTACCATTGACCAGAAACAGAATTGGACCAGCCATATAAATACTGTGGCTACAAGAGCAGGTCAGAGGCAGGAAATTCTGCAGTGAGGAACTCCCATCCTGACTGCCAAAGCCTGTCTACCATCTACAAGGCACAAGTCAGGACTGTAATGGAATACTCTTCACTTGCCTAGAGGAGTGTGGCTCCAACAACTCTCAGAAAGTTTGACACAATCCAGAACAAAGAGGCCCACTTAAGCGGCACCCATCCACCACCTTAAACATTCACTCCCTCCATCACCAAAGCACAGTGGCAGCAGTGTGTACCATCTACACGATGCACTGCAGCAACTCAGCATGCCTCCTTCGACAGCACCTTCCAAACCCACGACCTCTTCCACCTAGAAGAACAAGGACATCAGACACATGGGAACACCTGCAAGTTCCCCTCCAAGTCACACGCCATCCTGACTTCAAACTATATCACCTATATCAAACTATATGGGCAACAAATGCTGGCTTTGTCAGTGATGCCCACATCCCATGAAAGAATAAAAAAAAAGACACAAAGTAAAGGGATTAAGAAAGAACCAAGAGGCGTTCTGCCCTCCACCCTATCACATACCTTCCCTTTTGTTCTCCTTCCGCCTCCCACCTTTCCCTTGCTCAAAACCGATTACATTTCTAATTTTTGCCAGTTCTGATGAAAGGCCACAGACCTGAAAGTTTAACTCTGTTTCTCTCTCCACAGATGCTGCCTGACCTGCTGAGTATTTCCAGCACTTTCTGTTTTCGTTTCAAATTTCCAGCATCTGCAGTATTTTGCTTTTGTATTAAACTGAACCCACTTGTACTCATGTGATCAGGTCATTTAAGCTGGCCGTACACACACCCAGGAGGCTCATTCAGGCAGGGCCTTGCGCTGGGAAATGGGAGTCCTGCAGAGGCACTTACAGCTGCAGGCGGCAAAGCCTCCACCTCCGATATGAGTGTGGATGAGGGTTTTTTCAGCTTTCTCAGCCCACTATCTTCTGCTGCTTCATTAATGGCCGATCCTGTATTGTACAATCAGAGAAGAGCTGCTCACTGATAATTCTACAGTGTTCCATTCCATTCGCAACTCCTCCAATAACAAAGAAGCCCATACCAGCAAACAGCAATACCTGGGCAACATCCATGCTTGGGCTGACATGTGTCAGGTAACATTTAAGCCTCATAGGTGCCCATCAATGAACATA
This sequence comes from Heterodontus francisci, assembly GCF_036365525.1. Classification (NCBI taxonomy): domain Eukaryota; kingdom Metazoa; phylum Chordata; class Chondrichthyes; order Heterodontiformes; family Heterodontidae; genus Heterodontus; species Heterodontus francisci. Next base: position 14,365,572 of record NC_090406.1, read on the forward strand.
GAGTCACAGAGTCATAGCGTTTTACAGCACAGAAACAGGCCCTTTGGCCCAACGTGCCTGCATCAACCATCAATCACCTGTTCAATCTAATCCCATTTTCCAGCACTTGGCCCGTAGCCTTGTATGCTATGGCATTTCAAGTGCTCATCTAAATACTTCATAAATGTTGTGAGGGTTCCTGCCTCTACCACCCCTTCAGGCATTGTGTTCCAGATTCCAACCACCTTCTGGGTGAAAAGATTTTTCCTCAACTCCCCTCTAAACCTTCTGCCCCTTACCTTAAATCTATGCACCTGGATATTGACACCTCTGCTCAGGGAAAAAGTTCCTTCCTATCTAACCTATCAATGCCCCTCATAATCTTGTATACCTCAATCAGGTCCCCCCTCAGCCTTCTCCACTCCAAGGAAAACAACCCCAGCCGATCCAGTCTCTCTTCATAGCTGAAATTCTCCAGCCCAGGCAACATCCTGGTGAATCTCCTCTGCACCCTCTCCAGTGCAATCACTTCCTTCCTATAGTGTGGTGACCAGAACTGTACACAGTACTCCAGCTGTGGCCTAACCAGCATTTTATACAGCTCTAACATAACCTCCCTGCTTTTATATTCTATGCCTCGGCTAATAAAGGTAAGTATCCCGTATGCCTTCCTAACTACCTTATCTACCTGTGTTGCTGCCTTCAGTGATCTATGGACAAGCACCCTAATGTCCCTCTGACCATCTGTACTCCCGAGGGTCCTACTATCCATTGTATATTCCTTTGCCTTGTTAGTCCTCCCAAACTGCATCATCTCACACTTCTCAGGATTAAACTCCATTTGCCACTGCTCCGCCCATCTTACCAGCCCATCTATATCGCCCTGTAATCTAAGTCTTTCCTCCTCACTATTTACGACACCACCAATTTTCGTGTCATCTGTGAACTTACTAATCGTACCTATGATATTCATGTCTAAATCATTAATGTACAATACAAACAGTAAGGGTCCCAGCACCGATCCCTGCAGTTCCCCACTGGTCACAGGCCTCCAATTGCAAAAACAACCCTCGACCATCACCCTCTGCTTCCTTCCACTAAGCCAATTTTGGATCCAATTTGCCAAATTACCCTGGATCCCATGGGCTCTTACCTTCTTAACCAATCTCCCATGCGGGACCTTATCAAAAGCCTTACTGAAGTCCATGTAGACTACATCAGCTGCTTTACCCTCATCTACGCACCTCCTCGAAAAATTCAATCAAATTTGTCAGACACGATCTCCCCCTGACAAAGCCATGCTGACGATTCCTGATTAATCCCTACCTCTCCAAGTGGAGATTAATCCTGTCTCTCAGAATTTTTTCTAATAATTCCCTTACCACTGACTTTAGACTCACAGGCCTATAATTACCTGGTTTATCCCTGCTACCCTTCTTGAATAATGGTACCACATTCGCTATCCTCCAGTCCTCTGGTACCTCTCCTGTGGCCAGAGAGGATTTGAAAATTTGTGTCAGGGCCCCTGCTATCTCCTCCCTGGCCTCACATAACATCTTCAAGCCCCTTCCAACTTTCAATAGGCCACTATCATCTTTTACTGAATGCCTACTGTGACTACAATGTCCTGATACAAAATATAAAGGAAGCTGTCTTACTGACATATAAAACACAAATGTCAAAAACCTTGGCTACTGCATTCATAAGATAAGTGAGGCTTTTAATAGTTGTTACTGGGATTCTTTCCAGATATGTGTACATATTGATGTATATACTTAAATATCTGTGAGTATAATATGTGCCAAATCTGTTTGCAAATGACTTGTTTCCCCATAAATTGCTTGATGAGTAACACCAAATACATAAATCGATATACATTTAAAGGAATTTAACTGTTAAACGTAAACATGCATTTTACCGCTAATAGTATCCTTGCTTCTCCTTCACACAAGGTATTCTGGGAAGAAAAAAGTGGCCCAATTTAATGCACTGTGGTTTTATTCATTACCCATGATACTAAAACTTGATGTTTTGGCCCTCCCAAACCATGCGTAAGGTTTGGATAAAATGACAGGATTTCACACAGAACGCAGAGTAGGAAAAGGAAGGGTTCTTGTTCCCTGGTATTCTTTTAATGAATGGAATAATATTGTTGTCATGGATGTGAACAAAACTTGAAGTGGCCCAAGTTGGGCGATTTTGGAATGAGTCAGCATTTGGTCAAATCTGGCCCAGTTTAGATACCACTGTGGCAAGAATATATCTATTTTCCCATTTGATCTCGTGGAGGCATCTAAATGATGATTGCGTACCAATTTTCTTTTATTGGACATGGCTGGCAAGGCCAGCATATATTGTTCATTCCTATGATATAACTAAATTGTTTGCTCGGCCACTTCAGAGGGCAGTTAAGAGCCAGCCATGTTGGTGTGAGACTGGAGTCACACATGGGGCAGACAAGGTAAGGACGGCAGATTTCCTTCCCTATCGGACATTAGTGAAAGGTTTTTTTAATGAGAATCCGACAAGGTCATGGTCACTATTACTGATACCAACTTTTTATTTCCAGATGTTTTTAAAACTCATATTCTATGGATTATTAAGAAAGACTTGTGTTTAGATAGTGCCTTTCAAGACCTGTCCAGGCTTCTGCATTATAACACAAGAACACAAGAAATAGGAGCAGAAGTAGACTTTATGGCCCATTGAGCCTGCTCTGCCATTCAATACGATCATGGCTGATCTTGGGCTTCAACTCCACTTTCCTGCACGCTCACCATATCCCTTGATTCCCTGTGAGACCAAATATCTATCGATCCCAGCCTTAAATGTATTCAATGATGGAGGATCCACAACCCTCTGGGGTAGAGAATTCCAAAGATTCACAACCCTTTGAGTGAAGTAATTTCTCCTCATCTCAGTCCTGAATGATTGACCCCTTATCCTGAAACTGTGCCCCTGTGTTCGAGATTCCCTGACCAATGGGAACAATCTCTCAGCTTCTACCCTATCAAGCCCTTTCAGACTCTTGTATGTCTCAATTAGATCGCCTCTCATTCTTCTAAACTCCAGAGAATATAGGCGCAATTTACTCAGCCTCTTATCATAGGACAACCCCCTCATCCCAGGGACCAATCTAGTAAATCTTCACTGCACTGCCTCCAGTACAAGAATATCCTTTCTTAAATGTGGAGACCAAAACTGCACACAGTATTCCAGGTGTGGTCTCACCAAAGCCCTGGACAATTTTAGTAAGATTTCTTTATTCCTGTACTCCAATCCCCTTGCAATAAAGGCCAACATGCCATTTACCTTCCTAATAGCCTGCTGCACATGCATGTTAACTTTGTGCTTTCCTTGTACAAGTACCCCCAAGTCTCTCTGAACATCGACACTTACCAGTTTCACACCTTTTACAAAAATTCTGCTTTTCTATTTTTATGATCGAAGTGAACAACTTCGCACTACCCTACATTATACTCCATTTGCCATCTTGTTGCCCACTCACTTGACCTGTCTATATCTCTTTGCAGCCTCTCTACATCCTTCCCACAGCTTACCTTTCCACCAAGCTTTGTATCATCAGCAAACTTAGATACATTACTCACTGTCTCTTCATCCAAGTCATTAATATAGATTGTAAATAGCTGAGGTCCCGGCATTGATCCTTGTGGCACTCCACTATTCACTGCCTGCCAACTTGAAAATGCCCCATTTATGCCCACTCTCTGCTTCCTGTCTGTTAACCAATCCTCTTCCACGCTAATATATTACCCCCAACAACATGAGCCCTTATCTTACCTAGTACAATAACATAGTACTACGCTACCATATCCATTTCCCTCTTGTTTTGTTGAGTGGTGTTGGGTGTGAATTGAGCGAAAGGATGCTATCTGTTTCTATTTTCTGGCAGCATGTTGGAAGAGGTGAGTTTGTCTGTAATTGATCTGCTACAGAATTGACCATAAATCCATTTTCTCCAGCAGTATTGTGTTTACAGGACAAGGGATAATGCATCCGTGTTAGTTGCTAATCTAGAAAGACTGTAACACTTGATTGAGTTTGGAGGAATAGTTTTGGCTTTGCTAAATTCAGGTGACTGAATTGAAATTGCAAAGAACTTATAATCACATCCCTCTTCTGTATGCTTTGGTTTTGTTCCAGTCCGGCAAAGGTTAACTGATCTCACAACAACAGGTTGGCATTATAACAAAGGTACCAAACTGAATAACTGAACTCAAAAGTTATTGGACGTTGAATGACAAAATGTGCAAAGTCCACCCATTAGACTTGAGGATGTGCAATGTCTGCACTGGGACATTTTTTGCTGAGTAGATGGAATACAAAACAAATGGCTTGAAATCGCAGTCGGTGCTATCAGTAATAAACTATAGTAAAGGGATGACGGTGGATAGGCAATGGCAAACATTTAAAGAGCACATGGATGAACTGCAACAATTGTTTATCCCTGTCTGGCGCAAAAGTAAAACGGGAAAGGTAGCCAAACTATGGCTTACAAGGGAAATTAGAGATAGCATTAGATCCAAGGAAGAGGCATATAAATTTGCCAGGAAAAACAACAGACCTGAGAATTGGGAGCAGTTTAGAATTCAGCAAAGGAGGATCAAGGGATTGATTAAGAAGGGGAAAATAGAGTACGAGAGCAAGCTTGCGGGGAACATAAAAACTGACTGTAAAAGTTTCTATAGGTATGTGAAGAGAAAAAGATTGGTGAAGACAAATGTAGGTCCCTTACAGTCAGAAACAGGGGAATTTATTATGGGGAACAAAGAAATGACTGACCAACTAACTGCATACTTTGGTTCTGTCTTCACAAAGGAGGACGCAAATATCATACCAGAAATGTTGGGGAACACAGGGTTTAGTGAAAGAGAGGAACTGAAGGAAATCAGTATTAGTAGAGAAATGGTGTTGGGGAAATTGATGGGATTGAAGGCGGATAAATCCCCAGGGCCTGATGGTATGCATCCCAGAGTACTTAAGGAAGTGGCCCTAGAAATAGTGGATGCATTGGTGGTCATCTTCCAAGATTCTATAGACTCTGGAACAGTTCCTACAGATTGGAGGGTAGCTAATGTAACCCCACTATTTAAAAAGGGAGGTAGAGAGAAAGCAGGGAATTATAGACCAGTCAGCCTGACGTCGGTAGCGGAGAAAATTCTAGAGTCCATTATCAAAGATTTTATAGCAGAGAACTTAGAGAACAGTGGTAGAATCGGGCAGAGTCAGCATGGATTTACGAAAGGCAAATCATGCTTGACAAATGTACTAGAATTCTTTGAGGATGTAACTAGTAGAGTTGATGAGGGGGAGCCAGTAGATGTGGTTTATTTGGACTTTCAGAAGGCTTTCGACAAAGTCCCACATAAGAGATTAGCATGTAAAATTAAAGCACATGGGATTGGGGGTATTGTATTGCGATGGATAGAAAATTAGTTGGCGGACAGGAAACAAAGAGTAGAGATAAATGGGTCTTTTTCCAAATGGCAGGCAGTGACTAGTGGGGTACCGCAGGGATCGGTGCTAGGACCCCAGCTATTCACAATATACATTAATGATTTAGATGAGGGAACTAAATGTGTAATACCTCCAAATTTGCAGATGACACAAAACTGGGTGGGAGGGTGAGTTGTGAGGAGGATGCAGAGAGGCTCCAGGGTGATTTGGACAAGTTGAGTGAGTGGGCTAATGCATAGCAGATGCAGTATAATGTGGATAAATGTGAGGTTATCCACTTTGGTAGTAAAAACAGGAAGGCAGATTATTATCTGAATGGCTATAAACTGAGAGAGGGGAATATGCAGCGAGACCTGGGTGTTGTCGTACACCAGTCACTGAAGGTAAGCATGCAGGTGCAACAGGCGGTAAAAAAGGCAAATGGTATGTTGGCCTTCATAGCGAGAAGATTCAAGTACAGGAGCAGGGATGTCTTGCTGCAATTTTACAGGGCCTTGGTGAGGCCGCACCTGGATTATTGTGTGCAGTTTTGGTCTCCTTATCTGAGGAAGGATGTTCTTGCTATAGAGGGAGTGCAGTGAAGGTTTACCAAACTGATTCCTGGGATGGCGGGACTGACATATGAGGAGAGATTGAGTCGGTTAGGATTATATTCGCTGGAGTTCAGAAGAGTGAGGGGGGATCTCATAGCAACCTATAAAATTCTAACAGGACTTGACAGGGTAGATGCAGGAAGGATGTTCCTGATGGTGGGGAAGTCCAGAACCAAGGATCATAGTCTAAGGATACGGTGTAAACCTTTCAGGACTGAGATGAGGAGAAATTTCTTCACCCAGAGAGTGGTGAGCCTGTGGAATTCATTACCACAGAAAGCAGTTGAGGCCAAAAACATTGTATGTTTTCAAGAATGAGTTAGATATAGCTCTTGGGTTTAAAGGGATCAAAGGATATAGGGCAAAAGCTGGAACAGGTTACTGAGTTGGATGATCAGCCATGATCATAATGAATGGTGGAGCAGGCTCGAAGGGCTGAATGGCCTACTCCTGTGTTTCTATGTTTCTATGTAACTCATTGATGCGTTCACATTAAATTTGATTTTGATTTTTTTTTTGATTTAGAGATACAGCCTTGAAACAGGCCCTTCAGCCCACCGAGTCTGTGCCGACCATTAACCACCCATTTATACTAATCCTACACTAATCCCATATTTCTACCACATCCTCACCTGTCCCTATATTCCCCTACCACCTACCTATACTAGGGGCAATTTATAATGGCCAATTTACCTATCAACCTGCAAGTCTGTTTGGCTGTGGGAGGAAACTGGAGCACCCGGAGGAAACCCACGCAGACACAGGGAGAACTTGCAAACTCCACACAGGCAGTACCCAGAATTGAACCCAGGTCGCTGGACCTGAGAGGCTGCGGTGCTAACCACTGCGCCACTGTGCCGCAAATTCTTCAGCTATTTTAACAAAGATGCCAACTCATTCGAAATAAATAGGCCCTCCTTAACCCTAACATGTCGGTGTGTTTGTTGCCAATATCGCAGCATGATTTCACCCCAAAGAAGTGAAATTCAGTCACAGGAAAACAGGCCTTGTTCAGTAGACTTTTACACTGCAGGGTTGCTAACATTGATTTGAATTCATTCTGACAAGGTAATAAATAAGGTAACACAGCACCCAAAACACCCAGCCTATGAAAGGACGCACTAAGAGAACTGTACATAGTATACAAGCAGTAGTCCAACCACTTAAATGGATAGGGATACATGTATAGTCATTGGGCAGCTGGGTTTACAAAGTGAATTAAGCTGTAAATAAGATTAAACAGGACTGCACCACAGTGTGCAGCTTGGCACCAGCAGGCCCTTTAGATAATTTTTATGTAAAGAGATTTGTTGGACTGCTCACACCTCCATACCTAAGATGAGTTCAGGCCAGTCGGGAGAGGGACGGCATTGTCAGGCCTGCAGTAAGCTGACTTAATGAGTGACATTAGGAGGAACTTCATTTCCCAAATGAAATGACTCTGAAAGCAGATTTGAGACTGCACTGGTGTGAGGCGGCCAATGTAAACCCAACCAATTTACAAAAAGCATTTGGAACACTTCCCTCCACGTACTGTCCTTGTCAGCGGTTTTGAGCAAATGTAAATTATCACCATCTTCACAAATGCTTTCCCTTTCCCAGGCTCCATACCAGCCAGCTGCATATGGTCTTTTTTTTTTGCCACATCCAGCTGATGTTAGATGTAGTGCACTTCCTTTGCCAGGAAATCCATCCTTTGTGCATGAGACAGTGTTGCACATGCCCCATGTGGCACTGTGGACTCATGCCCAGATCAAAAATGTACTGTGCTGTGCTTTAATTAGCATACGGATGCTTTGCTGCTTTCATATGAAACCCATCTGTCCACTATTTTAATGGAGGCATTAACCCAATTTAAAGTAAATGGGTTCATGGCGCAATTAAACAGGGACAAAGGAATTTCATGCATTAAATGTCTGTATGCTAACAATCCGCACCCTAATTTCAACCTCCCACGACATAAAAGCAAGTTCTTCCTTTCTTTTGATGATGTCCAGCATGACAGGCAGTTTAAAAGGCAATGATATCACTGGGCTTGAAGTGAAAGGAATGCCTTCTTCACTGTTCTCCTTCACGTTGCTGATAATATATGCGCCACCCTGTATCAAATCCTTCAACAATTCATTTACTTCAGAAATGCATTTGAACCTTTTTTATGCACAATAATGAAGGGGATCCCCCTCTCCCAGGATGGTGCCAGCTGTGGCTCAGTTGGTCACACTCTCACCTCTGAGTTAGATGGTTGTGGGTTTGAGCCTCGCTCCAGACACTTGAGCACAAGATCTTGGCTGACACTTCAGTGTGGTACTGAGGGAGTGCTGCACAGTCAGAGGTGCCATCTTTCAGGTAAGATGTTAAACTGAGGCTTTGTCTGCCTTCTCAGGTAGATGTAAAAAATTCCATAACATTATTTTGAAGAAGAGTTGTGGAGTTCTTCCTGGTGTCCTGGCCAATATTTATCCCTCAACGAAAAGATTATCTGGTCATTGTCACATTGCTGTTCGTGGGACCTGGCGGTGTACAATTTGGCTTGCACGTTTACTATCTTACAACAGTGATTATACTTCAAAAAAGTACCTCATTGGCTGTGAAGCATTTTGGGGTATCCTGAGATAGGGAAAGACGTTATCTAAATGAGTCAGCACAGGTACAATGGTCCAAATGGGCTCCTACAATACTGTAAGATTTTACAATTTTTTTTGCCTTGGTTGAATTTGAACTTTACTGAGCAAGAAAGTATAAAGTTACATTGGTAGAGAATTTTATATAATCTTTCAGGAGCTCTCAAAGCACCTCATATACAGTGAGCTTCTTGTGAAGTGCAGTTACTGCCACTAACATCAATGAGATGAATGATGGTGTTGATGGAATGAACTACTGCCTTGAAATCATGCTGCACAATATCAATAATGAACACATTAATACACCCATTTGAAATTCCTTTGTCTTTTTTTAGCAAAGACATTAATCCATTTATTCTCATCAGCAAGAGTCGATGGGGGTTTCCCCAGTGCCAATCCATCGTTATTACCTGGATTTAGATTAGATTAATTTTGGATGTTCTTTTTCACAGACACTCTGTTAAAGTGCTTGTGTTAACTTACTGCACCACTTAATTGTCAAATGGAGCAAGTTAGAAAGAGAATTTAGCGTTAAACAAAAAAAGCAGTCAATTTTAACCTCACCTTGCCACCCCCACCCCATCAAGAAACTGATGTGGTTGGTGCAATGTTGGCTTTACACCCAATTTCACTGTTCACTGATGAACCACCCACTTTTGTGGGCATCCTGACTGGTGAATAGGCTAAAATTACCCCCGAGGTCACTGAGGGAAAGAGAAGGAGCAAATACTGCCAAGAAAAACAAATCAATGCAGATGTTAGAATTGATGCTGTTGTAATAAAAATTATTAATGTGTTCATGCCAAAATCCTCTATATTATTTAACAAAACTACACATCATTTATGAAAAATAAATATCACTTCTGTGATTTTAAAAAAAACTGTAATGCAACAAGGTGAATTTTTCTTGCACTAAAGCTGTTGTGAGGGATGGCGTTAGACTGTTTTGGAGAAGTTGCCACTGAGATTGTCATTTACATTGGGCTGAGTTTCTCTTTAAGGATATTCAAACAGACTTCCAGTAAACATTGTGAACGTATGACCAATCGTGCTATGTAGATTTAATTTGTAATCAGCCTGACTTGCAACCTAATCAGCCAACAAGAAAGAAATGGTTTTATCTGTGACTGTTTTAAACAACAGTGTCATATTCTCCAGCTGTTGTATGTGACTGGCTGTAATTTGATCTAGGCTGTCTTCCTGATCACATTGGATTAAAAGGAAGATTACTCACCAGAGGTATATTAGCCTTGATCCTTCAAATGTAGTTTCCCACTCTATCTTGGGTATATATTCAAAGACAGCAAAATGCATAGAGGATTTGGTGACACTAATTGTTTCAGATAATGCCCCTACATTGTTCCTTATATAGCCTTCCATTTTCATTATCTGTATAGTCTCATATTATTTAGCATTACTTTCCTCCTTTCAGAAAAAGCTACTGGACTTCTCCACTGAAATTGGGGAGGTTACAATTTCCTTACAATCCTCCTTAGATAGTGGGAGTGCTGCTAGAGGACTGCAGGATTGAAAATATTACACCCCAGTTCAAAAAAGGAGAGAGGGATAAACGCAGCAACTACAGGCCTGTCAACTTAATGTCGCTGATGGAAAAACCTTTAGAGATGATAATCCAGGACAAAATTAGTTGACACTTAGAAAAATATGGGCTAATCAATGAATAAGCGCAGTTTTATTAAAGGAAATCCAGTTTGATTAACTTGATTGAGTTCTTTGATGAATTAACGGAGAGGGTTGATGAAGGTAGCACTGTTGCTATTTTGTATATGGACTTTTAAAAGCCATTTAGTGGGACTAATTAGGTAGTTTTTCCAAAGAGCTAGCCAAGATGGGCTGAATGGCCTCCTTTTGTGCTGTATCATTCTATAATTCTATGGTTATACAACGATAAATCACAAAATACCAATTCAAAGGAAGGAGGCACTGTGGCATCCAATGGGTGAAATGGCAATACCAGATTTTCTATAACTATACTTTAATGCAGCACTGAGAGAGTGCTACATTGTTGCTGATGCCGTCATTCAAATCGGAAATTAAACTGAGGCCTCTCTGACTTTTGGAGCCATTTAATGAAGTACCACATAATTTGTTTGCAAAATTGAAGCCTATGGGATTAAAGCCCGACAGTGGCTGCGTGGATATGTAATTGGCTCAGGGACAGAAAGCAGAGGGTAGTGGTGAGCAGTTGTTTATCAGGCTGGAGGGAAGTGTGCAGTGGTGCCTCTCAGGGATCAGTGTTAGGAACACTGCTCTTTTTGATGTATATTAATGACCTGAATTTGAGTATACAGGCCATAATTTCAAAGTTTGCAGCTGACAAGAAACTGAGGAAGGAAGTAAACCATGAGGAGGATAGTAACAGACTTCAGGAGGACATAGACAGACTGGTGAAATGGGCAGACAACACATGGAAAATGAAATGCAACAGCAAGAAGAGTGAAGTAATTCATTTTGGTAGGAAGACTGAGGAGAGGCAATATAAAGTAAATGGTGCAAGTTTTAAAGTGGGTGCAGAAACAGAGAGACCTGGGAGTGTATGTACACAAGTCTTTTAAGTAGCAGGACAAGTTGAGAATATTGATAAAAAGGCATATGGGATCCTTGGTTTTATAAATAGAGGCATAGAGTACAAAGGCAAGGAAGTTATGATAAACCTTTATAAAACACTGGTTAGGCCTCAGATTGAGTATTGTGGTCAATTCTGGGCACCACACTTTAGGAAGGATGTCAAAGCCTCAGGGAAGGTGCAGAGGAGATTTACCAGAATGGTACCAGAGATGAAGAACTTCAGTCATGTGGAGAGACCAGAGAAACTGCGGAAAGGCAAAATTACTGTGGATGCTGGAAATCTGAAATAAAAACAGAAAATACCAGAAAAATACTTGCTGAGTATTCCAGTATTTTCTGTTTTTAAATTAGAGAAACATCATGGTTTTTCTCCTTAGAGCATAGAAGATAAAGTGGTGATTGTTAGAAGTGTTCAAAATCATGGATGGTTTTGATAGAGTAAATAAGGAGAAACTGTTTCCAGCGGCAGTAGGGTAGGTAACCAGAGAGCACAGATTTAAGGCACTTGGCAAAAGAACCAGAGGCTGCATGAGGAAAAAATTTTGCGCAGTGAGTTGTTATGATCTGGAATGCCTGAAACAGTGGTGGAAGCAGATTCAATAGAAACGTTCAAAAGGGAATTGGATAAATACTTGAAGAGGGAATATTTGCAGGATTGTGGGGAAAGAGCAGGCTAGTGGGACTAATTAGATAGTTTTTCCAAAAAGCTGGCAAAATGGGCTGAATGGCCTCCCTCTGTGCTGTATCATTCTATAATTCTATGGTTATACAACAATAAATCACAGAAATACCAATTCAAAGGAAGGACGCACTTTGGCATCCAATGGGTGAAATGGCAATACCAAATTTTCGATAACTATACTTTAATGCAGCATTGAGAGAGTGCTACATTGTTGCCAATGCCACCATTCAAATCGAAAATTAACTGAGGCCTATCTGCCTTTCTGAGTTTAGTTTAGTTTAGAGATACAGCACTGAAACAGGCCCTTCGGCCCACCGAGTCTGTGCCGACCATCAACCACCCATTTATACTAATCCTACACTAATTCCATGTTCCTACCACATTCCCACCTGTCCCTATATTTCCCTACCACCTACCTATACTAGGGGCAATTTATAATGGCCAATTTACCTATCAACCTGCAAGTCTTTGGCATGCGGGAGGAAACCGGAGCACCCGGAGGAAACCCACGCAGACACAGGGAAAACTTGCAAACTCCACACAGAGTGAATGTAAAAGATCCCATGACCCTAAATAGAAAAGAGCAGGGAAGTGCTTGCAATGTCGAGGCCAAGACTCAACTTTCCGCCAAAACCACCAGGTCATATTAAGTGGTCATTGCTGTTTGTGATGTTTTGTTATGTTAAATTGTCTGTCCTACTTGGCAATATAACAAGAGTAATTACATTTCATAAATAGTACAGTTCATCATTGGCACTTTGGGACACCCTGGATGTGAAAACTGTTTTCTTAATACAAATTCTTTCTTTCTATTGGATCCACAGGTCCTAGGTCATTCTCCTGGAGATTTGCACTTTGAGAAGGAGGAAGGATCTCTCAGACAGGGGACATTTGGTGTCCGATAATACAGTGCTGGTAGGCATAGTTTGAAAGAAACTAAGCAATTCCAAGATGAGCTATGCTTATGCATTCAGCTGCAATAACCTTGTCCCTAAGTAGAATGATCTGAGGGACTAATCGAAATGCCTTCGTGGTCAGTGGTCATTGTCCTTAAAGAGGCTATCTTGCATATCATTGCTACAGTTTCATTGATAGATTAATAGATTAATATTAGCCAAGGCACAGTGGCGCAGTGGTTAGCACCACAGCCTCACAGCTCCAGTGACCCGGGTTCGATTCTGGGTACTGCCTGTGCGGAGTTTGCAAGTTCTCCCTGTGACCGCATGGGTTTCTGCCGGGTGCTCTAGTTTCCTCCCACAGGCAAGGACTTGCAGATTGATAGGTAAATTGGCCATTGTAAATTGCCCCTAGTATAGGTAGGTGGTAGGGGAATTGAGGGAAGGAGGGGATGTGGTAGGAATATGGGATTAATGTAGGATTAGTATAAATGGGTTGTTGATGGTCGGCACAGACTCGGTGGGCCCAAGGGCCTGTTTCAGTGCTGTATCTCTAAATAAATAAAAAAGACCGACTCTCTTCCAGCAACCAGTGGTCAATGGGCAGATTCTTTGCAGATTGTTCAATGTGAAGATCATAAATTGGCATAATCTGCTGAATAAATTGTCACCATAATCTCGAATAGCTTTTCAGGACACATTCTGCACCTAAAAGCACACCAAAGTCCTTTGTGCAGACTTCCAGTGTTGCGATGCAAATTTGCCTTTTTGCAGTCATAAGTTTACTGCCGTGTTTCAGCACTTAAAGTTGCACTGTAACTGGCATTGCTACAAAGCAGGTATCACTAACAATACAGTATAAACACTGCATATGGGCTTAATCTGAGTCTGGATTATGGAGGAAGGTGTTTTTCTCTCTCCGCTTGACCCCAGAGTCAGGTTTGGGTTTGACAATGGATTCACACGGCAACTGCTGAGCATCTGTGCGAAAGAAGCCTCTTTGCACAGGTGCACACTTAGAAATTGAGTCTACTTTTATCATTGGGAAGGTTGCATTGTTCAGATGAAACATGGTAAAACTTGACATAAATAAAACTCTCTCATATCTCTGCTGAATGTTATGTGCTACAAAACACTATCCACTCATTGGATAGTGTAGACAAGCCTCAAGGCAACGGTGAGACGAATTATTCTGAAGCTGATTATCAACCTGAAGCTAATAATACCAAGGTAGGTGCTCAGGGCATTTGCGCTGAGCACATCCAGTAAAGTGTTTTAGAGATGAGTTCAATTCTTTTTTCATTGTGACACAGACACCCTTGAATTAAATAAATTGTAGGTTAGGAGATCAAAGGCTGTTAGTTTTTCTTGTAGTGTAGTATTGATAGTGTATTCCCAAAAGCAGTAAGACCTAGACAACATTCAGGTTTGGGCTAACAAGTAACATTTGCACGACACAAGTGCCTGGCAATGAGCATCGCAAACAAGAGAGAATCTAACCACCCATCCTTGACATTCAACAGGATTACCATTGTCGAATCCCCCACCATCAACATGCTGGAGGTTACCATTGACCAGAAACTTAACTGGATCAGCCACATAAATACAGTGGCTACAAGAGCAGGTCAGAGGCTGGGTATTCTTCAACAAGTGGCTCACCTACTGACTCCCCAAAGCCATCTGCAAGGCACAAGTCAGGAGTTTGATGTGTTAGGGTCTGAAGCTCTGTTAGTGGATGATTAGTACCTGGTAGTTCAAGATAATAGGATGAACACATGTTGGTTGTTAATCAGTTAATTGTATTCAAGTGTGTATATAAAGAACAGCCAACGAGCACCAGCTGTGGGTGTTTTTAGGAGTGCCGAAGTAAGCTCTGTGGCAAGTAATAAACAATCTCCACCAAAGCATCCTAGTCTTAGTGCCTTCTTCACAAACAGGCTTGGAAGTTTCTCTAACATGATAGAGTGCTCTCCTCTTGCCTGGATGAGTACATTTCCAGTAACACTGAAGAAGCTTTAAAACCACCCAGGACAAAGCAGCCTGCTTGTTTGGTTCCCCATCCACCACCTTTAAACATTCACTTCCTCCACCATTGGCGCACAGTGACAGTAGTGTTTACCATCTCTAAGATGCACTGCCGCAACTCGCCAAAGCTTCTTTGACAGCACTTCCCATCCTGCAACCTCTACCCCTAGAAGGACAAGAGCAACAGATGCATGGGAAAATCACCACCTCCAGGTTCCCTTCCAAGTCACGCACGATCCTGTCTTAATAATATATTGCTGTTCCTTCACTGTTACTGGTTCAAAATCCTGAAACTCACTACCTAACTGCACCGTGAGAGTACCTTCACACATGGACTACACCACCTTCTCAAGAACAATTAACAATGGGCAGCAAATGCTGGCCTTGCCTGTGATGCCCCCATTCTGAGAATGAATAAAAAAAATTATGAGCAATTAGTCGGGCATATCCAGCATATACACCCTACTAAGCCAGCGGCGCCTGAGATGGCTTGGCCATGTGAGCCGCATGGAAGATGGCAGGATCCCCAAGGACACATTGTTCAGCGAGCTCGTCACTGGTATCAGACCCACCGGCCGTCCATGGCTCCGTTTTAAAGACGTCTGCAAACGCGATATGAAGTCCTGTGACATTGATCACAAGTCGTGGGAGTCAGTTGCCAGCGATCGCCAGAGCTGGCGGGCAACCATAAAGGCGGGGCTAAAGTGTGCCGAGTCGAAGAGACTTAGCAGTTGGCAGGAAAAAGACAGAAGCGCAAGGGGAGAGCCAACCGTGTAACAGCCCCGACAACCAATTTTATCTGCAGCACCTGTGGAAGAGCCTGTCACTCTAGAATTGGCCTTTATAACCACTCCAGGCGCTGCTCCACAAACCACTGACCACCTCCAGGCGCTTACCCATTGTCTCTCGAGACAAGGAGGCCAAAGAAGAAGTTTCCCTGGAGATAAGTTCCTCTCTGGTCTTGCTATTCGAATGAAAGATATAATTGCTGGGGCTAATGCTTCCTTAATGTCTGATGTTTATCTTGGAGTTTTGTTCTGAAATTAGCCTTTAAAAAGCAACTGTTGTCCTGGCAAAGTTACTATCACATCGTTTTTCCAGATTTTTAAACAGGATGTACAATAACAGTTGGGGAATATTTATTTCAATCATCACTTCGATACCTTAATGATTTATCGACAGATTCCCCTCCGTCTGCCAGCACTATCGGTGACCAACGTTCTTTTTCTCAAGTTGCATGGGTTTAAGTGCATGGCCCCTTTAAAATATTTTTGCACGTCTGTGCATGTGTGGTATTTTAAAAGGGCTGACTTGTGTGCAGCCTGTACGGGTCTTTCAGCTTGCTGGGCAGCCGTGCAACTTAAAGGGAACATTGTGTGACATAATATTGAAATTGTCTTGATTAACATATCCAAATAATGCAAAGAACATATGGTTGCAATATAGCTGCTCTGAAGCAGATATTTCGGAGTAGATTGATTCTTTCTCTGTTTCAGGTCTGAGCTCTCAAATATGGTCATGAAGGCCCTTTAGAGTACTTTGCAAAATTATAGTCCTCCAAAAAATAGCCTTATTGGATGCCAGTGTTCTGTTTTAAAAGAACATAATGGTCTGTTTCTCTATTAATCAATAAAATAGTGCTTTTTGCATTTGGAAGGATATTAGTCATTGGTTAGGATTTTCCTTTGAACAACATTTCTGCTGTAAATATAGATAAACACAAGTCACTAAAAGTTTAAGTTTGTACATCATTTATTTTGTTAAACCAAATTAAATAAATTAAGAAATTGGTTTCATGCTTACAATCAAATGAACAATCCTAATAACCAATCTGCAAAGTACATTGGTCACGTAAAAATATACAAAATCATGGACTTCAATCCCCAAACTAGCGGTAAAGTTCTTGGGAGGTCATTTCCTCAACATATCCTGGGCAGTAAACTGGTGATGTTGATTGTCTGCCTGTGAGAGTTCCACTGAAATCAATGGAAACTAATACTCAGACGGATTCTAACATGACTCACTCCATCAGTTTACCACCCAAGAGGTGAAGGTGAAACCTACCTCCGTGGATTCATTCCTATGTAGTAATAATAAAATATGACTTTATTCTATTAACATAAACCAGTGACCTGGTCCAGCTGCTTTTTAAGTTCTTGCCACTTTTTATCAGGCAAGCTGTGGCCTGAATGTCATAGTTTCATCACTCGTAACAGTCAGGATAGGGAGTCAGATGTAACCCAAGCAACTGCTTCTAGATTCATCCCAGTTGAGATCTGTAATTGTTCCTATAGATGATGGGTTTGGAGTGTGCTGAGGGATTGAGCTTTGGCAGATCCTCTTTAAAATTTACTTCATGTGCTCCTTCAGCAATTCTATCCATTGAGTCATATACGTGGGCGAATCCTTCCTTTGAAGATCCAAAATCTCTTGCTCAGGTGTCTCTGTTCTCACTTGTGAGGGCCTGCTGACTGACAGCTGGAATGCATAGAGATGCCGGAGGAACGAGTGATTCTCCACAGGATGCTGCATCTGTGCCTGCGGACCTGGAAGAAACCAATAGCAGATTAGTGTGCTTTATAACATCTGAATGTTTACCTGAAACAAGGAACAAAATACATTATTATATATTGTGCTCAGTACGCCACAGACATTGGTTATGGCCATTGGAAACAGGATTTTACGAAAATATAAACACCACAAGGAACTGGCATTAAATGTTTTACTTCATGATAAAAACAATTTTTTTTATTGTGAAGAAGAACACAATGCTACAGGGCTATTAAACAAACCATTTGTTTTTATTCTTCTGCCAGTTTCTGAACTCTCAAGGACTATGTGTACCCAGAGGGCAGCAAAGCATGGCCTCACTCAAGATCAGAACACAAATATTCACAGCTGCAGACCTTTAAGACCTCCTTAAGGAGACTGAAGGCAACAAGCACAGACTCCCCTATGTGAGTGCCACCTAGCCTACCAGGAATATAAATTGTGCCACCTTGAGAGGTGTATTCTGGTAATCAGTGCCAACTCCGACCCCCTAGATTACAGAACAATGCTGGTAAAAGTTCAACGACCTCACCAGAGTTGGCAAGATAACACACTGGGGACTTTCTCATTTTCTTCCTTGAAATCCTGGGCACCAGGACACTCTTCACCTATTTAAAGCTATACATGTATAACTAACCCTCCACACTGCACTCTGATTAAGGGTGGCTTTAACCTGGTATTCTGCATTATGATTACACACCATGAATAACCCTAAGAACCCTTCATCTACTTTGACAGCATTATTCATATTTTGTTTTATAGTGCTCCTGTGAAACACTTGGGATATTTTATAACATAAAGGCACAAGATAAGTACAAATCGTCATTGTTATTATTATCTCCCCTGCATTTTTTAACCTCTTTTATGCCACTTGACATACACTCCTCCTGACTCGCATTTTATTCTAGATTCTTGCAGCACAAATTGGTGTTCAATGTTCGCCAGAGGCAGGCCACCAGAGGGAACATTTCCACCTTTAAACCCCTCACCCCTTCGAAGAGAAGGTCATGGAACAAGTGGGTGCTCATTCGGTTCTTGTTGCGTGAGGTACTGAAGTCGATGACATCAGTCACTGCCAGGTTTGTGACTGAGCACCTACACAGTCACCCTGCCATCCCTGCGAAACACCACACAGACTTAACCATTCACCCACTTTTTCTGTCTTAATCCCAAGGGTAATGTTCCCCCATAAAAACTGTGTGATGCTATCTCTCAATTGTAATTCCGAAGGTTATGAACTGCACTGATCTCATTAATGGGCATCAATGACTTGATGAATTCATGGGCGTACTGCTCTCAGACCAATGCTGTAAAGATCTCCTTAGATGCCCTGTGGCATTGAAGTTGGTGGTCTTTGTCACCTTCACTGAATGAGCAGTGTGGGCAAATAAGAGTGGGTTCTTGCAAGATGCCCTATTGCCTCTTTGGTGAAGCACATTCTTTTTATGCAGAGCTGCCTAGAGAGGACCCGACGTGGGCTGTGCTGTCTGTATCTTCTAAGGGGGTGCAGTATAGGTTGGGCTGCACCCTCCTTAAATAGTGCCTGACTCTCCTTAGCTCCATCCTATGCTGCTTTTCCTCCTCATCTATGATAATGGCATAGAGTGGTACATCAATAGGGAAAGCTATACTTGCTGCTGAGATGTCCTGACTAGCAAGTGGACAGGTCGGAAAATCTTCCGGTTAATTGAGCCTGTGAGATGCAGTCAGAAGCAAGTACAGGTCTTTGTGGCAAGAAATCCAAAACAAATGGGTGTGAAAAGTGCTTCTTAGCTGCATAAAACAGTGTTTAAACATTCCAGGCTCTTCAAGCTCGCAAGTTCCTCGCTTCCAACTTGATTAGCTGATCCTGGCAGCTGCTGTTCCTCCTAACTCTCAGTCTAACTCACCCTGAGTGCATTAGTAATACAAACACAGGAAATTCACAGCTGTTACGCAACTGGCTCTCACTCTGACACATGCCATTGAGGCCAGTGGGGACTCACTGGGCAGATTGTGGAAGGCTTACAATGTGTGAAGAAACTCAAGGGAAGCTTTTTAAAGATGCACAACGGGTGGAAACAACTTCCACCTGAGTTTCCTCACCCAGAGAATTTCCTATGACACTCACACAACATAATGCACTGTAAACAGCAAGGAAAATGGCCTTCTCAGTTTGCAAAGATCAGTGAATATGATCATTCATCATGACTTGACTCACTTGTGCTATGCTTTACATTTCACGATTGAGGGGTTTGGTAGAGGGGAAACAGTACCCTTTCAGTGAAACATTTCAGCTCCAAACCAATGCACAAAGTTCCAATATCCAAAGGAAGTTATCCATTCAATATTGAAAGACCTTTTCAGCTGTCAAATTATGAGCATCTTTTCTTGCACATGATTTGACAAAAATTGTTATGAAGTAAAATTATACAACCATAAGAATCATAGACTGTTCCTTGAGCATTTCCCACTTTTAATCGATCCACCATTGGCAGCCAGTTGTCTTAACCATGAAGTTTTGGAATTCCCTTCCTAAATCTCTCCACCTCGCAACCTCACTCTCCTCCTTGAAGAAATTCCTTAATAGTTACCTCTTTGACCACACTTTTGCTCATCTGTCCTAATATTTCCTTATGTGTTTTGGTGTCAAATTTTGTTTGATATTGCTCCAGTGAAGCACCTTGGGACATTTTACTATGGTAAAGGCACTATATAAATACATGTTGTGTTTTTGTTGAATTAGATGTTCTTAAACCAGCATCGAGTGTCTTGGAGTTTTTCAGTGCCAATCTTAGTCAATCACCTTGCTAACTTATGAGAAGTAATTTGGCATCACTTAACCTCTGTGAGTAAATCGTTTTGTAAGTGAAAATATTGTACGAGTTCTCTTGGGGATTATTCTATAAGGGCAGAGTTGAAGTGTACCATTAGGACAGTGTCAAGGGGGTGGAGCATTGAACCTGAACTGTGTCAAGTCTGAATTTGAGTACATCGAAGCTAATTATATGCCATGTCTAAGCGTTGATTTAAACACAGATAGATTTTTAATTCCAGGGTTTCCTTCATCTTTTTCCCCTGCATACATGTGAAATATTTTGTCATTAATTAACTTGAGGGATGCAACCTGTGTTGTGTTGGCTACAAAATCAGTCAGTGGCCACACATATTTACTAAAGACTCACTTATAAGGTTAACTGCACAACAAATTGTGCTTTCAGGTTTTCTTCACTTGGTTTTGCCCTACCTCTTGTTCCCATTTCCCTGCAAGTTGGGAAGCACTTGATAACCACTGGATGTCTTCCCTGATGGAATAATTGGATTGACAATATAAACCCAGAGACAATACACTGAAGCTGCAACTCACAAGGTTTCTTAGAGATTGAAGAGCAAATTCACCAAGGCTGCAGTCCCAGACAGAGGCAACGTAGAACTAGGACTACGCCATTCAGCACCTTAACCCTTTCCTGCCCATGAGTCTGAGGCAGGGTTACATCACAGTGGCCCCAATTCTCCATCCTGGGCTCTTTACTAGTGCAGTTTTCTGCTGTTAACACATGATCAGTGAATTCACTCTCTCTATTTTAGTGATATGTTTCAGCACCATGGTTATACAACAACAAATGGCTTCTGCACCATTCAATTGATCCTGCAAGATTTTTGTCTGAAATACAATGGAATCTCCACTTTTCATGCTCAAATTTCTGGTCTTCCCAATTAACTGTCAAAATTTTTGCAGGACAGAGCCTTACGCTGCATGTTCGGCACACGAACACAGGTCTCTACCTGCCTGATATAACTCAACCTCACAGCCCAAGACAAAGTAAATTCAGTGTATTTTACTTGTATTGTAGTTGGTTTCATTCCTATAATCACAACAACAATGTGTATTTATATAGCTCGTGTAATGTAGTAAAAGCTCCCAAGGTGCTTGTCATACTATGTGAGTCAAATTGCGAGGATCCTTGAATTATCCACTTGGGAGGTTGGTGACGGATGTCCCATTATTACAGGAGATAATGGAGGCGCCATTGTAAAATAGTTACTATCTCCCGCTAGGTTCTTATATTTCTCAGTGAAGAGGATGCATGGCTTCTGACAAAACCTTCTGTGCTAGCATCTGGTGTATAGACTGACGAGCAGTGACTCCAACTCAGCCTTTGGAGCTTCCTCACATTTCGGATGATATCTGAGGGAGAAATTGGTGGGTGTAGGTTTATCTCATACCACTGCCCCACCACGACAAATACAGTAACTAATATTTCATAAAATAGTGAGGGCATAAATAATGCACTTAGTGTTAAGATTCATCATTCAAATTTTGAAAAGCAGTGTTGTCCCGATAGGCAAACATTTTATGATATGTAAATTTGCATTATAAGTTGCTTTCACCTCTGATATATTACTTGAATATTAGAACCATAACTGTCAGTATCGTCCCAATAGTAAAAGAAAGAAAGACTTGCATTTATATAGTGCTTTTCATGACCTCAAGATGTCCCAAAGCGCTTTACAGCTAATGAAGTACATTGTAACTATAGTCCTTGTTGTAATGTGGAAAATACAGCATGCATAGCAAACACCGCAAACAGCAATGAGATCAGATGATCTGTATTTTGCTAGTGACGTTGGTGGAGTGATAAGTATTGGCCACTGAGGAGAAGTCTGCTCCTCTTCTTCAACTAATAGCATGGGATCTTTTACATCCAACTGAGACCCTAGACCAGACCTCAAATTAACATTTAACTGAAAGATGGCACCTCTGACAGTGCAGCACCCCCCTCAATACTGCATTGGAGTGTCTGTATAGATTTTGTGTTCAAGTCTCTGGAGTGGGACTTGAACCCATGGCCTTTTGACTCAAAGGCAAGAGTGTTGCCAACTGAGCCTGGGCCCAACTTTCCAGTGCCTTTCTGGAATGGGGTTCCTACAAACACTGATAAAGGTGGCCTTAACATAGCCCCCGCCGCTGTTAGGGGATGAGCCTGCATTACGGTCCTTTCCAAATTTCAGATGCTTCCAGCAAAATATCGCAGAAATCGCAGCGAATGAAGGCTCTGCTATAATTCACCAATGCCATAATTTCCTGGAGGTTTCGTGGAAATAGTTATGGCATTTGTTGTTAGCTCACCGATACTATGGCACCATGGCCGAGCAAATCCTGACCAGCATCATATATTCACATATATTAGGCTGGGCAAGGATTCTGCAATACTGAGTAGTCCCTGTATGCAAAAGATGCAAATCGTAAAATAAACGTTGATCATGTCTAAACCAAAAAAACATATACTGCCTGCTCTGTATTATTCAGTACAATGGCATATTTGCATAACAACTGGCAGGTATTAACATACTTGGAGCTGTAATCCTCAGGGAATATCTCAAAATCCCTACCATTTCCCAAATCATATTTGACTGTTTGTTGTACTGCTATTCCACATGTAACATTAAATGTCATGCATTAATGCTGGTGGTAATACGGCACTGAAGGTAATTGCAGCTACTCCACATAACTCACATAGCACTAATCACAGTTTAATAGAATAAGTCAAGTTGGCTAACACACTAATTAAGACAATTATTAGAGGCTGCATCTCACTTGAATAAGGGAGATCATTATCATCCTAGCTTCTCAGGCTGATACTGTGAGTTGCAGGTTAATACCGCTCACTACTTACACTAATGTCTGTTCACAGATATATATTTTTGTCCAAATGTGAAACATTCAACATCAGGGGCTCATTATCTCTCACTATGGTGCAATAACTGGTGTACTATGGCTAATTAAATTAATGATTGATCTTTTTAAAATTATCATTTGGATTTCATTATATGATATGATTTAAAGAGCAATTATGATATTAACGTGATTTGGTATTTCACACTATGCAACATTTTTAAGCAATTAGTTGGCACTAGGCAAGCTGCCTTTCCACATGCAGATGTTAAGGCAGTCAGGACTGTGAGGATAAGGGAAATCTGTCACACGAAAAAACATGAGTGGTAGTGGATACAGGGACACTCCGCAACGTATCCCTCTATAAGGAGCAGCCATGACTCACTCTCACCTCTGAATCGGTAGGTGATGGGTTCAAGTCACGCATCCAGGAACTTGAGCTGAACCTCCAGTGCAGTACTAAGGGAGTGCCACACTGTCGGAGGCTTTGGCTTTTGGATGAGACACTAAACTGAAGCCTTGCCATAGCACTGGAATACCACTATCAACATCTTTGAAAATAAATTATCTGATTCCTGTTTATGGGAGCTTGGTCTGCTGCATTTCCTACATTAAAACAGTGACACACTTCAAAAGTACTTCATCGGCAGAAAAGCACTTTGCGATGTCATCAATGCAAATTCTTTCTTTTTTAATATCAATCGATAATTAGTTACCTGTTTTGGGAAAAGTGGCAGAGATGATAAAAAGATATTTTATTTCACAAGATATCAAGGAAAGAAAGTGAATAAATTCTGTTGCTTTTTTAAATGGCACTCTACTTCAAAAGTATCTTGAAATCTTAATGCCTTTCATAAATGTACGCTCTTTCTTTGTAGCAAAGAAATCACAATTCATTTTTCAGGAACTAATTTTGAAAAAATCTCTTATTCCACTCTAAATGTCCATATATAGATTTCCTACAAACTAAGCCCATTTCCCATGCCCAGAATTGGTGCTGCATGGGCAGTGTCCCTAACCAGGAGGCCCAAGACCAGCCCGAAATCGGGCCTCAGGCCTGATTTCAATAATTCGGGTGAGCTGCCTATTGTGCTTTCACAAGCTTCTCACCCATCTCCATAAACAGGCAGGTTGGATGTTTTTCAACTGTCCTTGGGGCGCAGGACATTAATCTTTGAAATTGGGCCTTTATGTGTCTGTCTTATGCTCGTAAAATGAGTGCAACAAGGACCAATTTGTGCCCCATTAGATCCAGCATGCATTTGTACCTGTCACAATTAAGGGGCTGAATTTTTGCTTCAGGGGAGGGAAACAGGAGTCAGAACTGTTTCTGGGTCCTGAGCCCAACCCTGGGGTGGCGGGGGCTGGGGGTGTGCAAAACAGTCACTAACCTGGAACTTTCAAGGAGGTGCTCCCTTTGCACCCGAGTGCTCAGATTACTAGGGTGTCAGCCGTGGCTCAGATGGTAGAATTCCCGCCTCTCAGTCAGAAGGTCGCAGATTTAAGTCCTACTCCATGAGACGTGAGCACAAAAATCTAGGCTGACATTCCTGAGGTAGTGCTGCACTGTCAGAGATGCTGTCTTTCCGATGTGATGTTAACCCGAGGTGCTGTCTGCCCTCTCTCGGGTGCGATGTAAAAGCTTCCATGGCACTATTCGAAGAAGAGCAGAGCGGTTCTCCTCAGTGACTTGGCCAATAATTATTGCTCAACCAACATCACTAAAACAGATGATCTGGGCATTATCACATTCCTGTTTGTGGGAGCTTTCTGTGTGTAAATTGGCTGCCACATTTCCTACATTACAACACTTCAAAAGTACTTCATTGACTGTAAAGAGCTTTGGGATGTCCTGGGGTTGTGAAAGGCCCGAGATATGTGCAAGTTTCTTTATTATTTTAATATCTTTCTGTTACAGCATTCAAAAGTATCCTTACTGGCAACTGGATGCAGCTCATCATCAACTTAAAGGAATACTTCTGGGCATTTGTCATTAACCTGCTGTTCACATTCCTGACCCAAGCCTCCCGTGTCCTCTTGCCATGATTTGTATGGAAGCATTGTTTCAGGTTACTGTCTCTATCCCACTAAGTATTTTATATGCCTCTACAAAAGCCCACTCATATGCTGCTTTACAGGGCTGAAGAGTCATAGCTCATTGAGTCGTTCTCATTGATTCCAACTCTGCCACATTCATGCTCCATTCCCTCTTGGGTATGGGTGGCACAACGATGAAAATTGTACATTGTGCTCCAAGCACACCCCAGCCAGAGCACTATGTGGCATCAACAATCATAACTTGTATTAATATAGTGCTTTGAAAATAGTAAAACATCCTAAGAAGCTTTATCAGACAAATATTGGCACCAAATCACATGGAGGGATATTAAGACAGATGGGGCAGTGGAAATCGGGGATGCACAAGAGGTCAAAATTGCAGGAAACAGCACAATCCTTGCAGTTTTAAAGGGCACTGATTGGTAAAAAACACTCAGTAGGAATCCATCCGGCCTGTACAGGCATTTCCTATCTGTAAATACAGCTGTTACCTAAACAAAAATAAGAAGTGTTCTAGCAGTCAGCTGACACTGACTTTAAGGTGGTAATTTTTTTGGGTGTTCAGATTCCACAAAGCACTTAAACGCTGACAATTTGTAACATCATTGTAACCACTCAACTGAGGTACAGCTTTGTGACTGCCGGCTATCTATTATCATTTTGTGGAAAATAACCCCTTAGCCTATTGACAATTCACTTTTGATGCCAGCAGCATTATAAAGGGGATCTATCTAGTGTGTGCGCGATTCAAGCGCTTTTGTTAAGATCTTAAATGAAGTGATGAATTTAACTGTGTGGGTGTGCAGTCTCAGCTTGCTGCAGCATTACTTGGTGCTGTGCAGTTCCCGCCTGCCAGTATTTTCTGCATTGTAGTTCTCTTTTCATCATTCAAGGTTACTAAAGAGGAGCCTTGTTGGGTTTTTGAGGTTATTCAGCCAATTGTCCGTTGTCTGAGCCTTCATTGTACTGCCTAGGTCCAATACAGCAATGAATGTGTGAAGTGAAGTGGAAGGACACGCACACACAAAATAGTTAAATCAATTAGCAACCTTGAACTGGTTGATCAAGAAAAGAAATAAGGTTAAAAACATGCTCTGATGAACTGAGATAGCCATCATGTGAGAGGCTTTTTTTTGCACTGTTCTTCAGTATGATTTCTTAATGTATTATTAAAGGAATATTTTTGCGAAGCTGTAAAAGTCGATAATTTTTAAGTTGTTTCCACTGCCAAAGGGTCAGACTATCTGAAAGCTGTTGTCAGCCACTATTTCATTTCTTTGGCTGGCCTTCGGAGTAATGCAAGAAACATTGAAGAGATTAGAGAGCCCTGGCGTGCCTACTGACTGAGTTTCTGCCTGAGTAAATTGCTGCCACCTTCAATCTCCTGTCAAAGAGTCTCAGAGGCTTTTTTTTTGCAATGACACGGCAACAGTCAGCTTAATCGAATGTAATCACCCCTTGGCAAAAGCTGTCAGGTACCAAACACGATTGCGCCTCTGAAGCCGTCACACAGCCAGGGGTGGATTAATTTGATCTTTATCATGGTGGTGGATGGGGGGGGATTTCAGTCATGAAAGTGCTGAATTGACAAACGTGACTTCCTGATTCAATTTTTTCCCCTTGTAGAAAGGCCCATTTTTAAATTACAGGAGAGGGAATTAATCTGTGAACACTCCCTATCCCGGTACAGTTAATATCTCAGTTTGCTAAGGAACCATCTCAAAATACGAACAGTGCTTTTTAATATGGCTTCTGACTCTTCCTTCTGATGTATTTGTGAGAAAATCTGCGAGGCGTTTAGCAATGAGAACCTCACTGTGTAATATTAGTAACAATTATATTAAAGCATTTGTATATAATCTTTCTCCTATTATATCCACAAATAAACAAATCCATGAAAATAATAGACAAATATATTCCAGATGAACACACATCTGGCTCTGCAATGTTTGTTTGCAAAATGCAGAACAATAAAGTTTTTTAAAGAAAAATTAAGACAAGCATCGCAACACACATAGTAAAGGAGAGGGCAAAGATCATACTTCAGGAAACTTCACAGATTTATTTCTCCTTTTTAAATGGATGCATTTTCAGAGGGGCAACTCCTTATTTACAGAGAGAATACACATATTTACTGCATGGGTAAACCAACTGAACAAAGTTTGAGTGATGGAGTCACAAGTACACTTGATGTAGGTCGAATATCACATTGGATAAAAGTCATGTTCAGAATGACCCTAAAAGAATTTCTGTTTATCCAACATCTGCTCTTTTCAAAAAAAAGGCATGATACATTTTGAACTGTTGGCAGTTAAATTTGTGACATTGGGGACCTATCAGAGCAAGAGATCAACTATGACATGCTGGTGAATTGGCTACCTAGCATTTTGTGTGCGTGAGAGTACTGTTGTCCTGGCAACATAAGGATGAAGTGCTGTGTGTGTCCTTTTGAGGAGGATTGGCTCTCAGGAACCCTTACAGCACCTGTCAGGCCATTCAACTTAGGCATCTGGTCACATTACTTACTCTATATGGGATTAAGGAACAGCACAAAATACCCACGTGAGTCAAGAAACCAGAAGCATTGTGACATTGATTCTAGTGTGGCCCTGGGTTTGGAGCTGGGTGAATTGGGGAGGGAGGCTTCAGTTCTTTAGGCTGACTCTGCCAATGTGCGAATGGTTTCAGGGAGCCTACATTATCTACACCATCCCGCCCCTCAAAAAAAAATTGACATTTTCTATCTGTGGAGAGAGAAGCAGAGTTAATGTTTCAGGTCTGTGACCTTTCACCTTTTCGATAAAAGGTCACAGACCTGAAACGTTAACTCTGCTTCTATCTCCACAGATGCTGCCTGGCTTGCTGAGTATTTCCAGCACTTTCTGTTTTTAGTTCAGATTTCCAGCATCTGCAGTATTTTGCTTTTACTTTATGATAAATCTTGCAAAAAATTCTAATTAATTTTGATATCTTTTTATTTTATTTCTGTTGATCTTCGTCAACATTACGTTTGTTTTTAAAAAAATCATAGCATCCCTTATTCTCTCCACTTAAGCTCTTTTGGAGCTGTATAGGAGATAGTGGCTAAAACTCACGCAATATGGCCGGAATTTTACTCTCGGCGAACGGAAGCCGTCAACCGACTGAAAAGTCGGTAGCGAACCCGCCTCCCCTGGCCTGGGAATCCAGACCGCATTTTGCGGTCCCCAGGCCTTTAATTGGTCTGAGGCGGGACTTCCACCTCATTGAGGCAGGAAGTCCCGCCTAATAGAGCTCAGCCAATCAGCGGGCCAGCAGCTCTCTGTCCCAGCAGTGCCACCAGGAGCAGTGGCCACTGTTGGGACTGTAACTCAGCTGAAGATGGAAGACATTGGGGAGACCAGGTAAGTTTTTGGGGCCTTGCCGGGGGCAATTGGTCGGGCCCCGGCGAGGCAAGGGTGGCCAGTTGGGGAGACGGGGGGTGAGTTGGGCGTTGGGGGTGGTTGGGGTATCGGGGCAGCCCTCTGATGGGCACAGGTTGCCTGATCAGGAGGGTCCCCCCACCAGGCCATTGGATAGCTGCCTACTTTCCACAGGCGGCTTTTCCTGGGCCTGTGTCACCCGCCAGCCAAGGGTAAAATCCCAGTGGTGGCGGGCGGAGGCCCTTAAGTGGCCATTAACTGGCCACTTAAGGGCTTTGATTGGCCTGGGGTGCGCAGACCGTTTGTCGTTGCCGCCACCCTGCGTAAAGTGGCGGCGGAGGCGGGAGTGGGTCGGGATGGGCCCCCCAAGCCTCCTGCTCCATTTTACGCCCCCCACCTCTGCCACCATCCCACTCTTTGGGGCGCGTAAATTTGCAGCCTATGTCACCAGAGCACAGTTAAACTCTTTTTAGACAAGCAACCTGCAAAAAAAGATAATTGGAAGACTTGGCTTTAGAAGTGAATAGGATCATGGAGCCAGGTTGAGAAAATACTTTCCAAAGAATAATATAAAATAGATTATATTTTTAATGACGGTAAAGAAAAGAAAGAATTGTATCTCCCTGGAACATGACCTCACCACCGAACATCAAGACATTGTCTCCAGGACTGTCACTGACCTCATCTCCTCTGAAAATCTTCCCTCCACAGTCTCCAACCTCAATTTCCCCAACACCATACAGCCCTCTTCTACCTCCTTCCCAAGATCTACAAACAGGAATGCACTGGTAGACCCATCGTTTCAGCCTGTTCCTGCCTCCACTTGTCCAGTCTCTTTCCACTTACATCATGACTCTTCCAATGCCTTCCGTCACTTTAACAGTTTCCAATTTCCTGACCCTAACCATTTTCTCTTCACTATAGATGTCCAATCTCTATTCAGTCTTTTTTTTATCTTAGCAGTTGGCAGGAAAAAAGACAGAAGCGCAAGGGAAGAGCCAACTGTGTAACAGCCCCGACAACCAATTTTATCTGCAGTGCCTGTGGAAGACTCTGTCACTCTAGAATTGGCCTTTATAGCCAATTCAGGCACTGCTCCACAAACCTCTCGGCGCTTACCCATTGTCTCTCAAGACAAGGAGGCTAAAGAGGAAGAAGAGATGTCCAATCTCTCTACACCTCCATCCCCTACTATGACAGTGTTAGGGCTCTCAGCTTTTTCCTTGAATGGAGGCCCAATCAGTCTATATCCACCACCGCTCTCCTTCGCCTGGCTGAACTTGTTCTTACTTGTTCTCACATTGAACAACATCTCCTTTAACTCAAGTGACTTCTTCCAAATAAAGGTATTGCTATGGGTACCAGCATGGTTCCTAGCTATGCCTGCCTTTTAGTGAGGTATGTCAAACATTCCTTGTTCTACTCGGGCCCCCTCCCCCACTTCTTTTTCTGATACTTTGTTAACTGTATCGGTGCCGCATCCTGCTCTCGCCCTGAACTGGAAAGCTTCATCAACCTTGCTTTCAATTACCACCCTTCTCTCACCTTCACATGGTCCATCTCCGACTCTTCCCTTCCCTTCCTCGACTTCTCTGTCTCCATTTCTGGGGATAAGCTATCAAGGAATATTTATTATAAGCCTACCGACTCCCACAGCTACCCCGACTAAACTTCCTCACACCATGCTTCCTATAATGACTCCATTTCATTCTCCCAGTTTCTCCATCTCTGTTGCATCCATTCTGTTGATGCAAACTTCCATATTAGCACTTCTGATACATCTTCATTTTTCCTCAGCTGAGGATTCCCCCCCACCATGGTTGTCAGGGCCCTCGACCATGTCTGTTCCATTTCACACACCTCTGCTCTCACCCCTTCCCCTCTCTCCCAGAACCATGATAGGGTTCTCCTTCAAGACCACCAGCCTCCATATTCAACGGATCATCCTCTGCCATTTCCGCTGCCTCCAGTGTGATGCCACCACCGAACACATGTTCCTCTCCCCACCCATTTCAGGAGATGCAACACCTTTCCTTTACCCCCTCCCTTCTCACCGTCCAAGATCCCAAATGCTCCTTCCAAGTGAAAGAGCGATTTACGTGTACTGCTTTCAATTTAGTGTACTGTGTTCATTTCTCACCATGCGGTCTGCTCGTCACTGGGGAGACCAAACACAGATTGGACGACCGCTTATCTTTCAGTTAGGCACTTTACAGCCTTCCGGACTCAATACTGAGTTCAACAATTTCAGACTGTAATCTCTGCCCTATTTTAGGCTGGATTTAGAGGAGAAGGTGGGATTCCTGGCTCTAAAAAGGAGGGAATGATCCCCGCCTTGAACTTTTTGCGCACCCCCTCCCCCCGAATCAATCCTCCGGTCTTCTTACATCTAAATTTCACGAGCTGGCATCCCCACCCCTTTAAAGATGAGGATCCCGCCTTCAAGAGCTGCCAGCCAATCAGAGGGCTGGCAGTCCAGCAATATCGGCAGCAGCACCAGGATCAGTGGCCATTGCCGGTATTGCAGAGGCCTTGGACCCAGGCCCAGCGCTGAAACCCCAGACCTTAGGAAAGTGAGGCGGGGCCGCCGGGGCCTTCTGGACTGGCCTTGGTGAGGGGGAGATGTGGGGGTGTTCGTGCAGTCCAGGAGGAGGGGATCCCAGGGGGGTAAAGTGCGTCCTGGCGGGGTTCCTCCGTTGGCCACAGATTGCTCACAAAGGAGGAACCCTCCCCCAAGCCTGCAGGGAGGCGCCCTCCCCTTGTGGCAGAGGCACCCCTTGCCATGGGTAGGATCCCAGCGGCGGCGGGAAGAGGCCCTTAGTTGGCCATTAATAGGCCACTTAAGGGCCTCAATTGGCCTCTGGGCCGGAAGGCCGCCCCCAGTAAAATCACTTGATGATGGGTTGGCGATGGGCCCTCCACTGCCCCCGCCCACCCACCACCTGTCACAATTCTGTGATCCTCCAGCCTCCAACCTTGCCTCGGAGGGGGCGCATAAAATCCAGCCCTTTGTTTCCTTTACTTTGCATGCCTGCTCTTGGCAAGTCTTTTGATTCTTTGTTTTTTTTCTTACCCCATTACCACTCCCGTTGGCCCTGCGCGACTCTCTCCTGTCTTCCACCCTATCACAGACCTTCCCTTTTGTTCTTTGTCCCGTACTCCCACATGTCACTTGCTAAAAACTTATTACATTTCTAACTTTGTCTCAGTTCTGATGAAAGGTCACACAGACCTGAAATGTTAACTCCGCTTCTTTCTCCACAGATGCTGAGTATTTCCAGCATTTTCTATCTTTATTTCAAGAATTGTATTTATTTGGGGGGGGGAATTAAACTTTGGGTGGAGGCCTTGGGTTGGGAGGGCATAAAATGTGGATTGGCTGCCCGTTGTAGACCCTACTTTCAGTTCTTTAGCCTGTTTTGCGCCTCCGTCAAAGTTAAATTGCACCCTCATAGTGTCTTTTTATTTTCCCAGTATTAATTTCTCAGTGATATGAAGGCCCTAAATGTTGACTACCATACCTAATAGTCACTAACTGGTGAAAGAGAGAAATGGTGACACATCTAGTGAACTGGTGTGCACTCCACGATGACCAGTGGCTACAGCAGCTTGGCAACAGGCGCCGTCAAAAACAACAACTCACGGCATCACTTGGCAGCTTTAGGTGCAGCATTGTGGCCCCCAACCCACAACACTTCCCCACCCCCTGCCTCCCCAGGGCCCAACTGATTGTCCCCGGCGAGGTCCTAAAAACTTACCTGTCTTCCGCAGCTGACCTTCACCTTGCTTGCGATGGCTGGGTGCAGTCCCAGCAGTGGCCACCGCTCCTGGTGGCGCTGCTGGGACTAAGAGCTGCTGACCCACTGATTGGCCGACAGCTCTATTAGGCAGGACTTCCTGCCTCAAGGAGGTGGAAGTCCCGCCCAAGACCAATTAAAGGCATAGGGAGTGAAGAATCCCTGTCTGGCTCCCCAGGCCCAGCGGAGGCGGGCCCGTCACTGACTTTTCGGCTGGTGGACGGGGCCCCCTGTCCAACGAAAAATTCCAGCCTATATGTTGTTTTTGTGGTGTTGGCTGTGAGAGAAAACTGGGAAAACTCCCTGCTCTTCTTCCCATTGTGCCATGGGGTCTTTGATGTCCAACTAATTGAACGTGGGGGGATGAGGGGGCCATGGTTTAACATCTCATCCAGAAGACAGCACCTCCAACAATGCAGCACTCCCTCAGTACTACAGCAAAGCCTCAGCCTAGATGATGTTCTCAAATCCATAGTGGGCCTTGAACCCAGAGTGTTCTGGTTCAACTGTGAGAGTACTGCCACCTAAGCCAAGTTGACAGAAAGACTGCTACCTTAAAAATAATGAATATGTTTAAAATGAGGTAAAATGGAGATCACATTGCACTCGGACAATAAGATATACAATGGAATAAATATGTCCTCAGCTGAATCCCAGAATTGAGGTGAGTGCATCTGAAACATAGAGGGAGGATATCATTTCTGTATAGAGACGTGCCATATTGATCCTTTGCTGGGGTTTGTATGAATTTCTGTGTTAAGTGGTTTTATAAATCAATTTTGAGCCCTTTCAGGATACAAAATAAACTACATTAAGACAGAAACTATTCTAGCAGGTAGTTAATGTCCTCAGTCATTAAAAATACACTCTCATTCTAAGGGTTCCAGACAGGATTCAAGTATCTTGGAGTTAACACTGCCTGTGGAACTTGTTAACAGACCATTTCAACTCACAAAATCTATGTGAAAAAAAAGTGTTAATTGATCGAAGGTTTAATGTAGTATATTAAAGTAAGCTTGATGTCTGCTTCCATCTCAATTGATTGGATATATCAAAATGGAGACCTTAACTATAAACATTCTCTGATAGTGAGTGAACCAAGAACAATGGGTGTTGGGTCAGAGGCTGTGCTCCAAAGTGACTTAAGAATTGTGTATAAAACAATGGAAACCTGATACTGTGTTGCAAAGACAGGAGGATAATGTCTAGGTTCAGAATAACTGTACTAACCACAGTTAATGTTGTGGTCTAGATATAATCTGAGTCTCATATTTACGTCACAGCCTTTAAATACATTTATTTCATACAAGCCATCATTTTAACAGGCATTAGACATAGTTGAGGGGAAAACATCCTCTCGGTGCTGTGTGTACTAAAAACATAAGCGCATGTTTTTGATTACATTTATGATGTTGCTAAGCGTAGAAGCCACAGAAATTCTTCCGAGTATTTGACAGGCCATTACACTTTATAGCTTGCATGCTAAATGTACGCAATGAGGGCCAACTTCAGGCACCAGCGTATGCCTGAAAAACACCTGTGTGGCATTGGGTCGGACCATTTTTCAGGCATCTTTGGCAGCCATTTAAAACGGGTAGGTCCCTTACATATGCAAATGAGGAGCCGAACGCCTGTTCCACTCCTCCTAGGAAACTGGATGGCGATGATATGCGGAGCAGGCCCTTTTACTGCTTCCGCCAGCCCAGTTTATTTGTGCAAGTGTTTCTATCACTGTTTCAAAAGCAATTGTACTCTACATAGCAACTATCTTAATGATAAGACATTAAACCAAAGCCCCATCTGCTTGTCCTTGTAGTTCATGGGCACTAAAAGTCCCATCACAGCATTGGCGTCCTGACTAACAATTCTCTGTTAACCTGTGCCACCAAAAACAGATGAATTGGTCATTCACCTCGTTACTATTTGAAGATTTAGTACAATTTTTTGTACCTTGCAAAATGGCTGCCGCTTTAAGCACCATAATGATAGTCACTGCACTTTAAAATAATTCTTGTACGTGAACCATTTTGAGATCTTTTTCAAGAGATGGGATGAGGTGCGATATAAATGCAAACTTTTCTTTCTTCAGAGACTCCTGTTTTAAATATGATATTTGCTTCTGGTGTTATCTGGGAAGAAAATACATTAGAAGTGCCTGTTCAGGAAGTTATACCAATCAATTGTTTAATTTAATGCGGTCAAATACCATTCATGAGTTGTCCAACAGTAAACTGCCATTTTGCAATGGAAACATCTGTTTCCGCAGACAATGAATTTTGAAGTGGGTGCCAGATTTGAAAGTACATGCTGTCCCAATCATTTATTAATCTTTGTTGTTTTGGAAAATGCTTGATCTTTCCCTTTTTCTTTTCTCCCATTCCTGCCAGTTGACGATTATTCATGGAAAATATATCCCATTATGGTCCTGTGCTAGAACTTTCTGGCAGTAGATGGACATGCCCGAATTCACAGGGACCTGCTGCGGCGTCAAGTCTCCTGGATTATCACTGCTGAACATTTTTTTTCTTCAGCTTTCAGCGCACAGTTATTTTCTTGTCAGACCTTTTAGAACTTCCTGCATGTCCTGTTATGATTTTATTCAGCTGTTGGGGGCGTTCCTATGTCATTTGTGCCACAGTATCTTTGTAGTTAGTGTTTTACAGTGACAGAAGAGAGCAGGTGGGAAACGTATTAGAATGATGATTCATGCAGGACGTAACCCTTTCCATCCATAGGACATCATTTTCTTGGCACCTTGGCTTGCATTATGGTTTAGGACTCTGCATCCTATAAACCTGGCTGCGCAGCTCCCCAGCCTACGAAGCCCCCAAAATGGTGGGCAGGAAGTGCCACCACAATTCCAGCTGGAAGTGTGCCCACCACCATATTGGTGAAGGAAAATAAATGGGTGTCCAGGGCCCAAGCCTGAAATAGGACTATTGTATATGCAAAGTAGGGCCTAGCGCCTGTTTGAGGTCCCCACTGCAAGATTGGCTTGCTCTGTGGTATCACTTAGTAAACTCAAACTTTTGGACTGCCTGCTACCAAAAATGTACGTATTTGAAATTTACTGACCTGAATTTAGAGCTGGGAGGAGCACTCACACACATTTAAAGAATGCAGGATGCGACTTCAATACACCCACCCCTCCCACCCCCAGTCACTGCCACTTTCCCAACCCAGCCTCTGATCTCTTTCCTGGCCTCTGATTCCTCCTCCCAGCCTCCAAAATGCCTCTCATGGCCTCTGATCTTTCTCCTACGGCCTCAAATTCCCAACTGCCCCTCTCCCACCCCAGCGTCACTTCCTCGGGGACTTGCTGCAGTTCAGGTGCAGGGAGTATACGCTGCTCCCAAAACTGAGCGTGCCCAAATCTCTGCCCCTACATCTCTTGGATAATGCCTGCTTTTTTTCCAGCCATTATGAGACTCGTTCTTTTTTGTTTTCCCCCCCACAAATGTTCAACGCTGCTGTACTGAAAGTGCCAACTCACACTGAAGTACAGTCCCACAAGTATTGGCTTCCCTTCAGTAGCACTCCTGAAATCGTGGCCAATTTTTTTTATTTTGTTCGTTTCATGGGATGTGGGCGTCACTGGCAAGGCCAGTATTTGTTTCCCATCCCTAATTGCCTTTAGGAAGCTAATGGTGAGCTGCCTTCTTGAACTGCTGCATGCCAATCTGTTTGCCTAAACCTAGGTAACGAGTTTTTTTTCCCAAAAATATACTTTATTCATAAAAATCTGTAAAAAAAAATACATTACAAAACAGTTCAAAACAGCACCAAGTTGACATTCCAAGAAAGTGCAAAGGAAATCAGTTTTCTACAATACAGAGCGTGAGTTGCCTCACAACCTTTCCAAATGTACCTTTCACAGCAAAAACATATTTTGGTGTCTACAAGCCGAGGGGTTTCCCATGGATCCAGCCCCTTGGTTCACTATGGCGGGAGGATCTTACACTGTGGTCTTTCCCCATTGAGCCTGTGCCACAGCTGCCCCAAGCTTCAGTGCGTCCCTCAGCACGTAGTCCTGGACCTTGGAATGTGCCAGTCTGCAACACTTGGTCGTGGACAACTCTTTGCGCTGGAAGACCAGCAAGTTTCGGGCAGACCAAAGAGCGTCTTTCACCAAATTGATAGTCTTCCAGCAGTAGTTGATGTTTATCTCGGTGTGCGAGCCTGGGAACAGCCCATAGAGCACAGACTCCTGTGTTACAGAGCTGCTTGGGATGAACCTCGACAAAAACCACTGCATCTCTTTCCACACCTGCTTTGCAAAGGCACATTCCAGAAGGAGGTGGGCAACAGTTTCTTCCCCACTACAGCCACCTCGAGGGCAGCCTGCGGAGACGGTGAGAGTCCGGTTGTGTAGGAAGGATCTGATGGGGAGGGCCCTTCTCACCACCAGCCAAGCTACGTCTTAGTGCTTGTTTGAAAGTTCTGGTGATGAGGCATTCTGCCAAAACACTTTGGCAGTCTGCTCAGGGAACTATCCGACAGGATCCACCATCTTCTTTTTCTGTAGGGCCTTGAAGACATTCCATGCAGACCACTGCCTGATGGATTAGTGGTCAAAGGTGTTTCTCTGGAAAAACATTTTCACAAAGGATCGGTGGTACGGCACGGTCCAGCTGGATGGAGCATTCCACGGCAATGTAGCCAGACCCATCCTTCACAACACCGGGGACAGATAGAAACTCAGCACGTAGTGACACTTGGTATTTGCATACTGGGACTCTACGCACAGCTTGATGCAGCCACACACGAAGGTGGTCATCAGGATGAGGGCAACGTTGGGTACGTTTTATTCGCCTTTATCCAGAGGTTTGAACATTGTGTCCCTCCGGACCCGGTCCATTTTGCATCTCCAGATAAAGTGGAAAATGGCTTGGGTGACCGCCACAGCGCAGGAGTGGGGTATGGGCCAGACCTGCGCCACGTCCAGCAACAACGTGAGCGCCTCGCACCTGATGACCAGGTTCTTACCCACAATGGAGAGAGATCACTGCTCCCACATGCTCAATTTATAGTTTACCATAGCTACTCGCTCCTTCCAGGTTTTACCGCACGCCATTGCCCTTCCAAACCATATCCCCAGCACCTTCAGGTAGTCTGACCTGAGGGTGAAGGGGACAAAGGATCGGTCAGCCCGGTTCCCAAAGAACATGGCCTCGCTCTTGTCGCAATTTATTTTGGCTCCCGAGGCCAGTTCGAACTGGTCGCAGATGCTCATCAGTCTGCGAACGAACAGTAGATCCGAGCAGAAGACGACAACGTCATCCATGTACAGGGAGGTTTTAACCTGGGTGCCTCCGCTGCCTGGGATTGCCACCCCTCTTATGCCCGCATCCTTCCTAATGGAATGGACTCAGCAAAAGGTGGAGAGGAGACCTGGGAAGGCTGCCCCTGCACCCCCCCCCCCCCACCACCCACCTCCGGATCTCTCACTCTTACCTGGAGGTGCTGCTGCAGGATCTGAGGGGCTGCAGTGAGTCGAGCTTTTCCAAAGATGTGAGAATGAGGACAATCTCTCCAGCCAACAGGCACCGGTGGAAGTGGCCGAGGAAGTCGAAAGCTGGAGTGTAGTCCCTCCAACCCGTAGACAGTGCGGCAAGAGGATACAGGAGGGCAGAAAAGGTGACTGGCGTAACATTTTCAGGTGTCAAACCCCACACTCCAACTTGCCCAGCATTCCCTTCCACAGCATGACTCAGGTCAAAATACCAGCAACTCCACTCATTCCTCTCTCTGCAGGCACCTCCTCACATCCCCATCCCCACCCCCCGCAACCAGCGAACACCCACACTCGTCCTCAGTCGATTGCCCTCTCATATCCATGCCTCATAGTCATCCTCCGCACATGGTGTCCTTCCTGCCACTCCACACAAGCCATTACAAGCACTCACATCTCTCTGTCCTTCTGTCTTTGCAAGAGAAGATAGCACCCAACGTGGCAAGTGGTAGAGACTTGATTGGGGGGCAGGCAGGTGGGAGGGGTCCTGGCGAGAGGAGAGGTTGGCCCTCCAGTGACAGGCACCTTGTTGGCCATTAACAATTCATGCCCACCTGCTCCACTGGGAAAAGAATGACTTGTTCCAGGAGTTTACAGATGTCAGCAGCCGTGAGAGCCCGAACCTCCTGAGGAACTGTCACTCGGACGTGTCGCGAAAGCTGATCATTTGTAGACGCTGTGTTGGGGGCCTCACCTCCTTCCAGTTGGTTCTCCATCCTATCTTCCCTGTGGAGGGGCATGCCGCTGAGGAGAAGGTGCTGCTGCTGGTGTTGCTCCTGTTGCTGCTGGAGCTGTCGGCGGTGATGTGATTTCTGCTCTTGCCCCTCATTGGAGGTGGAAGGTAGAACTGCTTAAACTGCTCCCATGCTGCGTTCAAGGCGGGCAGCAGAGAGGTGCAGTGAAGGGTGGTGAAATGCCTTTCATGAAGTTAGCAATCACCTATCAAGCAGTGAAAGCACTCTCTGAGAGAAGAAATGCTTTGAACAGCAGCCTCTTGATGACCATGGCTGTAGCTCTACCGTGTAATTGATTACTTCACAGCTTGTCAGTATTACTGAAGAAGATTCACCTTGGTGACCCTGGCGGGGTGCAGACACAGCATGAAAGCTGTTGGGAAAAAGTGAATTCATGGTTTAAAAGGCTTTTAATTGCATTTTTTATCATCTCAGTTGCTCTCCCTACTTTCAGATACACGGGGGTTCCCCACTGGACTTGCAACCCACCCCGGGGAAAGCCGCAATAGGGCAGGATCATGTTGGAATCCCAACCCAACACCAAATTCAGGGATTTTCCCACTCGGCATGCTCCGGAACCCGCTTCCACCTGGCTGGGAAAATTCTGCCGATTGAGTCTAGTTGTAGCACAACTGCTGTACAGGCTGTGGCTCAAACGTAGCATCTTCCCAACTCTATGGCTCAGTTGCACATTAGGCAGTTTACTTATCAACTCAGCCATTAGGGAAGCTCGCTGAGATTTAGTTAAACAGAAGAGAAAACCGTCCCTATGAAAGATTCCAGTGCATCAAGCTGCACAGTCACTGCAGAGGATAGCTGCATCACCAAGACGTCCTTTGCTGCAATTTCCATGAGATAAACTTAGATCCAAATTTTAACTAAAATCAATTTAAAAAAAAATAAAATTGATCACATAAAATGCTGCTAATTATTGGTGTAACCAGGAAACATGCTGGCGTTAGGTTGAGCAAATGAGTATGTAACTGTTGAACCCTGGAGACCTCTTTGGAACTCTCTCCCAAGGCCACTTTGCCTTGTTAATTATCTTCCTTCCTTTTAAAACTCCCTAGTCTGTTGAACAGCCTGTTTGATCCACACCCCTTAATCCTTCTCTTCCCTTACTTGCTATCCTCCTCCCACATTGCAAGTTGCTCTGAACATGAAAAAAAGACTTGCATTTATATAGTGTCTTCCATGACCTCAGAATGCCTCAAAGCGCTTTACAGCCAATGAACTACTTTTGAAGTGTAGTCAATGTTGTAATACATGTAGCATATTCATGAGGAGTGCAAGGTGTTGTTGCTGTTGATGTTAGAACTCATTTGATGCATTATCACATATGTGGCCTCTAGTCAGAAACATACTTGGGATAAATAGTCAATCTCTCCAGAAGCTGAGGTGTATTCTCTATCACAAGAATGTCCAAGCTTTTTATTTTCATCAGCCACTCAGGTATATTCCATGGAGTCTCATGGGCTGCATAAAAGATTTGAATCAATGTTCCAGCCAATTTGCATTTATCTCAAACTGCCAATACTAACAAACTTTGGCATTCTGATTTAGGGATTAATCTTCCCACAAAGAAGTAAAAGAATGAATTTGCATTTGTATAGCGCCTTTCATGAACATGCTAACTGAATATGCAAAGTCCACAAGTCTGACTTCAGCAGCGCCACCTGGGCTTTTCATTGTTTCCAGGTGTTAGCAGCCATAGGGACTTTCAAAAGGCAGTTGGAAATGAACTTGAAGAGGACTAATTTGCACGGTTTTGGGGGAAAAGCTGTGGACGTGGGACTATATTGGATGGCTCTTGTCTACTGTAAGATTCTATGATTCGATTCTATGAGCTCAGGACTTCCTAATGTGCTTCTCAGCCAATGAAATACTTTTGAAAAATAATCACCATTGTAATGTGGGGCAATAGTGTTAAGAATAACTCTCTCAAAACCTCCAGGCATTTAACATGTAAACGGAACAAACCAAATATGAGATGAAATCACATAATGTTTCAGCACGTCTGTTAGTACGTACAATATTTACTGCACGTTAGCCCTAAAAAAAGTCCAAGTCAAAACTTTCTTACATTCAGCAGATTCTGGCATTTTATATTTTTGCCTTTGTAAATATGATGGGTGTCATTCTTTCCTCATTTAGTGCCTGTTGCAGATTTAGAAACAAAAATGAACTCATGGAGATTTCTTGCTCCGCAACCACCTCGCACCTGTCAGCAGCAAATAAATGTTCACTTCTCGTAAATCACTCACTTATAATGAAGCAATTTACCTGTTGGCATTTACTCTGTGCATGCTTCCCCCTACACAGCCCCCCGACTATCCACCACTGCCAGGACCATTGCCTTGAAGTGCACATGAGACAAAGGACCACCTCAGCAGGTTAGGATGTGACCTCCAGCCCTTGCATTTCATTAAACATTTTTCTTTCAATGGTTACTTTCCTGTTGGAGGTCAGTGTGTAAGTTACTGCTGCAATATATTTAAGTCACAGATGTGTTTTGCCACAAATATTTTTGCTATGCAGAGTTTAGATCTGGATTTCCCCCAGGTCTGTACTGTGAGTCCTATGTTTTACAATTAAAGGGTGAGGGTTGGGGTAGGGTTATAACAAAGCTAAGCTGTTCTTTTGCATTCTATATTTTCCGCCTTTTCACACATTAGCAGTACACACTGAGCCTACGTTCATGTGAAATTGATGGGGGGATATGTGGCAAATTAGGAATTGCGCTCATGAGCATTCCCAGCCTGACTGGAAGAATTGCCAACACATTTTGGTTTTTCAAATAATATTTTTTCCCTGAAAATTAAACAGCTGAGCCTCCAGACTGTGACTCCAATGGTCAGTGTTACTGCATGCTGCTACTTTAAAGGGGAAATATTTTTGTTAAAAAGACTGTGCATACCTTTTTCCTGTTTCCAAAGCAATACAACATATTGACTAAATCATGCATGTTGAAGTGCGTCACTGCATTGCAAGAATTACATTCCAATAAAATTGGCATCTGGGTATTTTCCCTCTCCAGGCTCAAAAGCGTTGTCCCTTTAAGAGACGAGGAAGTGATTGATGGTGTCAACGCGCATGTGAATGTCATAGTGTCAAAAGCTCTATGAACAGATGTCTCAGGAAGCAGCAAACACTCTCAACCGAATTTAAAGTGAAAATGTTTGCTCGTCTGCTTTATGTGCGAGTTAAGCACATTAAAGTGAATTAAATATCTATGAAAATCATTGATACATGCGAACACAGGGCAAAATTCTGCCTCTTAATTTTCTTTGTGTGCCACATATAGCTGTATCCAGTGGCATGTGCATGTTATATATTCCAAAGTGACGCCATACTCTCGGGTATATAGGTCAGATGGCAACATTTGATGAAGACAGACACTCAAGGAATGTGCCAGAAGCACACTTGTATGGATGCCAAGGATGTGTGTAATACCATCATACATAATAAAAATTCTGGAATTGGTGGTGTTGCATAAGTGACACATGCTTACATATTCTGCACTGAAAAAGGTTAAGGTAATGTGTACACAGGTCTGTTCTCACCCTAACTGGTTTTTATTTGCATATTATAAAAATACAACCAACTATTTTTTTTCTCTCACCATTTTTCTCCACTAAAGTCCCAAGTTCAATTGCCAGTCACTGCTGAGTTACCTGGTTGCAGCCAAGACATCAGAGGGGGTTTGACATTTCGTCTCAGCACCCCTCCGTTTTGGAGGGGAGTATTAACAAGGATTCCTACTCCTGGTTACTCTCTAGCAACCCTTTCTGAACGTGCACGTGGACATCAGGAGGGGGACAGAGTTCATCTTGGCTGTTGTTCACCACCCCAACGCTCTGTCAGCTGGGCCACAACATCAATGCTCATTCGAGGCACTAAGAAAAAGTAACCAGAGGGTTACTGGTGCCCATTGGTATGATCTCAGTGAGACCATTAATGTTAAAATACAAAATATGAGCTCCCAGACCAATTTAAAGAATTACATGACAAGATTTCATGTTATAGACTTATTATAACAACTAAACTAAAATAAATCTCCATTAACTAAATAGTACTTTGTAAGTAGCTGATGCCTCCAAATTACAAGGAAGAGGTATTTTCTTTACTCTTTAAAAAACTTGAAAACCTCACACCACACTTATATATTACACAGTCCTTCTTGACGGCAAAATCTTTGTGGTTAAAAGTCCCAGACCTTTCTCAAAGTAAATGTTCTCTTCGTTCACTTCTCTGAGCGCTTTCAATCTGGATGTCTGTTGATAAGGAGATTCTTGGTGATCCTGTTGTTCTTTTATTTCCCCGCAAGCCTCAACTTTCAAAACAGGTTCAGGTCTTTGCAGCCTTTTGCTGTATCAGTCTTCTGAAAGTAGGTATTCCCTCTCTCACTCTTCTCTGAAGCTGCCACCGCTGATTGTCTTCCTTTCTTACAGCCTGACTGCCTTCAGAAAATCTGTTAAATTTATCTGGAATCACAGCCTATTTTTCTTTTCCAATAGCAAAGTCCACAAGTCTGTCTTCAGTAGGTCACCCAGGCTTTTTATTGTTTCCACATGTTAGCAGCAGCCATGCACATTTGCACCTTCAGAATCACTGACTCCTTGTTTACGATCCGAAAGTTTGGGAGGTGTTATAACCCTGCAGTCTCTGCTTTTCAAAGGTCTTTGATCTGGGTTCTCTGTTGCCTTGGTAACCAAGATTCTTGTCTTGTCTTTAAGCAGAGTTGATGTGAGGTCACCTGACTTCCCTGACTCCATCTTAAATGTTTAAAAATCAGTTTTCAAAACACAATCGTGTTACAAAATCCAGTGTTCATAACACCCATGGAAACATAACCTAACACAGAGTAAATGCCTTCAGGAGATGGCAGAGAAATGCTGAAAGAGAAAATACAAAATAACACCAATGGTGATAAGCTCC
This sequence comes from Heterodontus francisci, assembly GCF_036365525.1. Lineage (NCBI taxonomy): Eukaryota > Metazoa > Chordata > Chondrichthyes > Heterodontiformes > Heterodontidae > Heterodontus > Heterodontus francisci. The sequence goes on from NC_090406.1 coordinate 14,409,081, forward strand.
TTTGGTAGTTCAGTGGAGTGCCCATTGCAGAACTGAGCCATGATTTGGAAAAACCCAAGTTCAGAGCTAGCATATGCTGAATTATTTGATCTCAGTTCAGAGTGCAGTAGGGACACAACAAGTTGACCTCAGCACTCCTAGGCTGGGCATGGGAAAAATGAGCACTGCACTCCAATGTAGAAGGCGTTGCCAATGTCAATGCATCATCACCATCATAATCATTCCTGGTATGGCATGAGTGGTAAGGGATACGGAATGAAGGCGGGTAGACGGAGTTAAGATACAGATTAGCTATGATCTAATTGAATGGTGGATTTACCACCACATATTTTAATCCCCATTTCTCCTGATGATTCCTGCTCCTGTTCCTGATAAAATGTGCTTCAGTGGGCAGTTGGTGAAGACAGGATTGATCTTGGCTGTGCTATTCCCCCACAGTCAAATGACTTACCAACATTTGCAGTCAAATGAGGTACTGGAAGATAGTCAGCATCTGTGGACCTGTATCCCAGTCCGGGCCAGCACCTTCAGGAGAAAAAGGGAGAAAATATGGTGGTGGGGGAACCCCCACTAATGATAATGATACATTGGCATGGGGTATATGCAAGATGGCAACATTTGGTAAAATTAGGTAATCAAGCCACGTGCCAGAACAAGCTCTTAGGGCTGCCAAAAAATTTCTGGAGAGAGTGATTGTGTACAGATGTCACACACTCATGCATGCTACACTGAGAGAGATATCCCTGGGTTGGAATGCAGTGCTTATCCTCCTCATTCCTGGTTTAAACCTGATAACTCAGACATCAAGGTTGGGACCTTCCTAGTATGTCCCTTTCCATTTCACTTTGGGCAATGCATTAATCCACTGAGTTACGAGAGAATCTTAACCACTGGTATATTTTCCCATTCTTTTGGTTTATGTATATTATGCTTTTCAGACATGTTGGACACTTACTTTGATCAGCAGAAATAGCTTCTTGTAGGAAGCCTTCATAATATGGCAGCCTCCCTTTGCACATGATCTTCTCTTTTCTCACCTTGACATTTTTGCCGGATGCTGCTCCCTCACTTCTCTGAGTATATGACCCTCCATTCATGGTCAGAGCAATGCCTCCAACAACTGCGGTACCCTCTACTCATTGGCTTTCCCTCACCACTGTAGAGAGAACCACCCCCCCCCCCCCCGACCCCCACCCCCATTCTTACACTGTGTGCTGTAACAATTCTGTGATTCTGTGAACTGATCTGATTCAACAAGACGAATTTCGCAAGATGAAATGCTTTCATGAAAAAAAAAGAGGCAAAAACAGCTGGATGACACATGGTCTGGATAAATCCATCACCCAAAGGCTGAATCCAGAAATAACTTTGCCTTTAAATATCCCTTAATCCAAAATATCACTGCGGAAGGCTACAGAATAACAAAATGGGGGGACATGCTGATGATCTTGGAGAACTTGGTTTCTTCAGAACAACTGCTTCCAGGCATTGCGTACAGGTTTGGTCCCCTTACTTGAGTGATGTAGTTGCATTGGAGGCAGTTCAGAGGAGGTTCACTAGATTGATTCCAGAGATGAGGGGTTTGTCTTATGAAGAGAGATTGAGCAGTTTAGGCCTTTACTCTCTAGCGTTTAGAAGAATGAGTGGGGATCTAATTGAGGTATTTAAGATGATTAAGGGGATTGACAAAGTAGACATAGAGAGGATGCTTCCTCTGGTGGGGCAATCTAGAACAAGAGGTCATAGTTTTAGGATAAGGGGTAGCAGATTTAAAACAGAGATGAGGAGAAATTACTTCTCTCAATGGGTCGTGAATCTGTGGAATTCACTACCCCAGAGTGCAGTGGATGCCGGGACATTGAGTAAATTTAAGGAGGAGATAGACAGATTTTTAATTAGTAATGTGTTGAAGGGTTATGGAGAACGGGTAGGAAAGTGGAGTTGTTTCTCAAAATGGAGACGTGTGACCAGTGGTGTTCCACAGGGATCCGTGCTGGGACCACTGTTGTTTGTGATATACATAAATGATTTGGAGGAAAGTATAGGTGGTCTGATTAGCAAGTTTGCAGATGACACTAAGATTGGTGGAGTAGCAGATAGTGAAGGGGACTGTCAGAGAATACAGCAGAATATAGATAGATCGGAGAGTTGGGCAGAGAAATGGCAGATGGAGTTCGATCCGGGCAAATGCGAGGTGATGCATTTTGGAAGATCCAATTCAAGAATGAACTATACAGTAAATGGAAAAGTCCTGGGGAAAATTGATGTACAGAGAGATTTGGGTGTTCAGGTCCATTGTTCCCTGAAGGTGGCAACGCAGGTCAATAGAGTGGTCAAGAAGGCATACGGCATGCTTTCCTTCATCGGACGGGGTATTGAGTACAAGGGTTGGCAGGTCATGTTACAGTTGTATAAGACTTTGGTTCGGCCACATTTGGAATACTGCGTGCAGTTCTGGTCGCCACATTACCAAAAGGATGTGGATGCTTTGGAGAGGGTGCAGAGGAGGTTCACCAGGATGTTTCCTGGTATGGAGGGCGCTAGCTATGAAGTGAGGTTGAGTAGATTAGGATTTTTTTCATTAGAAAGACGGAGGTTGAGGGGGGACCTGATTGAGGTGTACAAAATCATGAGAGGTATAGACAGGGTGGATAGCAAGAAGCTTTTTCCCAGAGTGGGGGATTCAATTACTAGGGGTCACGAGTTCAAAGTGAGAGGGGAAAAGTTTAGGGGGGATATGCGTGGAAAGTTCTTTACGCAGAGGGTGGTGGGTGCCTGGAACGCGTTGCCAGCGGAGGTGGTAGATGCGGGCACGATAGCGTCTTTTAAGATGTATCTAGACAGATACATGAATGGGCAGGAAGCAAAGAGATACAGACCCTTAGAAAATAGGTGACATGTTTAGATAGAGGATCTGGATCGGCGCAGGCTTGGAGGGCCGAAGGGCCTGTTCCTGTGCTGTAATTTTCTTTGTTCTTTGTTCTTGAGGCCGAGGTGAGATCAGCCATGATCATATTGAATGGCGGAGCAGGCTCAAGGGGCTGAATTGTCTACTCCTGCTCCTAGTTCTTATGCTCTTATGTTCTTATGATCTCGAATGAAAATATTGGTGTATCCTAGATCGAGCAAGAGCTGGGGTGCCAAAGATTGGTAACAATATGACTGAGTGGAAATTGAGAAATTACCCCCAATGTAAATGTGGAGAGCCTAGACAAACACTTGAATATTGCCTGCTCAATGCACCTCATATCCCCAACTCCACCATCCCCCGTCTACATCTTGTACTCCTGCGGAACTAAATGACAACATCAGATCCTGGCTGTAGTTTTGGAGCGACAAGCTATGAATGAATGAACATTGTGTGTCATGAGCTGTCGAGCTTTACACCTTCTGTGGTCTCTTGCAAGCTTGCCCAGAGCTGGCTTCACTTGCAGTGTGCTATTCGGTTAAGCAGCATTATTGCAGGTGCTTTCCAAATGCTCATTCAATTTTGCATTAGTTTTACTACACAGAGCTTCCAAAAGCTGCCCTGACAATGCACCAAAATAGGACAGTACAAATTATCTCCAATTTAACACACACTCTTTCTGAAATGTTGTCCCATTTGTATTTTCAGTTCCATTAATAGTATAATAAGAAACAAACTTTCGGTGGGCCGAAGGGCCTGTTTCAGTGCTGTATCTCTAAACTAAACTAAACTAAACTTGGACTAGCTTTAACCTTGAGATGTTTACAAATATTGAGCATGACTGTTTAAAAACTGAAAAGCAAATTTCAGCAAAAATGCAGATGGTTTTCTAAAATTCCTGTTATCAGAAAATGTCCCATTTAGTTCCCTGGCGCACCTCCCTGTGCTACCATCCACTCAACTTTATTTTGAATCACATAAATTTTGAACTAAGAAAGTCGCTATATGCATGTCTTAAATTTACGTCAGGGATTGAGCACTAAACCAGAGGTCCTGGGTTTGATTCTTTCTCTGTGCCGAGTTGCATGCTGGGCCTTGGGAGAGCTAAGTAACTGCATCAATCTCTTGTACTTGGCAGTAGATAGTCCAGCAGTTGGTCTTCCTGTAACTGGCCGGGATTTATTGGGCTGGATTTTATGAGCTCCCCGCTAATCCCGGCGGCGAGCTCCAAAAATGTCAGCCCGCGCGGTGGCTCATTTAAATAGATGGGGCGGGCCGCACCCCCCCAATCACATGAAGGGGGCGGGCTGTCCATCCCTGGTAATGGCGTAAGCTGCCTGTGCGCAGGCACTGACACCATTTTTAAAGGGCTGTTAGCCCTACCGGCTAATTTAAATATTTAAAGACAGATTGAATAAAATTAAATACATTTCTTTTGCCCCTCTCCCACCCTCCCAATAACAATTGAATTAACTATTTGCCCTTCCCTCCCCCAAAGCACTTACCTGTAACATCTGACCCCACCCCCCACCCCCGACCCAAATTGCATAAAGTTTAAAGTACAAACCTTCCCACCATCCCCTATACCCACGACGTTTATTTGGCAACGTCCCATCCCCCACCCTCCCCACCCCGCACTGATAAACTTACCTCCTCCCCCCTCCCCACCAGTGTTGCACCTCGTTTCCCTGGACTGGGATCCGAAGGCACGGGAGTGCCGGCCGCCAGGCCGAAGATCACAGCGGGCCATCAAGATTAGGGGTGAGTACATACAAATCCATTAATTATTTTTATTTGCATATTGTGATTGTGGTCCTGTCGCCGACACAGTACCTCGCTGCTGCTGGGAAGATTGGGCTGGGCCCTGCCAGCGGCAAGGTCCGTGGCGGGCCTCATCCGGGGCCATCATCAGACCCCCGCCCCCGCTATGGATCCCGACGTCAGGGGCTCCTTAAAATCCAGCCTTTCCCACTAGCTGTGGTAGTTTGGTTCATACACATGTAACATTGTAATGTCACTCGAGGCACCACAGTTGTTCGTGTATGTAGTGGCATCATGATGTCAGTAACCGCCCCAGCTCTGCCGACACTGGAACAGTGCATTTACTGGTCCTGGCAATTTAGAAAGACTCAGTTGAAAAAGGGTCTTGAAAGATCAGTTCAGTTTATCTCTATAGCACAGGGGTTGTGTGCATGAGAGATACACCATGGGAACTAATGAGGACTATAGTTGTGGTACTTCCATGTCGCTAGCGACATTAGCAAGTGTTTTCACTTTTTTCTTCACGACCATGGGGGTCTAACAGTGGTGGCTGAGCGACAGCCGTCAGAAAAAATATGTTGATGAAATAGCTTGAGTTTGCCTTTCAATAAAAGTACCTGTGGCTTGATATGCAGGGCCCTCCAGCTGATGCACAAAGTATGGATAGGAGAGGATGTTTTCTGTGGCAGAAGTGTCATCTATCTTAATAGAATGCCTATCTGAAAAGTCTTATGCATTAGACATGAGACTGCTAGCAGTGCTCGCACTAGGTTTTCAGTAAAGCATAATGGTGAATGTGAGAGATTTTCATAGTCTGTCCAATCAAACCTAGCAATACAGTTGTAGAATTTGCCTTTCCAAATTTGAGCAGTTTCTAGAGAGAACATTTTGAGCTGTGTAACCTATGGCAAAGTACAAGTGGTTAATGGCCTTACATTGGACATGGTAGTAATGCGAGCAATTTGAGGTGATGAATTACGAATATCATACAATGTTAAAAGTGTATTGGCTTAAGTGTGGTATTTTGGCACCAATGCAGGAAATAAATCCATTGACAACTGTCTACAGTACTTTGGCCATGTTCCAAGGAGAATGGTCTAGTCTCCATGGGTGAGATGAAATGGGTAATCTCATGAGTTGAGAACAGATCACATTCCTCTCTGAATATGACCACAATTGTTTTCAATGTCAATAAGGGTGAGGAAGACCATCTAGCATATCTTAACTCATCCAACCATAAAATCATTCAGTTCCCTCATCATCAGATCCAACCACCCCTTAAATTACTCCTGGGACTTAGTCTCCAGTCCCTTATTTGGAACTCCTTGCCCTGTGGTTATCACCCTTAAAGTGAAGAACTTCTTTACATCTGTCCTAAATTCACTTTTTCCCAGTTTGTTACAAAGAAAAATGTGGCAGTGGGGGTGGGAGCAGAGCGAAAGAGTTCTGCAGTCTATAGCTAAATTATTCTCTCACATGTAAATTTCTAAATCTCTCAGCCAATGTCAGGCATTAAAAATCTATTTTAAAAATACACAGTTCTCCATTGACTTAGTGGATAAATAGACCAACCATAATATTGCTAAATGCTACAGACCAGGCTGTTAGAGAAACTTCCAAGCCTATTTGTGAAGAAGATACTGAGACTAGGATGCTTTGGTGGAGACTGTTAATTGCTTGCCACAGAGTTTACTTCTCCACTCCTAACAACATCCAGCCAGTGCTCACTGGCTCTTTTTTATATGTACATCTGAGTACAATTAACTAATCAACACCCAACATCTGTTCACCCTATTACCTTCAACTACTAGGTATTTAACATCATTTAACAGATCTGAGACACTAAATCAGGAGGTTGCAATCTTGAGTTTAGTCTGTGCTAGTTAGCACATCTCATTCAGGAAACAGAGTCGTAGCAGACCTTGGCAAGACAGCAGAAAAATCAGCTGGGATTTCTACTCCTGATTACTGTGTATATGAATCTCAGGCTCAACTACGATGTCTCCAGGATCCATTGAAACTTACAAAATTCTTTTAGGGCGTATGTAGATAGGATGTTTCCCCCGGCTGGTGAGTCTAGAACCACGGGACATAATCTCAGAATAGGGGTAGGCCATTTAAGACTGAGATGAGGAGGAATTTCTTCAGTCAAAGGGTGGTGAATCTTTGGAATTCTTTACCCCAGAGAGCTGTGGAAGCTCAATCATTGAGCATGTTCAATACAGAAATCGATAGATATCTGGATACTAATGACATCAAGGGATATGGGATAACAAGGGAAAGCGGTGTTGAGGTAGATGATCAGCTATGATCCAATTGAATGGAGGAGCAGGCTTGAGGGGCTGAATGGCCTACTCTTGCCCCTATGTTCCTATGATCCAGTAGCCTGCTGACAGGTACAATTGCCAACCATCCCTCCATCCTTCCCAGTCCCACCATACTTGACTAGGGCTTTATTTCCCCATCAGCAGATTTGCAACACAAACCTTTCTCCTTTCCGTGATCTACTCCAGCACATGGGTTTTCAAACTGAACTCTGGAGACACTGCAAAAGCAACTGTGAGACTGGCAGATTACTGTCTTAGGCTGCAAAATGCTTTGGGACATCCTGAAATTCTGTCTTTATTTCTCAAACACATTATTATTATGGGTTTCAAAAAGACTAGCCGAGCAGCTAATCTGAATTTCAGTGTATGGTTAGTTCTTATATATAAATCAATTCAAAATTGCTTCATGTATAGGTAAAAAAAAAACTGTGGTCACCAGCTTACTTTACATACAGTCTTATCACCAATCAAGCTTCTGTATCAGCACTGCAGACAACAGACCAATACTGAAACACTGTCTATATAATTTACACAGTTGGAGATTGTCAGGTGTGGTATCATAATCAAGCTTAATGGGGTTTCTGCATGCATTATGCCAGTGTGCATTCTACCTACCAAGCAGTGAGAGCGTGCTTAGCGTTTAATGTAATAGCCCATAGTGGTTTATTTGGGGGCTCACAGCCTCTTATCTGGAATATTTCAGGTCTGCTTTTTAACCATCAAGTTCAAATGGAACATTGGACACAGTGAGTATATCAGAAACTGTGTTAACACCCCATTTGTGTTACAGATGGCTGATGATTGCCATGAATGTGGCAAGGGCACCGTAATATAAATGAGACAGCGCCCTCGTCCCCAGTGGCATGCAGTGCCACATAAAGTAATCATATCCACACCTCTGCCTGGACGGAGATGAGGAGAAATTTCTTCACCCAGAGATTGGTGAGCCTGTGGAATTCGCTCCCACAGAAAACATTGTATGTTTTCAAGAAGGAGTTAGATATAGCCCTTGGGTATAAAGGGATCAAAGGGTATGGGGGCGAAAGCAGGAACAGGTTACTGAGTTGGATGATCAGCCATGATCATAATGAATGGGATCGAAGGGCCAAATGGCCTGCTCCTGCTCCTATTTCCTATGTTTCTATGCCCCTGCAGCATATCACCATTCTTCTGGCTGACCGTCCAGGCGTGGCCAAAAGTGTTTGTTCCTTCTTTGTAGCTGGTGCTTTGAACTCACAACAATGCAAATAGAGTCACGAGGAATGAGAAGGCCAGTTCATTACCACATGAAGGGAACAGTAGACATGGGAACAGCTAGCATTCAAGTCCAACACTCTGCCACTGTTAGGGAAGGGCATCTGGATTTATTATTCTGACTGCAGGTTCAGACAGTCCAGATCCAAACTTTAGATTTGATTTCCATTTTGTCGGACCTGTGCAATCTTCTGCTTCCCTCGCTTAAGCTCCAAATTCAGCTGACCTGGTTGAATATGAAACTATGAATAATTTCACGTTGGCTCACTTCCCATTTGGAAATGACTTTAACAATCGTGCCCTAACCGCTAGAGGTTCCAGGTTTCCTACCTCTTTAATAATCGCACATATGGCTGGCAAATTGAGCTTGCTAGTACAAAGGCCCACTATATCAGATAATTTCAATTCATGAGTATGTTTTTGGAGGTTTAAGAAAACAATTGCAAAGTGCACACTTGAGAAAAGTGCTGGAACCCTCCTAAGCCCTCAAAGCTTTCTAGTCAAAAAATAAATTCACATTCTATTCATCTGCCTTCTAATTATTCAGCTGCTAATTATTTCCTAATTTAGCTTCAGCAGAAGCACCGCGCTACCAAAAAAAACTGCCTAGAGACATTTTAATGAGTAGCCTATTTACAATCCGCACTTGAAATTTGTGTAAGGAGCATTTAGCAGCATTTGCATGCTGACTGTCTGGCTGGCTTTGAATTCAGACCTCCAGCTGGGGACTTCGCAAATCACTGCTACCCCTTGTCCCTTATTAGCATATGCCACCTGTGGAGCAGACAATGGTAAAAACATGCTTCGCCTTTTTAATTATTAATAGCGGTCGAGTCTAGCCTGCCTAGCACGGAGCAGCTTCAGCAAACATTGTGACTGCGGCAAAAGGCAATCGCCTGCCTTCTTTCAGACTGGAGATTGGTTCTCAGATGTCTCGCTGTGTAACTGATTTATTCGTTCAAGGAGTCATGCCATTTAGATTGTAATGTCTCTGTCTACGGTGATACTTCCTAGAAGATAGGGAACCATATATAGACAGATAAATATTATGCGCATGCATACACAAACACGAAGATATATACAGTATACATATACATGCACACAGTTGGCATACTGATAATTGTGAATTACATAAACTATGCAATCAAGCACTGACACTATAATTACATCCTGATATTGCAATGCATTATTTGTAAGTAATGCGGATCAGGTTGTAGCTGATTGCAAAGCAAATGAAATTACATAAGTGTTATTATTAATATATTAAATTACAGCCGTTATAACTGTTATCTCCCGACACTTGGAAATGAGAGATCAAATGAAGAGGGCCTGATTGTCCGTGACAATGACTTCATAACAAATGATTATGATCGATGTGTGCAAATAAAGCCAAAGTGTATTTCTTGGTTACTGTGTGTGTCAACTCGTCGGCTACTTTGCAGACACAACACCGGAGACAATTTCCAGTTTCCTGCCCCCAACTGCCTCCTCTCCACTATGGACGTCCAAGCTCTCTACACCTCCATCCTCCACCAGGACAGTTTGAGGGCTCTCCGCTTCTTCCTTGAGCGGAGGCCCAACCAGTCCCCATCCACCGCCACCCTCCTCTGCTTGGCTGAACTTGTTCTCACGTTGAACAACTTCTCCTTCAACTCCACTCACTTCCTTCAAGTAAAAGGTGTTGCTATGGGTACCCACATGGGCCCCAGTAATGCATGCCTTTTTGTGGGATATGTCGAATATTCCTTGTTCCAGTCCTACTCAGGACCCCACCCCCAACTCTTTTTCCAGTACATTGATGACTGTATCGGTGCTGTTTCCTGCTCCCACCCCGAACTGGAAAATTTTATCAACTAATTTCCACCCTTCTCTCACCTTTACATGGTCCATCTCTGACACTTCCCTCCCCTTCCTTGACTTCTCTGTTTCCATCTCTGGGGATAGGCTGTCTACTAATATTCATTATAAGCCAATCGACTCCCACAGCTACCTCAACTACACTTCTTCACACCCTGCCTCCTGTAAAGACTCCATTCCATTCTCCCAGTTTCTCCGTCTCTGACGCATCTGCTCTGATGATGCTACCTTCCATGACAGCGCTTCTGATATGTCTTCCTTTCTCCTCAACCAAGGATTCTCCCCCACTGTGGTTGACAGGACCCTCAACCGTGTCCGGCCCATTTCCCGCACCTCTACCCACACCCCTTCCCCTCCCTCCCAGAACCGCGACAGGGTTCCCCTTGTCCTCACTTTCCACCCCATCAGCCTCCATATCCAAAGGATCATCCTCCACCATTTCCGCCACTTCCAACGTGATGCCACTTCCTAAGGCATCCTCCCCTCCCTTCCCCTGTCAGCATTCCGAAGGGATCGTTCCCTCCGCGACACCCTGGTCCACTCCTCCATTTCCCCCACCACCTCGTCCCCTTCCCAGAGCACCTTCCCCTGCAAGCGGAGAAGGTGTAATACCTGCCCATTTACCTCCTCTCTCCTCACTATCCAAGGCCCCAAACACTCCTTTCAGGTGAAGCAGCGATTTACTTGTACTTCTTTCAATGTAGTATACTGTATTTGCTGCTCACAATGTGGTCTCCTCTACATTGGGGAGACCAAGTGCAGACTGGGTCACCACTTTGCAGAATACCTCCGCTCAGTCCAAAAGCATGACCCCGAGCTTCTGGTTGCTGGCCATTTCAACACACCCCCCCCCCCCCTGCTCTCATGCTCAAATCTCTGTCCTGGGATTGCTGCAGTGTTCCAGTGAACATCAATACAAGCTCGAGGAACAGCATCTCATTTATTGATTAGGCACACTACAGCCTGCCGGACTGAACATTGAGTTCAATAATTTCAGAGCATCACGGGCCCCCCATTTTACTTTCATCTTTAGTTTTTTTTTCTTTTATTTTTTGTGTTTATTTTATTTTAATTTGTTTAGTTTGTTTCTACTGTGCATACTCACTGTTTTGTTTTTCTTTTTTTTCATGTTTGTGCTTGTGGCTGTTCAATTTTCAGTCCATTAACACCCTATCGGTACTTATGCTTTGCCTTTCTGCACACCATTAACATATTGTTTGCCTTTGCTCCATGACCTTCTGTCAGATATTCTGTGACCTTGTCCTATCAATACCTTCTCTTTTGTTATCTCTTGCCCCACCCCCACTTTACTTGCTTAAAATCTTTTACATTTCTTTTTTCTGCCGGTTCTGAAGAAGGGTCACTGACATGAAATGTTAACTCTGCTTCTCTCTCCACAGATGCTGCCAGACCTGCTGAGTTTTTCCAGCACTTTCTGTTTTTATTTCAGATTTCCAGGAGCCGCAGTATTTTGCTTTATTATTCCAGAGATTATGATTTGCAGGGTAAGTAGGTCGGTACAGCTAATCCTGGTTAATCCTGTTTGGTACATCACTGAATTCAACAAGATCCAGGAAGAAGGAAGAAGCAAAGTATTTAAAGATGCAGATTTGAATGGCAGTATATTTTATAACATCTTAATAAAAGGTCAAAGCAGAATGAGAGCAACAAGCAGTTCAATCAGGGTTTTTTAAAAATGGTTTTAGTTGAACAAAAATTGCTACCAGGACACCTGGGGAACTCCTTGCTCTTCCTTGAAGATTGCTATGTGGACTTTAATGTCCACCTGAACAGTTAGACATGACCTCAGCTTAACGTTCAAATTAAAGAATGACGCCTCTCACTCCCTCAGTAGCACACTGGAATCCCAGCTCAGATTATGCACTCAAGCCCTCCCAGTGACTGGATTGTGTCAGAGAGATTGGATTAAGAAAAATATCATAGAAGCTACACAATGTTGCCTGGAATGTTACATGATACAGACGTGTAAGGGTCTCTACCTGGCTTGTATTAACACATGGAAGCTTAGTGCTAAAATAATGGATAACATACAGTGTACCAACAACAACTCATATTTATATAGTGCCTTTTAACATAATAAAACATCACAAGGCGCTTCATAGGAGGGGTTATAATGCAAAAATTTAACACCAAGCCACATGAGGAGATATTAGTGCAAATGACTAAAAGCTTGGTCAAAGAGGTAGGTTTTAAGGAACGTCTTAAAGCAGGAAAGAGAGATAAAGAGGCAGAGAGGTTTGGGGTGGGAATTCCAGAGCTTTGGACCTTGGCAGCTGAAGGCATGGTTACCAATAGTGGTGCGATTAAAATTGTGGATGCTCAACAGGCCAGAGGAACACAGATACTTTGAACTAGAAGAGATTACAGAGATAGAGAGGGGTAAGGACATGCATGGACTTGAAAATAAAGATGAAAATTTTCAAATCGAGGCGTTGTTTAACCAGAGCCAATGTAAGTCAGCAAGCACAGGAGTGACAGGTAAACAGGACTAGGCATGAGGTAGCAGAGTTTTGGATGAGCTCAACTTTATGGAGGTTAGAACGTGGGCATCCAACCAGGAGTGCATTGGAATAGTCAAGTCTATACTAAGAAAGACATGGATGAGGGTTTTAGCAGCAGATGAGCTGAGGCCGGGATGGTGTCGGGCGGTGTTACGTAAGTGGAAATAGGCGGTCTTAGAGATGGTGCAGATGTGTAGTTGGAAGCTCATCTTGGGGTCAAATATGACACCAAGGGTGTTATCAATCTGGTATAGCCTCAGACAGTTGCCCGGGAGAGGGATGGAGTCGGTAGCTAGAGAACAGAATTTGTAGCGGAGCTGAAGGCAATGACTTCGGTCATCCCAATATTTAATTGGAGTTAAACATTGGCTATAGGAAATTCAAGGGCAGTGACCAGAAATAGAGGTACCAAATCATAGAATTTTACAGCACAAAGAAAGGCCATTTAGCCCATTCTGTCTGTACTGGCCTCTGATCAAGCTATTCACTTCGTGCCTTCTCCATACTTCTCTACTTCTCCGTTCTGTGGGCGGCACAGTGGCACAGTGGTTAGCCTCACAGCTCCAGCGATCCGGGTTCAATTCTGGGTACTGCCTGTGTGGAGTTTGCAAGTTCTCCCTGTGTCTGCGTGGGTTTTCGCCAAGTGTTCCGGTTTCCTCCCACAGCCAAAGACTTGCAGGTTGATAGGTAAATTGGCCATTATAAATTGTCCCTAGTATAGGTAGATGGTAGGGGAATATAGGGACAGGTGGGGATGTGGTAGGAATATGGGATTAGTGGAGGATTAGTATAAATGGGTGGTTGATGGTCGGCACAAACTCGGTGGGCCGAAGGGCTTGTTTCAGTGCTGTATCTCTAAATAAAATAAATAAATATTCATTTACAATTTTCTCTTTCTAATATTTATCAGTTGCCCTTTTCGAAGCTATTATGGATTCTTGTAGCTTTAGTAGCTTTCACTACTGTTTCTAGTAGAACATTTCATGTCCAAACAATCCTCTTTATAATAAAAAAAACTTTGCTCTTTTGATGCTGATCATAGGTTTATGTCCTCTGGTTACCAATTCTCTGACCAGTGGAAGTAATTTCCCTATTTACATTATCAAAACCTCTCATAATTTTGATCACCTCTACCAGATCTCATCTAACCTTCTTTGTCCTAATGAAGAGAACCCAATTTCCCCAGTCTCTCCTTATAACTGAAGACTTTCATTCTTGGCATCACCTTAGTGACTTTTGCCTGCACCCTCTCTATGCGTCAAGCAAAGGTAATAAAAGAGAAGCCATTGAGCTGGAAGCAGTTTTGGATACTGATAGGGCCACAGAGAAGTAAAGGAATGCAATAATCTGCTACCATCCCTTCTGACCACAATCAAGGAAGATTTTCTAGTTGCTAACTGCTCATCTATGACAATTGTATAGTTCTGTACTCTTTTTTTATTCATTTACAAGATGTGTGCTAACAAGGTCAGCATTCATTGCCCATCCCTAATTGCATTGAGGAGATGATGGTGCATCTTATTCTTCAACCGCTGCAGTCCAAGTGGTGAAGGCATCCCCACAGTGCTGTTAGGTTGGGAGTTTCAGGATTTTGCTCCTGCCACAATAAGGAATATATGTCCAAGTTAGAATAGTGTGTGACTTGGAGGTGATGGTGTTCTCAAGCTTCTGCTGCCCTAGTCTTTCTAGGTGGAGGAGGTTGCAGATTTGGGAGTTGCTATCAAAAGCAGGCCATTCAATAAGTGTTTTAAAATTAGTTAACTCTTTGATGTGGAGGACATCTTCTTACTATTTCCACTATTTACTTAGGAGAACCATTGACTCTGGGTCAGTACAATAGTTATCCAGTATGCACTGCACTTTCTCTGCTATTTCAAGTTGTGGTATTTTGTATTGTCTGAATTATTTTTCCTTATAAGATCTTCAATGAGTTCTGCTCATATGTTACATCCATCAAAGCAAAAATATAAATAATATAACGTACATGCTGGAATCTTTTCAAAAAAACATGACGAATGCAGAAGCAGTACAGCAGTGAATTGGTATCACTCTGTGCTGGAGATCAAATGGACCCTGGCTCAAATCCAAGTGACCTCTTCACAGCTTTATGGCTTCTTTATTCTTGCTTATCTTGTGGGTTGGTATACTTGAACAATGAGATCAAATGAGCTGAAGGGCTTTCTTTATCCAAACCCACCTTGTGAATTGAAAATTCAGTTTGCAGTTTTCATACAATGGCCTTAATAACTTTGTAGTGCAATATTTCAATATCAAGTCTTCTCCCAGGACTGCATTTTTGTGTCATCTGATAGCTGTGTACATACTTGATGACAAGAGAAATGGAAGTTAATGTAAACACTTTTATAAACTCGCCCCATTTTAAGTAACTGTGCCGTTTATGTATTCATGCTGCTAACTTATACCTTCTGTGCTGGGGTTCTGCCACTCACAGAGCCAGAGTACAGGGGTCAAAGATCAGAGGTCAGAAATGTTGGTACATAAATCAGACAGGACTCCAATGTATAACTGAAATAACATTTAGGCTGTACTGTTCTCGGAGATCAGTAGCTACAGAGTACAATTCACCGCCAGCAGCTCCTGTGTTCCACTGCAAGCTGCTTTTGACCACAGGTCACAGACACTGGCCTCTAAGAGAGAGTGCTGTGCATGGATGATTACCAGCCTGTGCTGAGTTCCTCTCCAAGCACATACAATTTTAATGTTTTGAGTGAAGGGGAGCATCCCTACTCTCTGAACATTAAAAATAATCTTGTTTATTAAACCCCCAGGAAGTCCAACCAACAAACTTTTAAATCCAGCTTGACACCAGACTGGAGTTACATGCCACGGAGCATCAAGTCCCAGTGAAGTCTCAGACCGCTGCATTGTGGAGTCAGGCCTGCTTCTTGAGTTATAATTTTGCATCATGGCGGGTCAATGAATAATGATTTCTAGGCATCTTTTACATCCACACAAGCAGTTGAGATGTGGGGTTAAATTGGATAGATCTTTCAAAGACCCATTCCAGGCACAATGGGCCAAATTGTCTCCTTCTGTGCTGTAAGATTCTATGATTCTAACAAACAGATGCGGCCTCAGTTTAATATTTCATTTGTAATTCAGCACCTCCGCAATGCAGCAAAATCTCCTGATTCAAAGGCCACTAACAGAGCCAAGCTCTGACACTTTGACAATAATAAGAGTAGATGAAAATACGGCTTCCAACTGCCACCTGCCCATTTCTCACCCGGAAAATGGGTGGCCGGGAGAGGAAAGCTGGGTGAAAATGTGGTCCAAGGCCCACTTGATGCAGTTTACAGGTGGGGTTAGAAATAGTACATCCACCTGTTTAGGCCTGAAATCTGCTCAAATATGCGAAATGTGGTCCTGCACCACAGATGCCCATTTGTACTGGGAGGATTGGTCTAACTAACAGTCCTTAAGAGGACCACGGGGAACTGCTCCACAATAAAGGCCTGGAACATTTTCTTTTATTTTTGTGAGTCCACAAGAGGTATTGCAGGTCACCACCCTCTGGGATGGGCTTTCCTCCTGTCCCCAGGCCCTACTTGGTGGTAAGTTCAGTATATTATGGGTACCGCGATTTTCATCTTTTGGGCAACTGAACAGCAGAACCGATTGTCCTGAACCATGGCGAAGAGACGACTGTGATTTAGAGATACTGACCTCATTAAAATTAGATCAGTGAGCTGCGAAGTACCAAATGGCATCTCACTAGCAGCTCGCTTGGATTCAGGCCGCCCTGGCCAAGAGAAAGGTAAGTGCATTGGGGAGGGGGTGGGGTGGTGGGGGATGGGGGGGTGGGGGTTGGTGGCGGGTGCGCAATCTTGGTCCAGATTATTTTTTGTTGGTCACTCTGCTCCTCTGTGTCCCGCAACAACAATTCCAAACTTCCCTTGGTTGGGCCTCTTCAGCTCCGTCATCCATGAAACTGGAACAGAGTGTGCACGTCATATCCTCCAACCAATTCTGACTGCAAATGGCACTCGGGAGATATCGGACCCCAGTTTAAATATGAAAAGGGGCTTCCCAGCTGAGTCAGGTAGGCAATTCAGGCATCCAGAGGCAGGCCCCTTTCAAAATGCTGTGGGCCCACTGTTAATGTTAATGCTGCCCACCTCATTTGGAGGCCCGTTACCGCCCAGTTAATGCCAAGCTACAGATGTTTAAGTTGACACGGAACAGCTTGAAACAGGTGCAAACTTCACCCAAAGTGAGATGAGCTGTTTGCACCCAATCTTTAACAGTTAGTTCACTGTTAGAATGACACTTAGCTTCAGTTGTAGACACCCAAGGACAAATTGTCTTTTCCAGCTGCAAGTCTGTTTGAATCTGGTTGACATTGCTTAAACCATACACCTCTGAGAAGATTTTCCACATTAAACTTGTTAGAAAGGCAAGTTAGTCATTGTTGCAGTTTATGATAATACTGCAATAATGAAACCATTGACATTTGACTTTTTATAACTGTAACGTTCAGCGCCATGGAGATTTAAACATACAAAAATGACTATACCAGGGAGGTAGGAATTTCCCTGCACCTGCCAGCAGGTTAAATGCTAATATTATCTGCAAATCATAAGTAAATTCTGCTGTTGCTGCAAATGACTACATTTGCCTGCCACTGCATTCAAGACACCATTTCTCATAAGCATCTCCCATGATTTAAAAGGCAAAAATGCTGTCATTACTAGTGAGTGATGTATCGGCCAAGTTACAGTATAGTTATAAAAACAAGAAATGCTGGAAATACTCAGCAGGTCTGGCAGCATCTTTGGAGAGAGACGCAGAGTTAACGTTTCAGGTCAGTGACCCTTCTTCAGAACTGGTAAATATTAGAAATGTAAAAGGTGCAAGCAAAGCGGGGGTGGGGCAAGAGATAACAAAGGAGAAGGTGTAGATAGGACAAGGTCACAGAATAGCTGACCAGAAGGTCATGGAGCAAAGGCAAACAATATGTTAATGGTGTGTTGAAAGATAAAGCATTAGTACTGATAGGGTGTTAACGGACTGCAAATTGAACAACCGGAAGTACAAACATGAAAAAAAACAGTGGGTAAGCAACTGAACAAACTAAGATGAAATAAAATAAAATAAACACAAAAAATATATATATAAATAAAAAAGGGAAAAGAAAAAAAAAACTAAAAATCAAAGTTAAATGGGGGGCCCGTCATGCTCTGAAATGATTGAACTCAGTGTTTTGTCCGGCAGGCTGTAGTGTGCCTAATTGGTAAATGAGATGCTGTTCCTCAAGCTTGCGTTGATGTTCGCTGGAACACTGCAGCAATCCCAGGACAGAGATGTGAGCATGAGAGCTGGGGACGGGGTGTTGAAATCGCCAGCAACCGGAAGCTCAGGGTCCTGCTTGCGGACTGAGCGGAGGTGTTCCGCAAAGTGGTCACCCAATCTGCGTTTGGTCTCCCCAATGTAGAGGAGACCACATTGTGAGCAACGAATACAGTATACTACATTGAAAGAAGTACAAGTAAATCGCTGCTTCACCTGAAAGGAGTGTTTGGGACCTTGGATAGTGAGGAGAAAGGAGGTAAATGGGCAGGCATTACACCTCCTAGGATTGCAGGGGAAGGTGCCTTGGGAAGGGGGTGAGGTGGTGGGGGTAATGGAGGAGTGGTCCAGGGTGTCGCGGAGGGAACGATCCCTTCGGAATGCTGACAGGGGAAGGGAGGGGAAGATGCCTTTGGTAGTGGCATCACGCTGGAGATGGCGGAAATGGCAGAGGATGATCCTTTGGATATGGAGGCTGATGGGGTGGAAGGTGAGGACAAAGGGAACCCTGTCGCGATTCTGGGAGGGAGGGGAAGGGGTGAGGGTAGAGGTGCGGGAAATGGGCCAGACACGGTTGAGGGCCATGTCAACCACAGTGGGGGGAATCCTCGGTTGAGGAGAAAGGAAGACATATCAGAAGCGCTGTCATGGAAGGTAGCATCATCAGAGCAGATGCGTCGGAGATGGAGAAATTGGGAGAATGGAATGGAGTCCTTCAGGAGGCAGGGTGTGAAGAAGTGTAGTCGAGGTAGCTGTGGGAGTTGGTGGGCTTATAATGGATATTAATAGACAGCCCATCCCCAGAGATGGAAACAGAGAAATCGAGGAAGGGAAGGGAAGTGTCGGAGATGGACCATGTAAAGGTGAGAGAAGGGTGGAAATTAGAAACAAAGTTGATAAAGTTTTCCAGTTCGGGGCGGGAGCAGGAAACGGCACCAATACAGTCATCAATGTACCGGGAAAAGAGTTGGGGGAGGCAGCCTGAGTAGGACTGGAACAAGGAATGTTTGACATATCCCACAAAAAGACAGACATAACTAGGACCCATGTGGGTACCCATAGCAACACCTTTTACTTGAAGGGAATGAGTGGAGTTGAAGGAGAAATTGTTCAATGTAAGAACAAGTTCAGACAGGTGGAGGAGGATGGTGGTGGATGGGGACTGGTTGGGCCTCTGTTCCAGGAAGAAGTGGAGAGCCCTCAAACCGTCCTGGTGGGGGATGGAGGTGTAGAGAGAACTACAGTATAGTTAGCTTGACTCAAAAATAACTCTACCTCTTCCAGGCAGCCTTTTGCATGGTCTTCCAAAGGTAGGTGGAGTATTCTATGAGTGTAGGATCTGTTCACTTTAACAGTAAGTTACAGGTTATCGTGACTAGGTCTGTGTCCCCAAATGAACTCTGAACTTCAAGTTGCACAAACTGCAACATTTTAGGTTCACAAACAAATAACTAATCTTCTCCCAGTTCAGGCCACTTTAGTTCAGGGGTGGCCTATCCCTTTCAAAGATATTTTAACTGCCCCCATGCACAGTGGGGTCAATTTTATTTCCCCTGTCCACGGAAACAGGACAGGGTTGTGGTGGGGGGGTGGGGGTGGGGGGTGGGTGGGAGGTGGTGGGGGGAGCAGAGGGGGGAGGTCGCGTGCGGAGAATCAGTTTCTTTCTCAAACCTCATTGGTTAAGGAGTTACACTCTTTGAACCATTGTTCATTAAGGTCCCAGATGCTTGGTTGCCCTTGCACATAGTTATCAGCTTTCACTGCCAGTAAGTTACATTTAAGCTGAAGGGTGCAGGAAAAAGTCTAACTAATGGCACACACCACAAGATACCTGTTCCAGCAAGATTCATCCCAATTTCTTTAATTAGTGAGGTAACTTATCGAGCAGGCAAACAATGAGTTTGCAGAAAGGGGCCGAGCACATCACTTTTCATGGGCAGTGCCACTTTAAAAGGTCTGTACTGATCCCTCCTGCTCGATCGGAAACAACTAGAAATGGACAAATTCAGTGATGAGGTCATGGAATAATACATTAAACAAATAAGGAATTAGTCATTTGGTAGTACAGAACTTGAGTATTGCTGAAAATAGAGACAGGTTGTCGAAGTTTTTCATCATGCACTCATCAGGACACCTCGCAAGAATACCAATGTCAGAGCAAATAACAACTTTATACTGTATGAGAAGAGAGTGCTGATTGGTTAGCAAGTGAACACTGATTGGTAGAGGCATTGTCATGGAAAATGCACCAGTTTATGGTCACTGACAGTTAACTGTCAAGCTTTGTTTGAAATTTAAACCAGGCACCTTGACCTTGGTTGGTCATGGCATTGCCCTAAGAAATGAACCAGCGAATGACTGTCACTAATTTTGTTTAGCTTCGACCACATGTCTTCTCTATTTTCAGCAATAAATAAGGAATTCTCAACTGGCCTGAAATCTCTGACCCACCTTCAAGGTTTTACAGAAAATGAAGATATTTCTTATAATGTACATGTAACAACATCTTATTCCTGTGTGTAGCAGAATTCCTCATTGGCAACTGGGGGGAGTTCAATATGCTGTAGCTGTTTAGATTCTAGGATACTAGTTATCAAAGTAAGATTCCTGACTGAAAACTTCAGCAGTGCTATCAGCTTAGTGCATGGGGGATAAAGGCCAACTAGAGTCTGCAAACGAAACCCGACCCGAGCCCGACAGAACCACATCCAACCCCAATCCCGACCCAGGCTGAGCCCTTCCATTTTTTTCCCATGCCCGACCCAAGCCAACCCGACCATCAGTTGACATAACTTCCATTAGGGTCCCATCGGGTTTGGGTCGGGAAGCCGGCCTTTAATGGGGGAGGCATGGAAATCCAAGGGGGTTAGACCCAGTGGAAGAGGATGTTGATTTTTTTCCCAACAATATACTGTATTCATAAAATTTGTGATGTAGATTACATAACAATTCAAATTTGACATTACGTTAATTGAAATACAGATCAGTTTCTTTCAATACAGTACATGAGGTGCCTCACTACACTTGCTATTACAGGTTATATTTGCATTGTACATTTACATTTCATGCCGAGCATTCTCTGGTGCTTACAGCCCGAGGGGGTTTTACATGGGTTTCAATACTATGGCGGGACGACCTTACACAGTGGCCTTTCCTCATTGAACCTTTGCAGCAGCTGCCCCAAGCTTTAGTGTGTCCCTTAGCATGTAGTCCTGGAACTTGGAATGTGCCGGTCTACAACTCTCAGTTGGCGACAGGTCTTTGCACTGGAAGGCCAGCAAGTTTCAGGCAGACCAAAGTGTGTCTTTCACTGAGTTGATGGTCCTCCAGCAGCAGTTCTTGTTTATCTTGGTGTGTGTCCCTGAGAACAGCCCATAGAGCACATACTCCTGTGTTAAAGAGCTGCTCGGGATGAACCTAGACAAAAACCACTGCATCTCTTTCCAGACCTGCTTTGTAAAGACAGATTCCAGAAGGAGCTGGGTAACAGTCTCTTTCCGACCTCAGCCGTCTCGGGGCAGCATGTGGAGGCACTGAGACTCCAAGCGTGCAGGAAGGATCTGACGAGGAGGGCCCTTCTCACTGCCAGCCAAGCTACGTCTTGGTGCACGTTTGATAGTTCTGGCATTGAGACATACTGCCAAATGTGTTTAACAGTCTTCTCAGGGAACCATCTCCGGTGGAGGTCGATCATGTGATGTGTAGCTGGAAAATCCCTTTGGATCCAGGCTATTTGGTTCTACAGTTCCAGCACAGCCCACGCTAAGCGGCATCTTGGTGAGAGCATTAAGAGCATTCACAGTAAGTATACAGAGTAGGCAGATCGTGACATCAGTGTAATGCTGATTTGGTGCTAATGTTGCTATTTTCAATCTCGCTATACTAGCTAACGCCCTTTCTTAAACATGCACAGCTGAACATGCATTCAGCAGCAGAAAGAATCCCCCAACCCCCAACCAGTGCTATTGAAGGGGTCATCACAGGAGGAGACTGCAGATGGACCTGCTAGATGACCTTCAGCAGCTCTGGGCAAGGGTGGCAGCAATCTGGCTAACAGGCAAAAGAAGGGGGCAATGATGGAATGGCAGTGGTGGGAGGATGAATGCTCCCACCCTGAGAGAAGACATGCTCCACAGAGTCACTGAATCCCTGGGTGGTGCCTCAGCAATCCCAGTATTCTGCTGGAGTACAGATTGCTGGATTTATGTGAGACCTTGAAAGTCTCTTTGAGCACTGGTGTCTGCAACCATGGTGGCAGCAGTCTGAGCTTGCAATGGCAACCAGATGAGATTTCATGATCTCAGTCTGAGCTACCACTGCAGCAATCAGATGTTGGGTGGCTTCTGCGTAATAGAGGTCTTTAAAATTATGAAAGGTTTTGATACAGTAGACACAGAATGTTTCCACTTGTGGGGAAGAGCATAATCAGAGGCCATCAATATAAGACAGTCACCAAGAAATCCAATAGGGAATTCAGAAGAAACTTCTTTCCCCAAAGAGTGGTGGGACTGTGGAACTCGTTATCATAGGTAGTGATTGAAGCGAAGTATAGATACATTTAAGGGGAAGCTAGACAAACTTATGAGGCAGAAGGGAATAAAGGGTAACGCTGATTGATTCAGATGAGGAAAGATGGATGGAGGCTCAGGTGGAACATAAATGCTGACATGGACTTGTTGGGCCGAATGGCCTGTTTCTGTGCCGTATATCCTATGTAATCCTATGAAAGAGGGAGGGTAGGAAAAAGAACAAAAGGGAAGGTCTGTGATAGGGTGGAGGGCTGGAGAGATTAAATGACAAAAGG
Organism: Heterodontus francisci; assembly: GCF_036365525.1. Classification (NCBI taxonomy): domain Eukaryota; kingdom Metazoa; phylum Chordata; class Chondrichthyes; order Heterodontiformes; family Heterodontidae; genus Heterodontus; species Heterodontus francisci. The sequence goes on from NC_090406.1 coordinate 14,431,824, forward strand.
TTTCATGGTGCGAGGCCAAAGGGAGTGGTAATGGGACAAGTAAGGAAACAAAAGATGTGTCTAGAGGGATTGTGAATGGCAGTATCCTGAATAGCTGCAGTCCAAAATCAAAGTAAAGGAAATAAGAGAGAAACGAGAGAAAAACTAAACCAGCAAAGAATAACAAAACAAAATGGGGCAGGGGTTACAATCTAAAATTGTTGAACTCAATGTTGAGTCCAGAAGACTGTAAAGTACTCAGTCGAAAGATGAGATGACAGAAAGATCGGAGTGGGAGCAAGGTAGAGAATTAAAGTGACAGGCAACTCGAAGCTTGGGGTCATGCTTGCAGACTGAATGGAAGTGATCCGCAAAGCGGTCACCCAGTCTGCGTTTGGTCTCCCCAGTGCAGAGGAGACCACATCGTGAGCAGCAAATGCAGTAAACTAAATTGAAAGAAAAACAAGCAAATCTCTGTTTAGGCATTGGACAATGAAAAGGGAGGACGCAAAAGGTCAGGTATTGCTTCTCATGCGATTGCATGGAAAGGTGCCCTAGGAAAGGGACGGGGTATTGGGGGTGACTGAGGTATGGACCAGGGTGCCATGGAGGGAAAGGTCCCTTTGGAATGCTGAAAGGGGAGATGTGTTTGGTGGTGGCATCACACTTAAGGTGACGGAAGTGACGGAGGATGATCCATTGAGTACGGAAGCTGGTGAGGTGGAAGATGATGACAAGGAGAACGCTATCATGATTCTGGGAGGGTGAGGAAGTAGTGCGAGCAGAAGTGCATGAAATAGAATGGACACAGTCAAGGACTCCCTCTACTACGGTGGGGGTGACAAAATCCTCAGTTGAGAAAAAAGGGACATATCGGTTGTGCTAGTATAAAAGGTTGCATCATCGAACAGATGCAATGGAGACAGAGAAACTGGTAGAATGGAATAGAATCCTTAGCCTGATATGTCTGTCTGGAGGGCTTCCTGATCCCCTGAGGGAAAAGGACGTCTTCCGGCCCTCCTGCATCAAGGCCTCCAGTGCCACATCAGAGAACCTGGGGGCAAGCTCTCTAAGCTGTTGCACCATTTCCAGACCTCTTTCTGTTCATAAACTCCAATGTAACCAGTTCTAGCCATTGCTCCAGCCAAAATGAACCTTGCCTTTAAGAGTTGCAGGCTGGCTTTCAGTAGTGCAAGCCTACTGGTGTTAGACGCGTATGAACTTGGCCCTCCTGCTAAGGCTTGCAGTCAATCAGCAGCATGTTTAACACTGGACTGCACTCTACTATAATTTAAATTAGCTGGCAGCATGAAATTTGTTTGCTTCTTGCATTGCGATGACCGAGTGCAGGTTAATTGTGCATCGCAATCCCCGCGCCTGATTACTGGCCTAATCCAATTTCCCCCCACTGTTTTTAAAGAGTGCAATTTTTCACTGGAAATCATGAGTGGAGGAAATCTTTCCCTTTGACCTTTTGTGACACTCAGAATAAATCAATCTTGATTTGAAACTTGTTTCCTGACGAACTTCAGCACTGTTATTGTGCTGAACACTGCCTGCGGTTAAAGTGGCTATTCTTCCTGCACTGGCACAAAATTCCATAAGACAATCTTAAGAGTGTGGCTCGGAACCAGTTAGGGACAGGGGTTGTAACATTTTAATTCCTTAGAGTAAAATACATGTGGATATTTAATGAACTAGTTGCCACATTATGTTAAACATTGGTGAATTGCAGTTGTTGGTAGACTGTGAACATTTCAGTACCAATGTGTTGTTTGTTAAGGTGGTGATGGCGTCAGAAACATTTGATGATGACACCTATGGTTTAAGCCAGACTATGTTCTTTTAAAGGGCTGGATGATGAGCTCCCCTCACTGGTTTACTGGTGCAACATTGAGCCAGTCGGTCCCAGCTTCCATCCGTGCTCTACTTAACGAGCTACTCTCACCTGGGCAGTAGTTGAATTAGCCTCAAGTCCCCTGGCATTAGGGCAAGTTAAAAACAATCCTCCCCTTTTTGCTCTCTATTTTAACTGCACATCTGCCCCATTCCTGCCAGGTGGGGTGGATTAAAATTTCCTCCAATAAATCTGAAACTCTCAAAGGACTGCAGCATAAACAGAAAATTAAAATATGTGACTTTCCTTCGTAAGTTCACAAAGCTATAAAGAAAAGGGTGGTGATTGGTCAGGAGGCAAGTGACAGAGACAAGGAGGCAAAGGAAATGTTCTCTGATTGGTGGGATGTGGTATGTGGTGTTCCCCAGGGATCCATACTAGGGCCTCAGCTTTTCTCCATATATATTAGTGATCTGAATGAAGGACTGGATGGTTATATATCCAATTTTGTTTATAACACTAAGTTAAAAAGCACAATAAGTCGTGTAGATGGAAGATAAGGGACATAGACTAAGTGAGTGGGCAAAACTGTAACATATAAGAGTTCAATTTGGGCTAGTGACAGGAAGCTCAGGCTCGAATGGCAGGTCACTGATATCTGCAGCCTCCTGGAACAAGACCTCCTTCTCAGTGAACCAGATGGACATGCATTGGCAGTGGCCAACAAGGTGCCTGTAACTGGCCCCCGCCCACCCTCACCTGGGTCTCTGCCTTTCACTGAGTTGTGTGTTCTCTTCTGATGTAATGGCTTGTGTGAGGAGGAGGGAAGGACACCATTTGTGGAGGGTGACTGTGAGGCTTGGGTCCGAGAGGGCAATAGGCTGACGGTGAGTGTGAGTGATGGCTGTTCAGATGGGAATGTGAGGTGCTTCCAGAGAGAGGAATGATTGGAGCTGCAAGGTGTGCTGTGCAGGAAACTGCTGGGCAAGTCAGAGTATGGGATTTGGCACCAGAAAGTATTAACACCGCTCACCTTTCCCACCCTCCTGAGGTCCTGGATCCTCTTGGTGCACTGTCTCCAGGTTAGAGGGGATACACTTCTGCTGCTGACTTCCTCGGCCACTTCCATCCATACCTGCTTGGTTGGACAGGTTGTCCTCTCCCTGCTATCCTTGGGAGAGCTCACCTCACTGCAGCCCCTCAGCCCCTGCAGCAGGACCTCCAGGTAAGAGTGAGAGACCTTGGGGACAGCCTTCCCAGGTCTCCTTTCCATTCTTTTGGTTGCTGCAGGCTCAAAAGTCCAAGTGCTGGTGGGCCCTTGCAACCCATGGCATGGTCTCTTTAATTAGAATCCTTCCTTTGACAGAATCAATGCGTCATCCTGTCCACTCTCCTTGATTGGCCGGGGAACCTGGAGGTTTCTGCCTCGCCCACAGTACTGACGTAGCCTCAATCTCTATCTGAAAGAGTGGTGGAAGAGATTCAGTCGTAACTTTCAAGAAGAGAATTAGATAAATACTCAAAGGGGAGAAATTTGCAGGGCTATTGGGAAAGGGCAAGGAAGTGGGTCTAACTGGATAGCTCTTCCAAAGAACTGGCACATGCACAATGGGCCGAATGGCCTCCTTCTGTGCTCTACGATTCAATATTAAATAGAATCTGATCTATACAAAGGGCTACACTGCAAAAAAGAAAATTCAGGCAAAGTATCAGTTTTGAAATAATCAGTTGATACAATACCACCGGAATACAGAGCTCCCTTGGAAAGTTAGCAAGTGAAGTTGTGCATCACCCGCTCCCATTCTATTTAAAATTGACTTTATTCAGCCTTCATAAATTTCAGTCCAAGCAACTTGAAAAACCATAATCACACCTATCACATACCGACTTATCTATCAATAATATTACTACCTGGAGATTATTGTTTTTCAAAAAGTATCTGTTAATGTCTTTATTGCTGTGGAGAGGGTGTACAGTGCACTGGCAGGATGATCGATAATAAGAGGACACACATTTAAGATAATTGGCAAAGAACCAGTGGGGAGATGAGGATTTTTTTATGCTGAGTTTGTGATCTGAAATGCACTGTCTGAAATGGCAGTGGAAGCAAATTCAATAATAACTTTGAAAAGGATGATATACTTGACAAAGAAAAATTTGCAGAGCTTTAGGAAAGGACATGAAGTGGGACTAATTGGATAGCTCTTCCAAAGAATCAGCACAGGCATGATGGGCTGAATAGCCTCCTTTAATGCTGTAAGATTCCCTGATTCTATATCACCAGTGATAGATGGTTACTCCTATTATTGAATGTGCTGCCTTATCCTAATCTTCTGTCTGGAAGAGCGTGGCCCGATCCCAGATGTGTCATGTCGGAGGCTGACAAAAAATGTACTTAAAATTCTCTTGCTTTTTGCAAAAGGGTGATTTTTTTTTAAATTGTTAAAATTTTTCTCCATTCCCCTTCCTTCTTGCTGAAGTAGCTTCCTATCTGTGCCAGTTTTCCCCATATTATTCATATTAAAGCTAGACAGGCGATTGAACCACGAATTGTAGCCAAGTCAAATTCTGTCCCCACTTGATGGCAACGCTTCCCAGCATGAGTTGCTGGGTAGCAGCCAGGAACAGGAACTGTTGACTGACTTTCCTCTTCCGAATCCAGTGATATTTCGGTCAATTTTGACACACGTACTGGTGAAAAATTCCCCACAGCGATCAGATTACTCTGCACATACCTAGGATCTTCCTGTTTTCTATGCCCAGTTACTCATTAGATAAATTCACTGAGCCCCTCAGGAAACTGGAGAGGGTCAGCAGGCCGATTACACTACCATAGCATGCAAAATGACATTTTGGAAGGCTTTGCTCCCGATCTGGAGCCTAAAGGCCTGCTCAGGTCTGCAAAAAGAAACCCGACTCGAGCCCGACAGAAGCACATCCGACCCGAGCCCGACCCGGCCCGAGTCCTTCCATTTTTTTCCCGCGCCCGACCCGACCCGACCCGACTCGACCCTACCATCAATTAACTTACCTTCCGCTTCTCACTTTGTCGCTGATCTGCACAAGCATAAAATAACTGTAACAAAACCACCTTTCTAGTCAAAAAATTTAATTAACAGTGGAGCCACTTACCTGTGATAGAGCGTGTCCGACCCGGCCCAACCCGAGCCCGAACGCCAGACCCGGAAGTGCAACCCGACCCGACCCGAACTTGGCACATGTTGTCGGGTCCCGTTGGGTTCGGGTCGCGTAGCAGGCCTTTACTGGAGCCTTCCTGGACAGCTGCACATATTGATAGGGTTAGCACTATAATTAGCCATATACCTTGAATTGTCTTTGATATAGATTATAGATTATTTGGCCCGTGGGTACAATGCTGGTAGTTATGATGAGATTGGCCCCGCAGCTGAAATCTACCACTGACCCTGTCAAAGTTCGCAGGGTCATGGGCAGGTAGAAACATTTATTTGGTAGTTTGGGGGCACAACTGCAACATGCCCAACTGAAGATGCCACAAAAATCTGGCAGAACATTGCAGGAACAGAGGATAAGGGGGCTAGGTGCCCCTAGGTGAGATCAGCACAGACTTAGATTAAGCCTGGGACCTGCCCTGGTCCACATGAATTTATATCACAAGGGATAGAATTGTGGTCAACAGTTATACTTGTCAGGTCCCTTTTTGGAGATTAAATCCTGTAAACCCAGTTCTGCACTGTTAACAACACATTAGATATTTATTGGAAAAATTGCTAATTTCACAAGTATCAGCACCTGCAGTAAGTAGCTACCTTGGGATCTGTGATCCTTCTGCTATCAGTGCTTCACCTTAAAGTACTAATAGTGCTGTAGATGATCTTGTGAGGATCTATTGAGGAGATCTCACACATTAGAACTCTCCAAACACTGATTCTTCCAACATTAAGAGAACAGCAATATTTCATAGCATGCCCCAAACCTATCTTCCACAACAAGATTGGTAATTAAGGCACTTAAATCACTAATAGTTTTATAACACCTCGGAAATGCCGCTGGAGCTCATGGGAGAGCAAGCCTCAGGCAGCCGGACAAGGTTGGATTGAATTTTTGCCTCTGTTTTTTTAACTAATTCTTTGCTCTGAGTTCTGTGTCCAGCTCTTGCAGTGTTAAGACAAGAGGAAAACCAGATAGCGACAATTCCCTTGTTCCTGTTTACAAAATCACAAAATGAATATAGATGATGCAAGGCTTATCGAAACTCAACTATCCATAAAGAAAAAAGTTTCTCGCCATCTCCCTATCACCTCAACTTTCTGTAGCTTGAATGAATCTAATGTTTTCACCTTGCTACCTTATGCTGAGAAAACAATCTAAGTTTCAATCACTCATCTAAATTGTCCTTTCTCCAGTTTTGGCCAACGTCCCTGTTGTACATTCATTGTACAGTTCCATTTCCACAGTGCTGCTGTCTTAGAGTGAGAGAACATTAGTCAGTATTCCCTCCCCCCTTGTTGCTATCCAGTGACTCCTGATTAAACAAAGCACAGATATGGATCTTGGTTGACAAGAGCTTTTTTGATAGCTCAGATTAAAATGGTGACTCGGACATTACCAGTTGACCAATACTTCCAGGAAGTAAAAACAGAAAGTGTCAGAAATGCACAGCAGGATACTTCGACAACTGAAAAAGAAAAGGTGGGTTAATGTTTCAGTTGAAGATTTTTTTGTGTGTCGGAAATGGATTCATTACTTTTGTTTTCCCTTCTGATTTCTTGATTTCACCCGCAGAGCCAATTGGATGGGTAGGTGGACCATTCTGTCTCAGGTCTCTATATTTCTCTATAAGTCCCATCGCTAGGGAACACTGAATATTTCCGCTATCTGTTTGATTAAGTGGGTGGCTTAGATGACTTGCCTGAGAAAAAACAAAAGCAAGGCGCTTCACCGGAACAATATAAAGCAAAATTTGACACCAAGCCACATAAGGAGATATTAGGACAGATGGCCAAAAACTTGGTCAAAGAGGCAGGTTTTAAGGAGCAGCTCAATCAATGGAGGAAAGCAAGGTCGAGAGGTGGAGGGAGGGAATTCCGTAGTTTAGGGCCTAGGCAGCAGAAGCTACAGCCACCAATGGTGGAGCTCAAGAGACCAGAATTAGAGGAGCACAGATAAGCTCATCTCGGGATCAAGCATGACACCAAGGCTAGAAACAATCTGGATCAGCCTCAGACAGTTGTTAGGGATAGGGTTGAGACAGTTGCTAGGGAACAGAGGTTGTAGTGTTTTTTTTAATTCCTTTGTGGGATCTGGGCATCACTGGGTAGGCCAGCACTTATTGCTCATCCCTAATTGCCCTTGAACTGAGTGGCTTACTAGGCCATTTCAAAGGTCATTTATTAAAGAGTCAACCAGATTGCTGTCTGGAGTCACATATAGGCCAGACCAGGTAAGGATGGTAGATTTCATTCCCTAATGGACATTAGTGAACGAGATAGGTTTTTACAACAATCGACAATGGTTTCATGGTCATCATTAGACAAGCATTTTTAAATTCCAGATTAATTGCATTAAAATTTCAACATCTGCCATGGTGGGATTCGAACCCAAGTCCCCAGAGTATTAGCCTGGGCTCTGGATTACTGGTCCAGTGACATTACCACTTTGCAACCACCTCCCCAAATTTTGGTCTTGCCACTGTTTAACTGGAGGAACAACATGGGTATGATTGATAACTCGCCCTCTTGGCTACTGTTTGGGCACACTACAGTATTGCAACCACTACCTCTAGGTTTAACCTTTTGATAACAAACTGACGGCCACTTTTTTTTTTAAAGGCACTATCTTCAAGGAAAATTATGTGCTGAACCTTTCATGCAAAACATAACAGGAACAGAGTTGAAGCACATCACCAAATCACTGTTGTGTAATGTTGTTGGGAAGAAAATGACAAGTGCAAAAATCTACCCGCAACCCACACCAAAATGTCTGCTAAATACTTTTCACAAAGGCAATGCTCACTTAAGATAATTCAAAGTATGTTTTCAACCACATGAGCCATTCTCCCCCCGCCCTGCCTCCGTTGCTGGAGGCTGTCACTCAATGCTCTTACGCTATTAATAAATGCCATTCACTTGCAGACGTCTTAACCAATATCTATGACGCTGAGTTAGGACAAATAAAGAAAGAAAAACTTGCGTTTATATAGTGCCTTTCATGACCTTAGGATGTCCAAAAGCACTTTTACAGCCAATGAAGTACTTCTGAAGTGCAGTTGCTGCTGTAATGTAGGAAAATGTGGCAACCAATTTGTATACAGCAAGCTCCCATTCACAGGAGGTGGGCATCGCTGGCAAGGCCAGTATTTATTGCCTTTAACTGAGTGGCTTGCTAGGTCATTTCAGAAAACAGTCCACATTGCTGTGGGTCTGGAGCCACATGTAGGCCAGACCAGGTAAGAACGCCAGATTTCCTTGCCCAAAGTACATGAGTGAACCAGATGGTATTTTACAACAATCCATCGACAGGATTGTGGCTGCCTGCAACGAATTTGGCCTCACCATCAGCCTCAAGAAAATGAACATCATGGGACAGGATGTCAGAAATGCTCCATCCATCAATATTGGCGACCACGCTCTGGAAGTGGTTCAAGAGTTCACCTACCTAGGCTCAACTATCACCAGTAACCTGTCTCTCGAGGCTGAAATCAACAAGCGCATGGGAAAGGCTTCCACTGCTATGTCCAGACTGGCCAAGAGAGTGTGGGAAAATGGCGCACTGACACGGAACACAAAGTCCGAGTGTATCAAGCCTGTGTCCTCAGTACCTTGCTCTACGGCAGCGAGGCCTGGACAATGTATGTCAGCCAAGAGCGACGTCTCAATTCATTCCATCTTCGCTGCCTCCGGAGAATCCTTGGCATCAGGTGGCAGGACTGTATCTCCAACACAGAAGTCCTCGAGGCGGGCAACATTCCCAGCATATACACCCTACTGAGCTAGCGGCGCTTGAGATGGCTTCGCCATGTGAGCCGCACGGAAGATGGCAGGATCCCCAAGGACACATTGTACAGCGAGCCCGCCACTGGTATCAGACCCACCGGACGTCCATGTCTCCGCTTTAAAGACGTCTGCAAACACGACATGAAGTCCTGTGACATTGATCACAAGTCGTGGGAGTCAGTTGCCAGCAATCGCCAGAGCTGGCGGGCAGCCATAAAGGCGGGGCTAAAGTGTGGCGAGTCGAAGAGATTTAGCAGTTGGCAGGAAAAAAGACAGAAGCGCAAGGGGAGAGCCAACTGTGTAACAGCCCCGACAGCCAATTTTATCTGTAGCACCTGTTGAAGAGTCTGCCACTCTCTAATTGGCCTTTATAGCCACCCCAGGCGCTGCTTCACAAACCACTGACCACCTCCAGGCGCTTACCCATTGTCTCCCGAGACAAGGCCAAAGAAGAAGTAGTTACATCATCACCATTACTGATAATAGCTTTTTAATCCAGAATTATTTGTTAACTGAATTTAAATTCCCCAGCTACCTTGGTGGGATTTGAACTCATGGATCAGTAGTCCAGTAGCATGTACCAATGATGACCAGTGATGTTAGTTGAGTGATAAATTTTGACTAGGACATCAGGGAGATTTCTCCTGCTCTTCTTTGAATAGGGCTATGGGATCTATCCAGGAAGGCCAGGCAGGGCTTGATTTAACCCCTCATCTGAGTAACTGCACCATTCAGGGGCAGCACTCCACTGAAGGTCAGCCAAGATTATTCAGTCTTTGGAGTGGGACTTGAACCCACAACCTTCTGACCTAGTGGCAAGAGAGCTGTTAACAAAGCCAAGTCTGAATTGTTGGTCACAGTCCTATTTCTGTGAAATGGACAATTTTTGTCAACAATTGTCAAAGACATGCAAACAAAGCCTGATCTTGTCTATGCAATTATTGCTCCAGAAGGCAGCCAAGAGGTGGAGGAGGGAGTCACTTGATAGCAATTAGGGCACAAATCCAAGCTTAACTTTCTCTATGTAGCTCAGGGTTACTGAGGCCAATTGTAGCACCCCTATTGCTATCCAGCTAACTCACCTCAGATTAAGGATTGAACCTAAGCCATTCCAGGTGCATGTGACTTAGTGCAAGCATTGTTAGTGGCTTAGCTCACTCGGCCACTGAGGAGCTTATAATTATCTTTTCCTCATTTTGTTGCAGAAATGCTACTTCATCTTCTAAAGCAATAAGCATGAATATTACAACTGTGAACCACTTTAGAATATCATTCACACTGAAAATTATTCCCATCAGTAAATCAAATATTATCCCTTGCCAGCTGCAGTTCACACCTTTATAAAGAAATTATTGATTTCATTCTTACAAAAAAAGCCCGAGTCAAAATATCGTTACTGAATGCTCCAATGTGATATTTATCAGGATGCTTACTGGCTGGAAATTGTTAGCCGGGGAGAATCAAGAGAGGTTGCAGTAAACAATGCAGAGAATAATGGATATAAATCGACAGAAAGCACAGATCATTTGAGGAACAATTACAAGCGAAGTACCAAGGAAGCAAGAAAAATTATAAGCCAAGTGTGGAGAATTTGATAAGGGCCACGTAGATTGATAATAACAGTGATAATGCTTTTCTTTTGTTGGGGGCATTCAGGTCATTACCAAGGCTGTGGATCTCATTACTAGGCCTCACTTCACTTGTGCCATTAATAACCACCTCAGGGCCAGCAATGACATTATGGCCATACTAACAGCACATTGGGCGTGACAATCCCCAATAATAAACAAGACTCATAACAGTACATATCGAGGTTCACGAGGGTATGCTTTCACAGCTGGGACTGCAGTGAAGTTCAATGTTAAAATTAAAAAGTAATAAGTATGTACAGAGGATATAGCTTTAAAATGACTCGGGTTTATATTTATTAAGAAATGTTAGTCTTGTTGTAACATATAATGCATCTGGATTGGAAAAAAATATATACTTTTATTGTAACAGATTAGTTTTCATAGGCCTCAGGGGCCAATATATTTGTATTGTGGTTAAAGGTACATTGCTGCTTCATTGAGATGCTCATTTTCCCTCTTCCTCTCCTGAAGCTGTTAGCTCCTGTTAGAATAGGATTTGATTTCAAGGGTCAGCAGCCTTCCAGCACTCCAATTATGCATGAGGCCTAGACAGGAAGGCCCCAATTTTAACATCACCCACACTCCCTCCCCTGCCGCTTGGCAGTAACCTGGAGGATGGGGGTTGGTGGTGAGGGTTAGTTAAAAATAAGGGCAGCAACTTACCCTCTGTGATCCCACTGCTTTCCTGCGGGGTGCAAATACTAAGCTGCTCTTTTAAACACCTGTAGGAAGTCTGCTTTAAATAGGCAGGTCGGGTCCCCATGACATCATTGGGACCTGACTGCAATTTTAATGCAAGGTCTGAGCGGGGCACATTTCTGGCACCCAGGCAGACTGCAGGTCCCCTGGCCATGGTCTCCTGCCACCCTCTCCTGCCTCCTTCCTCTCCCACCTGTTGGGCAGGAAGTGACTCTGGCCAGGAATCTCAGGAAATTTATGGAAATTAGCCCTGGCCGTTAAAATCAGCCTGGCTTCGAACTTCCCATTATTTCAGAGTGTGCCGCCTGCTACAGGGCTTGAACACACCGTTCCCACCTCTCCTCCATTAAACTCGGGCCTAAAGTCAGCATTAGAGCCTAATTCAGTCTTGTCCTTATCTGATGTTTGATTACACACACAGGGGGGAATTTTGCTTTCCCCCGCAATGGGTTTGGAGGTGGGGAGAGCATAAAATTGGGTGGGATGGTAGTAGGGTTGGTGTGTTCCTGCCACCATCTCCCCTCCGCCAAAACTTAGTCCAGGGCGGGAAGGCTTTTGGACGGCCTTCCCGCCTTTGCCACCAATTCTGGCCCTTAACTGGGCAATTAATCCCAATTAAGGGCGTCTTCCCACCACAGCTGCAATTAGCTGTGTGGCGGGTAGCCCTGTCACCGCATGGGAATCACATCATGAAAAATTGTGCAGGCTGCTTCCTGGCTCTGGTGGGTGGTGTGGGGTGCCTCGTTAAAAGGCACAGTGCCTGAACGAGGGTCACAGCATTGGGAAGGGGGGGTCTGCTGAGGACTACCTTCCTGCCCTTGCCAGCAACTCCCTACACACATCCCCTCTTCCATGACCCCCAACCCGCAACACCCCTCCTGCCCTGACCTACCTGTGGCATGGGTCCAGCGCCACTCTTGGGCCTCTGGTAGGTGCTTCTCCGGTGGCAGCTACCGCCTCCGTGGTAGCGCTACTCAGTGGAAGAGCTGCCAGTCTCTGATTGGCTAACAGCTCTCCAAGGGCAGAACTTCTGGCGACAGGGTCCTTGATCCTGTGGAAGGCCCAGCAGTGTCCACTTAAGTGCCTGATTGGCATTAGACTTGGCGGGCCTTGCGGCAAAGAGGCAATGGAGGGCTCTTGGTGTTATTTTGTCCAGATGTTGAGACCCCCGTTGCAAGCACAAAATCCCAGCCACACTCTCTAATCAGAAACAGGAACTCTGGTTGATTGTTCCCGTTCCTAGCCCTAGGCCATTGAGAGCAATTGGAGTGTCTGTTTCTTTTTATTTTAGAGATACAGCACTGAAACAGGCCCTTCAGCCCACCGAGTCTCTGCTGACCAACAACCACCCATTTATACTAATCCTACATTAATCCCATATTCCCCTACCACATCCCCACCATTCCCCTACCACCTACCTACACTAGGGGCAATTTACAATGGCCAATTTACTTATCAACCTGCAAGTCTTTGGCTGTGGGAGGAAACCGGAGAACCCGACAGAGAACTTGCAAATTCTGCACAGGCAGTACCCAGAACTGAACCCGGGTCGCTGGAGCTGTGAGGCTGCGGTGCTAACCACTGCACCACTGTGCCGTTAGTGTTGCCAACCCTCCAGGATTGCCCTGGAGTCTCTTGGAATAAAAGATTATTCTCCAAGACGCTGCTTCGAGCAACCCAGGGAAAAATGGCATCATGGCAATAAAAAATTTGTGGGCTGAACTTTGTCAGCCTGGAAGAAGTCCCACCGCCAAGATTGAAAGCGGGAGCTGAGCTAACCCCGTGCCGGTGAGTGGCCGGACTGGAGGCGGTATTTTACTGGCGGCAGCCAATTTCGAGGTAACTGCTAGGATCGCTGTCCAATGGAGGCCATCTCCCAGAGCTGCAGGCCCAATCAGAGGGCCAGCAGCCTCAGCAGCGCCACCATTACAGGTGGCCACTGCTGAGGTAGCAGCATGAAGGAGAGGGCACCTCAAAGCCACGGCGCCCTCAAAGAGGAGGTAAGTTTTGCTGAACAAGACAGGGTCTGGCAGGCAGGCCCCAGTGATTGAAGCAATGGGGGGCATATTACAGCAGTGGTGTCTCAGCCACGGGGACAGACATTGCTAATGAGATGCCCCTCCTGGCAGTCTCCCGAGGCAGGCAAAATGCCATTGAGGGCAGGAAATGGCCCTTAATTGGGCTCTTAAGTGGCTCAATTGGCTGCCCGGTGGGTGGCTGCACCGCTGAGGTTCCCGCTGCCGGTCATGTGCCATGGCAGTGGAAAGATGTCAGTCTCCCCTCCCAACACTTTCCCCTGCCATATTACCAGTCCTCCCGCCTACCAACCTGTCGCCCTGCATTTTTAAATTTCTTTATATATTCGTTGTAAAAATATTGGATATGGGGAGAAAAGACTTTTTGAGTGATTGACAGTCCAGAATCATCCAATTGGGCAATAAAGAATCTATTCACTTTCCAATTGGCTCAGGAAGGTTTTGCATAATGAGGATGGACATATTGGACGACCAATGGCAGCCGGTATAAAATTATGGAGGCAGCGCAGCTGAAGGCAGGAGGTCATGTGATGTAACCTCCAAGAATATGTTCAATCAGAGGTTGCATCCAAGTGCCCACATTACTGTTTGGGGAGGGAGTCTAGGCTTTCCCTTCTCTGAGAGGCTCAGTATCAAACCAACTGATGTAATATACCCACTAAGCCACCAGCTGAGCTTACAGTCTGTGTGCACAAAGCCAACCCAAGTCCAACCTTGCTACCGTCCATTTTGTGTCCCCGCCAAAGATGAATTTCAACCCCCACAATATCCAGCACAAGTCACTATTCCTGCACCTTGAGTTACGCTATCATATTGAATGCATGGGCATACCCCCGAAATGTAAAATGCTCACACTGCTGTACCTCAGAAAATGCCTAAGGCCAGCTCTAAATTTGTAACAGCACCATACAAATGTAAGTATTATCCGTCATGTGTTATCCAATGACATCACACGCAAGACAATGTCTTCTGACATGACATCATTTTGTGTCTTAACAATTCACAGTCACTTTTCATGAAGACAGTATATTTAAAATTCTCTGTTCAGTTAGGATGTCTCGGCTGTGAGAAATCTGTGACTACTCAATTAAGATTCGCATCCAATTTCTCTGACTCATTTTGTGGCTGCACGGGGTGAATTTCACAAGACACCTGTCCTTTAAAGGTTTGAAGTGTACAGACTAGATTCAACTAATTTATATAGAAGTCAGTGAATATATGGAACAAATTGCACAGGGAGGAAAAGGAAGCAATTTCATAGAATCATAGAATGGTTACAGCCCAGAAGGAGGCCATTCAGCCCATCATGTCTGTGCTGGCTCTCTGCAAGAGGAACTCACCTCGTCCCACACCTCCCCCACCTTTTCCCCTAGCCCTGCAAATTTTCTCTCTTCAGATAATTATCTAACACCCTTATGAAAGCCATGATTGAATCTGTCTCCCCCACACTCTCAGGCAGTGCATTCCAGATCCTAACCACTCGCTGCATGAAAAAGTTTTTCTTCATGTCACCTTTGGTTCTTTACCATTCACCTTAAATCGATGTCCTCTGGTTCTCGACCCTTCCACCAACAGATACAGTTTCTCTCAATCTACTCTGTCCTGACCTTTCATGATGTTGAACACCTCCAACAAATCTCTTAACCTTCTCTTGTCTAAGGAAAACAGCCCCAGCTTCTCTAATATATCCTTATTACTGAAGTCCCTCATCACTGGAACTGTTGTAAATCTTTTCTCATCGTCTCTAATGCCTTCAACAGGGAACCTGATAGACTTTTGGCAGAGTAAGGGGTGGAAGTGTAACCTATGTTACTTTTTGACTGGCCAGGAGGACTCCAATGGCTTACTTAGGTCCAATGCTATTCTGTCATTATTCCTAGATTTCTGTTCACTTTGACAGATACGCAAGGGATCAATGGACACAGTTATGCCATTGTAATTTTTGTTTCTGACAAGATTTTTAAAAATACCCTAACTAATTGAAATCCTGTTTGAAATGGGAAGCACTTCTCTTCAGATTTATGTTTAGAATTTTTTTGTTATATGAGTTCTAGGCACTGGATATAGTTGAAAACAGTGTCAGGACTCATTTTCAGATATTTTCAGGCAAAAAAGCAAAGGTGAGCACAAGTTATAAATGTTTTCCAGTGATTCCAGCCAGCATCCTCCATTCCACTGCAAACCATTCACATTGGCTTGAGGATAAGATGGAGCAGAGAAATAATGGCCTAGAAATTGGTTTGTGCCAGTAAGGATGGGCCCAAGGCACACCTAATATTGGAGCTCGGGCCTTATTCACAGGAGACCAATGAGCTGCAGGCACCTGCTGGGCAGCCTGTGGCAGCTCGCTCGTGAAGTGGATTGGATAGTCCTTGGAGGGAGGGGAAGCGTTCAGGAGGAAGTGGAGTGGTCGAGGGAGGGGCAATTGAGATGGGTTCTGGATGAGGGCAGACAATGGTTTTCAGCACTGCTGTGGATCCACAAAGAGCATTCACGCTCCTCCCAGCTCCACATTCAGTGACTTTTTTGGTAACAGCCTCCAGTGGTCCATTTATGGTCCACTGGCTAGGCTTCATGTAGACCACATTTTCTTGAATGGAGCTAGTCCTGCACCAGCTGGCTTAAAGTAGCCTGATTTTGTAAAAGGGGCTTCAAATAGCCATGAGACCCCCTACTTTCATAAGCAAAGGCCTGATGCTTCTTTCAGGTGTGGGCCCTGGGGCCCTCTCTCTTGTCTTTGTAAGTATAATGGGCTGCACCTAATGAGTGCACAATTGTGCCCAACATAGTGGATGTTTAAGTGCCTGTTTTGTGCCAGAAAAGCTGGTGCTGTGCCATCGAATTTCTCGGACAATATACCTAAACATAGTTCTTCACATTGCACCTGCCGCAGGTAAAACTTTTCCCCTTGCCTAAGGAGAAGCTTGATCTCCAAGACTTTGAAATGAATCTTTGTGATATTATCTGTGCGTGGACATACTGACGTGTTTGAATGAAGTTCTTTTGCCTGCCATTTTTAACAGAGTCATTAATCTGTTTATTTTAAATGGATCAGCAGCTCCACTAGAATGGAAGACAAAGGAATTTGATGCAAACCTATTGAGTTAATCTCACATGGCCTCATTTCAAGGCCTAACACTATTGAGACTAAAGCATATGTTGCAAATCAGGATATTGCATGTGTTTGAGGAGGTTTTATGTATTTTATATGGTACTTGAGAGGGCATATTTGAGTGGTTAAAGTGTTAACTACAATCTGCCCTCATTCCCGAAACAACGTACAAGCCAGTAGCCTATTAATATTGTACCTGGGTCTAAAATCTTAAATGTGACTAACAAAACTGTAGTCCCACGACATAGATCCATTTTTTTTTTGCTGCAGCTTTCTATCTTATTTCCTCCAGGCAACAGTAGTCAGTGAGTGGTGTCAAAGAGCAACAGAAGAAGAATGTCTCTGATTTATTAAAGTGGTACTATCTCATTTTCCAGCGACCTATTTGTCGATTTCTGGGTCGACTATTGAATCTGAACTGGTTATTGATTTTTTTTTTTTTTTTTTTTTATTTCCAAAATATACTTTATTCATAAAAATCTGTAAAAATTACATTGCCAAACAGTTTCCAAACAGCACCAAAAAATACAAACATTGCAAGGGAGATCAGTTTCCTTCAATACTGTCATGAGTTTCTTCCCAACCCTTCCGTTTCTCAATTGTCATGTCAATTACAGTTTTACATTTACAGCAATTCAGAATATTAACGATACAGTTCGAGGGGTTTCCCATGGATCCAGCCCCTCAGTCTAGCTTGGTGGGGGAACCTTACACTGTGGTCTTTCCCCATTGAGCCTTTGCTGCGGCTGCCCCAAGCTTTAGTGCGTCCCTCAGCACGTAGTCCTGGACCTTGGAATGTGCCAGTCTGCAACATTCGGTGGTGGACAACTCTTTGCGCTGGAAGACCAGCAAGTTTCGGGCAGACCAAAGGGCGTCTTTCACCGAATTGATAGTCCTCCAGCAGCAGTTGATGTTTGTCTCGGTGTGCGTCCCTGGGAACAGCCCGTAGAGCACAGACTCCTGTGTTACAGAGCTGCTTGGGATGAACCTTGACAAAAACCACTGCATCTCTTTCCACACCTGCTTTGCAAAGGCACATTCCAGGAGGAGGTGGGCGACCGTCTCTTCCCCACCACAGCCAACGCGGGGGCACTGTGCGGAGGGGGCGAGACTTCGGGTGTGCATGAAGGATCTGACGGGGAGGGCCCTTCTCACCACCAGCCAAGCTACGTCTTGGTGCTTGTTTGAAAGTTCTGGTGATGAGGCATTCCGCCAAATGACTTTGACGGTCTGCTCGGGGAACCATCCGACAGGATCCACCGTTTCCTTTTCCCGTAGGGCCTTGAGGACATTCCGTGCAGACCACTGCCTGATGGACCGGTGGTCAAAGGTGTATTTCCGCAGAAACTGCTCCACGAAGGATAGGTGGTACGGCACGTCCCAACTGCACGGAGCGTTCCGCGGCAATGTGACCAGGCCCATCCTTCGCAACACCGGGGACAGATAGAACCTCAGCACGTAGTGACACTTGGAGTTTGCGTACTGGGGATCTACACATAGCTTGATGCAGCCGCACACGAAGGTGGTCATCAGGATGAGGGCCACGTTGGGTACATTTTTCCCGCCCATGTCCAGAGATTTGAACATCGTGTCCCTCCGGACCCGGTCCATTTTAGATCCCCAGACGAAGCGGAAAATGGCTCGGGTGACTGCCACGGCGCAGGAGTGGGGTATGGGCCAGACCTGCGCCACGTAGAGCAACAACGTGAGCGCCTCGCACCTGATGACCAGGTTCTTACCCACAATGGAGAGAGATCGCTGCCCCCACATGCCCAACTTTTGTCGTACCTTGGCTACTCGCTCCTCCCATGTTTTGGTGCACGCCCCGGCCCTTCCGAACCATATCCCCAGCACCTTCAGGTAATCTGACCTGACGGTGAAGGGGACAAAGGATCGGTCAGCCCAGTTCCCAAAGAACATGGCCTCGCTCTTGCCGTGGTTAACTTTGGCTCCCGAGGCCAGTTCGAACTGGTCGCAGATGCTCATCAGTCTGCGCACGGACAGCGGATCCGAGCAGAAGACGGCGACGTCATCCATGTACAGGGAGGTTTTGACCTGAGTGCCTCCGCTGCCTGGGATTGAACTGGTTATTGATTCTGACCTAATGTGCAATATGGAATATATAGACTTGATTTGAGGAATGCATAGGAAGGCATGGTTGGTTTCACAGCAAAACCCTTTTACAGTCACGTTGGCTGGCTTTTGCCTAAGTTCAAAAAGTGAGCATGGAGCAAGACGTGGGGAAGAAAGGGCTGGTATTAGGGCTTGCATTTTGATGTTTTTTTTATTTCTGAATGAAAATTAATTGAAACCCTTAATAATTAATAACTGCATCATAAGACATAGGAGCATCTGGGAGAAACAAAGGCTTTGATTTGAAAAAACTGGATCGTAGTGGGCGTAATTGTCTCTGTCTCTGCTATTTTGAGCATAACAGTTAACATATTCACATAAATTCCTATCTGTACTGCTTTACCATTGTTGCTTGCCTTTTTAAAATAAAAATAACACCCACACACACACACAGGAAATTCAATCTGTTGGTCTACATTTTTACATTTTATTATATTCTGTACTGCCATTGAATTCTTCATAGGCAGATCTTCCCACAGTGACTTTCTGATCTTGGACTAGCTGTTCAAAATAGAGTAGGGGGTAGAAAAGGGTGTGAGGTGTAGGGTCACATGGAGGCTAAGTATTCCTGTGCATGCAGAAGGGGAAAATTAGAGAGTACACTAACTTCTTGTGTACTTCCCGTGACAAGTTCAACATTGTTTTTACTTAAGATCTAAAATCAGACTATCTATCTTAGAAATCATGGATTATGAAACCAGAATAAAGTGTAGATGAGATCCCACTTTCCCTATCATTCAAAATTTGCTGAGTCAGGCAGTTTGGGAAGGTCCTGGGGCTGATTCTCAGTCAGCGGTGAGTTTGTTGAGCTCAGCCACGGACGTGGTGGGTAGGCCTCAGGTGGGCTTGGTTCCTGGTTCCTAACTGCTAGCCAAGGACCCCCTTCTGGAGGTGCGCGCGCTGACATTGGAGGGGGACAGGGCCAACTCAACTTGATGTTGGACAGCCTGCTACTGCTTGCTGTCAAATCCACGCATAATAATTTTCATATCAAAGGGTGACCACTGCTTGACAGAGGGCAGGGGAGGAAATTGGAAGAAAAGAAAAACAGAGGAGGGAATAAAAGAAACTTATCTTTATATTAATCTCTTCAGATTAGAGCCATACCAAAATGGAAACAGAACATACCAGCATGTTAATAATTACCCTTAGTAATGAACAGTGTAAAACTGAAACTGTGCTACTAGTCGTCAGCAGTACTGAAATAAAAGTTAATTTATTGTTAGTTACTATTAAAGATTCCAGTACAAGAATGTCAGATGATAATCAACTAGAACTGATAACATTGGTATGAAGGCTTGAAAAATGAACTTGCTAACCTAAATTAAAGGGGCATTGTCACCCTATAGATGCGAGGGCAGTGACATCATTGTGCCACCCAACATGTCTTTCCCAACAAAGATTTTCCCATTTTTTTTCTTCCCCCTTTTTGAAGGCACTGACTGTTGTTGGGATTAGAGAGTAAGTGCGGGCAGGCTATTCAAGCGTGGTGGGCATCACGGCCTGATAGTGCCCTCACCTGACATCCACGCACAAGTGTTTTCCAGCAGGGAGAAGTCACTCAATAGAATCCAGGAGCAGGAATCCTGTCTAATTTTAACCCTCCCTAGTCCAGTGGTTAGCAGGCTAATTATAGCACTCCAACTGTTGGCCCAGCTGAGATCAGTGAACTTGGCATGCACTGGAGATCAAAGGTGGGACCTTCCCAACATATCCTTGACTTAAATTCAAAGTTTGTGGATACCTCTCATGAGCTGAGTTTTACAATTGCGGCAAAGCTCACATCCATTAACAAATGCAGGCACTTTCTGTGGTGTGGTCAGAAAGCCTGCGCCTGGCTACCTTGAGAATTTACCATGCACTAAACCTTTTGTGGGACACAAAAACCGACACTGAGGCGTTTACAATTGGCTGAAAATAAAAATTAATCACAATACTTTCAGGCATTTCAGCCATTGTAACAGATCCAGTTGACTTTAAGTGGATCAAAGGTCAGTAAATTGAGCGACCGTGCTAAGACTACAATATTTGAGCTCACGGGATCTGTGTTTAAATAGGAGACAAAGAGCTGATTTAATCAGCTGGAGCTCCCCTATTCCAGAAGATAATTTCCACATTGAGACACCAGGGCCATTAGACAATAAATCCATTAGAAATCCCCTTAGTGCCGATTTGATTTAAAATGGGTTGTGGAACGCAGCAGCTGCTGAAGTTAAAAAGAGCGTTCCTGCAACATGATTATTGCCTACTTGCTCGTCAATTAGATTTGTTGGATTTTAATTAGGCGATGATGAAGGAGTGTGTCAATACAGAATAGTATGGTCTCCAAATTCAATTGGGCCCCACACCCAATTTACAGGCATAAACAGGCGCCAAAGCATTTAATGTGATATAGGGGCGGGCGTGCCAGAGCTCGCTGCCTGCTTTATTGGTAAAAGCTCCTTGCACAGTTGTACAGGGATCTTGCCTGAATCAGACATTTGTTTATTTGCATTTGCAAATAACAAAAAGAAAGATTTGCGTTTATATTGTGCCTTTTATGACCACCAGACGTCTCAAAGCGCTTTACAGCCAATGGACTACTTTTGAAATGTGGTCACTGTTGTCATGTCGAAAATGCAGCAGCCAATTTCCACACAGCAAAGTCCCACAGACAGCAATGTGCGATAGTGACCAGATAATCCTTTTTTGCGATGTTGACTGAGGGATAAATATTGGCCAGGCACTGGGGATAACTCCCCTGCTTTTCTTCGAAATGGTGCCAAGGGATATTTTATGTCTACCTGAGAGGGCAGATGGGACCTTGGTTTAACGCTTCATCCAGAAAGATGCCAGCTCTAACAGAGCAGCACTCCTTCAGTACTGCACAGGAGTGTCAGCCTTGATTTTTGCACTTAATTCCTGGAGTGCGAACAGGGGCCTAATGCCTCTTTGAGACATCCTTTGCAGAATCTATTTGTGACTTACCACAGCCACATGTGTTTTCTCAGGCGATTGGCAGCCAAACCAGCAATCCTTAAAGGTTAAGTTTTAAATTTTGGCCTACCCTTACTGTGCAGCCAGGAGCAACAGTGCTCCTTCTGGCTCCATATTCAATTTGTGGGCTGCAACTGGACACTGTTTGCTCTCCATTCCCAGTTGCCTCCCTCCCTCCTGGACACTACTCACGACCTCAACCGGCCTCCGAGCTGTGCTCCGCCCGGGACGAGTGAGCTGCCTCTGGGACCGTAACTGGTGCCCACAGCTCAACGGTCATAATAAAAATGAGGCTGGCCGACCAATTATATGTGGTCCTGCCACCGAGCTCATTGGGGGCATGCTGCACTGGGACCGTGCCCCAATTCAGACACAATCCAATTTCTAAGCCTATATTTTGGGGTTTTTCTAGTTATCTCCTCTTCTCTCTCTGAGGGGGGAGAATTTTATGCTCTCCCCAGCGCCGGGTTTGGAGGTAGG
The DNA here is from genome assembly GCF_036365525.1 of Heterodontus francisci. NCBI lineage: Eukaryota > Metazoa > Chordata > Chondrichthyes > Heterodontiformes > Heterodontidae > Heterodontus > Heterodontus francisci. The sequence goes on from NC_090406.1 coordinate 14,453,681, forward strand.
GAGAGCATAAAATTAGGTGGATGGTGGCAGTGAGGGGGTTCCTGTCACCATCCAGCCTCTGCCAAAATTTAGTCCCAGGTGGGAAGGCCTGTAAATGGCTTTCACACCCCGCCGCCAATTGAGGCCCTTAACTGGGCATTTAGTCCCCAATTAAAAGCCTCATCCTGTCGCCACCACAATTAGCCATGCGGCAGGCAGCCCTGTCACCACACGGGAAGCACAGCATGGAAAACTGTGTGGTTACTACCAGGCTCTGGGAGGTGTGTCCCTCATTAAAAGGCACATAGTGCCTGAACAAGGGATCTGGCATCAGGAAGGGGAGGGGGTGCCGCTGAAGGCCATCCCCTGCCCCTGCTGCCAACCGCTCCCCCCCACCATGTGATCCCTCCCACCCTGACCCACTTGAGGCCTGGTTCCAATGATGCTCCTCGGTCTCCGGTAGGTGCAGTAGCAGCCACTATCTCCGCAGTGGCGTTGCAGTTACCAGTCTCTGATTGGTTGGCAACTCTGCAAGGGCGGGACTTCTGGCAACGGGGTCCTTGATCCTGTGGAAGACCCATTGCTGTCCACTTAAGTGCCTGATTGGCACTAAATTCGGCGGGCTTTCCGTAGAAGAGGAATCGGTTCCTTTGAATGTCGAGACCCCTGCCACCAGAATAAAATTCCCCCTTCCTCTCCTTAAGTCACTGAGTCTCACTTGTGTTAGGCTTTGTAGGCACTGTCAGATCTCTGGTACCACACTTACGTGACCATTCTTCATGCGTGAGCCTAGATTGTAACCGTTAGCATGCTATTTGCTCATGGGATATGTCCCCACTGAGCCCAATTCTGTTTTTAGCTGTTTACTTTGAACATGTACTGTCCAGCACAGCTCACTGGATATTAATAAATTGCAGGAACCTTGTCTGAGATCTCCCCTCCCTCACTCAGGGGCGCTGACACCATTTGCAGCACTCCAACTGAGGACACAGCTGAGACAGAGTTACCAACACTCCAAGGGCGGCACAGTGGCGCAGTGGTTAGCACCGCAGCCTCACAGCTCCAGGAACCCGGGTTCGATTCCAGGTACTGCCTGTGCGGAGTTTGCAAGTTCTCCCTGTGACCATGTGGGTTTTCGCCGGGTGCTCCGGTTTCCTCCCACAGCCAAAGACTTGCAGGTTGATAGGTAAATTGGCCATTGCAAATTGTCCCTAGTGTAGGTAGGTGGTGAGGAATATGGGATTACTGTAGGGTTAGTATAAATGGGTGGTTGTTGGTCGGCACAGACTTGGTGGGCCGAAGGGCCTGTTTCAGTGCTGTATCTCTAAATAAATAAACAAATAAAATAAATAAAGATTGTCCTGGTGTTTCCAGGAATTGACGATCATTCTCCTAGAATGCCTAGGAGAAAAATCACAGGAGCATTAAAAAAAATCTTTAACATCACACTATTTTTTAATCAGATATAAAAATGTTTAAATTGGGAAAGAGAAAGCTGTTTGACTGTCCAATTGAGTAACGGAGGGAGGAATTTTATGCTCTCCCCTGCGACGACCCTGGAGGCGGGGAGAGCATATAATCGGGAGGGTGGTGGGATGGAAACCTCGTCATCTTCCCGCCTCCACCCAAATTAAGTCTGGGTCAGGAAGGCCAGTTAATGGCCGTCCACCCCCACCACCAATTGAGGCCCTTAAGTGGCAACAATTAACGCCCAATTAAGGGCCTCATCCTGCCACCACCAGAATTAGCCCACTGGCGAGCGGGCCTGTCATCATGCGGGCCTCATGACGAGTAAACCCATTAGGATTGCTTGCTGACTCCGAGGGTTGGGGGTGTTCCTCATTAAAAGGTACTTAGTGTCTGAATGAGTGACCCGGCATCGGGAGGGGATGGCTCACTGACAGCCACCCCTCTGCTCTGGCTGCCAACCCCCCTGCACTCCCCTCACCCATGATCCCCACCCCGCAAAAATGCCTCCCGCCCTGACTTACCTGTGGCCTGGGTCCAGGGCCTCCGGTAAGTCCGTTACCGGCAGCAGTCACCTCCTCCATGATGGCACTGCTCAGTTAAAGAGCCACCGGCCTCTGATTGGCCAGCAGCTCTCAGAGGGCGGAACTTCTGCCGCTGGGGTCCTTGAACCCGGGCAAGTCCTGCCTAATTGGCACTTAATTTGGCGGACCTTCCCCAGAGGAGGCAACGCAGGGCTCTTGCCAGTGCTGTAGCCAGTGGCCGAGTCCCCTGTCACCTGGTTAAAATTCCAGCCGACATCTTTCTTTTACTTTCCAAATGGCTTAGGAAGGTGTGGGAGCGTGAGAATGGACGTGTTGAGTGGGCAATGGGGGAAGCGCAGGGACGGGATAGTTGGAGGAGTTCGTGTGATGAAACCTCCAAGAATTTAAGCAATCAGAATTGACAATCCTAAACTGAGATTGGGGGCCGGATTTTCAAAGGACTGCAGGGTCGGGAACCAGTGCAGGCGCGATTTCAAAATAGCATTCCCGGAGGGCGTCTCAGAATCCTGACACTTCTGGGCCAGATTGTAACTATGAAAGGGCCAGCAGCTGGGTGGGGGAATGGCATGGTGGGGGTGGTGGAATGGGAAACCCGCTCAGTGCCAATGAACAGCATCATAAGCTCCTTAAGGAGCTTTTCAGGGGCCTAGCCATTGCAGAATGAAACTTTTAATAAATTGCAGCAAACCCAAACAGGCTGGTGCACATTTGAGCACAGCTGTTGGGTTCACCTCGGGGCCAAGTAAAGTTTATTAGTCTTTGTCTTGAGACACTTTTTTGATGTATCTTCTTGAGCCGGTGCTGGCACTGGACCTTCATTTTTCCTTCGAGGCCACGTCCATCCCCGGGGACACTGCTGGCCCGGTAAGGAGCTGCTTGCTCTCTTCACCAAGGCAGTGGCAACCAGCAACATGGCTGCCACTTTCCTTCGCCGCTGGTGCCAGCAGGCAGCTCCCGCCTCGTGGAGACCCTTGGTGCCACTAATTGGGCGCCGAGCTCCCCTTCCTCCTCAATCAGGACATTTACATTTAAAAATGGTGTCGCAAGAGCAATGGAGTTGAGATGCGGGACCAGGACCTGGAATTCGGGTTCCCAACACTAACTAGAAAATTCAGTCCTAGATAATTGCACAAGTCGGGGTTGGAATCTTGAACTTTCCGCTCTGTGAGGCAATCCTACACTGGGCATCGCTTTTACCCACTAGGACTTTGAGGGGGCTGAGCTGTTCCATGAGTGAAGAAACTTCATTTTTCTTGTCAGTTTGTACAGATTTTATTCATGATGTAACCTGAAGCACAGTATTATTTTTGAGCACATACCATTGCTGCATGGTGCAGTTGTATTTTATTATAATCACCTCAATTCATTGACTGTGACACTCTCTTGTAGCTCTATCCTACCTATCCAATATTCTATATTTAAAGGATAATAGGTCACCAGAAAACCTCATTACAATACAAAGACTACCATGCTCAGTCTCAAGACAAGTTGACAGTGCAGTATTAATTTCTTCTTTAATAAGGCCCATGTGGTGTAGTTAAAAATTAATTGTAGGTTATGTTTACCAGTGGACATTTGATCACCTATTTTTGACTTTTACTTGGTAAACAATTCTTGCCAATTGCTCCTTTAGGGAGAGTTGAATGCAACGAGGACCTCAGGTAGGCAGACCTGCCCCTGATGCTGGCCTTTGTCAAGTTTCAGATCCGTAAGGCTGGTTCTCAGTGGGGTTGTGGAGGACAACATTAGCACTGTAACATCTTTAGAGGGTTTTATAAATTTTCTACCCCTGCTATCTCTCCTGAAGGGTGGCGATACTTGCTAGAGTGCAGTTCCATGGGTGCTAGCAGTCCTCTGACACCTCATCCAAGTCCAGATGGCCACTCCTCATGGGTGAGCCCAGATTGACTGGCTATTCAACCATGACAACCATCCCCAAAATTGTCGCTGTCTGACACATGTGCAGCTCCCAATTTAGTTGGGGTGGGAGAGAGGGGAGCAGAGTGCAGGGGCCTAGGTTGTATTTGAGAGCAGCAGTCTTCTTTATTCTCTTCTGAGTTCAGGAGAACTCAGGCCAATTGTATCCAGACCAAGTTTGTCCGAGGTCAGTGAGCTCAGCATAGACCAGGAATCAAACCTGGGGCATTCTGATCTGTCTGACTCAGTGTCACAGTTTCGAAAAGGTAACAGACATCTTAGATGACCTTTTGTGTGATAGATTAACAGTAACTCACCCACCCACAGTGCTGTTTCTCTTCAATGCTCGATCCTGTTATTGAAAGCTTTGACAATTCTAAATCAATTGCAGCCACTGGAAATTAAAAATTCTTCCTCTGGTTATAATGCACCACATTTATACGGTGCCATATATATTGCACTGATAATTACAGGGTATTAGTCCAGATTTAAAACAGGTATAAAGGTCACTTCAGTAACCTAAGGGAAAATATTATAGCACTACCAGTTTAAAAAAAAATTGCAGTAACTATTGATTTTATTGTACCCACAGGCCTTGTTAAAGCAGAAAGTAATACTGCACTGTCAGCTTGTCTTGAAAGTGAGCAAATGAGCGCATTGGTCTTTGTACTATAATGAGATTTTCTGCTGGCCTATTATCCTTTAAATAAAGAATAATGGATAGGTTGGATGGAGCTACAAGACAGTATCACAATGGAAGGATTCGGGTGTTATAATAAACCATAACATAGGAGCTCGGGCAGTTTATACATCAGCTGCGCCTCACGATTCCTGTTCGGTTGGCTAAGGTTTTTTTTAACCCCGTCTCTTATTCGGAAGGCACAGATTCATTCTGGAGTACAGTTTGACTATGCAGGCACTCTAATTACTTCCCCAAATGGTTGTTCTTCACATGCCAGCCTGGAAAGGAAGTGCCAACAAAGGGCATCATACCTGAGCCAAATCCATTCTTCACCCAATATCCATGATTACTTTTCAGCACTGAGGGTCACTGAATAGTGATCAGTGGTAAGAACCCAGGCTGATTTTATTTTTCCCTCTTCAGAGCCCAGGGGATCTAAAGCCTGGGATGAGATGTTCAACCAAGATTACCTGATCAGGTGAACGTGAGGATCATATGACACTACTAGAAGTAGTATATGTAGATCTCCCAGTCCCTTGGCCAACAGACCTTTCTCAATAAGTAACACCAAACAAAGATTAACTGCTCATTCAACTCACTGCTGGTTTATAGGATCTCACTGGAGTAGAACAGTTGCTGTGTTTGCCTGTGTAGCAGCAGTCAGTGTTTCTGAATGTAATTAATTGTGAAGCATTTTGATCATGTGGTGAGGCACTATGTAAATGCAACTTTTTTTTTCTCTCAACTGTTTTTCACAGCTCACTCTGCAAAGACTGGAGATTGAACCTGGGACTTTCTGGTCTCTATGCTCTTTTAAAACTGAGCCCATGAAGGGAACTTTTTATTATTGCTTTATAGAAATAATTGACATTTTAAATTTTGTATGACTTTCCAGAACTTTCTGTAATACATCTGTTGAGTAGCATTTCAAGATATGAAAATATTTTTTCTTTATATGTAAAGCCATATATTATTAAAAAGTCTTACATAGCATCATTTGTTTTATTCTTTCAGGGGATATGGGCATCACTGACAAGACCAAAATTTTTTGCCCATTCCTAATTGCTCTTAACAACTGAGTGACTTGCTATGCCATTTCAGAGGGCAGATGAGAGTCAACCACCTTGTATTTCCCATTCACAAATCTGGCCTCCTGTTGTCAACTATTTTTAATTGAATTGTATTGAATTTTGGCAGCAAGGACAGGAATGATGAGTGAGCAGTTCTTGATGTGGGATACTATATGGGCAGCCAAGTTTGAATGAGTTAAAGTAATGGAGAGTGAAAAATTGCATGGGCACAAGCACTGGGTGGTGTTGGTGGGCATTCAGGAGAATTGTTCACAGCAGGAGGCCAGGTTTGTGAACGGAGAGCACATGATGCTACATAAGACTTTTAATATATGGCTTTACATATGAAGAAAAAATATTTCAAAATGTTTGAAATGTTGCTCACCAAATATATTGCAGAAAGTCACACAAAATTAAACATGTCAATTATTTTTGGAAAGCAATAATAAAAAGTTCCCTTCCTGGGCTCATGTCAGACTCCAGGACTTGGAAGAACTGAAATAACCCCTAGATAAACACTGGGTAAACCAAAGCTGTTGTCTTCTGCCCCTGACACAAGCTCTGCACGTTTGTCACCAATCCAAACTGTTCGTAGTCTCCATGTTAGCAGAACACATGTGGAAGTTGACCTTACTTCTGTAGATGATACTATCAAGGAAGTAGTATGTAGAGGAGAGAGCCAAGGATGCATCCTTAGGGTCACCTGAGATGGAAAGAGAAGATATTTGTAGTGATCCTCTGCTATGATTGGATAGAAAGGAGTGGAACAAAGCAAGGAATGTCTACTGGACAGAAGAGGAGAGCTGTTGGAACAGCATGATGTGGTCGACCATGTCAAAGGCTGCAGAGAGATTGGGGAGGATGTGAGGGGTAATGTATTCCACTCATAAAGAATGTTGTTTATGACATTGGCTAGTTCACTGGTTAGTACACGTAAGCAGGGAATTCTGTTCACCAACATCTGAAAGACAACAGAGTTTCAATGTTCACAGAGAGACCACTGTCCCATAGGCTGTTTATTAACATTCAAGATATCAAGATAAAGAAGTTATTTAAAAAGTTCCCAGTTGGTCGAATCAAAGTTATCCTGCAGTGGTTGTGAAGTTGGAACATCTGATATCTTGTGCTTAAATAAGATTTGGGCAACTTGCACCCAAATGACATTACACATTGTAAAAATAAATAACAATATATATCTGTCTCACTCTTTTGTTCTGTGTGTGTGTGTCCATAGAGAGAGAAGTCTTGTATCTGTGTGGTCACCTCTTGTGTGGCACTTACTTTGTGCAAATATCAATTAACATCTAACTGACCACATGATGTGCCTATTTACAACAATTAGATCTAATGATCTTAAAGGGACACAGTTTCACCTTAGCAGCAGGATAATACATTGCAACTGGTATAGTACAACGTCCTGTCTTTGCAAAACAAGCCTCCAACCTACCATGAATAATGCCAAATAAGAACAACTATTATACTGTAGAAAATAATAAATGTCTTGTAATGGGTTTAAGACAATATTTCAATTTGAGTTCTGCTGACGTTCGTAAACCACTTGAGTTTCTCTCGTGGTTTACAATGTCACAAAGAACTACTCAATTGAATTACTGCTTCATAACTCAATGGAAGACATCTGATATCCTGTGTGTAACGGTCACTTCACATTACCAAATTACCATATTAAATTATCCAACATTACAGGATCCTGTTGAAATCCAATTCATTGAACTACTCTAACGACATTAGGGAGATCCGCAAACATTACCATTGCACTAGTTACAGTAGAGGTTGAAGTACAAATAATTATATGATCACTGTCAAACCAGCTTCAATAAAATGAATGAATAATACATGCATCGCTGATAATCTGAATATCAGTGAATGCATATGCCAAGTCTTTATGGCACATATAATAAATTATATTGATCATATGACTCATAAAAGAGTTTTTTTTTGCAGAGAGATACTGCCCTTTTATCTCATAGTATGCTTATCCCTTTCTCTTTCAGTTCCCCTGACTGAAAGAATGGGAAGACCACTTAGAAACATATTTTGGCCATTGTTGCTTTGTAACAAAAGTACAAGAAAGTAACAGCTTATTTTCTGAGTTTCTGTGTTTCTTCCCTTCCCCTTAAGAAGTCTGAATGTGACTAGGAATTGACCTCATGGATAATTGAACTGCTTGTGTAGGAGTAGGAGTAGTGCCTCTGACAGTGTCTTAGTTGACTCAGGATATTAGTCTCCCCATTAGCCCAATGCTCAGAACAATTAATGCAAAACAGTAACCATTGGTGGAGTAGCAGATACTGAAGGGGACTGTCAGAGAATACAGCAGAATATAGATAGACTGGAGAGTTGGGCAGAGAAATGGCAGATGGAGTTCAATCAGGGCAAATGCGAGGTGATGCATTTTGGAAGATCCAATTCAAGAGTGAACTATACAGTAAATGGAAAAGTCCTGGGGAAAATTGATGTACAGAGAGATTTGGGTGTTCAGGTCCATTGTTCCCTGAAGGTGGCAACGCAGGTCAATAGAGTGGTCAAGAAGGCATACGGCATGCTTTCCTTCATCGGACGGGGTATTGAGTACAACAGTTGGCAGGTCATGTTACAGTTGTATAGGACTTTGGTTCGGCCATATTTGGAATACTGCGTGCAGTTCTGGTCGCCACATTACCAAAAGGATGTGGATGCTTTGGAGAGGGTGCAGAGGAGGTTCACCAGGATGTTGCCTGGTATGGAGGGCGCTAGCTATGAAGAGAGGTTGAGTAGATTATGATTATTTTCATTAGAAAGACGGAGGTTGAGGGGGGACCTGATTGAGGTGTACAAAATCATGAGAGGTATAGACAGGGTGGATAGCAAGAAGCTTTTTCCCAGAGTGGGGGATTCAATTACAAGGGGACACGAGTTCAAAGTGAAAGGGGAAAAGTTTAGGGGGGATATCCGTGGAAAGTTCTTTACGCAGAGGGTGGTGGGTGCATGGAACGCATTACCAGCAGAGGTGGTAGACGCGGGCACGATAGCGTCTTTTAAGATGTATCTAGACAGATACATGAATGGGCAGGAAGTAAAGAGATACAGACCCTTAGAAAATAGGCGACAGGTTTAGATAGAGGATTTGGATCGGCGTAGGCTTGGAGGGCCGAAGGGCCTGTTCCTGTGCTGTAATTTTCTTTGTTCTTTGTTCTTTATTCTCCGGACACTGCTTCAGCAACTACAGCATAAAAGAAAGAAAGATTTGTATTTTCACGGCATCACATCTGCTGGATGTCACATCCGAAAGCTGGCACCTCTGACATTGCAAAGCTCCCTCAGTACTGCACTGGAGTGTCTGCCTAGATTACGCGCTCAACCTTCTGGTGTATCGCACAAGATAAATCAAAAACACTTTTAAATTTAAATACATTTCAACTATTTATCTGTAATAATATAAGGAACAGTACATCTAGTGTGCACCTATTTTAGATGCCGCACTGTCACTTGTTCAGATTCCTGTAAATGGTATAAAGAAAGACAGCCATTTGGAATGCACAGAGACTTGCTCTGTAATTCAAAATGCCTTACTGGCACAGGAGGCAGAGGGAAAGATAATCTTCAATATCAGTGGTCTCAGGGTGGAGTCAAGGGAAATGGGCCGAAGAAACCACTTGCTGAATCCCCCCTCTAAAATTAGCTGACAACATCTTCCTCCACCTTCAACAATTTGACGTTAAAAGGACATAATCTTACAACCTGCTAACAATACATAAAACAGGGATCTGGCAAAGAGTGAAGAGGAGTGTAATAAATGTCAGAAAGACATAGGTTAACCGAATCGACTGATAAGTGAAAGATACAATTTAATTTGCATAAATGTAAGGTTATATATTTTGGTAGGAAAAGCAAGGAATGGGAGTGTACACTCAATGGACAGACATCAAAGGATGTAGATAAACCAAAAGACTTTGGGGTTCTCAAGTGTACTTCGAAAAAGCTGTGTGGAAAGGCACACCACAGTTTAGGTTTTTCAATTGCGCAGAGCTTTCAAGAATAATGAAGTAATGATTAACTTGTACAAACCATATGTTAGTCTACAGTTGAGTCCTGTGTGCAGTTTAAGGTACCAAATTATAGAAGGACATTGAAGCCATAAAGAGCATATAGCATAGATTCACCAGGATGATGTCAGGGATGGGAAATTA